>NW_027555736.1:3160000-3760000 GCF_003287225.1 Phascolarctos cinereus | reverse complement strand
CTTGGCAAATACACGGGTGTGATTTGCCATTTCCTTCTCTAGTAAATTAAGGCAAACAGAGGTTGAGTGACTTGCCCAGAATCACACAGCCAGTAAGTGGCTAAGGTGAAATTTGAACTCGGGTCTTCCTGACTCCAGGCTAAGCACTCTATCCACTCAAGCTCCCTACTTGCCTCCCATTACCTCTCTGTCTCTGTGTCTCTCTCTATCTCTCTGTCTCTGTGTCTCTTTCTCTCTCTCTGTCTCTCCCCCCTCCCTCCCTCCCTCTCTCTCTCACCTCAGCTCAGCCTCCCAGGTCCTACAGATGCCTACCAGTTCAGTCCATTTCCCATTACACCAAGGTGATAATACCTCATTTCAATCAGGATGACCTTTCTTCATCACACCAGGGTGAGTGACCACAGGTCATGTGAACTGTACAGCCCCAGAGGAGTGTCCACCCACAAGCCCAAGTGGCCAGTTCTAGGCCAGAGGCCTAGCACCATGCCTGGATTGCCCCTTATCTGCTCTGCTACCTGAAGACTCATTAGTAAAATATAGGGATGCTTCTGGAAAGCTATTTGGAATTATGTGACATGGTCATTAGACCGTTCATACCCTTTAATTCAGTGATTCCCCTACTAGGCCTATATGCAGAAGAGTTCAAAGACAGAACGTCTCCACATATTAACACATTTGTAGCAGTATTTTTGAATTAAAAAATAATGAAATAAAGTGGGTAACCATCTTTTGTTATTGTGCTGTGATAAATGGTAAATAATAAGCAATTCAAGGGAAGAGAAAACCAGGAATACTTGTATAAATTGATGCTAAACATGGTAAGTGGAGCCACAGGAATAACAAACACAATAAACAAAATAATCATTTTTAAAAGGTCCAATAAAAGGCATTAGGCTCTGAGCCTAGTGACCAGCCTTGGTCCCAGAGAAGAGACAATGGAACCCATACCTGCTCATGCAGAAGAAACAGAGACAGAGAACTACCCATGTGGTTTGTTGAAAGTGGAAGGAGTGCCTCGCTCCCATGGTGCCTGGCTCCCGTGGCCACTGGTTTTCTTAACAGGCACTCTTTGTTATACCAGAGGTTTGTGGTTATTACTGTGGGGGTGGGGGACGGTTATGACCATAAAGTGCTACAACGCAAAAAAAAAGACAAAATTTATTTATTTTGTTTTTTTGAGCTAGGCAATGGGGTTAAGTGACTTGCCCAGGGTCACACAGCTAGTAAGTGTTATGTGTCTGAGGCCAGATTTGAACTCAAGTTCTTCTGAATGCAGGGCTGGTGCTCTATCCACTGTGCAACCTAGCTGCCCTTGATAAAACTTATTTAAAAGGGGGGAAAACTAATGGAGGCTAAAGGGGGGAGGGGGCTTTAAATGTGATTCTTTTCTTATTGCTCTCTGACCCCAACTGCTGCCATTATTCCTCGTGTGCATGATCAAGCATTCTTGAACTCTCTACGAAGATCAGATGCCCAGCAACAGAGTCCTCTCTTCCTATTAAAGAAGGAATCATACTTTGATAACAGGCAGATGGTTCTATTTTTGGTTCTAAATGATGAAAGGAGTTATATCAAGACAGACTTTAACACAGAGATTCATAAAATCATACTGAGCCTTAAAGTTTTTTAATAGTGAAATGACTGAGGAAAAATGAAGTTCTCTCTCTCTCTCTCTCTCTCTCTCTCTCTCTCTCTCTCTCTCTCTCTCTCTCTCTCTCTCTCTCTCTCTCTCTCTCTGCCAAGACAAGGTTAGTGTAGTCCAACCACCTGCTCCAGGGAAAGGCTGAGCACCTGTAGATATGGAAGGAATTAGACTAACCCATTTGCTGACTCAAACACAGACAGAGGCATTGAAACTGAGCTTTGCTGGAAGGTTGCCTTAAACAAACACACTAGAACACTGTCATAACATCTCTGCAGATACAAGCCAGTATCTCTGGGGAAGCCAGGCCACGTCACCAGACACGGCCAGGGGGACGATTTTGTGATTGGGCTGCCTTGACTTCCTTAAAGTGCCTGTGATGCCACCAAAGAAGGTTCTGTGTACAATCCAATAGTGCAGAGAGCGTGTCCAATTGGCTAAGACTCTTTGTTTTTTGGCCCAAATTGGTGATTTCATCCACACAGTCTTAGAAAGCTGTTCCCAGCCAGGAGAGGTTCCGTGGCTTGTATGTGTCATGGCTAATGTGGAAAAGAGGTGGGGCACGAGCTCAGCTGCCTCCCATGCTGGCCCTCTCTCCATGTGCCACAGCAGGTCCTCTGGGTTTCTATTGTGCTTTCTTGGTGATTGCCCTATGCTCACTGAGGTCCTTGTGAGGTGTTATAGGAACAGTGTGTTTTGAACAAACCATAGTGAATTATCTGGAGTTTGTCTTTCTGAGCTCAAAGTCCAATTTCCAGTATATTGTCCAGATGGAAATCACCAGGATTTAGCTCAATTTATTTCAGCAAACAGTCAGGAAATACCTGCTGTGTTTAATCTAGCATTCTGCTAGATTCTGTAATAATGATGTAACACCTGGGGCAAATCCACTCCACCTGACATCTCTGGAAGACTCATCCCTCGTTCAAAGTTTTCTGTGTACGCATATCTAATTAAGGGTCATAGCTTTCAAGCCCCGACCAATGTGCTGCTTTACTGGTCAGCAAGAGGATTCAGTTATTTCCAAGCAAAGGCATTTACAGAAATAGTAGGGTTAAAATAAATTCTCAATGGAATATTTCACCCCGAAACCTGAGGGAACTCTGACACCCGTGAAAACTCAGTGTTCACTTCCATCCAGCTTCTTCAAAAAGTCCTCAAGGCCCTTCACCATCATGACCACCTTCCTTTGGCTGCTCTTCTCACTCCTAGCTAGTGTTCTTTCTAAAATAGTTTGGTCATAATTGAAGCTAAAAAAAAAAGTGGTCTGACCCAGGCTGATCAGAGCAGGGATTCTCATGACCTGTCCTGGAAGTCATGGCTCTCTTGATGCAACCCAAGATCACATTTTGTTTAAAAAATAGTTGTCACACAATAACATTTGACCATATTGGGTTTACAATCCATCCAAGTACAGGGTTTTTTAAACCATGACAACCTGCCCTACATCCAGACTTCTTCCATCATGTTCTTATAAAGCTAACATAAAGAGAAACAACCCCAGTGAGCAGCAATGGACAATACTGTCTAAAGAGCCCAGTATGACTGTATAAGGAACTCACTGATTGACTTAGATCTTGTAAATGCAAGAGCAGAATATGGAGACAAGGACTGGTAACATAGAAGAGATGGGAAAGGGTCACGGCCAAAGCTGATTAGTGCCAGGAATGCTAGCTGTCACTCACAGTGAGTGGGAAAGTATCCAGAGGAGGGTCACCCCATGGGGGAAGGTTACCAAGACTATGCCACATGACCATCAGTTGAAGTAACTAGTGCAGAAAATGAGTTTGGAGGAAAAAAAAAGTTGGGGGAAGGGGATACTTTCTGATACTGTGAAGAGCAAGTCACAAACAATGAGCAGAGCTGCAGAGGGACAAGTAGTTTTATGGCAACCACAACACTCTACCAAAGTAATTAATTACCTTTAAGCCAAGAGGCAATATAAGAGCCCCCAACATCCATGAGGTTTCCTACACTGCTCTTTTATAGAACTTACATTACATGGAATGCACATAGCTCTGAGCCCCTAGTTTAGAGAGTTTCCAAACATTTAGGCACAAGTTCAGCTCTTTGTCTTAATTTATATTCATAAATCATAAAAATTTATATACATATATCATAAATAATTCATAAAATTCATAGTTATCTCCCGGCCTCTTTGTAGTTGAGGCAAAATTCGGCTTTTAATGAACATTTGCATAAAGAGACCACAAACTTTTCCCTTTGATAGGCACTACGCAGAAAAGTGGGGAAAAGGAGATTTCTGCTTGGACCTTCCCTCATTCCTTGTGGGAGTGGGTATCACTGGTACCACTACTCCCTAAATTTATTTTACTGGTTTAATAATGTGTCCTTTGAAATAAAACTTTTTCCCTTTACTTTTCTTTTTCACGCTTATGATATCAGAGAATTCACTGTGTATTCTCTATCTAAGCCTGCATTATTTATATTTCCCACCATCATAATAATTTTGTGTATTTTTCTAGTGTGAAAAATTAACCCTTAATATTTCTCTCTTTCTGAGTTTATTTCTATGTTTAATGTCTTTAAGCCACAGAACGTGGTTGAATTTTTTTTTTGTTTTTGTTTTAACACCCATGTATATTTAAATAATCATTGTTCCAAGACTTTTAAAATATAATTCCTGCCAAATATCTAAAGAATCCATGTTATGTTTACTTCTTCACAAATATTCCATGGGTTGGTATTTACTTCTCATTTATATTCTCTTTTTTGCATATTCTTTTAGTAGGGGGTGGAAGTCTATCACCAGCATATTTTTCCGTCTTTTTCTTTTTCAATTCATGTATTTTTTTTCATTAAATATTTACTTTCCATGTGTACAGGTACATGTCAATCTAATATTGTTATTCCTCACTCTTCAATTCTTTCTTCAACCTCTCTAAGCCTCAGTTTTCTCATCTGTAAAATGGGGATAATGTCAGCACCTATCAATCAAATGAGATGACATCCATAAAGTAAACTTAAAAAATGGGACGTCAATGTCAGTTATCGTTAATTACTTAGGCCCCATTTTTGTATCTCTTAATATCTTCCCATATAGATTTAGTTTTGCCTGATGTCATGTCTCTCCCAACTATCTGGAGCTGGTTCTCTAATAGCATATGTCTTCATTTTCTTCTCTCTTCTTTACTGCTCACCAGAGCAATTCTCGCCCAAGTGATTCTGAGCCCCTGCTCCTCATGAATCAAAGCCATTCTCTAGCTCCCACTTCCCACACTTTGCTGCTATGACCCTCGACCCAACTCACCTCCTTCCTATTGTCTCTCTATGGCTGGGTGGTATAATGAATAGAGCACCGGGCCTGGAGTCAGGAAGATTTGAGTTCAAAGCCCACCCTAGACACTTATTATCTGGGTGTGTCTGAGCAAGCCACTCGACTTCTGCCTGCCCAGCCATCCTCGTCTGCAAAAGGAGAATTATCATGACACTTGCCTCACAAAGGTGTTTTGAGGATAAAATGAGATATTTGTCAAGTATTTTGCAAATCTTAAACTACTGTATAAATGCTAGCTACCTGTACTACTATTACTACTACCACCACCACTACTACTCCATTATTATAACCACTACTTCTACTACTGCTACTGCTACTGCTGCTACTACTACTACTGCTGCTGCTACAGCTACTACTACCCACCCTTCCACTGTTACTTCTGTAATACTTCTTCTTAGGCAACAACAATAATAACAATAACAAAAAAGAGAGAGAAAGCCTTTTGCTTTGCAACTTCTGCCTTCCGGCTCTTGGTTAGAGACGGCTACTTTGTGATGACAGAGCCTCCCTAGACACCTTTTTCAGCACTGACTGCACATTCTCTCAATCCCCTTAAATCACTGAGTCAGTGGGAGATAGGGAGTTAGATTACCTTGGACCCTCTTTGCCACTTTCAACATCACCCCCTACTTCCATCACTCAGTAACCTTTCCTTCACTGAAGTTCACTCAATCCACACCCACCAACCAATCAAAATGTTGGTGCCCATTCCATTGTCTACTGACCTCCAGGACATTCCTTGTCTTTCCTCAATGAATTCAGTGCCTATCTATCAGTCTTTCTTTCCTCCATAACTCCTAACCATATATTAAGACACTTCAACAAACATGTTGATATTCACTCAAACACAAAACTTTTCTCTGCCTTAATTTGCTAATTCCTCATCACCTACCCCTCTAGTTCACTTCAGATACAGACAGAGATGAGCAGACCATTTCTGCAGTCTATTTTCCATGGTCATGAACTCTGGAATTCCTATTGGATCACAATCAGCTGGCTTTCCACCTCTCCCATTGCCTTGCAATCCCTCACCCTGTCCTTCATCCTCACTATGACTTCCATTCCCTTGACGTCAGTTGGTTCATCACCCTTCATTGGCTACACTTGCCCAACTTCACCCCATCATGAATCAGTTTAATTCTACACTGCCCTCTCCCCAGTCCCTTCACCTCTACAACTATGTCTAACATTGCTTTTACTTCTACCATCCACTGCCTTTATGCCTCCTCATTCCTGTTTACTAAAGCTGAAGGGGTATGGGGGTGTGCAGGTAGGAACAGCACCACTGGGGGGAGGGCTGTTGAGTCCTTCTCAGGGCTGCTCACATACCTCTGGTGCCAACCTCTCACCTAACTCTCACCTGGGGCTCCAAACATGTGCAGCAGCCACACTCTGGGCAAATGGGCTAAACCAGGTCAAGGGTAACCCACAGGCCTTAAATCCATCAGTGAGTTAGGGGGATTTATACCCCAAGCATGTGAAGACTTTCCCAAGCAGAATGAGTGGATGAGAACAATTTGTTCCAATGGCCATGAAGGCAGCTGAAACAGGTGCTATGGAGTGCTTACGGCTTGGTCAGACATAATCCAATACATCCAGGACATTGCCAGACATCTTGGCTTTTGTCTTACTATTGGACTTTGACAATTCTGGAAGACAGCGTGAGGCTGATGATTTTGTGCTACTCTGACCCACTTAATCCACACACATGATGTCGTGGGTCCATTTTGAAAACAAAGAATGAACAGCCACTGAAGCTGAGGACAATCACAAAATTTGGCTAATGTATTCCGCTACATATTTATGTTACAGAATCTCAACTGTGTCCTCACTGCAGCAATCTAATAATTTACACTGCCCTTACTGACTCATTATCTCACTCCCCACAGCAGCTCTTCCAAAGTTTTTCATCCCTCCTCGAGCCTCTCATAGATCCTCCTTCCTGACAATGTCTCGGTTGAAAACCTGACCTCATATCTCATTGAAAAATTGAAGTCATTTGCCAAGAGCTCTCTTTTCCCCTCTTCTTCATCTCATATCACTCAGATGCTTCTCCAACGATGGACTTCTTCACCCCTGACTCACTTACAGAGTTTATCCTTCTCCTTGTCAAGGCAAACCCTTCCTGGGGTACAAATGATCCCATCCCATCCCATCTTCTCCAGTACATTGCCCACTCTGTCATCTTCACTCTCTTACTCATCTTCAATTTCACTGTCTACTGGCTGCTCAAGCATGACCATACTTTCCTCATTCTCAAAAAAAAATCACTTGATTAATCCATCTCTGCTAGCTACCACCCTATAACTCTCACTCTTTTGTGGCTAAAATTCTTGAAAAAGCAGTCCACAATTCATGACTCTACTTCCTTTCCTTTCACTCTCTTCTTATCTCTCCTTGCTCTTGCTTCTGGCCCTAGCATTTCACTGAAAATGTACTCTCCAAATTTACCAATGATCTCTTAATAATCAAGACGAATGGCTTCTTCTCAGTCCTCATCCTTCTTGACTGCTCTGAAGCCTTCAGTCCTTTGGATTACTCTCTTCTTGAGACAATCCTCCCTAGGTTTCCATGATACTGCTCTGTTCTGGTTCTTCTTATACCAATCTCACCAGTCCTTCTCAGTCTCCTTTGCTGAATGCCTAATTATGCCTTGATAACCATGGGCATCTCCCAGAGTTATGTCCTAGATCATCTTCTCTTCTCCCTTCATACTATTTTGGTTGGTAATCTCATTGGCTGCCATGAAATCAGTTATGAATTCTATGTACATGATTCTCAGATTTATTTATCAAGCTCCAACATTTCCTGAACTCTAGTTTCCCATCTTCAACTCCCTACTGGACATAATGAATTAGATGCCCCTAAGACATCTTAAATGGAACATATCCAAAACTTAACTTGATATATTTCCCCAAAAATCCTTTCCTCTTTTGAGTTTTCCTTTTCCTGTTGGTGATGCTACCATCCTCCCAGTAACCTGGGCTCTCATCTCCTCACCTTTCTAATCTCCCAAATGCATTATGTTCCTAAATACTGTCTATCTTGACTTCAAAACATCTCTCAAATATGGCCACTTCTCTCCTCTGACTATGGCTCCATGCGGGTTCAAGTCCATCACCTCCAACCTGGACTACTGCAATAACCATATTGATTTATGTCTGTTGCCTTCATGTCTTAAACCTCCTCCCTTACCATTCACCCCACATACTCTTCAAACCACAGATATTGCACTCCTTGAACAATATACTCCATATTTCAATCCCAAAGCTTTTCTCTAAACGTCACCCATCCTTAGAATTCTCTCCCTTCTCATCTCCCCTCTCCTGGCTTCCTTCAACTCCCAGCCAAAATCTCGTCTTCTCCAAGCTGCTTTTCTGAATACCCTGTTCATTCCACTGGATTTCTTTGTCGATTACTTCCACTTTCTCCTGCATATAGTCTTCACACATACGTGTTTGATGTGTCATTTCTCCTGTTACACTCTGAGGTTCCTGAGAACAGGTTCCATGGATGCTCGCCCCAGCCTCATTTGTATCTCACCTCTGACCGATCGCTTGGAAACATTCCTCTTTCTGCTGTCCTTTAGATACATTTTTTGCATGACATCAGCATTTCATTGAGGGCTAATATCCATTTGGATCTTGTTTGGTTTGCGGTGGAAGGAAGCTGTTGGGGTCACTGTGATTTTTCATTAAGGGCTTCCCAGATTTCCGTGCAGTTCTTCTCAGACAGGGAGAGTACTGTGTGCCCCTTCCGACTGCAGTTGTTTATCAGACACTTGGCTCTGGTTTCCATGCTTCATATTGGTACTTATCTACCCTCTCGAGCTGCTTTCTGCCCTTGCTGCTACTACTGGGAGGGTAGCAGTGCTGGCAGTGTTGGCGTTGGTCACCAGTGCCAAAGAGTTTCAATGCCCAGTGCTTAATGAGAGAGTTTGAAGCCTATGTCTTTACTTATATATATATATATTTTTTCCATTATTGTCCATGAGATCCTTAGACCTTTCCACTTCTGACTATTGAAAAATACATTGGTCTAAGAAGTATTTCCTCTAGAGTTTAATTGGTAGAACGACAACTCTGTATATTAATGTGTGTGATATTGTCACATTCATTATATTGGAATAGCTCAACTTGTTTCATTTTGTGGTTTTTAAAAGGGTTATGTAATTTTTTTGAGAATATTATCAATGTATACACAGGGTGTCTGAATAAATCTGCTTACAACTGCACTAGGATTTTGGGGGCACCCACGTATAGTGGAAGGAAATAAACATTTATATAGTGTCTACTATGTGTCAGGTAATGTACTAAGAGCTCTTTATAAATAGTATCTTATTTGTTTCTCATAACAATGCTGTAATATGGGTACCATTATTAGCCTTATTTTACAGTTCAGGAAACTGAGGCAGAGATTAAGTGACTTCCTCAAGGTTACACACTGACAGCTTCACCACATACATATATGGTATATATGTATATATGTGTGTGTGTGTGTGTGTGTGTGTGTGTGTGTGACACACACACATATATGTATATGTGCTGTGTGTGTGTGTGTGTAGATACAAACACATACACACACACACACACACACACACAGCACTAGGGGGTGCAGCAGACAGAGTGCTGAGCCTGGGGTCAAAAGACCTGGATTCAAATGCAAGCTTGGACACTTACAATCTGTGTGACCCTGGGCAAGTCATTTAACTCTATTTGCCTCAGATTCCTCATCTTTAAAATGAGCTGGAAACAGAAATGTTAAACCACTAGAGTATCTTTGCCAAGAAAACCTCAAATGAGGTTATAAAGAGTCAGACACGACTGAACAGGAAAATATATTCATGCATGCATGCATACACATATACATACACATACATGTATATATTTGAAGATATGTGTATGTGTGGATATACACACACACAACCACACACACACACACACACACACACATATATACACACACACACACACATATATATATATATATATATATACCTGCCACATGCACATATATACACATATCAAAACTGGGTGCATACACATACAATTTATATCATTATATGTGTGCATGTTGAAGCTAATATTTCTCATCCCATTTTTGTTAATACCCTTAAAAATCCTAATGATTTTTTGAGTCTCACAACATCTTTATTAAAGCAATGAATCTTCTCACTTTGTTTCTTAAACTGTTATAATCGTTTTTGATTGTTTCTCTGATCAATAATAACATCCCCCAGTTTTCCATGCCTATATAGTCACAGCCTAAACTGTATGTCAAGTCTTGGGATTTGTCTGATTCACAGACAACTAACTTTGACAGGAACGGGGTCTCCCTTGTAACACCATTAAGGGGCTTATTCCCAATGTCAATGCCTACATCTGCAGCTGCTCCTAGGACTGTGAGGTCAGTGTGACCCTGCTTGGTGGGGAGTGCAAGGGAAGAAGACAGACATGAAAGACGAAGGCTCAGTGAAGGGGGACGGTGGTGCCAGGCACAAAGGCTTGTGTCTGGCTCTTTAGCTACTTCTGCTTCTAGGAGAATCACTTCAGCCCTCATTTCAGTAGTTCTCAACCATCACTCAAAAACTTTGGTATTTGCTGAATTGGCTAGTGTTTTTCTGAGTGTGCTAGGTGGGGAGGGGAAAGAGCTGTGCCCAAGGTCCACTCTGCTGCTGGCCTCTTCCTAGGATTCCCTCCTCTATGTTCTTTTAAAGATGACTATGAGTGGCTCTTCGAATCCATCCATTCTCCCTGGACCCACATACCCACAGATAGGGCTCCTTTGTGCCAGGGGACTTGAACTCCTAAAGGGCACCTCAGCTGCTCTCTTACTATCTTTCAATTCACCTTATGCCACTTGTGTTCTGTCCTGTCCAATGCCAGAGTCATTCTCCTTAGCAAGACAACCAGAAGCAAAATAGACACGAAGAGGCCAAGCTACTACTCATGGTTTGTTATATTACCAACTCATCAGCCACAAGACAGGATCTGAGGGATTCATTGATTCTCTTTCCCCATCAAGATACAATACTTTAAAGATAGTTCTTGTTGCTTTTCTCATAGCTTTTGTAGAAGAAAGCATAGGCTATAAGTTATTCTAGAAGACATTTACTGGGTGAGCCTGTCATATACCCACTCTCCTTAGCATGGAATTTGCATATCTAGGCATTCTAAGAAGCTTGCTAGGATGACCCTAATTCTAACAATGTATGCATATATGTATACATATGCATGTATGTATGTACACTCATGTATACTCAATGGCACTAGATAACTATGGAAATTTCATTTAGACAATTAGATGTGACTTGGGGAGAAATAATGTAAACTGTACTAAAGATCCCCTGATCTTCATCCCCAGAAAGTCACCAATAGTATCCCCAACTTTGTGAGACTATATCTCATGTCAGTCATTTCATGGGTGTCCAGTGAATGCACACATTCTAAAACATTAAAGACCTCAGAAGCTGCCAGTCAGCCAGCCACAGAGAGGCTACTTCAAGACCTGTGTGATTGACTTGATTGCATAGATTTTATAAATAAATCATAGCTTTCAAAAACAAAAGAGTGAGGTCTGCTTCACTTGTTCATTTTCTCTCAGCTACCTTCTATTTATTTTTGTATTCCATAAACATCTTGCCCTGTTTTTCTTGGCGGCCTCAGCTCTTCTTCCTGAGCCTTAACATCACTATCTTCCCCAGGCACTTCTGCCTTTCTGCAGCCCTCCTGGGTTACTGGTGCCTGTTTCCATTTTCTGTCCATTTCTTTTTAAAATCAACATTGGTTGATGAACTCACTGTGTGTCCACATTGATCTCTTCAGATACATCCCTCTTTATCTCTTCCCAGGAACTCATTTTCTCAATATAATCAATTTCACTCTTGAGAGTTTTCCTATCCTTTATGGATAGTGTTGTAGACCATGGAACACTAGATATTTTTTCTTTGAACACCCTGAAGTCTGCTCTCTAAAATTTGGGGGCACATTTCAGACTGTGCCAACATTACTCTTTAACTATGACCAGTTTAAAAATAGGACATTCATTTCCTCCCAAATTAGCATCATTTTATTTAGCAATGAGCTCCTTTTTCATGTTCAGAATAATGAGTTAATTGATCTAAGATACTGGGCAAGTCATATCTCTTCCTCACTTCATTGGACCTCAGTGGTCCTCTTTCCCAAAATGACAGATGAACTGTAGAGTATTGATTATTTCTGAAACCACGATATGAGACTTATGATAACTGTAAAATGATTGGAGTAAAGGTAGCATCTCTGAAGTTCTTGAAGAGTCTACCAAATTTGTCCTTGCAAAAGAGAATTACTCATTTGGATTCCGGAAATATAGTAATCCTTCGCTGCAAAGGAAAAGAAATCAGAGTTTCTTGCTTTATGAAATGCAAAATTTCACACCTGTGAATCAAATACATAGATAATGACTTAAGTTTTGTTAAATGCACCTGCAATCAATTTTATTTTGTTTAGGATTTTTCTGATGCAGATTGAATGATTGAAAAGGGGGGGGGAAAGTATTTAAAATACTAGTGTGTCACTTATCTTGATTACTCATTAGTTTTATTTTAAATGTAAGTCATTTAGGCAGAATTCATTTTATGAATCATAAGTGATATTGCTTGAAAATATTTCTTCTCACTTTATATTAAAATTATTTTATTATAATTGGAATTCATCATAATTTATTGAAAGTGGATTTAAATGGAGAGGGAAGTCAACCAAAACTAGGAAGATGTGTGGGATACTGTATTATGCAAGAAGAGATTCCCAACGTCAGGAGTGTAACTTTGTGAGTGAGAGTCTTTATCAAAGATGTCCATGTAATAAAAATACCACTTGTGTGAGGCATTATAAAATTACATATAAAGCAATCAATAACATATTGAGGTAAAGGCAGGCATAGACAATAATGAGCTCTGTCCAAAGTTGAATATTTCAAATGATTTTTTTTTAAATTCGAGAGAAGATGGCAGAGTAAGAGGGAACCAGTCTAGCTGTTCAGTTTTCCTTACAAGGATTGAGACAGAAGAACCCTGGAAATTAAATGAACAAATGCATACATATATATGCAAGAGTCAGGGAGAGTAGATTAAATGGATCACCTCCCTCCCTCCCCCCGCCCCCGACACACACACCATCACTACTCAAAGTAGCTAAGAAGATTCTCCAAGGCTGGTATATTTAACAAATGAAGACACTTCTATCGGTTTGATTTTTTAAAAAAGAGAGATACTAAACTTGGTGTGAGTAAACTTCCATTAATTTAGAAAGTGGAAAAGTTGCTGGAAAAAGGTCAATGTTAGTATAATGAGTTTGAGTGAGAATACCTAGTCATATACTTTGAGGTCTACAAAAGAGCAAGCTAGTCTGGAATTTGGTACTTGAGTGGTAGGAAGACAAGAGGAAAGGGCCCCTCACCAAAGTATTTCAGGGTGATCCCTTTGGGATGGAAGAATTGTGTGTCTTTCTTCCCTCCCTTCTACTTTGACGAGAGGATGACCAGGTGAACTTGAAAGATGACTGACTTTCTACTTTCCCTGGCATCCCAACGGAGTCTGTGGACTAGGATTGCTAACGGCAATGTATACGTGGGAAAAGAAGGGAAAATTGGACACAGTACAAAAGACAACTTCAGAACTTTCAAAAGATCGTGGCCAAAATCAATCAATAAACTTTATTAAGCACCTGCTGTGTGCCAGGCACTGTACAATGCTGGGAATACAAAAAGAGATATAAAATGGAGATATAAAAACATGGACAATGCCCTCAGGGAGTGTACAGTGGAATGGGGGAGATAACATGCCACAAATATCTACAAAGCCAGCTATGTGCAGGATGAATAGGAATTAATGAAAAGAGGGAAGGCACAAGAATGAAGAGGGGTTGGGGAAAGCTTCCTATAGAAGGTGGGATTTTAGTTGAGACTTAAGGAAGCTTGGAGAAATTGGTATAAGGAGCAGAAGAAAGGGAGCATTCCAGAGATTGGGGACAGCCAGAGCCTAGAGATGGAAGGTCTTACTCAGCCAACAACAGAAGGCTGGTATCACTGGATTGAAGACTATCTGGAGATGGGGGGGATGGAGTGAGGGGTAAGAAGACTGGAAAGGAGAAGACTAGGTTATGAAGCAAAACCTTTCGTATTTGTGCCGAGAGGCAACAGAGAGACACTGGAGTGTATTGAGCAGGATGGTGCTATGGTTGGACCTATGCCTTAGGGTATTGCTTGGATGGCTGAGTAGAGGATGGACTGGATTGGTGAGAGACTTGAGGCAGGCAAATCCCAAGCAGCTACTGCAATAACTCATATGGCAGGTGACGAGGGCCTGCACCAGGGTGGGGGCAGGGTTGGAGGAAAGAACGAGGTGTCGTTGAGTGATGTTGCGAAGTGAAGTCTACAAACCTTGGTAACAGCTTGAATATGAGGAGGAGGTGGAGAGAGTGTGAGAGTCCAGGTGAGATGAATCCTGGGTTTTGAGCCTCAGGAACAGGGATGGTGGCGTTTCCTACAGTAATAAGAAAAGTAGGAGGTGGAAGGGTTTAGGGGAAAATGCAATGAGTTCAATTTACTGGAGATGTCTGAAAAATAGTTGGAGATGGGAGACTGGAGGTAAGCACAGAAGTAAGGGTAGGAAAAGTAGATTTGAGAATCATCAGCACAGAGGTGCTCACTAAATTCATGGGAGCTGACAAAGTCACTGAGAGAAATAGTATAGAGGGAGGAGAGCAGAGGGCCCAGGACAGACCCCTGAGAGACACCTGTGGTTAGAGGGCATGACCTGGAGGAGGTTCCAGCAAAGGAGACAGAGAAGGAGTGGTCATAGAAGGAGGAGGGGAACCAGAACAGTGGGGTGTCCTGAAAACCTAGAGAGGAGAGAGGATCAGGAGAGAGTGACCAACAGCGTCCAAGGCTGCAGAGAGAGAAGTCAAGGAGAATGAGGATGGAGAAAAGGACATTGGATTTGGCTATTAAGAGATCATTGATAACTTTGGAGAGGGCAGTTTCAGTGGAATAATGAGGTCAGAAGCCAGACGGTAAAGGGTTGAGAAGAAAGAGAGGAGAGAGAGAGTGGAGGGCCTTTCTGAGAAGTTTTGCTACAAAGAGCAGGAGAGACAGAGAACCATAGTTATCAGGATGGAACAATCACATTCTCTTACTTTAGGAATCCTTAGGCAGACTCCATGAAGACAGAAGGCCCTCCCCCAACCAAGACCTTGGGGACCTCTTGGCTACATGCATTCTCTGACCTTAAGCCCACTTTCCCCCAGCTGCCATACATACAGATGAGAGACTGGGTCACATAGGGATGTTTGTACCAACTGTTCTTACTGAGCTGCATTAGGTATGCCAACTTCTATCATTAAGCTAATTAGGGATGGCGGGCCAATTGCTAACCGATGGGAGAAGCAAGCCAGCGAGGGATTTTGAGCAGTAACATTAAAGACACCCTCAGACCCTTGGACTTTCCCCTAGAACACCAAAGGGAGAAGTAGCTCCCAACTCTCCCAGGGTGACTATGGCTTTGGGATAATAGCCACAGGGTCTGAACCAGACAGGAAGGGGAGAAAATTAATAGGAAGCATGCACATAGCACTTTAAGGTTTCCACAGTGTTTTACATTAACTGAAACTCACAACTGCTCCTGGAGGAAGGTGTTATGATTATCCCTATTTTACAGTTGAGGAAACTGAGCCAGACTAGAGGTGAGGGACTTGTCCAGGGTCAGACCTGGCCTAGTACTCTACCCATTGCACCAACTAGCTGAGTCAGGATAGAAATACAGAAACAAGAACGCCTTGAAAAGGAATGACCAGCAAGAAAATAACCAACCAAGCAAGAATAAGAAAAACAACTCAATCCAATGAGCAAATATTCCAAATGAAAATATCTCCAGGAGTCATTAGAAGGAGAAAAGGGGGAAAGCAACACACAGAAACAAAGCTGTCCAGAGCCCAAGAGAGCTTACGCCCTGCTCGACTTGGCTGCCTTCTCCATTGCAGGCATGCCCCGGGAGGTATGTCCTCCTGTTTTCCCTCCCCCCTTCTAGGCGAACTGCCCGATCACCTGGCCTGAACCATCCACTCTGTGTCCAACATTTGTGGCTGGCTGTCAGGGGCTCCCTCATCCCCACAATCTTTTAGAAGCCCCAGGCTTCTGGAAGGCACAACCAAGGCACCACCTTGGCACTTGGAAGAGAGTCAGAACTCCCCCAGGTGACCATATTCTCTCACCTGGAAATGGCTTCCTAAAGAGAGCGGGCCGTGTAGTACTGGGTATGGAGAGAAAAGCCCACCAAAACTGCACTCACATCCTGCTTCTGACATACCCAGGCTGGGTGATCCTGAAGAAGCCCATTGATCCCTCAGAGAGCCAGAAGTTCTCTAACATCAGCTTGTGGAGAATGTGGCAATCTGCACTGATGGAGGAAGTCTCCTCACCAAGTATGCCCGTCGCCTTTTGCGAACATTTGTTGAACTGAATGAAATTTATGCTGATGTCTATAATAAACTTACAGAGCAGGAATAAGAGAAGAAAACAAAAAGTGAAGGAAAATGGTGAGGAACTTGATAAAACCTGACCGTATTCCCTGCTCTCCCCTTCCCATTCAATGAACTCTAGAAGCTCCCTATTACCTTCAGTATCAAATATGACAGCCTCTGGCTTTTGCAGCCTTTTATAAGCCCGTCTTTGGCCTCCCCTTTCCATTTTCTTATATGTCAGTGCTCTCTGTTACCCGGGAGTGTTAACCTCCTAGATGTTCTTGGCACCAGACCCTCCATTTACTGCTGCAAGGTGTTTTTACCTGCTGTGCCCCATGCTTGGAATGCTCTCTGTCCTCATGTTTACCTCCGATGTTGTCTGGCTCCTTTTAAATCTCAGCAAAAATCTCATCTTCTGCAAGAAGCTTTTCTCCATCTCCCTTAGTGTTAATGCATCTTCTCTGAGGTTATCTGAATAATATTTCTGACCTTTCTGAATAATATCTGAAAGATTTATCATGAATAGATCTGTTTATATATGTATGGCTCCTTACATGTAGTTAGAGTGTGAGCTCCATGAGGGCAGGGACTGTTTTTGCTCTGCCTTTTTGGATTCTCCAGTATTTAGCACAGTGCCAGGCACATAGGAACTTCTTAATAAATGCCTGTTGACTTGATTGACGATGTTTTAACATATAAACAGTGAGGACCAATGCCACCCCGGCAGGAGATTTGATGGAAGTAAAAGAAAAGAGTGAAGTCAGAAGACCAGACACCTGGACAAGCTAAAAGCTGAACGGCTTTGTGAGCAAAGGTGATTGACCCAGGGACAGAGCTCAGAGATAAGTCCAGTGCCGGAAGATTCCGAACAAACAAACAAACAAATGAAGATCAAAACATGGATGCCATTAGAATAGGGCATTTAATAGAGAACCGTCATGTGGTTTATCACATGGTGATAAAACTCAAGAACTCCATTAGTAGAGGGCTTTGAAATCCAGTAAGAAGGGGGGAAATGCCACCTGTTATAGAACTCAGGCTTGAATTATAGAGCAAACAAATATAGAACAAAAAAGAGAAACTATGGAAATGGCTGGAATGTACCTTGTCGAGAGGTGAGGCCAGTTATGCTTTCATCCCCCATCTTCAACCAGGAAAGGAGGACTAACGTTTTAAGATAGAACATGCTTTAAAACATTTTTTCACAACGTTCTCCAAAGCATTAAAATGATCAACCAACAAACATTTATTAAGCATATATCATGTTATAGGAACGGCACTAAGGATGTAAAGAAAAGAAATTAAGGAGCAAACAAAGAAATGATAACGCATACAAATAATAGAGGTTTTAGGGTGAGGAGATAATCCCTAAATGACACAATTGAAGAAAGTGGGGCTGAAAGGGAAAGAAGATAGGAAAAGCCCACAGAGGTAAACGAGTTCACCAAAGGGCTAGGATTCCTGTTTTGGTTTTGTGTTAGGATGACAGCCTGTGCGATTCCTATCGAGAGCAATTAGAATAAGGTCTTATTTTTCTGGGTCATTTTCCATCGAGTATTCAAAGACTGGAATAGAGCCGTGTCCAAGATTGTGGATGCCCATGAAGGAGATTGTGCCCACAAGAGTGGGGTTCTACTCCTGTACAGTGGGAACAAGAGCTAAGAACATGACCTATGGCATCGCGTTTATTGTAAATAGTAAAAAGCTCCCATGGGAAACTGACAGGTACCCGCCCATGTTTCGGCCATCTCCTCGCACTAAGCTCCTTGGTTCTGTCTCCATATAATATCTGGCCTGGCCTAAAGGTGGCAGATCTGCCACTGTCCAGCCAACGCCCAGTCCTGGTCTTGCGAGTAAGCTTGTCCAGTAAAACTTAATTACTTCATGCTGGTGTAGATGGTGCCTCTTTCTTCAGAATCTCAGTATTCTCTAGAAGGTGGGACAGTCACTCAGGAAAGTCTGCCACCTTACAGCTATCTAAGGGAAAGTGAGGTCAATTATACATTTAACTGAAAAGCCAATATAGCCAAGTATAAGCTGGGGAACAGGGAGGATTCCAATTTAACAATTAGAACTTAAGTGTCCACAGATTTCAATGCACAAAAGGAATTAGGTGATAGACATTGTTAAACATAAGACAGTATCACGTTGCCTACAATAAACACAGCAAAGATAGAAGGGCTCATATAGCCTTAAAATAAGTAGTTGTGAATGTTTATGTATCAGTTTACTCTAGAAAATCAGCAGTGGCCATCATGTTTTCAGATAAATATGAGGTTAAGTTAGAAAGAATTTGGAGAGGTAAACATGGCAAGTTTATTCTGATTTGAGGGAGGATAAACAGCGGAAATACATATAAAAATAGTATGTAAGCTAATATCAATATATGATGTAATAATAGACACTCACACATATATGTATTATATATATATATATATATATATATATATATAAATTTATATATGCACTTAACAGCAGAGAAACTGCAAGTTAAAAGAAAATACCTAAACTGTAAAAGGAAATAGTTTAAAACATTGTTAAAGATTTCAATAACATTTTTATAATGAGTTAGACAAAAAATACATTAGAAAGAAGCTTTTCAATTGAACAGAAGGATAGAAAAGTAGATTCTGTTAGCTACGGGAAGAAAACTGACTGTATTTATTGGGAAGTGAATCTTCTATTCAAATGGTTTAATAGGTATTTAAAATAGTAACCACAAGATCACAGATGTTCCCAGTTGAAATAAACTTTAGTGACTAATTAGTTCGACCTATTTAACAGGACTATTTCTAGTGCTACAGATGACCCCATCTGGCCAATGGCCTTCCTGCCTTTGGTGAAGCCCTCCAGGAAGGAGGGGACCCCCAGGGAGGAGGAGGCCCCAGAGAGGAGGAGCCCGCTGCCTCCCAAGGTGCCCTAGTCACCTGGTGGAAAGTAGTCCTTAACCTAGAGTAGAATTTATTATTTTTTTCATTTTTGGTCACTCTTACTAGTTGTTCTTCCATCCTTTCCTTGGTGGTCAAAAGAAACAGGTCTGACCCCCTTTAATAGGTGACAGAGCTTCAAATGCACTGACAGGCCTTCTGTCCCATCTAAGAGAAGCATGACTGTGGTCCTTCAGGGATTGTTTTTACCATGGTAATACATTAAATTCCCAAGAGTGATTAAAAAAATAAAAATTTATACTACTTAAGTAAAACATTTCCTAAAGGCAAATGCATGTCCCTATATAAAAAAGGAAGAAATGAGTAGAATTTACTAATAAAATTAGAAAATCAGTAAGTTTATCTGCCCCAGATAGGCCCAAAATTAAAGATTACTAAAATCAGGGGGAGGGGAGTAGAGGTTGAAACCTGAAAACAACACGGTTTAAAAGAAAAATATATAATTTTTGAAGGTCAAAAAGGGGAAAATATTGCTAGTTTATTAGAAAAAAAAAGAAAAAACTAAATTTTGTTCATTAAAATGAGCAGAATAGGGGAACTCAAAATTAATGGTGAAAATAGTTATTAGAAAATGCTGCATACATTTGCATTCCAAAAAAGATCATTTATTTGAAAATTACAAATTAATGAAAAACTACAAATACATGGAATATCCAAATTAAACAAAATGAAATAAATAAATAGATAGATAATAAATAATAAACTTATTTCAGAAAGAGAAACTAAAAATGTCATTAATGGAGTATTAAGTTAGAAAACCAGCTAGGTGGAGCTGTGGATAGACCCCAGACTTGGGAAGAGCTGAGTTCAAATCTAGCCTAACAATACTTACTAGCAGCAAGCAGCTAAATCATCATCTGTATCAACTTCTTCATCTGTAAAATGAGGATAATGATAGGATAAAGTCCCAGGGTTGTTGTGAATATAAAAAAAAGAGCCAATATCTATAGAGCATTTAGCACAGTGCCTAGCACACAGTATGTAAATGGTAGAGTAGTTAAGTTTGTGAACTTTTCCTTAGAATGTTGGTTGTTGTTCAGTAGTTCCAATCACGGCCAACTCTTTGTGACCCCATTTGAGGTTTTCTCGGCAAAGATATGAATGGTTTGCCATTTCCTTCTTCGGCTCATTCTACAGATGAGGAAACTGAGGCAAACAGAGTTAAATGACTTACCCAAGGTCACACAGCTGATACATGTCTGAGGCCACATTTGAGCTCAGGTCTTCCTGATTCTAGGCCCGACACTCTATTCACTTTGCCAGCTAGCTGCCCCTGTCTTAGAACAGTGGTTTTGTTTATTTTTTTGTATTGCACAGCAGTATAAAGGAAACCCGAGGCTAACAGTGCTAAAGATGTATTTTTGTTTCAACCATCCAAGTTAAAGACTCTGAAATCTATCCCCAAGCCCCACAACTGGGTGGTGTTGGGACATGGGGGGAGAAGCCCTGTCAGTACCACCTTAAGAATCCCTGGAGAAAATTCAAGCAAACTTTTAAAAAACGATCATCCATAAAAACATATCCAAACTGTAGCTCTGACTCCACCCAACTCTTTTCAGAGACAAATGTGGTCATGCTCTCTAAGGCAGAGAAAGATGAAGAAGGTAAAGAAACCAATGATGGGCAAAAGTGATGAATACCAGCAGTAACAGGATGCAGAAGCAGTGACGATTGGGGCAGCTAGGGGGTGAAGTGGATAGAGCACCGGCCCTGAAGTCAGGAGGACCTGAATTCAAATCCGACATCAGACCAGAAACTTAACACTTGCTAACTGCATGACCCTGGGCAACTCAACCCCAATTGCCATACCAAAATTAAAAAAAAAAGAAAAGAATAGTGACTATAACGCCACAATGTGCCTGGGTGACCTTGGGCCACAGAGGCCTGATGCAGGAGTCATGGAGAGCTGGGTCTCAGTCTCAGCCCAGACCCTTAGAAGCTGTGTAACTCAGTCACATCAATGAAGGTCTCTGGGCCAGCAGTTTCCTCTTCTGTAAAGGGAGGAGGTGGAATTCAGAGGCCCACAACTTCTGACTCAGAATCTTTAAGAGTCTGCTAGGTCTCTCTCAGGGCCGGTTTCTTCATGCTTAAGATGAGAGGATCTAGATGGCCCTGCAGACCTACAAGGGGACTCTGGGAAATTACAGCCTATCTTGCATAACTTGGAAAAGACAAGAGAATGAAGAAGGAATACTCAGTCCATAGAGCTTGGGCCTGCCCTCAATGGAGACCATCTCAATCCAGCCTGGCCCTGAAAAATCCAGTAAGAACATTTGCTAGTTCTTCCTCTTTGTGCAACCCAATGCTAGGTACTGGGAACAGAGGGCCAAGACGACAGCATCTGTCCTTATGGAGTTTGAAGTCAATGTGGGGGAAGACCACAGGAACATGGTTACATGGAATGACGGACGTGGACATGCAGGCAGGACCAAAAAGGCGGAGAGAGATGATGTAAAAAGGGAGATCCATCGAGAGATATACAAACATTGATATGGTGTCCATATGTATGCCTATATATTTGTATATACTTGTGTATGCATGGATATGTGTTCACATACAGATATGTGTGTATATCAGCCCACATACAAAGAATGCGCACCTACCAAGGCAATCAAAGAAGATTTCATGTAAGAAGAAGGCCCTGGGTAGGGCCTGAAGGCACCAAGGGATTCTTTAAGGTGGCACTGAAGAAGTAATGACTCCAGGTCAGAAAAGTGATAGTGTTCAGGCATACCCGGGCAGTGAATATCACGCTCAGGTGACTTTCACAGCACGGTGAAGTACAAGGTTTGGCAGAGAAGGGCTAACGTGAAATCAGACTGGGAAGATGGTGAAAGTCCTTCAGTGTCAGATGGAAGAATTCATCTTTCCCCCTAGAGACAAGAGGGAGCTTAACCATTTTGGGGGCGGGGATGGAGAGTGATCTTATGAGACATGGAGACAAAGTAGGAGGCAGTAATTCAAGCTAGAGGTGATGAAGGTCAGTGCTAAGGTGAAGGACAAGTGAGTGGGGAGGAGAGAACAGCCTGGAGCGACGGAGGGAAGGATTTGGCACCTGACTGGACTGGTGCGTGGCTGGGCAGAGCAGGTGAAGGAGGCTCCATTGTTATGAACCAGAGTGATGGCAGGATGACTGTGTCATTGACAGAAACAGGGAAATCCAGAAAAAAATAGTTTGGGGAAACTCACCAGAACTCAAGAGAGGAGTAAGGCAGACTAGATCTTTGGATTTGAATTCATTAGCATGCAGAGAACAGTTAAACCCATGGCTACTAATGAAATCACTGAGATAAAGAGTGTGGGGGGAAAGAGAGAGAGACAGAGAAAGAGGCAGAGATGACAGAGAGACAAAGGAAGGGAAGGAGAAATAGAAAGAGGCAGAGATAGAGACAGAAAGACAGAGACAGAGAGACAGAGACAGATAGAGACAGAGAGAGAAGAGAGAGAGAGATCCCAGGATCAGAGCCTTGCCTGACACTCACAGACAGGGGACCAAACATGGCTAAAGTTCATTCAAATGAGAATAAGAATAGTCAGATAGTGATGGGGAGACCAGTGGGGACAGAGATTCTCAGAAATTTATGTGCAGATAAAGGTTGAGAGATAGAATCAAATATTCGTATTATAATGGATTTACATCATGTAAAATATGTAAAATTATGTTTCAGGGGGCTTTGAGATCACGGGTTGTTATCACAAAAAGTTTAATGATTAATAAATTGATGCTAGATGACTTTGGAGCCCTTTGAGTCTAATGTCATGAGGCATGAAATTCTGGGATACCAGTTCATGAAATAAAGCCAAGTTAACAAAGAAACACCATCGTAGTCACACATGTGTTCTGTCTCATAAAATAGGATCATGTGAACTATTGTTCTATATATATTTTTTGGCTTTTAATATCAAATACATTGAGATTTTTAAAAAATGAATTCTGGTCAGTGTGGTGAAACAATAAATAATAAACTTGTTTTAAGATATAGCTAATCTGATTAGCATTATTTTTTTATGAAAATAAGAATTCATAACAAATGAAGATGAAATAAACAGAATTATCAGAAATTATTTTGCTCAATAATTTGCTAATAAGGTGATAACTTAGAGGAAGGGGTTGAATTCTTACAAAAACATAAACTACCCAAATTAATAAGTTAAGAAATATTATTAATATACCAGTATCAGAAAAAGAAATTGGAAAACAAAAAAAAACACTCTAGGATCACAGAGACTTAAAAAATATTAAATATTCAAAAACTGAATTTTAGCATTATATAAATTGTTTGCAAAAATAGGAAAGAAGGGACCCTTGCTATTTCTTTCTATAACAGAATTATGATCTTGATAGAGAAAGAAACTAGAGAACATTATCTCTAAAGAAACATTCTTGAACACACACATACAAACATACAAAACACAAAAATAAATAAGTAGAGAAATAAATAAATGAGATCTTGGAAAATAGGTTACAATAACATACAAGAAAGATTAATGTAGACAGGATCAATTTATGTAGGTATTAATAAGTTGGTTCATTATAAGTCACACAGTCAATAAGCATAAGGAACCATATTAATGATAACAATAAAAACACTTAATTTTATTAATAGATGATGAAAAGGATTTTGAAAAAAATACACCACTTTTTCTGTTAAGAAAAAACACTAAAACTTATAAGAATAAAGAGATTTTTTCCTTAATATAGCAAATAATATCTAAAATCAAGAGCAAATCCTATAGGCAATGGAGAACACTTTGAAGCTTTGCTAATATGACTAGCTATAAATCTAAGTCATGACCATAAAATTTCATTCTAGGCAAGCTCACTAGACCAAATACACACAAGAAATAGAGGGAATGAGCAAAAGTAAAAAGGAATCAAAATCCTCATTTTTTTTTCTTCTTCAAAGGATGGGATGACTTCTTCAATCAACTAAAAATAATTGAAACGATTAATAACTTCAACATAGTTGCAGTAAATAAATTAAACCCACCTAAATCACCAATATTCCTATATATATACAAACAAATCTCACTAGCGAAAGATAAATTCCATTCAAAATAAATAGATTGCATAAAATATTTTTAGCATCTATCTACAGAGAAACAAATGAAGTAAATGGATCCAATCATAAAACACTACTTATAAAAATAAAGACAGTCTTAAATAATTGGAGAAATATTAATTGTTCATAGGTAGGCTGAGGTAATGTAATAAAAATGGCAACACAACCTAAATTAATTTACTTTTTCAGTGCCATACCAATTAAGCTACCAAAGGATTATTTTATAGAGCTATAAAAAGTAATGCAATTCATAAGTAGGAACAAAAGCACAATAATTTCAAGGGAAGTAATGAGAAAAAGTGGGAAATAATGAATGGGGGTATAGTGGTACCATATCTTAAACTATACCATAAAGAAATGGCTAGTGAAACAATTTGGAACTGATTTAAAACAGCAAAGAGGTCAATCGGTTAACAGATTAGGTATGCGACACAGCAAAGCAAAAAAAAAAAATCTGTTATTGATTATAGGTATTCAAAGGGAAAACCTATTCCTTAAAAAGACTGTGAAAGTATAAGCCTGAGCTTGCCTTTTCTGCAGGGAAATTCAAGGATTTATTAAGGGACTCTCAGACTATTTCAGAGACTAATGGGAAATTCCACAAGGTTTCTTCAAGTCGGTAGTGATCCTTGAGGTTACCCGGTATAAGCCTCTCACCCCACCTCCATCTGCAACAAGTCAAGAGGTCTTCATCCTCTAGTCAAATGCTTATGAAGCCCCTGCAGGAATACTTCAAGAGGCCAGTGAATGAAACAGTCATCCTACTATGGAGTGTCCAATAATTGTTAGACATGTTATATGTATGTGGGTGTGTGTATGTATGTATGTATGTAGCAATGATGCCAATTTATTATTTGACAGCTAGTACAGAGTAGGGACTGACTGGTCTTGGCACCAGAAGACCCGGTTTCAAGCCTTACCTTTGACACACGCCGGAGGGAGAGCTGTCCTTTAACCACTCGATTTCTCGATGCGCCTGGAATGGAGTAGCATGGGACTGAGGAAACTCGGGGACAGAGGCTAATTACTCTCTTTCTCACTCAGCTGAGGAGGCTTGCTGCCCCTTCTACATTCATGGAATCCCTGAGGTTTAGTATCAAAAGGAACCTTTGAGTCTCTCGGGCCTGATCTTTCGTTTTGCATATGATGAAAACAAGTCCATGCTTCTCTCCATTTACTCAACTTCTTGCAAGATCTCCTTTGGCCTTGTGAAGATATAATAGAGGGATTTCCCTGCAAGGTTTTGCTTCACCTAATGCAACAAATTAGCATTCTTTAAGCACTTACTACCTCTAGATTATCTTTAACTCCTCACTTAACAAGCTTGCATGAAGAGTTCCAATTCATGCCAGACCACTGCACTGTTCAGTGCTGGTGCAATTACAATTATCTGCATTTGTACACTTTTATGGGCAGTATAATTTTCCCCAGGACAAAAAACAATTTTTTAACATGAGTTTTAATTCCCCAAACTCCCTTTTGCCCAGAATGGATACAAAGTATGTTTTTTAATTGTCTTTTTAGAGAGTGTACAAATCAACCAATCAGAGAAAGATCCATATGTTTACCACTCTTTCCCTGTATGGGTCTTTAAGCAGTAAGGAACAAGGGACCTCACTGCCCGCACTGGGCATCTGCCAGCTCTGCCTCACCCAGGATCCTCACAACCTGCTGAGCTGGATTTTCAGACTCTTCTGTTTCTTCCTGACATCAGACCATTTCTTGCCAACTTCCCCAATCACATTACAGTTGTAGTGAAGAGAGAAAGGTGAGGCTCCGACTTTGACACTAACAGGGGAACTGGCAAGGGGACCGGGAAGGCAGCCGTGAAAAAGCTTGGAACTTCCAAGAGAAGTTAGGAGGAAGTTTCAAAGGTGCTGTGTCAGGGGAATTAAGGATGGAAAACATGAGGGCAGCAAAAAAAAAAAAAAGCTGGAGGGAATTAATTTTAGCCCAATAAGCTACAGAGAACAAATAGCGTTTTCTTCCTCAAATTATCAGGGAGTAAAAAAGATCATGCAAATTAGGGAAGTAGAGTAATAAAGAAGAGGCATGTGAGGTTAACAAGGAAGCTAGACAGTGGATCTCTTTATTTTAAAAACTATCAATTTCAACATCAAGAAAGAAACTGGAACAATTTGGAAGTAGTGATTACTACCTAAAAATAGCCACTGGTGAACCAAAGGAAGTGGTGAATATTTCTAAAAGGAGCAGGCCCAGACAATAGCATCATGGATTAAGAACACGAGGAGAGAGCCAAAGCCAAAGGTCCTGTGTGTCGTCTACTGTCTAGGTCCACCCAGAAGCCTGGACTGCACATTGGTCATACCACTGAGAGTGATCTTGGTCAGTTCTGGGTTTGGCCACATGATGCCAAGTCTTCATTCAATGATAGTCCACTTCTCCAAGCTTGGTCCATTTATATGGTAAAGTTGCATCAATAATAACAGCGTTAGTAATGTTAGTAATATCCAGGTCTTTTATCTAACAAAGATGGAGAGTAGTTAAGGAAATGAAACGTGAAGCCTACTAGGTGGCAAGGATCAGCCCAAAGGAGGTCACCTTGACTGGCCAGCCCTTGTGACTCATCACCCACCCCAGAGTGTGGCCAATCATTGCCAATCATCTTTAGTTCATCACTGCTGCCATTCATACAGTGCTTTATATGACCCCAGCCCTTCACATTACCCCCTTTTATCTCCAGAATGGCTGTGGGGAGCAGGGCACACAAAGTAATTTCAAGCTTATTTGCTTGAAGGAAGGCTCAGGCATCTCTGTATCAATTCTATTCCACAAGCCTTTATTTACTAAGGGCCTTCAGTGCTGCAAGTAGAAACCACAAAAACAAACAAACACAACTATGTCCTCTGCAGTGAAAGAACTCACGTGGGGGGGGAGATAATAGAAAATTAAATGTGAAATAAGGCACAAGTCTAATAAGAAGCGGACTTTGCTAACAGAACAGCTGCTTATTGTAGAAGGATAGGGGAGAAAAGAACAGCACGTAGGAGAAGTGGGGCTGTGGGAATGGGCAAGAGGGAGCAGGAAGAGGCGTGCTAGCCTGGGCAGCCTTGGAGTCAAAGTCACCGGGCTTCTGAAGACGGCCAGAGGCTGGCGAGCTGCCTTTGGCTTCCCACAACAATGGGGCTATTGACTTAACTAGCAATGTCTGAGCCAGAGGAGGAAGAAGATGCGTCAGAAGAGTCTTGACTTGTTTTGAAAGCATGTATGGAGCAACAGATTGGGTCAGGAATCTATTTTCCTCCCTGGTGGATCCTAGCACCTTGGGACCTGGCTGACTATAAAATCTTGCCGACATGCATTAACTGAGCACCTACCAACAGGCAAGCACTACGCTGAGCGTCGGCGATGCGAAGAAGGGGAAAAACAAGTCTTGGTCTGAAGGAGCGCACAGTCTAATGGGGAGGCAGTGTGCAAAAAAAGAGAGAGAGAGAGAGAGAGAGAGAGAGAGAGAGAGAGAGTATGAACAACAGGCACGAGATGAAGTGGAAACAGTCCGCAAAAGGAAGGCTGAGCACTAAGGGGGTCCGGAAAATGCCTCTGGAGGTAGAATTCTAACCAGAATTGGAAGGAAGCTAGGGAAGCCCTGGTGGAGAAAAGGAGAGAGAGAGTTCCAGACTCGGGAGACAAGCAGCGAAAATGCTCAGTCGGGAGCTCTGAGCAGCAGGAAGATCAGCGTCACTGGAGAAGGGCTAGTGTGGTGGAAACCACTCGGGAAAGTAGGAAGAGTCCAGGGGAGAAGGGCTTTAAAAGCCAAACAAAGGATTCCACGACCGTGGAGGGAATAGGGAGCCACTGACGTTTATTGAATGAGAAAGGAAAAAAAGCATTTTTAAGCCCCTATTATGTGCCTGGCACTGTGCTAAGTGCTTTGCAAATTTCAACTCATTACATAATATTCCTCGGATGGAGGTGCTATTACTATCTCCATTTTACAGGTGAGGAAACGGAAGTAGACAAAGATTAAGTAAGTTGTCCAATGTCACATAACCAGCAAGTATCTCAAGCTGGATTTGAACTCAGGCCTTTATAAACTTTCTTCCTCATTGGAATTTAAAGTCCCTGAGAATAGGAACAGTCTTGTTTTCATATCTTCAGCACAGTTCCTGGAATATAGTGAGGGCTTAAATTATCTATTTATCCATGCATCTATCCATCTATTCATCTATCTTTCTTTCTATCTATCTATCTATCTATCTATCTATCTATCTGTCTGTCTGTCTGTCTGTCTGTCTATCTATCTATCTATCTATCACTCTATCTATCTCTCTATCTCTCTGTAGGTCTGTCTGTCTGTCTGGGTCTGTCTGTCCCCAGACCAAGGTGAAAGGCTGCACAGTGGAGAAGGAATCCCTGACCTGGCTGTCTTCACAGATGTAAACTGCTGAGCTCTGAAGGGAGGTGTTCCCAGTCCCACAGTCGATCAGCGGCAGAGCTAGAACTCAAAAGCAGAACCAAGACCTGCAAACCTGCTGCCCTGGACAGGCCTGGACGTCCCAGGGAATTCCCTCACTGACTGCATGGTTAAGGGTCCTTGGTCAATTTCAGTGGAACCAAGATTAGACGTGTAAAGAAAAAGAAATACAAAGCAAGTGGTTTTGTTTTCTGATGTGGAAGTGGCCCTTCGTAAGTAAGAGCTGAGAAGGAGAGCTGCCAGGGATGGGCACATGTCCTCCATCCTCTCCTGGAATGAACGCTGAACAATAAACAATGGCCTCCAGGGAAGGAGAGGCCAAGAGAGCCTTGGGGCGGGCATTGAGAGGAGAACGCACAGATGGTGCTTGCCCTTAGTGTTGGGTTAGGTGTCGAGATGGACCAGTACTGGAAGGTTTGCCTGTTTTTGCTTGCTTAGGGTACAGAAGTTTCCCTAGCCTTCTAGCTCTAAGCAGAAGCCTCCAAAGAGCCTTCAAAGCAATGAGTGCTACAACAATGGTGAGTGATCAGCTTACATTGATAATCTTGCCTTTCTGTTACCTGATTCCCTGAAATCCTTCTTTATTTCTCTTGGACCCTTTCTGTGAAGGATGAAATACTGATCACCATCCTCACCTTCACAAGCAACACCCAGTCAGCGCCAGCTAAGGAAACACTAGTGGCACCCTGTGACCTCCCGGACAAAATACAAATTCTATGGAAAGCCTGTTGTAATGAGGCTTTAGTCTGCCTCTCCAGGAAGACTGCACATCACTCTTCCCATGCACTGAAGAAGCCAGCTTGTTGTTCTCCACACCCAGAATCCCATTTCCTGCCTCCATACCTTTGTACAGGTTCCCCTTTTTACCTGGAATATGCCCCACCCCCACCCTGCAATGTGTGTTGGTAAATGTTTAACAAATGTCTTTCTAAAAAAAAAAAAAAAGGAATGGCCGACACACTTTGGAGATTAATCTTCATTACTAACACTTCATCACTTTGTTAAGTCAGGAATCAACAAAACCATAAATCAAGAAAGTGCTGATTTATAAATTAGTGGTTTCTCTGGGTGTAAATGCCCACACAGAAAGTTTAACACTCAGGTCTCATGAGCAGAATAAGCTGGAGTCAGCACAGACTTGCCCCAACTACGCTGTCCTGAGAGATTCCCTCCCTTCTCTTGAGGCCCTGGGGATGCCTGGCCTCCTTCCCAAGCTCTGTCCTCAAGTCCTCACCACACATTCCACTTACTTTCTTTGTGTATATTTTGCACTGAATTACCTGAGCATGAGTATGTCCCTAATAAGGTATAAGGGGCAGCTAGATGGCGAAGTGGATAGAGTGCCAGGCCTGGAGCGGGAAGACCCCTCTTCTTGAGTTCAAATCCAGCTTGAAACATTTACTAGCTGTGTAACCTTGGGAAAGTCACTTCACCCTGGTTGTCTCAGTTTCCTCATCTGCAAAATGAGCTGGAGAAGGAAATGGTAAAGCATTCCAGAATCTCTGCCAAGAAAGCCCAAATGAGGGGCAGCTAGGTGGCGGAGTAGATAGATCACCGGCCCTGAAATCAGGAGGACCCGAGTTCAAATGTGGCCTCACACCAAACATGTGACACTTACTAGCTGTGTGACCCTGGGGAAGTCACTTTACCCCAATTGCCTAAAAAAAAAAAAGCCCAAATGTGGTCATGAAGGGTCAGACACAACTGATATAAACTCTTGCAGGGGTGAGGACTTTGTACCCCTGATCTTCTCACAGTACCTGGCATTTTTAATGAATAATTATTTAAAGAACTAATGAAAATAACTGTCTATTCTTTGAAGAGCTAACACCTTAGGCTCGGGAAAAGCCTCAGTGTCATGTGCTTGTAAATGTTAGAACCAGGATTGCCTCACAATCCTTCTCTTCCAAGATCACTCATCCTCAAGTATGCCTCCTCCTCACCCCGGCCTGTAAGAGTTCTACACTTCATTGAGCCACCCGCCACGTCCTGCATGAAGCCTTTCCTAAGACCCTGTCAATCATTGCTCTCTCCCTTTTCCTGGCTCCACAGATGTTATCTTATTTGATTCTTATGACAACCCTGGGAGGGAGGTGCTGCTGAGGAAAATGAGGCAAACAGGGTGAAATGATTTGCCTCGGGACCCATAGCTAGTAAACTTTTTTTTTTTGGCTAGGCAATGGGGTTAAGTGAGTTGCCCAGGGTCACACAGCTAGTAAATCTTATGCATCTGAGGCCAGATTTGAACTCAGGTCCTCCTGACTCCAGGCCAGTGCTCTATCCACTGTGGCACCTAGCTGCCCCACTAGTAAAGTTTTGAGGCCAGATCTGAACTGACTCCAGGGCCAGCACTCCATCCACTGGGTGTCCCTCTGTTGAGGAATGTTTGAATAAATTACGGTATATGAATGCAACTGAATATTAAGAAAAGTGTGAGAAGAGAGGGATTCAGAGAAACCTAGGGAAGTCAGCAAAGCTGAGAGAATAATCCATTCAATGACAACAGGATTGCCATCTCTCTGCACCTTCTTAGAATAATCACCTTATTTTAGCCCCAGGGGCCCTCCTCTTTGGCTTGAGGGAATTTAGTTTAGATGAAAAGTGCTGCATTCAATCTAAATTCCCCTGCGCTCTCAATTTAGAAAATTCCTAAGACTCAGACAGAGGTTGGGATCTCTGCCTAACTTTACATTTATATTTATCTCCAATCATTTGTTGTCACTGAGCCAAAATTCAATCTACCTAACAAAATAGACTACATTATAGCATCTCTGGGTAGGGGGCACCCCGACCGGGAGGGAAGGCTGGGGAAAGAGCAAGTCTTTTGGGGGACTTCATTTCTTCCGAGCCTCCTGCTCTGCAATGCCCACAGAGCACCCCCCCTCCCTTCCACGTCACTCTTCTCTGCCACAGTCAGTCTTCCCTTTGTTCCTCAGAGGTGTGCTGGAAATGCCAAGCCAGCACCAGCCTCTCAAATTGAGGCCCTCAGATAGCTCCCTCTGCTTCATCTCAGTGCCTGCCCTCTGTTATTGAGCTCCAGTTTGTCCCCATCGATCTCGTGCATGCAAAGTTGTTCACTTCTCGTCTCCCTCACCAGACTGTTAGCTCGTTGGGAGGAGGATTGTTTTTTACCTTTCTTTGTATCTCCAGCAGGTGGCACAATGCTTGTCATACTTCGGGTACCTAAAAATGTTGATTGACTCACTGAGATAGTCATTCATGTTCATATGAATTTCTTTGGGGATGACCTGGCCCCTCATACAACGGCTTTGATTGAAGGGGGTGTACAGGCCTTGTTCATAGGAAGATGTAACTGCTTAACTAAAGGAAGAAAAAGTATTCTTACCTAAAGACACACTCACTTTTAAGTGGATTAGGTGATCAATGGAGCCCCGCCCTTTTAATTCACCATCTCCAAAGCTCGCTGCATGCAAGCCACCTGAGGCCTATCTGAAGTCTTTCTTGGTCCTGTACCTACTATTCTCACTTCATCCTCGCTGAACTTACCTTTTTGGTGTATATTTTGTATTTGCTATATTTTAAGATATGCTGTATGGTCTTCCTCGTTACTTCCTTTTGGGCTTATAACTTTCAGAAAAGGCAGTCAGTGGGAGGCAAGTCACTTCAGCTGTGACATGGGACAATAATACAGATAGGAGAAAGTATGGCACAAATACAAGTTCTCAGTAATTTATTTTCATCAGTCACCACTTGGTCACTTCTCCTCATTTAAATAGTGGCTTGCAAGATTCATAAACTGGCACACAAGGTGTTTCTCTGCCATCACCTGGGTGTTTGTTTCACAAAAAAAGCATTTACACAGAATTTGCAATTCATTTCCTGACGCTTCTTTCACAACATTCTTCCCAGAGCAGATGCTTAGGGATGCTTTGAACAGAGCACAGGAAATATGCTAACATGCAGGTAAGGAAATAGCAATGTTGAGGGGAATAGAGGCATAATCAAGGCTGTTTAAGTCTTTCAGGTGTGAGTGCCACAATGTTAATAGAAAAAGAAAGTTGGATGAGATGAATCCAATTTGTTTTTAATTGCATGGCTACAACATTCTCTGGCATTATGCACCTACATTGCTGTCTCCTGCCCTTTAGAAAGTGCTGGGGGAGAGTATTAGGATATTCTTCATTTGTATTGGGGGAAAAGGAGGAAAATCTCAGTAGTAACTGCATTTAGGGGAATTCCTGCATCTGCACATATAGAATAGACTGGAGCCATTCTATACAATGAACTGTTTGGCTATCTCTTCTTGGTGGGGAAGAAACCCTGGTTTCACAAATTCTATTTTTTTTGCATTACAACTCCTAACATCTAGAAAGATTTCAAATAACTGTCAGCTTCCAAGGGCTAGTCCTGGTGAAGCATGCTGAGGTTCACCACCAACGTGTGGGATACTCATTCTGGAATTCTTCCATCACAACAGGGCTTGAGGTAAAGAAAGTTACTAAATGCCCATCAACGTGGGGTATCCGTGCTCTGCTTCTCTCATGTTGGTGAAATACTTACAGAAAAGTCTACGATCAGGGTCCTAAGAATCAGGTTTGAGACCATCTGCAAACATTGACTTAGCTGCTGGGATCCTAAAGGCGGGACCCTTGTCCAGGAACCAAGGAGTGAACTCTTATAATCTTTGCACTCAAAAGATGTAGGACAATGAATGGAAGGAAAACTTGAAATCAGCTTTTCACAGGCAGGTAAAGGAGGTGACAGCATGCTTTTAAATCATGAGTTTAAAGACAAGAGGAAACCACTTGGGGGGGGCACTGGGCTGTTGCCTATTACCAACCTCATGATAAGAACTTTTCGTTTTTACTCCATTGAATAATCAATTTTCAAGATCTCTGAAAGAAGGTTGGAAGGATTCCAAAAGCTTTGGGAAAACATAAGTCACTATTACTTGGAAAAAAATGGCAATTTGAAAGACATCCCCCAGTTATAGACTTACTTCCTCCTATGAGTCAATGAATGAGCATTTATTAAGCACTTACCATGTGCCAAGCACTATACTCACTGCTGGGAATACAAAGAGAAACAGGAGACAGTCTGTGCTCTCAAGGAGCTCATAGTCCAATGGGGGGGGGAGACAGACAAAACTCAATATAAAGTAAAAGATACAGTCAGAATGAATTAGAGATAATCAGCAGAGGGAAATGGCTAAAATGAAGGGGAATCAGGAAGAGGCTCCTAGAAGAAGGTGGAATTTTATCTGGGACTTGAATGAAGCCAGAGGAGCCAGAAGGTAGAGATAAGGAGGGAGTGGATCCTAGGTATGAAGGACAACCAGTGAAAACCAGACCCAGGAGATAGAGCATCTGGTCTGCAGAAAAGAGATGAAGCATCATCGCTATGAAATAATCTACATCCTTGCCAAGGAAGAAGTAGGCAGGAAAAGTGGTACAAAGTAGAAGATAAATGTAGGACTGCAAACAGAATGTTGAGGGCAGCTAGGTGGCACAGTGGATAGAACACTGGCTGTGGAGTCAGGAGGACATGAGTTCAAATCCGGCCTCAGACACATACTATCTGTGTGACCGTAGGCAAGTGACTTAACCCCATTGCCTAGCCAAAAAAAAAAAAAAGTAATTGACAAGCAGAATGTTGATTCAGCCACTTGGAGGCAAAGAAGACTAGCTGATGTATGAGCACAGGCTCCACTGGTTGCTATGAAATGTCCAAAGATCCAGGGGAGCAGCCCCAGACTGTTTTCTGGAATCCTTGTGGAGGATCAATGAGAGACAGCTTGGGTGAGAAGTCAAGGATGAGCTGCCATGTGTACCTTCAGAGGCATCACGCAAATTGATGAGAGCACAGACTTGAGCTCTAAAGTATGGAGTTCTGCTAGGAGTCTAGATAGGAGCTACTTTGTCAAGGAATATTGTTTAGATCTGAAGAAAGCTGATCATAGAAATAGGATGCCCACGGGAAACTACTAGAGACGAAAAGAGAAATTGCATTTGCCAGAAGACATCATTGCTGCATTGATGCTATCCCAGTATGCCAATGAGCTTCATCACTGAATCCCCTTCAGGCAGATCAATACTGAAGCAAAAAGGTCCCAGCAGTTACCCTCACCACTTTGGGTCTTGCCTGGTCCCTTCCATCATGCCTTCCTTCCACAGGACACTCCCCATTGGGAAATCTCATTATCCTACAAGGTTCAGTCAACATGGTCCTCACATCATCTGTATTTTCTGCCACTCTGACTGGACTCTTTGTCTGGAGGGCAAGGCCATGGAGGTCAGGGCAGGAGAGGTAGAATTCAGTATCACTAGCAGAGAGATGATGATTCAATCCATGGGAGATTTCCAAGGGAAGTAGTAGAGAGGGAGAAAAATCCACAAAATCAGGGCCATAAGAGCACTTACCCCACAGGGTTATTGTGAGGATAAAATGAGATATTGTTAAGCACTTTGCAAACCTTAATGCACTACTTAAATATTGACTAACATTGTTACTATTAGCATTAGCATTCACTGCCCTGGGAAATAAAAATGCCACATTAATGTAGTGGAGTCTCTATAAAGACAATAGCCCAGAGTGTCTCTGGAGATACATAGCTTCATTTATATCTCTAAGAAAATGTCAATTTAATAAGAATTTTTAAAATTGCATAATGAAAACTGACATCCTAATTTCTCCTAACCTGCCACCAGTTTTCTCAGCAGCTAGGTAGTGCAGTGGCTTGAGCTGCAGTCCCCTCATCTGTAAAATGGGTTTAATAAGTTCACCCGTTTCACAGGGTTGCTGTGAGGATCAAGGGAGATCATATCTTTGAAGTGCTCAGTACAGTGCCTGATATATAGTAGGAACTGTGAAATGTTAGCTATTAGCTAGTAGTTATTAGCTTATCATGATGGGAAACATCTTTGTTTACTTCATTAACAACTTGGTATGTGAAGTGAACTGTGCTGATAAAGTTATGATAAGGGCTTGATATAGAATAAACGAAATAGATAAAACATGACAAAGGCATCCGCTAATTGATAACTAACTAAAAAATAAAAGCAGGAAGTTTTCAAAACCAGAAATACAGGTGAGCAACTGAATGAGCAAAGATTCCAAGGGATTCATTAGAGAAAAGTGAATTAAAACAGCCCTTTGAGCATGGGCACTTTGTATCTATCAAATGAGCAAAGATGACAGAAGACAAAAACGAAACAAAACAAAACAAAACATCAGAACACAAATATCAATAGCACGCCCTTGGCAGAGATGCCAAATGTCCCAAACATAAAGGAAACAATTTGGAAGCATACCCCACTGGGCCCTGTGTCTTACCTGGCCTTTGACCCAGTGACGATGCCATTACTAAGTGTCTATGCTGAAGGATATGTCTATGCTCCATGCACACACATGCACACACATGTGCACATCATATAGTTTTCATATATGGATAAGCATAAATGCAAATATATTTATTCACGTATTTGTACTTACTCTATTCTATGTATATATGTGTGTATGTATACACACACACACACACACACACACAATGTTCCAAGATTTTTAGTGGAGTTTTAAACTGTTCTAACCCTAACTCTCAGTACCCATCTATCCATCCATCCATCCATCCATCCATCCATCCATCCATCCATCTACCTACCTGTCTTTCTACAGGGTGTCCCAAAAGTCATTCACACATACATATACAGATAGAAATGGAGATGCACATATAAAGTTATGGATAGGTCTATATCTATACACATGTATGCATGTGCACAAGTGTATACACAATTACAATGTTTTAGGAGCAAAGAACTAGGAAAGTGGGTGCTCATCTCTTGGGGAAAGGCTGACCAAACAGTATTCAATGCACTATTGAAACATCACTTCACTTTACCAAATTTTAGAAAAGTGGAGGATTCAGAGAAACTTTGAAAGTTGAGCAAGAACAGATGTAAAGCAAAATTACTGATTAAAACCTGGAGAATAGTTCATTTCCTTGTTCTGTCATGATCCTAAAAATGTAAAAGCAAACATTCTTGATCATTTAATGAGTGGCTGTGCCTTCAAAGGAATGTGACAGACCAGCGGGCTCCTGGTTCTCAGTAGACGTACAGCAGGCAGGAGGAGTAAAGTGAGAAACAGATTTTTAGATGTGATCAGTAATTTGATGTGTCCTTAGCTATACTTCAGAAAAGAGTTTGTTGGCATCTAGAAGGAGTCAACACAAGCTAATTAAGAAGTATTTATTAAGCACCTCTTCCGTGCTGAGCACTATACAATATGTCAGAAATGAAACATTTTAAGAGAAAAGTAATCCTACATTTCAGACAATTTTGCAATTTTCTTTGTGAATATCCATCAGAAGATATAAGTCTCTATAGTAACATGGAAAATTGACTTCTCAAAAATTACTAACCACCACATGCTGGGGAAGGCAATATTTTTATATTAAAACTGCATTTACCAAAAATCGAATTTCAGAGCATTCTTTTTGGTTCTTTTCACCATCTTCCTACATGTAACACACCCTAGCAAGATTTCTATCTCACTCAGCCCTACACCCAGCACTGGCAAAGGAAAAAAAGCACACCAGAGAGCATATAATGACCTCTAACATATGCAGTTGCAGATGGTGGAAAATTGAGTGAGGGGCCGGGAGGACAAAGAGTAAAAGGATATGCTGAAATCTCATGACCATTGCTGGTTGTACTGAAGGCTAATTATGAAGATTGTAGACACATTTGTGAAAAATGACCCATTCAATTACCATGTCTCGAGTGTAGCTTTTTGGTGGTTAAATTTAAAACTTTCTATGGACAAAATTGAAACTTAAATTTCCCCAACTGGTATTGCACTTTTAAAAAGATATAAAATGAGACTTAGTTTAAAATAAATTTGACTACATTTTAACAAAAGCCACTATGGGGAAGCTATTCAAGGCTAGAATAATAGAGAAGGCTTTTTACCTTTACAGAAAATAGATACTAAGAGAGAGGATCAATTCCAAGTGAAATCTTAATTGAGCATGGTTGATTGGTAACTACAGGGTCCACTTTTTATGTTGAGTAGTTGATTCTGTTGGCACAATTTTGTACTTCAATTATATTTCTTTAGTTGACAGTCAGGTCAGAAAAAACTTATGCAGGAGTTCTTGGGAGCTAGGATAATGCTGCCCTCCTACTCTCATTAATTTCTATAAATTGATCAGCTGAATTGGAATCTTCAGTTCTATGCGCGATGAATGTTCTCTTGACTACCTGATGAATTTCCGAAAAGTTGCTATTCAATGAACTTAAAATTCAATTCATCAAATATTTACATTAAAACTTACTGCATATGATGCACTATCCTAGACATACAGATGAAACATTAAGTAATTCATAGTCTCAGTTACTAAACATCAGCTTTCCCAGTGTCTGCAGGCCCATTGAATCTACAAAATCTCCATTCTCAAAATCTCCATTCTCACATCCACTGCCACAGCAATTCTTGCAAAGGGCAAGCCAGTTCAAGTCAAACATGTTTGGGGGTTCTCCTTTGATTGTTTGTTTCTTAAATGAACTTTAGGTGACTCATTATATTAGCCAGAGAATGTGAGGAAATTGGTGCCCACATTGCTTCTTGAGCAAAATGAGTTTTTGGCTTCTTGAAAGAGAATTTGTTGGGGCAGCTAGGTGGAGCAGTGGATAGAGCACCGGCCCCAGATTCAGGAGGACCTGAGTTCAAATCTGACCTCAGACATGTAACACTAGCTGTGTGACCATGGGTAAATCACTTAACCCCATTGCCCAATCCCCCCACCATAAAAAGGATTTGTGTAAAACCTCTGTTACAAGTTACAAAACTGCAAGGAATTTTTAAGTGCTTAGCAAAGTGCCCAATCACATAAAGATTTCAAGTCAATCTTTACCAAGGGATCTTAGAAAGATATGCATCATAGATGATCATTTCATTGAGCCCAGCACGAAGTCTGTACTTCAAAGGACAAAGAAATGGTGCAGAAGCCAAGGAGGGGCTTCAACAGTGTTTGGGAAATTATTATCACAAGAGAAATTTTATGGGAGCTTTTTCTAGTGCATGTGCACACCTCCATGGACGTGTTGGTTTGTTCCTTTCTCTGTCAGAAGTACTGCTGGTTCATTTTATTTTTCAATAGTATCTACTTTAGTTATTTATTTTATGTTGTATGCATACATAAATAACAAAAGAGTAATAAAAATATAATCTAGGGCTTACAAGCAAGAGTAATTTACCCAGCAAATCCGAGTATAATCCTACTGGGGAGGGAGGGGCACCATGAGTGATAGGGAGATGACCTTTGATGGAAAAATGACTGGGAATCATCTTTGATTAAAATACCAGAAATCTGTGTAGAAGATTTGAAATGCAAACACTAGAATCAAGAGAAAACTAGAAAAGTAAATACATTTGAGCACTTGGAAATGTCTATACAATGATGAAAGAAAAGTTTACATTCTAATAGCAGGGAGGAAGAGAAAAGCATCCTTCAGAAATCTAATAAATTCAAGTTTCACAAAATGAGATAAATAAAAAATAGATGGCTAGAGTAGAGTTGGTCCATTTATGATGGTCTTAAGAAAAATAAAATGGAAGGAAATGAACTAGACTAGGAGAAAAAGATTGGGGAGGAGGATGACAGCTTTCTATGTTTCATAACTGGTGTACACAAAAGTAAAAAATATATATATATACATATGCACTTGGATGAAAATCTGGGATGAATAGCATAACTTGTACATCACTTTCATCTGAACTAGAAGAAAAGAGAATTGGAAGAAAGTAGCACAAGTGTCTCCAAATTATAAATGAGGAAACTGAAGCTCAGACTGGGAAAGTGATTTACCCAGGATTAGTTTGAAAGTACTTGGGCTCTGATCTGAACACTGAACTACAGTTCCCAGAGCCTTGCATAGAGAGACAAGGGTACCCTCCTACAGTCCCTTTCATTATACCTCAGGGGTGAAAGTATGTTAAGGGGATGCATAGGGGAAAGCTAGAGTGAAGGAAGGTCACTAGAGTCAGAAGGGAAGAGTGGACCCAGAAGGTGTTAAGGGACTTGACCAAGGAGACACAACAGACATTTGAACCCAGGCCTCCTGACTTGAAGTCCAGTTTTCCTTCCATCACAATACACTTCTTCACTTATCAGAGAGGAAGCAACATAGATAGAGGATAGAGACTTGACTCTGAAGCTAGGGAGACCTGAGGTCTAGTCCCACTTCAGACACATAACTGGCTGTGTGAGCCTGGCGATGAAAGCCCTGCTGCCTCAGTCACCCGCAGGACTGGTGGCAGAGGGGACAGGTACAACCTCCAAGCCTTCACAATCTCCAGAGGAATGGGACTCTGAAATGACTATTTGCTGGGATCCCCAGACCTAGCAGTGCTGGTAGCATGTCACTGGGTACAGAGTGGAGAAATGCTTGGAGTTACCTCAGCGGAAATCCCACAGCCAGGAATTCTGCCTTCTAACACCTGCTCCTGGCTACAGACTGGATCTATGACTATAGGGTCGATGTGGTTTTCTGTGGGAAAATGCTGTTTCTCAACATGTCATCCTCTCCCAATGAGTGAATTAAAAACCATTTTAGAAGTGGATCCGGTTCTTAGATGACCATAGAAGGGAGCATGAGGAAACCTAGGGACTCTTCAGAAAGTCAAGCTGAGAAATCAGGGGTTCTGGATTCTAAAGCTGACCTTGCATGTTACTTGTGTATCCCTGGGCAGTGTCTTAACATCCTTGTGCTTCCTTAGAACAGCCACTTAAATTCCCTTCACCAGGCTGTGGCAGTTCATGACATGAAGTCAAACAATCTCACCAGAAGAATGTTGGTAGCTAAAGGATGGCCCTTTGTTTCTGAAGGGGGATGGGGGGAATGACTGAATAATCCAGGATCTCACAATCAAAAGGAAGTCAAGGTGTTCATGAAGGACTCTATGCAAATTTTACTTGCATCTACCATTGCTGCAAGTTGTCACCTCTTTTCTCCATTTTGTAGCTCTAAAAAAAAGATGGTTTTGTCTGCTTTGTCTCCATTTCCTCATTTTCTCTTCATTTCTTGATCCCTTTGAATTTGGTTTCTGACCTCACCATACATCCAAACTTGTTCTCTCCAGCTACCAATTAACCACTTGTTACTCGTCAAATTAATGCCCTCGTCTTGGTCCTCATCATACTTAACCTTTCTGAAACAATTGCCACAGCTCAATATCCCCTCTCTCTAGGTACTCTTTCTTCCTGGGACTCTGTAACACTGCTCTGTCTTGGTTTTTCTCCTTTTTCCAGGATGTTCCTTCTCATTCACTTTTGCTGTTCCTTATCTCTTCCTGCTCACTCAGTGTGGGTGACTCCCAAGGCTCTGCCCTGAGCTCTTTTCTCTTCTATCACTACACCTTCTCCTTTGGTAATTTCTTCAGCTTCTGTAAGTTTAATTATTAGCTCTATGCAGAAGACTCCCAAATACATTCCTGCATCATTCACTGCCTGTTGGAATCCCTACCTGGATATCTCATAGGCATCTCTATTGCAAAACAGAGTTCACAAGACTACCTGCTAAGATGGCAATCTGGCAATTTGAAGAGGAAGAATTGCAGATTATCAAGTCATATGAAATGTTCCAAAACACTAGTAATTAGAGAAATGTAAATTTCAAATAACCCTGAGGTGCCATCTTACACCTATCAGATTGGATAAAAGGACAAAAAAGGTAAATGTTGGATAAAATGTGGGAAAATAGGTACACTAATACCCATTTGGTGGAGCTGTAAACTAGTTCAACCATTCTGAAGAACCATTTAGAACCATGCCCAAAAGACTATAAGATTGATCCAGCAATACTGCTACCAGAACTATACCCCAAGGTGATTGAAGAAAAAGGATAAGGACCTCTATGTAAAAAAAAAAAAAAATGTTCATAGTGGCCCTTTTTGTGGTGGTGAAGAATTGGAAATCAAGGAAATGCCCATCAATAGGGGAATAGCTGAACAAGTTGCGGTATATGATTGTGATATAATAATATTATTCTATAAGAAATGATGAGCAGGATGATTTCAGAAAAAACTTGGGGACAGGTATATAAACTGATGCAAAGTGAAATGAGTGGAACCAGGACAATCAACACAGTAATAACAATACTGTAAAGATGAACAACTGTAAAAGATTTAGTAACTCTGAGCAATATGATGATCTGCCAGAACTCATACGGACTCATGATGAAAAATGCTGTCCACTTCTACACAAGAGAACTGATGAATTCAGAATGCACATAGAAGCAGAGTTTTCCCTTTATTTTGCCTGCCCTTTAAATATATACATATATATTTATAATGGAAATATGTTTTTCATTACTTCATATATATATTTCTTAACATCTCAATGGGTGGAGGAGGGATGAAGGAAAGATGAGAATTTCTAACTGCAAATAAAAATAAAATTTAAAAAATAAAAGGAGAATTGTACATACACACACAGAGAGAACTTCACATATAAATAGATTCCATTTAGGAGAAAGATAGTCATAAACAGAGAGAAGGGAAAAATGTGGTTGAGGAGTAAGGAAGTAAGGTTGAGCAGTAAGAGAAAAGTCATAAGTGAAAATAGACTCCAATGGTGTAAGGTGAATAATAAGAAAAAGATAAAAAAGAAAGAATGAAAAGGTAACAAGTTGTCAGGGGCTGTATGTAGGGAAGAGAAGAATAGAAACAGACAACTTTATCATTTAAAATTGTATTTAACAAGAATTATGAACATTCCTCTTTCAATACCATCTTCATTTTCAAGACAGTTCAGAGATCAAAGAGGATGGAAAACATAAGAGAATAAGTTAGAGAGAAATCCACAGCTGTTGTAACCATGAACATAAATGAAATGAATTCACTCATAATATGAAAAAGGGTAAGACATTGTATTAGAAAACAGAATCTAACAATAATATTGTTTAAAAGAAACTCACTTGTGGGGCAGCTAGGTGGTGCAATGGATAGAGCACTGGCCCTATAGTCAGGAGGACTTGGGTTCAAATATGACCTCAGACCAAACACTTGACACTTACTAGCTATGTGACCCTGGGCAAGTCACTTACCCCAGATTGCCTTATTAAAAAAAAGAAATTCATTTGAAACAAAGATTCTTACAGAGATGGATACAATAGGAGTTCAGAGGCTAACCTACCATGTTTCAGATGAACTGAAAAGCAGAAGCAGTAATCATGAACACAGACAAAACCAGAACAAAAAATATTATAAAGAAAATAAAATAAAACATCTTTGGGAAATTAAACAACTCTGATCAATGTAATACCAACCACTGTTCTGAAGGTCCAATGATAAGGTATGCCTACTACCTCTTGGAAGAGGAATAATGTCTTTGAGGTGCCAAGCAGAATGAGACACATTTTCAGACTATTGTTTGACTATTTTTGTTTGTTTGTTTGACTATTCATATTTGTTCTGAGTATTTTGCTTTGTTTTTTAGTCAAAGGTTAGAAAGCAAGGGTCCAAATGATAGGATTGTCAAAAAAAAAAGGGAAAAAAGAAACAAAGGAAAGAAAAAAATACCATTGAAGCATTTACCAAAAAAAATAGAGCAGAAAATGGAAAGTCAGAATGATGCTTCACTAAAAGATCCCTACTGAAGTGCTGATGATATTTTATCTGATTTATATATTTATGTAACTATGCATGATCTGCACACACATATGTGGGTGGCACACCCCAAAGACCTATTGCAGTTTAAAGCTTTAATAACCTGAGAACTCTACACACTACAAACTTACAAAATATCATCTGAAACTGCAGCTGTTTTTCTTTTGCACTTACTTAGTTTTGTGAATTTTGGTTAATACTTAATTTTAGCAAGACTAGGCGCTCGTTCATTATCCATTGCATGTGAGGGAGTTTCTGAAAGAAACTCTCTCAGGTCAGATCTGTAAAGGGGTTTTCTTGCTTGGCCATCTCAGTCACTTGATCGGTCTCCGTTAGGCTTTTTTTTGTGAGTTCATATTAAAACTGTCACATATTCATCAAAACTTCCTCTTTGGACGATATTAAAGCTAGGATTACAAGCACAAGCCTTTTGGTCACTGATCAGCAGCTGATAAGAGGTTTTGTTTTTTTTTAACAAAGTCCAAAATTCAACCATTGAGATGTGTATATAAGCAGTGGCCATGTCACAATTTGATAGGAAATAAAATAATATTTTAATTATGTAAATAATTAACCTATTAAATATTGTTTTATGTAAGTACATAGTATGCATCCCTCTGAATCTAAAACCTGCACTAAGACACACTCTATATATTAATGCTAACTTTATGTAACAGAGCTTCATGCTTAATCCACAGTTTCTGTCCTGCCTTGCATAAGGAAATGCTCCTATTACATTAGCTGGTGATTAAAGTGCAGAGTAAAAATAAATAAAATTTAAAAGCCAGCAGTCTACCATATCAGGAGAAAGAGTTGGAACAAGCCAAAAGGCACATCCTTTCACGATTTACAAGTGAATGTTCCTTGTGGTGACTAGAAGCTTCCCTTCCTCTCAAGCCATGAGCCTGGCTATTATAGGCCTAGAATTCAAGTCCAAAGGCATATATCAGCTTTACCTTTCACCTCTGACCTTTACCCAGGCTCTAAGGCACTTGAGTGAGTCTTGTCCCCACAAACCTAAGAAGGGTCAGGCTTTCCCTTTCCCATCCAAGACCAACAGATGTCACAGCAAGGGCTCCCCCCAAGGCATTGGAGTAAATGACTGATGAGGGACAATAAATTCAGTGCCCCTACAGATTCCTGGTGCCCCAGGATGAGGGAATGGGAAGACAAGCCTGACATCACGTTCTTTTTCTTTTTCTTTCTTTCTTTCTTTTTTTTTTTTTAGGCAATTGGAGTCAAGTGACATGCCCAGATTCTCACAGCTATTAAGTGTCAAGTGTTTGGTCTGAGGCCACATTTGAACTCAGGTCCTCTTGACTTCCGGGCCAGTGCTCTATCCACTGCACCACCTATCTGCCTGCTGGCATTGCTTTCTTGCAAATGCCCTAGAAGCACTCCTGGCCAAGCTTGAAGAAACTTGCCCCCAAAGAAGAGTTCCTCACTGAAAGGTGCAGTGTCCCTCCCCATAGCACAGGGCATGCCTTTGTTTCCCTTCCCTAAGGGCCAATGTCTCCTTATCTTTAGTTATGTTTTAAAATCAAGATCATATCCTAGAGAATCAAGTAAAAAAATAAACTATTTGAAATAATAAACAACTTGAGCAAAGTGGCAGGCTATAAAATAAACCTATATGAATCATCAGCATTTCCACATATTACCAACAAAACCCAACAGTAAGAGATAGAAAGAGAGATTCCATTTAAACTTACTGTAGACATTATAAAATATTTAGGAGTCTACCTGCCAAAGCAAAATCAGGAACTCTATGAACACAATTACAAAACACTTTTCACACAAATAAAGTCAGGTCTAAATAATTGGAAAAAAAAATCAGTTGCTCATGGGTAGGCCGAGCTAATGTAATAAAAATGACAATTCTACCTAAATTAATTTACTTATTCAGTGTCATACCAATCAAACTTCCAAAACATTATTTTATAGAGCTAGAAAAAATAATAACCAGATTCATCTGGAGAAAAACATAAGGTCCAGAATATCAAGGGAACTAATGAAAAAAAAATACTGGGGAAGGTGGCCTAGCCATACCAGATCTTAAATTGTATTATAAAGCAGCAATCATCAAAACTACTTGGTACAGGCTAAGAAATAGAGCAGTGGATCAGTGGAATAGGTTAGGTACACAAGACACAGCAGTCAATGACTATAGTAATCCACTGTTTGACAAACCCAAAGACTCCAGCTTCTGGGATAAGAACTCACTATTTGACAAAAACTGCTGGGAGAACTGGAAAAGAGTGCAGCAGAAACTGGGCATAGACCAAAATCTTGCACCCTCTACCAAAATAAAGTCAAAATGGCTATGCAATTTAAATATAAAGGCTGATACTATCAGTAAACTTGGAGATCAAGGAATAGTTCACCTGTCAGATTTATAGAAAACAGAAGAAATTGTGACCCACCAGGAGATTGAGAGCATATATGAAATGCATAATGGCTAATTATGATTACATTAAATTGAAAAGTTGTTACACAAACAAAGCCAATGAAACCAAGATTAGGAGGGAAGCAGAAAACTGTGACAGAATTTTTACAACCAGTGTCTCTGATAAGGGCCTCATTTCTAAAATATATAGAGAACTAAGTTAAATTTATAAGAATACAAGCCATTCTCCAATTCATAAGTGGTCAAAGGATATTAACAAGCAGTTTTCTGATGAAGAAATTAAAGCTATCTATAGTCATATGAAAAAATGCTCTAAATCACTATTGATTAGAGAAATGCAAATCAAACCACTTTGAGGTACCACATCCCACCTTGAATCAGGTTGGCCAATGTGACAAAACAGAAAAATGATAAATATTGGAGAAGATGTGGGAAAATTGGAATGTTAACCCATTGTTCGTGGAGTTTTGAATTGATCCAACCATTCTGGAGAAAATTTGGAAGTATGCCCAAAGGGCTATCAAAATGTACATACCCTTTGACTCAGCAATAGCACTTCCAGGTATGTGTCCCAAAGAGATCATACAAATAGGGAAAGGACCCACATGTACACAAATATTTATAACAGCTCTATATGTGTTGGTAAAGAATTAGAAATTGAGGGGATGCCCATCAACTGGGGAATGGCTGAACAAGATGTGGTATATGAATGTAATGGAATACTATTGTGCTATAAGGAATGATGAGCAGGCCGACTTCAGAAAAACCTGAAAAGACTTGTATGTACTGATGTTGAGTGAAGGGAGCAGAACCAGGAGAATGTTGTACACAGTTACAGTCAAATTGTGTGATGAGTAATATTGGTAGACTTAGCCTTCTCAGCAATGTAAGGATCTAAGACTTCTATAAAAGTCTCACAAAGGAAAATATTATCCATATCCAGAGAAAGAACTATGGAGATCAAAGTATACTATTTGCTCTTTTTTTTTCTTTTCTGTTTTGTTTTGTTTCTTCTTTCTTGTGGTTCCTGCTGTTGGTTCTAATTCTTTACAATATCACTAATGTGAAAACATGCTTAATAGGAATGTATATGTAGAGGAAGGGAGGGAGGGAGGGAGGGGGAGAAAATTTAAAATTCAAAAGCTTATGTAAGTGAATGTTGAAAAGTAAAAATAAATTAATAAAAAATTTTAAAAGAAATTTAAAAAATCAAGATCAAACTCTAGAAACTGAGGAAATACACACACACACACACACACACACACACACACACGCACACACAAATCCTTGGTGCCAGGTAAGGAACCATTGTTACTCTAATCCTTTGTGGGGCATAGTTGCATCTCTACTGCATGACTTATGTGCACCAAGGCATGGACATACATGATTAAGGTGGGGGGGGTGATTAGAACACTTAGAAACATTGGTTTGCTCTAAGTTTTTCTTTGTGACCTCAGAAAAGCACTTAGGTTGGCCTATTCATCAAGCCAGTAACATAAGAAATACCAAAAGACTGAAAAAAAAATGTGCCCTCCTTTCATGGGGACCTTTTATAAATATTGAGGCAGCAGGTGGTGCTGTGGATAGAGCATTGGGCCTTCAGATGGGAAATCCTAAATTAAATTCTGGTCTCTGAAAGTTCTTCAAATATGCAGCCAATCATTCTTGCATGAGAGCTGAGTTCTACAATCCACAGAAGACAATTAGATTATCCCTTCCTAGATCAGGCACCCCTCTATTCATCTGGAGACGGTCTCCAGTTTTTAAGACTAACTGTAACCAAAGAAAAGATAGCAAGCATTTCAAGATGTAAAGTGGATACTTTTGATCACATTCAATTAAAAAGGGTGTGCATGAACAAAAGCAGCCAAAATTAGAAGGACAGCTGGAAACTGGGAAAAGAATTCTACAGCAGATTTCTCTGGAAAGGGCTCATTTCTCAAATATACATAGAGAATTGAGCCAAATTTATAAAATGCAAGTCATTTCCCAATCTATAAATGGTCAAAGGGTATCAACCAACAGTTTTCAGATATCAAAGCTATTTATAGCCAAGAAAAATGCCTTAAATCATTATTTAATTAGAGAAATGCAAATGAAAATAATTCTGAGGCATTGCCCCACATCTATTAGATTGGCTAATATGATAGAAAAGGAAAACACCAAGTGTCAGAGGGTTTGTGGACAAATAGGGACACATGTACTCTTGGTGGAGTTCTGAACTGATCCAGTCATTTTGGAGAGCAATTCTGAACTATGCCCAAAAGGCTATAAAACTGTGCTCACTCTTTGATGTAGTAATACCACTACTATATCAGTATCCCAAAGAGATCAAAAGAAAAGGAACAGGACCTATGTGTACAAAAATATTTATAGCAACTATTTTTGTGGTGGCAAAGAATTAGAAATCGAAGAGATGCCATCAACTGGGAAATGACTGAACAAGTTTTAGTACATGATTTTGATGGAATACTATTGTGCTATGAGAAATACTACTGTTTTTGTTTACATTTTTCTTGGTCTGTCTTCTCTTTTGCAACATGGCTAATGTGGATATACATTTTGTGTGACTGCACATGTATAATCTACATCAAAGTGTCTGTCTTCTCAATGAAGAGGGGAAAGAGAATTTGGAAATTCAAAACTATTTTTAAAAAATAATGTTAAAGTTGTTTTTACATATATTTGAGAAAACTAAAATGAAAACACTCTTTTAAAAAAAAACTAGCTGTAAAGGAAATTGGCATGACAATGCTGGAACAAGGTAATTGTCACGGCCCATCACTCTGATGGTGCATTTCAGGCTCCAACTGATAACCAGAGAGAATTTAAATAAGATAACTAAGATAGGGGCTGAAACTAAGCTTAAGTTGGTTCATGGTTTTACTGATAATATCCATCACCAAAAAGAAAGCCTGATTTATCCTACATGGAATTAAAATGGTCAGTCAGTTCTCTGACATGAAGGAGGTTGGTGACACTTTCTTGACTTTATATAAAGTCCTAGTGAAAGGTTTCAAAGAAGCGAGGTGGCACCATAGACCTCTGAGCCTCAAGTCAGGAGGATCTCATTTCACATCTGACCATAGACACTTCTTAACCGTGTGACCCTTGGCAAGTTCCTTAACCTCTGCCTTCCTCTTCCTGTGGGAATGATAATAGAACCTGTCTTTCAGAGTAGTTGTGAGGATCAGCTGAGGCGTTTGTAAAGTGGTTGGCACACAGTAGGAGCTTAATGACACATAGCACTCTCAAAGACAATGTAGTTCACTGGGTTCTACAACAGAATGGTGCCTCCAATGGTGCCTTGGGAAAAATTGTTTGAAGACACAGCTGCAGAACTGCTGTCAGAAAGGTCAGACAGACCAAAGAGATGATGGGATGGGTAAACCTCGTTTCATACTGACACATGGGTTAGTGACACATGAGCTGGCAAAACGAATCAATTTTAATTTACTCTGAAACCCCACAGACTGGGCTAGATGTTTTGCTCATGAGGATGTGTTAGATAATGCTGAGATTGAAACCATGGGTGCTTCAGAGATGGATAAACAGCCATGGAACACTCCTTTGGACCAAGAACTATATTGTTTATTGTCTCTGCATCACCACTAGCACCAAGCTCAGTGACTTTAAACATCATCAATGTTTAATGAATTACAATCGAATTGAGTTAATTAGGACAGTTCAGTCAAAATAAAATTCAATCCATTGGAAGAATCCATTCCATTCCCTCCTTGAAGCAGGGAAGTCCCTGAGGAAGGAGAACACAGATGGATGGGAGTGGGAATGGCCGGTCTTCTTCCTTCCACATAGTAGTGGGCAAAGAAGAAGAGCCATGGCCTATAGAGAAGATGTCAATCCAAAGAGTTGAGCGTCTGGTAGGGATCCAGTGGACTCTCAGATTTCCAGCAAGAAAAGCGATTAATTTCAACAGCAAGTTGAAGCTGTATGTATGTATGTGTAAATATATGCACGTGTGTGTATGTATGTACATGTATATGTATAAAGGTATATATGTATAAATACACCTAACACAGGTGTATGTGTGTATATACACAATTCAGTTTTCAGACTAGAATGTAAAGGGGCATAGACCATCCACCTGTGTGGAATGCATACACACATGTGTATGTATGTGCAGGTGTATACACACATTTATAAGTCTATATAACTATATCCTTTTCTCAAATAGGAAATATATATGCATTTGTATAATATTTATTTTGACCGGAGCAAATACACATAGGAGAAGCCTGGGGCTGGGACACCAGAACTCTGAGGATTTCAAAGAAGGTTGGAGGGGAAAATCAAAGGAATGTAAAATCAGAAGACATCAATATAATCTACTATTAAAAAAGAAGGGTAGATCTCCCTTACAAACATTTTGGGGGCATCTCTGTCTAGCACACGAAAGCCAGGGGAATATCACGGGGGCACATTCACTTGGCACACAACAAATGCTTTTTGAAGAGTAGCTAAATGGGAGAATGAGGTGCTAGACATTTACAATTACTCGATTATTGTTGCCAGCCTCTGTGTGTGCCCATGTGTGTGTCTAAGTGAGGGGAGGGTGCTGACACTGGACTGGGAGGAAAAGGGAGAAGGGAAGGTGAGTCTGGGGTGAGGTGATAAATACACAGGACCCCATTTCCTCAGTACAAGGGAAAGAAAGGCCACCCCTAACTTCCCAGTGGCATAATGCCCAATACTTAAGCAGGTGTGTGATCTCGTTAGTTTGCAAATTTCCTCCATTGATGAAAATCCAAATCCATGATCATCTGCCTTTCTCATGTACCTCTGGTTTACGTTCCCATCAGAGTCCTTCCAACACGCTGCCAGCCCTCAGCACTTTGTAGATTATCAAGGAAGCTCTCTGGCTCTCTATCTACTATTCCTCATCACCATGAAAGTCATTGCATCCCTCAGTGCTATCCAGACTCCTTCCTTACACAATATCACCCCCTCCCCAGAAAAAAAAAATGGACCCTTACCAAAGGACACATTATAAGGTAGAGTTCAGCTGCTCAGGAATGTAGGAACCAATGAATCCATTAGAGTTCCATTTTTCTTCATCATAACCAAGCTCCACTAGTTCAGAAACCATCCAATTTGTCCCAAAGTAAGGGAGCTGACCTCTTATGGCAACAGAGGAAGAGAATTGCTTCTGACCATTTACAGATTCCATCAGGCAAGAAGTAGAGATGAGTTTCTTAGAACACAAAAAGTGGACTGAGGTCAGATTGTTGATTGTATTTGGATTGGGGTCACATTCAATGAAGATAAGGACACTTAAGGGGAATGACCACAGTTCGCCAGCACAAACAGGAAAAGGGCTTCAGCCTGACTTGGTCACTCCTTACAATCTTCTATGCCCTGCTCTCCCCTTTGTCCTACCCATTATTGCCTCTCTCTCTCTCTCTCTCTCTCTCTCTCTCTCTCTCTCTCTCTCTCTCTCTCTCTCTCTCTCTCTCTCTCTCATCTCTCCCTCCATCCCTTCCTCTCTTCCTCCCTCTCTCTCCTTTCTATTTTCTCTCTGCATTAGTCAGTGACTGGATGGGAGGGAGGGAGGAAGGAAGAAAGGAAGGAAGGAAGGAAGGAAGGAAGAAAGGGAGGAAGGGAGGAAGGAAGGAAGGAAAGAAGAAAGGAAGTCCTTCCCTGTTCTGGAATGCTGCTTCCTTCTGATCACTCTATCATCCCTGGGGACAAAAAGAGTCCCCAGTGGCTTTTTCTATTCCATATAACACTTGCGCTCAGATGCACTGGGACCTAAAGGCATTCTGCACACAAACATACATTTCACCTTTATCACTCCAAATTTTGGGGCTGAGCCTGATACAGGGAATAAGCAATCTCTAGTCCAAAATAGTATTGGGAATAATGGATACAGCAAACTCACTATCAGCTCACTTTTTCATATGAGACAAATTCTGGGCATTAGCCAGTAGAGCAGAATTATCATCACTTCTGTCTTTTAAGACTGATGGGTGCATTTCACATTCAGAAGTCTTCATGATTAGGCCTCCTGTGGGCCCTAAAATAGTGACTTGAGAAATAAAGAGTCCAGCTTTTCTCAGAGCTGACCTAGTTTGAACTCAACAAAGAGAAACGGAAGGCTGGGCCTGCAAATGAAGAAGTGCATGCCTATGTGTTGGGGGCTGGGGAATCTCTTAGTGACATTGGTCTTTGACTGACAGCGAGATCTTGTGGCTAGAGGCAGCTTCGTCTCCTGGGTATGGCTCTATCATCTCCTTCGTAGAAAGATGAAGCTATTTTCTAGCTGCTTTTTCTGAACAGACACTTCCAATTCCAGCTCATGTCAGAGGGTGAACAAAGGAAGTGATGATTCCAGAGGAACCATCATGACATTGGCCCGTGTCTGTTACATTTCATTGAACCACCTTGGGGGGCATCTTCGGCCCTTCCAAGCTCCAGCCCCGTGGCAGATCCTGTTTGTTGGGAGGGAAGCCATCAAAGCACTAGGGAGGGTCCAGGGCAGAAGCCACATAAACAAGAAACGAGTTGTGACTCCTCAACTTGGACAGGACTCTTACCTCTGGCCACTGCTGGGCTATCTTTGTCCAGGAGCAACGTGGTCTCCCTGAGTGGTCTCCCTGAGTTAGCTGCAGTGTTCTCTAAATTCTATTTCAACAACTATAAAATGGGGATAATTTTAACACCCATCTAGCTGGTGGGGGAACATGGGGTGCAAATGAAATAATGTATGCCAAGTGCTTTGCAAACTTTACCATGCCATAGAAACACCAGTTAATGTGCCTCTGCAAAGCTCTGCCTGATTAAGATGATTTTGATGTTGAAGAAAAAAGAAAATGCATCACCCAAGTTGGACGTTTCATTAAAAACAAAAAGGTGCCAGCTGGAATTCACTATGTGGTTAATCGAGGCTAATCAGAACGAGGTGGACACATGCCAATGTTCATGCAAATAAGGAGGCAGTGAGCAGGTCCTGGGGGAATTCATCTCCCTGCCGGGCCTTCCAAAGATGATAGGCCTAGCAATTTCACAGAGCAATTTAGATTACTTTGCAGATTGAAGAGAAATACATTTTGAATATGAATGCTAATGGTGTCAAAGGCTCCTTTTTGGATCCTGTGCAGCTAATTGTAGGGCCAGGACACTGGCTGTATTTAAGAAAGAGTGAGGTATTTATTGAGTACTGACATTGGTGGAGCTTAAGAATTCAGCTGTTAGGTAAAGGAGGAATTTTTCTTTGGGACAAGGAGTATCCGATGGCTTGTCCCAATGGGAGGACAAGACCGATATCTAGACCATGATTGCACTTCTCGAGTAGCCAAAGGGGCCAGTGCAGTTTACACTGTATCATTCCCTACCAGCCTTCCCCCTCTAGCCTCTCTGGTTGATTGAGGCATGAGTCTCTGATACACTTCTGCTCCTGCTTCTTCAGAAGGTTTCCTGCTTGTCCCATGGCAGGTCACCTCTGCTGCCTCATGCTTATGAACTGACTAAAATCTTACCTTGATTTGACTGTTGGTGTGGAACATGGCACATGTTGTATGTGGGGATATGCATAGCATGACATAACGGGCTTTGTCTACTGTGTAAAATCCTTTTTTTTTTTTCAAACTCCCCTCACCCCAGTTTGGGTTGGTCTCATGAACTCTATAACCAGTGGTTGATTCCGTAGTACAATAATAAAATAAACAGCATTGGTAAAGCAGCATCTAATCCTGGAACTGGGGCCCAGTTTCGTTCCTTCAACAACTAAGTACCTACTTTATACCAAGGGTACCAAATACACAGCTAGAACTGTGAGGCAAGGTCCTCTCCTCCTGAAGGTCACTGTCTAGAAGGAGAGAGGGTTCAATTGTGGAGGGGACATATACTATGAGACTGCAGCATTCATGTCACAAATGGCTCTGGGCATGCCACTTTGCATCCCCAAATCTCTCTCTTCATCAGTAAAATTAGGGGACTGGATGTTCTCGGGAAAATTGAATTACCCTAGAACAACAACTTCCCCAGTTGACTGTTTTCATCTTTGAATTGCTAATGCCAACCATAGTGTGTCTGGCAAATTAAATGCTTGGCCATTTCAATTTAGGTGGGTATTAGAGAGCCTTATCTGCCTCCCTAAAGCAAATAAGTAATGAACAAATGCAATTCTTGAGGTTTGAACAGGAAAGTCATTACTGTCATAGGAGCTTGGGGAGGGGCTTTAGATGAATATGGCACTGGAGTTGAAATTCAGTGCATCGGTGAGAAGTCAAAAAGCAAAGGGAGAACTAGAGCCCCCACCCCACCCCTACCCTTACCCCCAGCCCACCCCCAGCCTATTGATCAGCACCAGCAAGAGAAAAGAGAAAGGAGAGCCCAGGGCATTCTCCATGGGCAGAGTGGGAAGCAGATTGTCTTCAGCACAGACTGTGTGGCTTTCAGGTACCCCTAGCTCAGTCTAGGAAGAAGGTGGAGACAATCCCCATCCCTGGGGAACTCTGGTTCACATCCACTCCCTCTGACTCTATCTCCCTTCAGAACAGCCCAACACTGCAGCATCTTAGACAACGACTCATGAGCGAGTTAACATTGCCAACTTCGAAAGGCAGCTTTTCCTTTCCCAGTTAGAGTTTTCCCTTCCAAAGTATAGCCTTCAGCTTGAAGAAAGGACACAACCATTTGCTGTATCCCAAAGTCCTTCATATTCTCCTACGGGATCTCAGAATGGATTGCTTCTCAGTTGTCACGATCAGGAAAGTGTCTGGAACACAGTAAGTGCTTGGTAAATATTCGTTATCTGACTGACTGACTGACTGACCGGGTAGTTTTCTGGGGATGGAAAGGGGTAGGCAGCTACGAAGAGCCCTACTGAAGGCCCCCTCTTGCCTGCCTGCCTCTGTAAGGTAGCCAGTAGACAAGATACCACAGGAGCAGATTCTGGATCCCCAGGGCTGATACAAGCAAGCTGTGTGTGGTGGAGGAAGACAATAGAAGGCAGGGGAATGCCATTCCAAAGGCCTCTCTATCTTCCCCAGGTGGCTTTCTTTGGGTCTGAATTGCCTTATATTGTATGATTTTTTCCAGAAGTCTCTGGATCCCTTCAAGACTTCCTCAAATCCAATTTCTGCTCAAGGCCTTTCTCCATCCCCAGAGCTGCAATGTCCATTCTGATACTAGCTCACTTCTACTTTGGGTCCCTCTTGTGTGCAGCTAGGTTCTTCATGTCCTCTGCCCCATCACAATGTGAGCTACTTGAAGGAAGGGAAGGGATGTTGCTTTCTTCCTTTTATTTTTTTAATCCCCAGCTTTTAGCTCAGTGTGTGGAATATGGTAAGTGCATAGTCTACTTTGCTACCGGATCATCAGATTAGACTGTGCCACAGACTGTCTGATTTAGGAGAAAACAACAGCAACTGTAACAGCAAAACACCAAGACATTCGTGGCTAGAGCTCTGGGTGCAAGCACACACAGATGCACATGTCGGGATGTGTGGGATCCTTTGGAGACTCCCAAAGCCAATCAGACCAGCGGCATGGATCAGAGAACTGTGGCCCACCTTTGTTTGGGTGGAGGCGTGGGGGAGAGGGGGATGCCAGCCTTCATCCTGATCTCCCATGACTCCCTCCATTGTCCTTCAGGGCAAACTTCTCTCCTAAATTCAAGAGTATTCAGCCCAAGATCAGCCCCCTATCAGCCCCCACCAGGTTCCCCCAGCAGTGTCCTATGGAAGGAAGAAGGCAGAGCTTGAAGTAATAACAGAAGTTTCAAAGAGGCTGATTCCACCCTGTGCTAAGAATGCCTCTTTATTAGAACTGCCCAAAGCTGATCGACTGTCTTGGTGCTAGTGTCCTTTCCACCTGCAACTTGCCTTTGAGTAAACCCTGGATGCCATTCTCTTAGGAATGTTACATCAGGGATTCCTCTTTGTGTGGGACTGATAGATTGGAAGAGACACAGAGATACAGACAGACAGAGACAGAGACACACAGGGAGAGGGAGAGAGAAAGACACAGAGACAGACAGAGAGAGACTTAGAGAAAGAGAGAGACAGAGGCAGAGACAGAACATTTATATTTATCAGGCATTTATTATGCTACAGGAACTGAGCTAAGCACACACGATACAACCACTACTATGCATGTCCTCAGGGGCTTACATTCTAATGAACAAAAACAACACAGAAACGAACAGAAGCCAAAGAGGAGGAGGCTAGGAGCAGCAGCTTGGTGTCTAAATAGCTGGGAACTGGCCTGGTTGCCAGGCAGGTGACATGAAATCTCCCCATCAGAAACTTGTCTCCATGGTTCCTGGGGCAGTGGTGGTAGGAGGATTCTGTGCAGAAAGAAGAGGGCCACGTCTCCACGTGCTGCTCCACATGTCCACATTCTGTGGGGATGCCTCCAAGCCAGGACCTATACCTGTAAACTCATCAAGGGCAGCTACTATTTCAGTCTGGACTTGGAGTCAGGAAGATCTGAGTTCAAATCTGGCCTCAGACACTTAGTAACTATCTGCCTCCCTCAGTTTTCTGATCTGTAAAATTGGATAAATAGCCTCTGGCTCCCACAGCGGTAATCAGGATAAAATGAGATGTTTTTAATGTACTTTGCAAATACTACATAAAATGATAGGTATCGTGCTTATCATGTTGGCTAGAATAACTAATCAACAGACAGGGACTCCCTGTCACTAGCTCCTAACAAAAAGAAAGAGAAGCTCACAGGAGGCCAGGAGAAGCTTGGAAGAGGAAAGAGATTGGGGCAGGCTGCCCAAAGGCTTGCCAACAAAGGTATGATCTAAAGGAAGCCCAGGCTGCTTCACTACTGGAGCTGGACAGCAGCAGAGTGAGCCCTAGATGTGAGGGGTCAGCCATGGCAGCAGACAAGGGGCCCTTCCTGCCTGTCACTGCTCCTCCTGCCTATGTTCCAGTCAGAACTGCCCTTTTGGGGGCCAGGTCTTAGGTGAACCGAGGGCAGAGAGTTTTGAATCAGAATTAGCTTACTTGAATTCTACAGCCATGGGTTAGTTATTTAACAGACGGATGCTGCCTGTGTCACTGCATGGGTTGTTACAACTGCTGTTGTGCCCTGATGCTCAGAATCCCAAGTCCAAATTTAGCACCGGAGACATCAAAAGGGGTAGCAGGCCAGGAGATCACTAGGCCTGAGCTGACTTGGAAGCAGAAGCTCTTCTTCTGTCCTTGGAGTGAGTTGACATATTCAGAGAAGGAGAATGACACGCTGTCCCTGCATCATGCTGTTTGCTTTTCATTAGAAGTCCAGGACTTGAGCTAGGGTCTATTATCCCATTCCTCTTTCTTGGATGATGGGAACAATGCATCTTCAGTCTTGAGAATGTCTTTGTTCTAAGGCTCCATTTCTCCCAACATCCTCGGAATGCCCACACTGTGCCCAAATCATTTGTTTATAGCCAGTTTGAGCGATTCATCACATAGTAAGTGATGATAGCTAGCCTCAGTGTGTAGGATCAACTGATATCCCACCTCCATGGACAGTTTGAAGGCATCCATGATTGCCTCATCATTACAATCCTTCCCTGGGTGATGAGGCTTCCGACTGGCCTGGGGAGAGCCAGGGCACAAAGAGGTGGCAGAGCTTCCACTTGGATGGGTCCAACAGCATGATGTTCAGTCTCCATTAACATCCTTTTTCAGTTTTATTACTTTGAAAAGACTATGCCCAAAGGCATATCCATGGCAGCTGGAGTTTCTTCTCAGTGAGCTTTTGGTGCATAGCTGAGCCTGGTTTCTTTCTGTGTCCAGCCTTCCACAGAGAGACTTTGGTATTTCTAAATATTAGTATCATAGGGAATCTGCCAATATGTGCAAGATTCTTGTCCTGGGGCAGACAAAAGAGACCCTCCCCCAAAGAGTGGATGTTCAACTGCATCCTTTGTGCCCTGCTGGCTGCAGTGGGCAGCCAGAGAGCTTACATGATGCACACCTGCACTGAAATTCCCCAAGCATGGCACAGAGTCACAGCCAGAAACTCGGCAGCTGCTGAAGTGCAAGAAAACTGTCTGTGCCCATGGCCTTCTTCTAGCACCAACACAAACTTGGCATTTTAACTAATTAAACATTTCAGAATCACTCTAGCAATAAGAGGAGGTTTTTCCTTCATCTTCTCCTACTGTCTATCCACTGTTTGATGGGTGGTGATGAGACTCTTTTCTACACCGAGGGCCCCAGCCATGCCTTGGAGGTCCAATGTGGAGAGCCAAGGATGGACACATGCACCTTAGGGCGTCGTCTACAGGCTTTACTAGTTAACAGATTGCTGAAATTGCATACAACTAACTGGGAATATTGTGGGTGGGGATGCTGCGGTATATTCCCACTGAGGGAATACTTTTCATTTATGGAACCTCTAATTCTAAGACTGTCTAAATTAATCTCATTTCACCTTCTACTTCTAGAGGCAAACCATACAAATCAAATGACTCTTTCTGCTATCACAGTCCCACATCTTCTCTTCTCCAGGTGAAACATCCTTTGAATCTTTATATGTCACGGACTCAAGATGCTCCTCCATTCTGGTTCATTACACCTTGGACTCGAACAGAACACACTGTGCCAGACGGACTCTGGGCAAGGCAGAGTGCAGAGGTCTAGAACTTCCTCATCCCTGGAGACCATGCCCCCTTACCGCTGTGCACCAGCACATCAGCCTTCTAGGCTGACACATCACAATGCTGTCTCCTCTTGGGCTTACAGTCTGTCAAGATGCCTCAGTGTCTCGCAGAAGAATTGCTATCTATGCCTTGTCTATCTTGTAGATGTAAAATTGATTGTTTAACCTAAGCAGAAAACTTCAAATTTATCTGTGATTGAATTTCATCTTGTTAGATGAAGCCTAGTGGCTTAGACTGTAAGGATCTCTTTGGACCCTGACCGTCTTCCAGAGTGTTAGCTCTTTTTCCCAACATTGTGTCATACGGAAGCAAGAAGCCTAACATCATGCCTTTGCCTGAGCCATTGACAAAAATGTGAAACAGCTGCATGTTAAACAGCATTGATAAAAGTTTTAAAGGGGAGCAAGCAGCCAACTCTGAGGGTCTTTCACTGGAGACCACTGCATGTTTAATGCCTGCACTGGGAAAGTGGTCATTTGATCACCACGGCACGTGTCTGCTGTATTATCATCCAGCCTCCATCATCCTTCTCCTCCAAAGGAACAGGATGTCCAGAACTAATCACCTTTCCCTCCAAATCCTCTCTTCTTAACTGCCTTCTTACTGTCAAGGGCTCCACCAGCCTCCAAGTCCCATGACCTTACAGCCTGGGTGTGAGCCTCATCTTCATGTCAGATTCCAATATGGCACCAAATTCTTTTGACTTCTACCACTTTCACATGTCTCAGATAGGCCCCCTTCTCTATCCTGACCCTGCTACTGCCCTGTGAAGGCTCTTATCACCTCACACCTGGATTAAGCAGTAGCTGCTGCGGGGCTCCCTGCCTTCTTCCCCTACACCAGCCCACTCTCCATTCAGCTGTCAAACCAATGATCCCAAACACACTTCTGACCACGGTAATCCCCACCCCCACCTTCCCCATCCCCCTTTTTGTGCCTTCTCTCTACTGATTTTCTCCCATTCATCCTGTACATCTTGTCTGTACACAGTTTGTGTATCACCTTTCCCATCAGATTGTGAGCTTCTTGGAAGCCTCGGCCATTTTTAGCTGTCTTTGTATCCTTGGGGTTTATCACTATGCCTAACTCAGAGCAGGAACTCAGTGAATGCTTGCTGATTAACTGAATCACACACACACACACACACACTCTCACACTCATACATACTCACACTCATACATTCACATATTCACACACACATTCACACACTAACACGTACACTCATACACATTCATACATGCACACACATTTATACACACACTCACACATACATTTACACACTCACACATATTCATGCACTCACACTCATTCACACTCACACACAAACACTCACATACACACACACACACACACACACAACACACACTTACTCATGAGTGCATCACTTAGCCCAGTCACTGGAGTCTAAAGAGCTGATAAAACCCCAAAGGGAGATGCTCAGAAAAGAGGGTGGGGCCCTTCTTCCCATCCCATTATACGTGACTGAGTGGGTGACTGGCTCCTCCTGGCTGGAGGCTAGAGGTACAGGATCCAGGACAGTTTGGGGGTGAAGCACGTTCAGGGTCCAAAGGACGGATCTCACCGAAAGGGCTCAGAGCAAGTGCCCTTTGCCACTCCCCCCTCAATCCATGTACATGTGCATGTGTGTATGAAGTGGTGTGACATATGGAAAGAAAGATAGTCAGGGGTAGAAAGAGCTGGATTCAAGTCCTGCCTTCGAGTCCTGTGTTTCCAGGGCTTAGGGCAGTGCCTGGCATGTAGTAGGTATTTAATAAATGTTTATTGACTACTACTGATTGTGTGACTGTGGCCAAGTCACTTCACCTCATTGTTCTACGCAGCTCCCTACAACTCTCAGTTGCAAAGAAAGTAACCGACCTGCATTGGTAGGGGGATTTCTTTCCTCAGGATGCACAGGTACAATGCCTACCCAATCTCCTCTATATGCAATTATGTATTTACTTATCTATCTGTCATCTATGTATCTTTCTGTCTGTTTGTCTGTCTAGGCTACCACTGAGTCTTTTGTAGAAAGGCTGAGGAAAAAATATTTATCAAAACATTTTCTTAAAATATCTTGAGAAACTATGTCCACAAAACCTCATTCTTTTTCCACAGATGACATAAAAGCTAACTTGCCAGCAGGTTCATGGTCAACCTCTAGGAATATTTTCTGTCTGCTTAGGATGGTTTCCTCTGCTCCCACATCGGGGTCCTAGCTCCTGATTTGGTTTCTGCTTGCCTTCGTATCTAAATAAAACATTTGTTTAAAAAAAGGGAAGGGAAGAAAGGGAAAGAGAAAAGGAAAAAAATACCAACTTCACAATTGTATGTCTTTAAAATTATGTTTGTAATATTGCTCAACACTAATGTACATACTCATGTTTGTGTTTATACAAGAACTTTTTGACATTAGAGGTTTATATGCTCATTAAAGGAAATTTTATTCTAAGTAATCTTAATGTTTCACTGAGAAATTATGCATTTAATAACATCTATGGCCTCTTTCATCGAAACAGTTACATTTCTCGGAAAGTAGCAAAGAAAAAAAGGTCCCTGTGTCATTGGATGCACCAATCCAAAGCCCAGGCTCATCCTTCCCATTGGAAGGTTGTCACCATATTTCTTTGTGATCCAAGAGTGAACCAGAGACCTCTCCTGAGACGGGCTCCTGGCAATGGCAAGGCCAGAGCTGTTCTACAGCACCTCCCATGTCTGACTCCTTCTGGCACAGAGGCTTTTCCTAAAACACTGGCACTCCCAGAATTCTTTCTCCAAGCATTATTGAAGCATTTTCAAATGTGACCCTCTCTCCTTTTCTGCACTGACTGATGTGGTAGAAAGAGCAAACATTTGGAGTTGGAAGATCTGGGTTAAGGTCGGATACCCCATTTATTAGTTGTGTGGGCTGGTTAGTTCACAAAAACTAGAAACTTTTTTCAAGCCTCAGTGTCCTTGGCTGTAAAAAGGGGATGTGGTAAGCATGGGTCAGGTGAGGGTCCTTCCTAGACACCAAGGACATAAATTTCCCTTCCGTGTCATCACATTTTCCCATATACAACCTCACATGCATTGTTGGTAGGCTGAGCCTATGGCTCCAAGACTGGACTCTCCTTGGCTAATCCCCATGATAGTAAAAAGAAGGACAGTGAGGGCATGAACAGGGAGAGTGGTCATGTAAATAGAGGAAAGGACCGTGAATGGGAAAGAGCTTTTGTAGATAGCAGCAGCAAGACTTGGAAAATGCTTAGCCATGAATGGAGTGAGGGGGTGAGGTGAGGGGGAGGGAGAAGGCAGAGAGCCTTCTTGAGCCTGACTCCCCAGGACAAGAGTCCTCAGCAGACACAGACACGTCATAGGGTTCAGGCTCTGGCTGCTGATGCTGTCACGTTGGACATCTTGAGCATGCACCAGGATGTCTAGTTATTTCATGGTAGGGTGCTGGAGCTCCAGGGAGAGTTCAGGGGAATCGCTTAGGATTATAATGAATCCACGGGAACTCTAATGAAGTCACAGGAGGAATTTAGAGTGGGGAGTTGGAAGTGGAGAGGATGCTGGTGTTAACAGGAGAGAAGGGGTTAGAAGTGGCAGCGAGAGGCCAGGAGCAAGGTAACGCCTTATACCAGCCCGTGCGTCAGGGGACATGAGAGCCACCATAGTGTCTGCTCTCTCAGCCCTGCAGGGCTTTGGGAAGGGTCACATGTTGACAAAGCACATCCCATGCTCTGCTCAGACATTGGGTAGATGATCTCCAAGGCTCTCAACTCTCATATTCTGTGAAACCAACAGAAGCTATGGCTGCATTACTGTGGAAACTGTTTCATCTAGATCTCCTGCCAATCCAGGAGGACAGAGAGGGCGACCAAGATTTCTTGATGGGGTTAATTGACAGATTAGGAAGTAGGTGGGAGCAAGGCCCAGCTGCCTCCATTATCTGCATCCATGAATGAATCAATGACACCATCCTAGCTAGGAAAATCTTTGAAATGGGACTCAGGAGACATTACAGTAGAGAAATCCCTCCTGGGGAAGAGTCGAGAAGATGGGGACTCGCCTAAGCTCTCCCCAAACCCCTCCAAACTACTTTAAATAATGCCCCCCGACAAATTCTGCAGTGGCAGAGCCCACAGAAGGACAGGGGGAAGCAATCCAGCCCTAAATGACTTAGAAGGTCAGCAGGAAAGACGGGAGGTGCTGACTGAGAGAGGAGCACAACCCAGCATAGTCTGAGCCCCAGACAACCAAGTAGGGATTGAGGGTGACTCAGTCAGCAGCAGCAGGGGCATTTTCAGACCTCTCAGCCCGCAGAAAGGAAGGGGCTCAGACAATGCTCAGAAGGAGACTACAAAGGCCCCATTTCTGGTCCCAGGGGCAGGACATTGCTGGATCTGCCCATATGTGGATCTGGGTTGTGTCCTGGTTCTCAGCCCCAGACTGAGGAGGAGCACCAGGGAGCCAAAGCTTGTGGCCCCAGAAGCTAAACACTTTTGAGAATGGATGGGGTGAAAGGAGAGAGAGTAGGATAAACAGAGAAAAAAATAGGATAGAGGAAGGGGCAGCTAGGTGGCACAGTGGATAGGGCACTGGCCCTGAAGTCAGGAGGACCTGAGTTCAAATCTGGCCTCAGACCAACTACTTGACACTTACTAGCTGTGTGACCCTGGGCAAGTCACTTAACCCCAACTGCCTAAAAATTAAAAAAAAAATTAAAAAACAGGATGGAGGAAAACACATGGTGATCATAACTGTGAAAAAATTTTACAGCAAGCTTCTCAGATAAAGACCACATTTCTCAAATATGTAGAGAATTTAGTTAAATTTATAGAAATAAGAGCCATTCCTCAATTGATAAATGGTTGAAGGATATAAACAGGCAGTTTTCAGATGAAGTAAGCTACCTATAGTCTTACGAAAAATGCTCTAAATCACTATTGATTAGAGAAATGCAAAATAAAACAACTCTGAGCTACCCCTCCACACCTACCAGATTGGCTAATATGACAGAAAAGGAAAATGACAAATGTTGGAGGAGATGTGGGGAAAATGAGACAAAGCATTGTTGATAGAGTTGTGAACTGATTCCACCATTCTGTGAAGCAATTTGGAACTACGCCCAAAGGGTTATAAAACCATGCACACCCTTTGGCCAAGCAATATCACTACTAGGTCTATATCCAAAAAGATAAAAAAAGAAAAAAGAAAGAAAAGGAATTCTATGTGCAAAAATATTTACAGCAGCTCTTTTTCATAGTGCCAAAGAATGGACAATGTAAGGGATGTTCATCAATTGGGAATGGCTGAACAAGTTATTGAATGTGATTGTGATAAAATGATACTATTGTGCTATAAGAAATGATGAGCAGGATGCTCTCAGAAAAAAAAAAAAAACTTGGAAAGACTTAAATGAACTGATGCGTAGTGAAGTGAACAGAACCAGAAGAACATTGTACATGGTAACAGCAATCTTATACGATATTCAACTGTGAATGAATTAGCTATTATGAGCAATATAGTGATACAAGACAATTATGAAGGACTTATGATGAAAAATACTATCCATCCCCAGAGAAAGAACTGATGCAGTCTGAATGCAGATTGAAGCATATTTTTTCTTTACTTTCTTTTTTTGTCTGTGTTTTCTTTTACAACATGACTAACATAGAAATATATTTTGCATGATTGCACATGTATAACCTATATCAAATTGTTTGCCTTCTCAATGGGGGTGGCGGTGATGGAGGAGAGGGACAGAGGGAATTTGGAACTCAAAATATTGTAAACAAATGTTAAAAATTGTTTTTATATGTAATTGGGAAAAAAACAAAATATTAAATGTTAAAAAGAAAGCAATAAAAATTGATCTCACACCTCAGGATCATGAGGAGTCCCCTTTGGAAATCTAATTTGTCAATGAAAATGGAAATGGGAGAGAAACTTGAGAGCTTGTGCCTCACATGACAGCAGTGTAACATGTTCCAACTCTAGCATCCTCCTCACCTGGTAAGCTGGACTGTTCCTCTAAAATCTAGTAATGTCATCCAGATTTGGAACTCAAACCTCCCTTATGCATCCTTGAATAGCTCTGCTCTCAACAGGCAAAAAACCCATCTGTCTCAGATTTTCTCTTCTTATTCCTCTCTTCCAACACAAAACCTAAGAACTTTAACCCTAAGTCATTTCATGGTTGGAATACCATGGCAGCCTCCTACTGGGACTTCTGCTTCTAAACTCATCCTCTTCTAAGGCCTCTGGGTTCTCTTCTCATATTCTTTTTCCTAAAATTCCACATTCTTCTTTATTTTTTTTAAATTCAAGCAATGAACCAGTTAATTTTGAGAATTGCCCAAATTCAGGCATTTTGTTCCTTGATGTTTTATTCAGTTGCATTTATATTGTTTCCCCGTGGCAGCTCTGCACAATAAAATTCCCCTGTCCCACAGAGATAGAGGTGTGCAAAACAAACTGGTCCAAGGACCGCACCTGCCAGCGCCCTGAACTGGTCTGACCAATGAGAGCTTATGATGCAGCCTTGATAGGGGCCTCACCTTGGTCAGCGCCACCTCCCAGGTTCTCTGACTTCTTCATTTATGTTGCTTTCTGATCAGGCACTGTATTACTTTCATGGACCCAGCTTGTTCACCCAGTCCCCAGTCAAAGAACAGCTGCTTGACTGTTATGTGTCTACCCCAAAAAGAACAGCTCCACATATCTCAGCCTCTGCAGAGCTTTAAATAAATGAATAGGTGTGTACACATAGTACACATACACACATATATACATATTTATACATATATGTACATATATAAATATTGTCACATACATCTATATACACATGCATATATGTATATACATACATAAACTTTTTTTTTCTAAAAAAAAATGTTTGTCTATACACAGGACATGAAACCAAAGTCATGGTACCTTAAAATCACCACAAGCAGCCCATGAGAAAACAGCCAACCTACAATGTGATGAAAATCAGAGAATATTTGTATAGATTTTCCACTTTGCAGCTAACTGGGATGGGGATGTGTAGACAAGCTGTTTAGTATGATATGCGTTTTTAATGAAAAGAAATCATTCTAGACACTGAATTAAACTATTTTACCAAAAAACAAACGAAGGCAAACACACTGGACATAGCCATGAGCAGGAACGGGAGTATCTAGAACTTATGATTCCCTCCTCCCTCCTCCTCCTCCTCCTCCTCCCCCCCCTTCCATGTTGGCATCCACAATGTGCTCCTACACCCCCTCCCTCTCATCTAAGAAAACTACCAGGGGTTGCGCAAGGCTGAGGATTGATAGAGTGTTAAAATATTTAATAATTTCTTAATTAGTTGAAATGTGTGCAAATTGGACCTGACAAAAATATTATCTGTGGACTGCAACTGTCAGCCTCAATTCTCCGACCTCCCAAGTCCTGATCACCACTTCGAGGCTCCGCCACTCTTGTCTCCCCTAAATGTCAGATCTACTTTAATGATCTATTCGGCTCTTAGCCAATATGCAACAAAAGGCTGCATATCAACAGGGGTGATTTTTTACTCACCCAACCAAGGAAGAGCAGGGCTTTTATTTACACAACAGAAGCACCGCTCCTGGAGGGAGGATGGGGCTGCACACACGTAGGTGCAGGTCCTTCAGAATCGGCTGAGCAAGGCTTTGCAGGAGGCATCTTTGCTGCTCCCCTCCTTCGCAGTCCCATGCCTTCCCAGGGCTCTGACTTGGCCAGCTCACCCCTAATGCCCCAGCTAACTGGCCCCGCGGGCCACTCACTGAAGAATCTGCTTAAGACCTGGCCGCACGTGTAAGAGGCTGTTCACATGCATGAATCTGCAGCCGAGGTCTGCCCAGGCCCTCCAAAACGGACCTGCAAGGCTTTTAGGCATCTTTCCAGACTCTGCAATCAGCGCTTCGAGCTCTGCAAAATGGTTTGGGACGCTGCTTCAAGCCGGGAGCAGAGCTCAGGAGGGTCATGCTCCCCAGTGCAGAAAGGAGTACGTGAGGCTGGTCCAGCTGAACCCCCCCCCCCAGGGCCTGGCAGGAGACCCTGGGAAGGAGGACGGGCCGTTCTGACTCCACACCCAGCCCTGGCCATTGCGGCTAACCGACAAGAGGCAGTGGCAGTCTCCTAAGATGGCTCTGCCTTTTGGGGAGTGTTTTCTGTCCCTGAACCCCGGGGATTGTCTCAAGTGGTAGGAGTTTAGGCATCAATTTAGCCTAGTGCGAAGCCCGGTCTGGAGAAGGGACACAGCGGTGTGACCTTGCAACAAGATGAGGCAGGCGCTCTGCCCACTCCCCGGACTGTCTCCTTACTCAAGGCAGAGAAGCCTCCATCCAGAACAAAGCACAGCCCGTCCAATGACCCCATTTTACAGAGCAGAAAACCGAGGTGCACAGGGAGGAGAGAAGGATGAAAATACAGATGTCCTGCTCCCACCGTCCGCGCTCACCGGACTAACGATGCTCCCCCTTTGGCTGTGGAAGCAGGCGAACATCTGTTTTGTCGTTATTGGGTAGCTGCAGCGAGCATCACACACGCGTATATTCACATACATGCATACACATGTACACATGCGTACACGTCCGAACACGTACGCACGTGTGCAATACACACACACACACACACACACACACACACCCTGATGATTCTCCACCAATCACGGCACTACAGTGAATGCAAACGAATGGAAAACACAGATCAACATCGAAATGAATATATGCTTAAGAGACAAGGAGGGATTTTTGTTCAGATATTAATGATATGATAAGAATGCAAATTAATTTAAACTACTTCCCTATACACTTTGAGCAAAGTGTTTAATTTTTAAGAGTATAGGGCCCCAGTGTAATATAGTGTGAAATGATAGTGGGGGCAACTAGGTGGTGCCGTGGACAGAGCATTGGGACTGGAGTCAGGAAGACTTGAGTTCGATCTGGCCTCAGACACTTCCTGGCTGTGTGAACCTGGGCAAGTCACTTCATCTTGTTTGCCTCAGTTTCCTCATCCATAAAATAGGCTGGAGAAGGAAATGGCAAATCATTACACTGTTGTTGCTAAGAAAACCACAAATGGGGACATAAAGGGTTGCACTCGATTGAAACAACTAAAATAAATAAGTAAAAATGCATATTTCTGATAGATGACAGAGATATAGAGGCAGATATATAGATAATATAGAATATGCAATATCTAGATAGATACTGATATATCCCATCCATATTTCAAAATAAGGATGATTTAAAAAGAAAAAGATTGAAAACTGAACTATCCGAGATCATCTGATTTTGTGTTTATAGGAGGGAACAGAGGCCAAGAGCAGTTATTGATTTGCTCTGGGGTCATTTGGGTGGTCTGTGGTAGAGCCAGGATTGAACTCAGAATCTCTGAGAACAATTGGACAAAGTAACCTCCCATGAGGGTATTTCATGGATCCCCACGTTGGGGAGGCATAATGCTTTGCAATAACAAAAAGACCCTGATTTAGGAGCCAGAATGATTGGGTTCTAATGTAAAGTCCATAGCTCCCAATAAATACAATGTATATCTAGGTCTGCCTTCTTGGAGTTAGCATTGCTCACTTTCTTTGACTTATTTTCAGTGAATGGGAGCAAACAGCAGCAACTTTCCTTACCTAAGACCAAGCATGACCCACAGAGTCCAGCCACATGTCCTGGAAAACAGCCCAAGGTCAGAACTATGCCAACACACGTGAGTTGACAGAGACCAAGTTTCATAGAATCTCAGAAAGTGAGAACAGAACGTGACCTCGGTGGGTCTCTTGCCCACTCCATATCAGAAAAGAAAGTGTCGCGCTGGGTACCGCAGCCGAGCAGCCATCGCCCGGCCTCTGCCTAAAGACCTTCGCAGAAGGCAGCTCACCACCTCCCTTTCCTTGCTTGGTTTTCCTTCTGGACATCAAACCAAACCAGGCCTTTTTGGCATACCTCCCCATTCCCACATTGTTCCCATCTGTGCCCTTTGGTATCAACTGAACACATCTGATCTGTCCTTCCTGGTGAAGCCCTACAGATCCTTGAAGACAGGGACCTTGCCCGGCTCCTTCCCACATGGCCCCTGTGATGTGTGCATTTGCCCTCCTTGCCATGCCTGCAGCCCACTCCCCAGAGGATGTCCTGTGCTCAGCTCTCACAGTGATCCGTTGAAGTCTGGGGGCGATTTCTACCTGGAGGAGGTCAGAATGGTGGAAGATGAGGCCGGTGCTTGTTTGCCTCAGCCAATCTCTGCTACAGAGGGCATCTACTGGACTGTCCTTTCTCTGAAACTGGATCTTCTCTAAAACCCCACAATTTTTCCACAATTTTTTCCACATACTGAGGTGGTCTAGTTCTCAAAAAGACAACAAAAAACATTGCATTTCCTATGTCTTGAAAAAGCCAAGGAAATGAACAACACTGTGGCCATAAACTGGAATCGATATTGTGAATGATTCTGTGAGCTTTTAGGGGGGAAATTGGGAAAAAGAAATTGGGAATTTTTTTCCTCCACCACTCATCATTAAGTCTTCAGTTATTTGGGTGATGAGTTAACTCTGGAGCTGGCAAATAGACCTGGGCATTCAGGGATTGAAACGTGCTGTTCACCACCAATGGAAAGAACATTTTGCCTTGAATCACTTAATCAATATTTCTTCCTCCCCCTTCTGGAGTAAACAGTGAGCAGGGGATTATGTAAATGGCCACAGAATTGAGGACGTGAAGAAAAAAACAACCAGGCTTAAAGTCTGAACATTTTTCAGCTCATTATCTGTGACACAGCATGTTATATTAAATTCTGAAGTGAGGCAGATCTTGAGAAGAACAGAGAGACTGGGACTGTCTTCCTGCAAAGCCAAACTCCTGCTTTCATAGAAGGGAAGGGGGAAGAAGGAAGGGGAGAACAGAGAACTCACCTTAACTCTCACCCGAGGACCTGAGAAAATAATTCCATGGGACTCCCTCGCACAAACCCCTCCTAGACTCTGAGGTCCCATTGGCACTCTTATGGAAAGTGTTTGGACTGGCTCAGCTCAGGGCACACACACTGACCCTGCCCAGTTAAACCAATGGAACATGGACAAAGTTGATACCAAAAACCATCCCAAGAACAGGAGAAGATGCTAGGGGAGAAGTAGAATGAAGGGCTTGAGAAGGCAATGCTAAGCAAGGGGACCCCAAACATGAAGGAATCATGAGCAGGGTATAGCATACTGAAGCCAGATGTGTTCCCCCCTTACCATTGCTTACATGGCCCTTCCCAAAACGGACTGTGCCATTCCTACCAAGGTTCAACCACAATGCATCATGGGAAAGTGCAAAGAGCCTTGGCTTGGAAGTCTGGGCAAAAAGAGGGGCCTTGGTGCTAGCTTGACTCCTGAGCTGTCTGATGTAACCAGACAAGCTGTGCTCAGCTGTTTCAGGTGAAAACCAGGCCACAGCAAACCCCTTAAAAGTACAAAGGGGGATGGGTGTGTATGACATCAGTTTGCTAAACACATGGAGGTTTTAGTGCACTGGGAGCTAAATGTACCAACAGGATGGTATGGAAGCATAAACAAAAGGAAACTCAAATCCCAAACCAATGACATTCTGGGTTGCCTGAAGGATGGCCAAGAAGGAGCAGGCAAGAATCCCACGGCTTTCTGTGCCAGTCAGCAGCATCTGCAGGGCTGTCTTCCGTTCTGGGTACCCCCTTGTAGAAGGGGCAGAGAGAAGCTGGGCTGTTTCCAGAAGAGAACCACAGGAACTGTGAAAAGGTTGGAAAGATGCGATGCCGGAATCGCTGGAAAGACCCGGGCATGTTTAGCCAGAGAAGAGCAGAGCTAGGAGGGGATCTGCCCATTGTCTTCTAATATTTGAAAGGCTGTCCTGGAGAAAAGAGGCGAGTGTGCCCCTGCTTGGGGGTACAGAGTGAGGAATGATGGGTGGGAGTTGGCAAAAAGCAGATTCAGCCTCTAGAAATTTTAAAAAAAATACCTTAATTCTGTCCAAGAGTGGAGTGGGCTGAGTTGGCAGCTCACCGGCTCTCCTTTGGAAGTCTCAGAAAGAAGATGGTCAATGTTCACTCCTCATCCTTCTGCTGGGGCATGACCCCAGACCCTTTCCTGGCCCTCTTCTCTCTAGATACCCACACTAGGAGACTTCATCAGCTCCTGTGGTTTTAACCATCATCTCACACAGATTACCCCCACACCTGGGCATCTGGTCTCATATCAATGTTGCATGTTGGACTTTTCAAATGAGATGTCCTGGAGGAATCTCAAGCCCAGAATGCTCCAGCCCCTCCCCCCCCACCAGTACATTTCCTCCCAAGCCCTTCTTTTTCATCGCTTTGTATCCTATTGGGGGTAGCATCACCCTTCTTGTACCCTAGGTTCACAGTATTGCCGTTACCCTTCACTCTTCAATTACTTTCATCCAACAAAACTACTCCATTTGTAGATATTGCCATTTTTATCACAACCTAGTATCTGCCCTTTCTGCTTCCCTTGTACGGCCCCCATCACTGCATGCGGGAACTGCTTCTGAAGTCTTTGGGTGGGTCTCCCTAACTCAGCTGTCTCCACTCTGAGCCGTCCTTCCCAGATTGGCAAGATGATTACCTAAAGCTTCCCAGCTGACCAAGATGATTTCCTAAAGCTTCCCAGCTGATCATGACCTTCCCTCACTCAATAGCTCCAACGGCTCGCCGTTTCTTCTGCTCTATTTGCAGTTTCAAATCCCTTCCCAAGCTGGCTCAAGCCTCTCTTTCCAGTCTGATTATAGATGACTCGGAGAGATTAAATTCCTATTCCACTGGAAAGCTCCTCTGATCTCTCAGCTAATAAGAAACTCTCACGCTCTGTGCTGCAATCTGTGGATCGAGCTGGCTTCCTTCACTCCCCCTCTTCATTGAGTTCTGGATAGGATGGACAACAGAGTGGGGAAGCACAATTCTCACCGTTTCCTGAAGTGGACAATCAATGCACTATCTCACTACCAAGGTTCAACATAATTGAGAACTGAAAGGAACCCTAGAAATCATCTGTTCCAAGCCCCTCATTTTAAAGTTGAGGAAATTTGAGGCTTCTATGAATAAACACTACATCTAAGTTCACACACATTAGTAACCCATTCAGAACATGATTCCCAGTCCTAGTGAAGACAGACTGTAGAATATCATATACAGGTTCAATGTATGTATGTGTGTGTATACAGCTAGGTGGTACAGTGAATGGAGAGCTGAGCCTGCAGTCAGGAAGACTCATCTTCCTTAGTTCAAATCTGGATTCAGACATTTACTAGCTATGTGACCCTGGACAAGTCACTTAACCCTATTTGCCTCAGTTTCTTTATCTGTATAATGAGCTGCAGAAGGAAATGGCAAATTGCTGCAGTACTTTTGCCAAGAAAACCCTAAATGGGGTGATGAAGAGTTGAATGTGACTGAAACAAATGAACAAAGACATAGAATATCCTATTGAGTATATGCATGTTGTTGTTTGTCCATTTTCAAAGAGGACACAGTCAATGTCTTGACTTGCATGTGAGGTGGAGTCATCCAAATCCAATGGCAGGACAAAAGGCAGGATGACTGGGGGTGGCCCAGGACACAGTGGATGACTTTGGCATATTCAATGTCTGACTGAGCCACAGTGCATGCTTCAGCTGCCTTTATGGCAGCTGAACAAGAAAATCTCATCCACCCATTTAACTGGGGAAGTCTTCGTATGTTGGGGTGGATACCCCACTAACTCACTGGAGGTTAACCCTCAACCTAGTTGAACCCATCTGCTGCGATGGTTTCCTGGGGTATGGCTGCTTGCACATCCTACAACTTCTTGGAGCCACAGGTGAGAGTTGAATGCCAGGTGGACCCCGAAGATGAAAGAGCAGCCCTGAAAAAGGCTTCACAAGCCCTCACGCCAGAGGTGATCGTTGTCCTTGAACACCCATACACCCCAAATAGGTAGGTATGTATAATATGAATATGTATATGAGTATATATATGTCTATATAAAACTAGTATGTGTAACACACACACACACATATATATAATATAGGCATATATATGTATCTGTATATGTGTATATATATATATATATATATATATATATATAAATGTACACACACTTGCACTTGTGTGTATATTTGAAAAATGGAGAGAAAGATCCTCAGATAAGTACTCTTGGTGAAAAATCTAATGGAGTTTCTCCCTCAGGGCTTGCTGACCTTAGATTTAGGGGAAAGTTGATGCAGCCCAAGTCCCTGTGCGATGAAGATGTGTTAGCGTAATGCAAGAGCAGTACAGACGATGAAATGCACGGGCTATAATGCCAGAGGACACCCAGGAAGAAGTGGAGAGCCATAATTCTCCAAGTTCAAAGGCATCCCATGATCTTGATTCATTCACACTAAAATAGCCGTGGTCTTTATGTGCTCGTTTCAACTTCTGAAATACGGGGAAAGGTTTAAAATGATCATGTATATGGTAAGGAATATTTATTGTGTGTAGAGCCATCATAAAGATTCCTTTTATATCCCAAATAAAACCTAAAATCCAATGTGGCTGGTGGAGATTTTTTCATATATATATACACATATACATACATACATACATATATATATATATATATATATATATATATATACACACACACACACACACACACACACACACACACACACACACACACATATGGATTATGGCCTGGGCTACATGACTTAGGGGAAATTTAGTGGCCGTGAAAGTGAGCCATGGTGTCAGTGATCTTCCACCTATCATTGGGACCTATTGCTATGTATCATTTCACATGATTCCACAAATGAAAATATCCATTAGAATTGAAACACCCTAGTTGTCCAGAACTAAGCCTTGGACAGATAGGCAGCTGTGAGCTGGAGAGGAACGCACCAGATTCCCAAAGTGTAATGGAGGAAAACAGAAATCAGTTAATGAAACAGGCCAATAATTGCATGGAGAAGCCACTGCTCACTGAGAATTCCCACCTCCAGAACTCTATAGGAGACCATTTAAAGACAGGATGTGGCAGATAAAACAGCAATCGTGTATGTAGAAAGATATCATTTCAACTCTGTTTGGAAAGGGCTGCATTCTGAGCTACCAATATGAGATTGTAGATCCCTACATTTGTTATTAAGTATGAGTATTGGAGAAGTGGAAGAAGTTGGAATGGCACTAAACTTGATTCATATCTGCACAAACTTGCCAGAAGGTTATTTATTGCCCAGAGCATATGGGGAGCCAACATTTCTTGGCTTCACAGATAGCGCTAAAGGAATAAAATGTATAGATCCATCTTGAATGGTTGCAAAGATGAATCAAGGTAAATTACCCACAGAAGAAAACCCTGAGCATCTCACTGCAAGTATAGAAAAATAATTTGTTCTCTCTTGGGAGTGGGGCCTTCATTTGTTTTCATTTCCCTGACTTCTTGGAACTTCAACGAGAGATATTACCTCTCCAAATAATGTTCAAAGCAAGACCACAATCCCCAAGGAACTCCACTCGAACAGGAAATTTACAGAAAACAGCCATCAAAGTAAGAGTCAAACTGAAAGTAGGGGATGCAAATGCCCTCCAAAATGATGTGGTTCCGCCCACTGGGCTGCATGCAGCCTCTCATCATTCTCAGGCAGAAAGTCTGCCTGCGTTGCATGACAGGGGCACATCCCCATTTCTGAAGTAAGCCTGAACCCCAGGTTAGGATGGGGTGGCCTTGCAAACCTACAGAAACCAATGAGACAGCTGATTCTAATGGTGGAGACTAGAGTTTGTCTTCTGAGCAATTTGGCAAAAAGCTGCCCAGAAGATTTGCTTGTAGCTTAAAAAAGTCAAATGTCCTTCCTTTCAATCCCCCTCTTGGATTTCTCTCCACATTCTCCATCTGCCCCTGGTCAGTCAGTCAGCATTCATGGGTAAGGATAGGCCACAATTAGTCGTGGAGCAGAAGGGAGTATCAAATTTGGGAGGTTGTAATAAGGAGGTTTACCTTCTGGTTCCATACTAATATGCCTAGGAATTGTGTTTCCACAGTGAAACTCAAATACTGTCAAAGCTAAGAAAATTTTCTTTAAAAGAAATACACATGATTATAAATTGATCACTGCAATAAATAGGCACATTCCAGAATGGTCTCCCCGGGAGGCAGTAAAGGCCGGTGACCCTATGGTGTGGCTGGGGGTCCAAAAGGATTTCCCTTGTCATAAATACTGGCCCTATCTGCTTGACCTAGTGCAGGGGCAAGGAATTTACAGACTCAAGGTCACATGTGGCCTTCTAGGTCCTTGGGTGCGGCCTTTTGACTGAGTTCAGGTTTTGCAGAACAAATTCTTTTATTAAGGGGATTTGTTCTCTGAAGTTGGGCTCAGTCAAAATCCCTCACTTGAGGAACTAGAGGGCCACAGGTGGCCTCGAGGCTGCAGGTTCCCCACCCCTGGCCTAGTGCATGAATCCCTCTGACAAACCACTTCATGGTGGTGAGTGAGACACCAATCAGCTGGGTGGACCCAGCTGCTGGCTGCCTTGGTGCTGTGGCTTTTGGAACAAGGCAGGCACGTGGCTGCCTTCTGGGCCTCTCTGCAGCACCTAGGTGATATAGGGGATAGAATACCGAGCCTGGAGTGTTCAGGACTTGAGTTCAAATTTGAACTCTGACACTTGCTAGCTGGATGATCCCAGGTAAGTCACTTTACTTTCATTTGCCTCAGTTTCCCCTGAGGCACTGTAAAAATAAGCACTCCAAACTGGGGATGATGAGAGCATTTCCCTTCCAGAGTTCTTGGGATGATCAGATGAGATCTTTTCTGCAAAGTGCATAGTGCAATACCTGGCATAGAGCAGTTGATTAACAAATGGTTCTTTTGTCACTCCCATCCTTCTCCTCGGGGGAGTGAGTGGGGGAGCATAGGAAACATCCCTTGCTCTTCCCGCCTCACCTGGGAGCCACTAACCATTGGCATCAGGGCAGTCAGTAACACTAGCGTCTCAGTCCTCTCTGACTAGACTAACACAACCAGCAGTATTGGTGGGAGGAAGGAGAAGGCACCAACTCTTCCTATTCACTTTCTTAATGTTTTTTTCAAATATTTTCAGGGTTGCATCCATATAAAAACCCTGCGTGTACTCTATTCCTGAAGATAGTATCATTATCATCACCATCATTCAATGTTGGCCAGTGCCGTCCTTCCTTAACTACTCTGCATCAAACATTCTAACATTTATTCCACATCAGCTGCTAAATGCATACGGCCCCACCCCCAACAGAATGTGCACTCGGAGTGTTTCTCTTTCTATCCTCGCCCAGCTGAGGGCATGCCATATGTGCTTACTGAATGCTTCCCTGCTGATTGTGTGAACGAGCATTTATTAAATCCCTACGAACTGCCAAAATCTGTGATGGCCACTGGAGATGTCCAGACACAGAACAAATGAAAGAGTTCCTAACAAGGGCTAACGTTAAATAGTGCCTACTACATGCCAGGCATTGCTCTAAGCACGTGACAATTACTACCTCATCTAGTCCTCACAACAACCCTGGTCTTGGTGTTCAGTCCTTTCAATCGGATTCTACTCCATTTGGGGTTTTCTTGGCAGAGACTGTGGAGTGGTTTGCCATTTTCTTCTCCAGTTCATTTTACAGATGAGGAAACTGAGGCAAACAGGGTGAAGTGACTTGCCCAGTGTCACAACAACTAGCAAGTATCTGAGGTTGGATTTGAACTCAGGAAGATGAGCCTTCCTGACTCCAGGCCTAATGCTCTATCTACCTTACCACCTAGCTGCCCTGATAAGTAGCAGCTATTATTACGCCAATTTTACAGATAAGGAAATTGAGGCAAAGCCTGTCATGGGTCACACAATAAGTATTTAAGTTTGGATTTGAACTCAGATATTCCTGAGTCCAGGCCTGAGACTCTATCCCCACTGTGACACCTGGCTCCTGGGCTCAAGGAAGTGAGAGTCGATTGGAGGAAACAATGTATACCATACAAGTATCTTCAAAAGTAAACCAAAGGCGATTTCAAAGCAGCTGAGTCCAGGTAGAGCTCCCGGCAGCTCTACTAAAGATGGCCAACGTTAGCCCAGCTTCGAGGTCCCACCTTGCTTTGTTAGAGGCTGCAACTTAAAGTGTCAGAGACAGGTGCACCATGATCTCAGCTGGGTCATATGCAGCCCTCATTTTAACTCCTCAGCTCCACCCTATGTCTTGGAATGCCCACTGGGCATTCCTCCTTGGGTTTTCCCACTGGCGTCTCAAACTGGACATGTTCCAACAGATTTTGTTTAATCTTTTCCCCTATACTCATCTCTTCCTTATTTCTGTCCAAAACATCACCATTCCTCCAGTTATCCAAGTCTGCAACGTAGGAGGCAACTGGGAGGAAGTTAGGTGGCAAAGAAGCTAGATTGTTCAGGTTTCTTCAGAATTTCTAATCTTTTGAGCTGAGCAAATGGTAGCAATCTTTGCCTCCATTAGAACAGAAGTACCCTGAGGGCCGTGCTGCTTCATTCATGTATTTATGCCCCCAGTATCTAGGCTAGTACCTGGCACATAGCAAGTCCTTGATCAACATTTGTTTACCTGAAACAAATTTAACTGAATTAAATGGAGCACATCTTCTGTTGAAGGAAGTGTGTCCACAGCTATGGCATCAAATTCTTACAAAACATATATCCAACTGCCTTACCTGGGATTAGGGACTGATTTACCCCTTGGATGTTAAGTGATCACTCTAATGCTTCTGAAATAAGTCAAAGGAATGATAGCTGAAAAGGACATCACAGAGGATCTTACACTCTTTCCTCTTACAGATGGGGAAACTGGGGCCCTGAGGAGAAAGTACTCATGGAACGTCATCCAACCATTAAGTAGCAGAGCTGGTAGTGTCCTCTGCTTCAAGGGCCAGTGGTCTTCCCATAAGAGTGGCTTGAGTTACAATTACAGAATGTGGGACAAAGAGGCCTTGAACTGTCAGCGGGCTGAGGAAGTGGTATCTGGCTTAGCTTCCATTGGAAATGGAGCAGGACAGCCCAAGGCACAATCACAGAATCATCTGACCTCAGGGTTACCAGGGTCCTCCCAGGGCCCTGAGGCCAAACCAGATTAACCTGTAGTTTCTCAGTTTCAAACACCAACCAATATGATAACAGACAGGAGACTTGAGCAAGCTGGGCTTTTCTTTCCTTACAGAAGTCTAGCGTCTTAATCTTCCATTTTTTACGCATAAAAAGTGTTTAGAACTCAACTGGAAAAGGCCCAGTGTGAGACAGGTGACCTGTTCTAATAGTCAATAGCCAAAGAAAGGAAAGGCAGCTTCTAAAAGTGCCTCACTCGTTCTGAGGAAGGAACTCCCAGGGGTGGGGGTGGGGAGGAGGAGAAATGACCTGTAGAGAGGACCAGGCCTAGCTGGGTGGTGCACTGGATAGAGGGTCAGGCCTGGAATCAGGAAAATTCATCTTCCTGAGTTCAAATCTGACCTGAAACTGGCTGTGTGACCCTGGGTAAGTCATGTCATCCCATTTGTCTCAGTTTCTTCATCTGTGAGATGAGCTGAAGAAAGAAATGGCAGTATCTCTGCTGAGAAAACCCCAAAGGGGGTCAGGAAGAGTCAGACATGACTGAAATAACTGGCCAACAAGAGGCGGCCAGGGCCCCAAGCACGGTGCCAGGCAGCGTGAGAAAGGGGATGACTCTATTTCTGACCTGCTGGTTGGAAGGGAGGATTCCACCTGGGGGCCATTTCTTAGGCTATGACTTGCTGTTCCTCTGGGCAGAGAAGGTGATGCCTTCCGCAATGCCAGGCACCGACTTCTGCTGATTGCTTGTGAGAACAGGGGCTTGGGGGCATGATAACAACCCTCGCCTGGATGGCTTCAGAGAAGGTCTGAACTCCCGGGAGTGCGGGCGATCCCAGCATTCACTCACAATTCCCAGATACACAGAGGAGAGATGGTTGGTTTGTCTGTTTGTTTCAAGCTGGGCCCTGTGTGACCTGGTAGCTGCCGGGATGACAGGCATCTTGTTCATTCTCCATCACCCACCCTGCTGAGCCTCTCCTCTCTAGGGTTTAGCATAATAACCCTAAGGCAGGTGTTTACCAGGGGCCTGCTCCTGATCACAGTGTAAAATCTCCAACATATCCATAGGTGCTCTTTGCCCCAACGGTCACCAGCCCAGCAATTCCAACACTGCAGGAACAGAGCCCCTTAAACTACCTGCCTTTAGGAAGAGATGACAAGGCAAAGCCAGGGCTGAAAGGAGGCTGTGCCGTATGAGTGGTGGACCACCCCCATTTGTCATCAGTTCAAAGTAACTGAACATAAACACAGATCCTAGCAACATCCCCATGCATTCCTTGTTCTCTTGATCATGAAGGAAGCTTGACCCAGTGGGACACAGCAGTAAGACTTTTCTGGCACATATTAACTAGATGATACGAGTGAAGTCAAATTCAATCTCTGAGCCTTGGGGTCCTCATACAGTGATGCTAATGTTTGTAAAACTTGCTTGCAAGTGAGGCATGGACTGTATTTGAAAGCTTGATTTGTTCCTTACTCTTGTGGGACACTGGGGTTCACTTCTATTCTCTGAGAATCAGTTTTCCCATCTATAAAATGGAGGTAGGTTGTTTTACTTAAAGCACATGATACACTGTGAATTATTAAGAAAACTGAATGTCATGATGGCACAGTTCAGTCCTGGAGGAGAGACAAGAGAATACCTCTCCCACACTTTCTTTGTGTTCAGTTAGGAGAATATGGAAGGGAGGTGCTTATATGCCATTGGACGCATTGGACGCACTGCTTACTTGGCTCAACTTCGTCTGTCCGTCTGTCTGTTTGCCTCTGTCTCTCTCTTATTCTTTGTTACACGGGACGATTCTCTGGACAGAGCCATCCATTTGAACAAGTCTTAATGAAGGCTAGTTCTTTTTTCATCCCTGGTACCCAGAATGATGCCTGGCTCAGAGGAAGTACACAATAAATACCTGTTGGTTGATTGAGGCAAGGGGCAGAGGTGGTATTTGGAAATGAAGAGTGTAAACAAAAGTGATCTATCTACATATATGTGTGCATAAGTGTGTATATAGACATGTACATGCATATATTATACATAGATACATATGCTAAAGGGAGACACCTACCTGAAGATCTCCAATAGGGAACTGGAACCTTAGGATTGGGATTCTGGGAAGATGAGATTGGAGAAATGGATGTGGCTTGTCTACAATGACAATCATTGAAGCCTTAAGAGCAAATGAGATTTCCAAGGAGCAGAGGGTAGAAAGAGGTGAGACTAGAGTCACCTGAGGGAGCCTAGGAAGGCATCCACCCTCAGGCAGCAAAATGAGGATACTGAATCAATTAAAAGGAAAAGATGGGGGAGCAGTGTTCAAGACATCATAAGAAAATCAGAAAAGAATGTTCAGAAGCCTAGGAAGAGGCTCAAGAATGAAGGACTGGCCAATTCTGTCCAACCCTGTGAAGAGGTCAAGGGAGGTGAGTCCAGCCGAGACCCAGGCTTTGGCAAAGATGAGGTTACACTGGAGAGACCAGTCGTTGGTTCAGTCTAGCGGTAAGATCACTGTCACTAGCCTCTATTTCCCCAGCAGAATGCTCTGAATGGTGCCAGGCTGTGTGCCTCCCTGTTCAGGGGATGCTGAATGGTCCAGGTCAACGTCTAGAAACAGGTCAGCATAAACACATCCCACTGACAAGCCTGCACTTGAGTTCTTGTGGATTTTAATACATCTTAATAGTAAGTTCTCTAATTTCATCCATTCTTCCAAATAATTAGAGTCTTTTAAGCAGGTTTGACTTCTGAGAGTTAGGAGGGGGAGCAGTAACTCAACAATGCGGAGCTACCACAGAAGAGGAAAATTACAGAATCCAAACAAATGGATGGCTGAACTTGGGACCTCCTGTTGGGGCAGGTCTTTTGTGCTTGGGAGCTCAGGGAACAGCATAACTAAATGGCTAACAGCCACCACAGTCCTAAGCAGGTGGGAGCCCTCCCTGTTCCTAACCAGCCCAGCTTATTCAGTGCCTAATGGCCACTGAAGACCCTGTAATTGGCAGAAGCCTCTGGAGCCCGGAGCCTGAGTCAGTGACTTCCACAGAAGAAAAGTCCCCACTGCCCACTTGGGTATGCATTTGTTAAGTGATCTGTGCTCGGAAACTGTCTCGGATAGGGAAGTCTGGATCCAAATCTGGATGAGAAAGAGCTTATTTATGACTTTCATTAGGCAAAGACAACCAGACAGTGCACAAGACCCAGCTGACCAAGAAGCCTTCATTTCGTGCCCAGATACTGACTGGAGGGTGAACAGTGAGGTAGCCCCGGGCCCATGGAAAGAGGTCTGGATGGAAAAGGGTGAGAGAGAGAGGGGAGGCCAGACCGGGAGCCTGGGAGATTTTCCTCAAGTCTTGACTCAAAGACTTAATGATGTGTGTGTTTAAACACATTGCATGTGTCTTAGGCAAGACTTGAACCCAGACCCTCCTGCCTCCAAGGCTATAATACCATCCAGGTCCCGGGTGTATCTTCTGTATCTGTCCCATGCCTCCTATGAATATCTCCCATCATGCCCTGGATAATGTGTCAAATAGATTTGTGGGCACTTTATGAGTCCTCAATCAGCAGTCATGGAGGGAGATGATGAGGATCTGTCTCCCACTCCATCCCCCAAACATTACCGCCTCAGCCCCTGGTGCAGATCCTCCTATCTTCTTATCAAGGCTGTCACAGTCACCACTTCACTTGTCTCCCTCTCCTGCCATGTAATCTCGCTCTGATCACAACACCACTCAATTCAAAAATCTTCTGTGGTTGTGGTCTACTTATTAAGTATAAACTCTAATGGCAATTTCCATAGGGTAACCATTTCCAAACCCACTTTCAACCTTCTCCCCATTGTGCAGTGTGCATTCAAACTGACCAGAACTGCTCTCTCCCCTCCCCTCTCCCTTTGCCCTTTCTATAAATTGGCTCTGGGTCTCTCTGCCCCAAATATAGGATGTAGAGTCCCTCTGCCCCCAATCCTGTGTCCATCTGCTCAAGTCTTTTCTTCCATGTCCCAACTAAGCTGCTTCCTGGAGCACTTCTGGTCCCACCCAGCGGAACGCTGCCTCTCTCTCATCAAAGACCTGAGTGGGCTTGTGTGTGTTTCTCCTGGACTCACAGCCCACACTTCTTTGTAGCCGAGTCATTTCCTATTTCTCCTTAACCCACCTCCCTCATGAGCAGGATGGATCAATCTCTTTCACATCTCACTAGGGATGAAAAGAGAGCCTTACATACTGCAGGGGCATCATATGTCTTCTTTGAATTAAATTGTACTGAGTGAGCAGACCTGTAGAAAGAATTACGTTTGAAGGCAGGAAGCAGAATTTCCCCATTTCTTCCAAAGCTGAACGTTTCTTCTAAAGTCTAGCACAGACTGGGAAAACCCAATATGTTATTTCTTCCTCCACTTGAGAGTCTCTCCAAACTTTAAGGACAGTTGTCAACAGCATCCCCACTTTGTGGTCTTCTCCAGCCTAAGCAGCCCCACATCTTCACATGACCCCCATATCATGTGTCCTGCTTGCCCTTCCTTGGACACTCCCCCCACTCATCAATATCCTTAAATGACAGCTTCTAGAGCTTCAAGCAATCCCTCTGATGGGGTGGTGCCAGAGGGGATCTCCCTCCACCATGGCGGGTCTTCTGCCTTTCTTGTTGGCTTTTCTTGGGTGCCACAGGACACTGCGGAGTCCCAGTTTACCAAAACAAATTGCTGTCTAACCACCAATTCCCTTGTCTTTGGGATCTTGGAATCGTCCTTCTTTCTACTTCTTCCTGTCTGTCCAGCTAGTACGATTCTCAACTAGACTGAATTGTCTTAAAGTGACAGTAACATGTGAGAGAACTGGCAAAGAAAGAGGGGTGTGTGTGTGTGTGTGTGTGTGTGTGTGTGTGTGTGTGTGTGTGTGTGGGTGCGTGTGTATCATTACTGAGCAATCCCCAGTTCAGCACAAGAAATACAAGAAATACATATGGGAACATGGCAACTGGGACTCTCTTGGCCCCGTGCCTCTACTTGGGAATAGTGGAAAGGAAAATTCCACTGGAGTTCTGGCACATCTTCATTTCATTTTATTTTTCTCAATCTTCCCCATTCCTGGGGCCTGGGAAAAATCTCACAGCTTAATTTCATGAAGCAGAAGCTGAAATATAGAAATGCAACCTGAAATTGCTTAGTATTTAAAATCACAATTAAGTCAGATTCATATTTTGAAATTCAGATTAAAGCTAAGTTAGGTTTCTTCTGGAATATGGATGATTATTCTGTTCCTCTGTACAAATAACATTGTTTTCATTTAAATTTTGAGAAAAGGAAAAAAAAATTCTGTTTTTGGAGGCTCCAAGACTGTGTGAGATGGTGTTAAAGAATGCTGGGGGGGACAACTCTGGTTTAAAATATTTATTAATTAAAAAAAAAGTTAAAATATTTATTTATACAAAGATGATAAGAAAAATCTCATGCAAACTTTTGGCATACAATAAAAATAACTTAAATATTCACATGATTTTTTTTTTTACAAAATAACTCATTTGAAAATTATTTTAAAGAAGAAATCCAAAGAATGGTTTTGTTTCCCTCTCTGGGCTTGAAAGCACCTTTCAGAACAATAGGACAGCCATCACCTGTAAACTGCCATCATCACCCAAGGTGCATGTGTCAAGACTGGCACGCTCATCACTGTGATTAACGACTAAGACGCTAAGACGACTACTCAGAAAATGAGACATCGACCTATGAACGTTGGAGTCGTGGAGGCCCCAGAGCACGGCCGCCCTTCCCGAGAACGGATGTGGTTGCAAAGCACTCTTCAAACAAAGGGCAAGAGAGTCTGCAGAATGGCAGAGATGGCATCTGTTTCTGCTCAATTACAAATCTGCCTTGGATTTATAATTTGTGTATATTACAAGATATTTGCATAATTAAAACAATTAAGGGATTGACATATCATGGCAATTAGAAATACATCAGACGCTGAATGTTGTACAAAAGAGAGCTTCAATATGAAACAGCAATCCTTTGAGATCCAGAAGTCCCCCTGGGCCTGGGAGAAAAGGTCCCCGGCTTGAGGCTCAAAGGTTTTCCTCCAGAAGTGCTGGGCTCTGCTCCAGGACTAAATCTTCCCCCAGAAGCTCACACTCGCCTCTGCTCCCCAGGAAGCCACAGGATTGACCTCGGGAAGACGGCAGCTCCTTCCTGTAGACTCTTATCTCATTTTGCGGAGTCTGATTCTGTTTTCTTTGTCTCTCTTTTTAAGGAGCATTATGAACTGGTTGAAAAAATGCTCTTGATCTTTCTTCTTCTGAACAAGTCGGAACCTCTGATCTCGGCCATATTTTTCAGCAAATTCTTTGAATGTTGCTCTGAAAAATTTAAAAACAAGTCCCAAAGTAATTCAGATTTTTCAGTAGCTAACATGAGAGCCATGGGTTTCCTAGAGAGAAGGTTACACTGCAGGAAAATATGAGACTTAAAGTATGGAGGCCTGAATCTGAGCTCTGTCTTCGATGTAGCATTGGGAAATCACTTCTGTTCTCTGAGCTACACTTTCCTGCCTTTCAAATGGGGCTAATGATGCCTCTAATGTCTGCCCCCTTGGGGTTAATGGGAAGGAAACACCAGGAAACCCGACATTCCAGAGCAGGAGTTCTTATCTTGGGTCTAATAATTTGTTTTGTTTTTCCCCCCTCTATTAATAGTTTAACCGTATTTCCCTGTGCTTGGTTTCCTTTGTAATCTTATGCATTTTTCTTCCGCATTTTAAAAATGTGATTCTAGAAGGGTTCTGTAGGCTTCACTAAACTAGTTACCCAAGAATCTCTGCGCCCCCCCAAAAAAAGGCAGAGACCAATCCCTCTTCTATATAAGTGTGATCTTTTTGCTGATTATTCTTTTACTAACTGAATCATCCAAATCATCCCCAAAGCCAGCATGGACCCCTCCTAGATGGTCAGCCTTCACGTCCCCACAGAAAGAGGCCGAGGCCATCCAAACCAATGGGAATATTTCATCGTAATGGTTCGGAGATAGTTCTGGTCCATGATAAAGAAAACAAGAACAACAACAACCATCATCACCCAAATCCACCTTCTAGGACTCATAATAGGCAGGTCTTCTGTAGTCTCAGACCTGGAGGACATGTAGGCCTCTAATCCAGTATGGATCTGACCTCAAATCTCTGGAAGTGAATCCAAACTTCACAGAATAAGTCCCTTTAAGAAAAGGATTTGTTCTGTGAAGTTGAACTCAGTCAAAGGGCCGCACTTGAGGACCTACAGGGCCACATATGGCCTCAAGGCCTACAGGAAAGGAAGCCCCATTGCCTTCCATTTAGAGGGCAGTTCTCTTTGACTGGACATTTTCCAGAATTTTGAGTCTTCTTCAACTTCCACTCACTGTTTCTGATTTTGCTCTTGGGACAGGTGGAATGGATATAATCCTTCTCAATCAAACAAGTGACAAGCATCTTTTTTTTTTTTTTAATATTCACTCTATGTCAGCCATTAACCTAAGCACTATGAATACAAAGGCAAGACTAATATGGTTTTTGTTGTCAAGGCATTTCTATCCTATGAGGGAAGAAGAGGGAACATTAGTCAGTCAGTCAATGAACATTCATCAAATGTTCACTCTGTGCCTGGCACTGTGCTATGTCACAACACATGTACATTAATGGAAGTAGGGCATAAGGCCTGAATTCATGATTTTGTTGGAACTCCCTCTACCAATTCTGGAAGATTTACATTTCATACAGCATCAGCTACTCTCTCTCTCTCCATCAATTTAACTGCTAAAGGTTAAATCACAATGCTCTAATATCTATGTCAATGATTCCCAGATCTCTATATCTAGCTCCAGTCTCTCCTGTGCACTTCAATCTTGTATCACCGGCTACCTATTGGCCGTTTTCAAATTGTGTGTTCTGGAGACATCACAAAGTCAACATGTTCAAAAACAAAGCTCATTGTCTTTCCCCTCTAAATCATCTATCTTCTGAGCTTCCCCATTTCTGCCTGGGTACCACTTTCTTTCAGGATCCCAGGTTTGTAACCTTAGCATTATTTCCAACTCTTCGTTCTTCCTCTCCACCCCCATCCAATCAAATGACAAATCTTGCACTTTCTGAAGGCGTAACGTCTTCCCCATCCGACTCATTCTCTCCATTCACACCTACCAACATGCAGACTTTCATCAACTCTTGCCTGAATTACTGCAGCACCAACCAATCAGGGCTCCTTTCTTCAGTCTCTCCAAACTTCAGTCCATTCTCTGCATAGCTACCAGCTACTGTCCTTAAGTACAGAACTCTCCTAATCTATAAACCCCAACGGCTTCCCATCACCACTTGTTTCAAAGGTAAACCCTTCTGGTAGCCTGTCCTCCCCTTCACAGCCTTGCATGACTCATCTTCTTGTCCTATTAGACATCAATCCTCATCTCCCAGTCTGTGATCTAGCCCAGTAACCCTTGTCTGCTCCCCACACGTGACACTGCTGTACTAGAATGCCTTATGGCATCCTTCTCTTACCTGAGACACACCTTCCAGCAGACCCTTCTACATGAATCCTCTTCTGATCCCACATCCTCCCTCCTTTGTTTCATCTTTTTTTTTCCCCCTGCTTATGCTCTCTGTTTCTAACATAGAGTCTCCTCTGCTAGAATCAACTTCCTTGCAATTAGGAATTAATTCATTTAATGTACTTGTATCCCGAGTGCCTAGCTTAGTGCCTGGAATTGACAAAGGATTTCATATATGTTTATTAATTGAGGATTCTTGTCTCAGAGTCCAGCTTTCCATATACAACACCAAACCACATAATTAAATATACAGTAAGTCCAAAATGATGGGGAGGGAGTGGCTCTAGTGTCTGTGGGCAGGGGGCTCAGGAAAGGCCTTATGTCAGAAGTGGTGACTGAGCTGAGCTTTGAAGTGAGTGAGGAATTATGAAGCAGAGCTGAGGAGGCATCACTTTCCAGGCCCTGCAGGTGACTTGTATGAAGGCACAGAGATGAGAAATCGAAAGCCCAGCTTGAGGAGCCACAAGAAGAGTCTGGCTACATTTTAGAGGCCATGGAGGTAAGAAAGGACGTTGGAGCCTCAGGTGACATTCTGTCAGTACTTGAAGAGAACTGTCCTCTTTAAATCCTCTTTCCTAAGTGACACATTCCCAATTCCTTTATTCAATCCCCATAGGAGGCAATCTCAAGGTCCCTTACCATCATAAGCACCACCCCTTGGACACTCTCCACTCTATTGAGGAGGAATGATGTGAGATTCCAGATGAAGACACGACCATTAGGCCAAGGTCCCATTCACCTGGGTAGGCCTCAATTCTTCTCTCCCTTTCCCTTTCACCAGTGCTGGTTGCCTTCTCTCTTTCCAAGGTTGGGTATGTCTCACTATGGGAAAACCCAGTCTATGGAAATCTGAGCCACCAGAATCAATTACTGAACAGGACCATCATTCACACTGTCACCAGATTCTATCCCTTCCTGATGGATCTGCTGCAGGGCTTCTCTAAGAAATGATCCCTCAGTGGACTAAGAATCCTTTGTGGATAACTAATTCCTACACAAGACAGAGGGGCTGGGCACAACCAGCAAACAAAGCTGGAAAGAGTCCATTGGAAATGAGGAATAAAGCATTTCTAAAATGGCCCTGTACATCAAGAGGACGATTTGCAAAAATTCAATTTGTTTGCTTTGCAGGAAGATGTCATCTACCCCTTGGAGTAAGGGCTGCATTCCTTTGGAGATGGAAGAAATGACTGAGCCCAAAGAGTCTGACTAGCAAAGCACATCAGAATGATGGAGAGATGACTATCTCAGTCAAAGCAGGCCGGAGATGTCTCTGATCAGTCCCCTTCTCTTTTCTGGGGAGAGGCTAAGTACATACTTGGTGGGGAGAGGGGGTAGTAGAGGACTCTGTGATAAAAGAATCATCCTTGCCTGAATTTTACCACAATAATAGTTCACACTTATTTAAAGTTTTCACAATGTATGGAAATGCACTTTATTCCCTGGTTCCTCTAACAATCTGGGTGAAGTATCCTAGCCATGATCATTGTATGGATGAGGAAATGAAGGCATACAGAGGTTAGGTGATTTGCCCAAGGCCCCCCAGAAGGGAAGCCACCAGCAGGGGGGCTCTGCACCCAGATAATCCTAAGGTTAAGTGCCGTGCAGTATACCACACTGCCTCTCTCTTTGGTGAGATTGGACCCCAGTACCTGGAGGAGAGATTCCAGGTCTTGGGGCTGTGAACATTTGCTCCACAAACATGTTTTTGTTTCTGTTGCTGACTTAGATCCCTGTTACCCTTCTCTTTCTCTTCCAGATGAATTTAATGTGTCATCTGCCAGACTTAGCTTAACTATCCCACTAATGTCTCCAAGGTGGCCCCCAGTAACAAGCTGGGTCTCCCTGCTACAAGGGGGCAAAGATGGCCATTTGTGGCACTCTTCATGGCTTTACAGCAAGAGTTAGTTTGTAGGGAATGGTACCCAGTATCAGGCCTGCTAATTACCCAATCCATTCTATTCAAAGGCAGTTATTGTGGTTTGTTATAGTAAATCATTAAATAGCAGAGAGGAGAAAGAGGCAGAAAAGAGCTATTTGTGATCCCAGGGTTCATTTGCATGTGAAGGGTACTAATAATCACAGAACCAGAGGGTTCCAGATTCATTAGGACACTTTTCCTGAGCCTGGATTTGAAGGGGGCCCAGAGAGCTTATAAGTCCCCCTCAGTAGCCACCAAGAAGCCTTCCATCTCTTCAGACTGACTCCCGTTGGCTGCCCCATGGAACGTCCTGGGACCCCTCACTGACACTGCAGCAATCTATAGTCAGTGCCTTATATTTCCTCATCTTTGTCCTTCCTCATCACTCATGAAAAACTATAATCTCCCTGAGTCCAGGCACTATTTCCATTTGTCTTTGCATCTCCAGCCCAGGGCCTAGGATATAATCAATGATTAATGAAATTTGTTTGAAATGAATTGAATCTGAAAAAGAAAATCGATGGCAGAAATATGGAGACTTTATTTCTGAACTCCAAACTGAGGGATATTCTTGATTCAAAGCCATATGGAAAGTCTATTTTCTTTTCTTGAACCCAGAACATTTTTGGAAAGTCTGGTTACTGTAGTTTTAGTGGAAAGAACAAAGGGTCAGAGGCTGGAAGCCTGGATCCAGTCAGAAAAACCACGAGTCTCAGCTCCGGGATCACTTTGCCTCTGTGTGGCCTGCCTGACCTGCTGGAAAAGTTCTTTCTCTTCTCTGGGCCTCACTTTCTTCCTCTACTAAGTGGAGGGGTTGAGCTAACTGATCTTAAGCAAAACCAGAAAGTTCTAAATTGCTCAGTCTTCAAACAGAGTGCCAGAGAGAAATCATACTGCCTGCTACATGTAGCCCAAATCTGCAGCCTTGGAATGACTTCTCCAACATTAAGGAAGTGTTTCAGGGACTAAGGCAGAGCTTGCAGTTTGTTTGTAAGATACAGCTGCAGTGTTCTCAGGGACAGAAGGGAGTGACCTCATTGGACATCTAGGTAAGAATCGCTCTTAGATTAGCCCCTCTCCCCAACAAATGGTCCTCTAGCCTTTGCTGAAAAGCCTTAGGTGGGGTGAGGCCTGACCAGTGGAGGCAGCCCTGGCCCTTTCAGAGATTTGGGAGAAGGGCCTCCAGGACTAGGGTTCTCTTCCTTTTAGTGTCTGCCAAAGACTCCTGCGAGTCAAGCAACATAATTCACACATTACGGAATTCACTCTAGAAATGCTCAGCCAAGTTAACTCTGCGGCCATGCTCCCAACACAGGAGGGGTGGAGAAGCATCCCTGGGCTTGATTCCCCGGGCCCCTTGGTGACAAGGGAGGTAGAGGAAGGCAAAGGGGGTGAAGTTTGAGTTCACAGCTTTTCCTGATGAGCAGTGGTCTAGGGCTCTCCCAATTGCTACGGAAACTGGCGAGTGAGGGGGAGGGAGGCCAGAGGTATTTCTTTAGCCTCTGCTCCACCACCTGGACTCCTGATTGTCTCCATTGCCACGAGCACTTGTAACAGTGGATGAAACAGCTTAGAGATACGATGGCTTTGTGCCCGACGTTCTCTAAGGGAGGGTGGGATGGGAGGTGGATTTGGATGGACCTTCAGATCATTTGAACTTCTTTCCTTTCACCTGCATAGCTTTTAGGACTTCCAGGATATGCCATAGGACATGTTATGTTTTCAGAACACAGAGATCGCTTTTGCTTTCACAACATTCTCCTGGGGTGGACAGGCTAGGAGAATAACGATTCCAATTTTTAAAATGTGTAAACAGAGGCACCATCAGCAGAATGGCTGGTCCAAGTTCACCCAGGCAGACCAAAAGAGGGTATCTCTGGATACTCAAGTAAGTCAGTGTTCCAATGGATTGCAAAGCCCCCTTAACGGGTAAAGACATTCTCAGAAAGACGGTGCCGAGGGTAAGGAAGGCTGTGTCTACTGGGTGTTTCTAACAAAGTCGCCATCCACAGAGCTCTGGGCAGGCACAAAGGCTGAGGACCTGAGTTAAGCATGTCATTCAACCAATGGATGATAATAATTGTTTTTACCCTTTCATTTATTCCTCTTATTTTGGTTTTTGCACCCCCTTATCTGGAACAGAACAGGAACATGATGCCAGTTTGAATTTAATTGAATCCTCACCCACACCTGTGAGGCCAACCCCACTGTCTCCATTATGGAGTTTTGGGCAAGAGGCTCAGCATTGAAGTTAAAGGCACTTGCTATTTTAACTCATAAAGATTTGAATAGAAAAAGCTGTAAGTGCCTCTTCCTTCCCCAGTGCATTCAAGGAACACAGAACATAAGGAAGGAGGGAGCTAAGCAGTTTGTACATGACAGCTGGAAAGGGAAGAAGCATTCTTCTGAATCCATTAACAAGACCCTAAAAACTCCATTCATCCTTTATTAATCACTTACTGTAGGCAAGGCACAGAACTCGAGTGCAAGGACAAGACAAATGAGAAGAAACCCAGACTTTGCATTCGTGAAAGGGCCTGGCATGCCTGGGACATCCCAGAGCAGCTCCCTCTGCTTTGCTCCATGCCCACCCCCAGTCAAGGTGAGGAACACCTCTCTGCACCTACCTGGGAGACAGCTTGGACTCCTCCAAGAGTTTTCTGAATTCCTCTTTGGCCAGCAGTAACTTATTTTTCTTTTCCTTATATTCTTCCTTTATTCTGGTTTTGACAAATTGTTCAAATATCTTTGGAAAATCACAAAAAAAGAGAAAAAAATAATTAGCAAAAAATTCTAACTTTAGAATTCAGTCCTAAGTCCTTGGTAGAGCCCGAGAATAACACAGGAGTGACCTAATAACACTCCTGTTCTTTGCCACTGCCATGGTCTTAGAGTTCATTTGTGTGGCAGAATCTGACCAGCTCTGATTCTGAAAGGGACTTTCCAACACACACATTGAGACAAGTTGAGAATTCTCCCATTATGTGGGATCATAGGTAGTATCTAGAACCTGGGAGCTCAATGGATCTTTGGGATAATGGAGGCAAATTCCCTCAGCAAGTGGATGATCTCCGAGGGCCAGAAATCAGGAGCGTCCTGCCCCAGGGGGTCCAGTGAGTGAGTCCTGAGTCATCATTCGAATCTGGTTCTTCTGAAGAGACATGCAGTCCACCTTGTATAGAAACTGATTTTCTTATGAAAAAGCTGCCTTTTTCACTCAGAAAAAAAGTGTATTCCACATCCCAGCCTTTCTAATTTTGGGATTCAACAAATATTTCTGACATTTAGGGACATATCATCTTGCCAAAGCATTCAGTTCTTTCTGAAGCATCACAAAGCAATTGTAGCATTTAACACCTCCCACTCCTTCCCTGTAGAAGAAAAGGCCCTAATTGAACAGTTTCTTGACAAAGCCAATCAGTGCTTCCTTCTGCCAAGTGAGAGCAATGTGAAAAAGAAAAAAAAAATAATAGCAGCTCTAACTGACTCCTCACATTCAAGTTCCAGAGGCCCATGTCCCTCTGGACACTAGGTCTGGCTGCACCCACTGAGGATGATGGCAGTAACACAGCCCTCTCTGGTCCCCTAAACACATGCCTTTGGTCCTTCTAACTCCCACAGGTGGGAAAATGATGAGTCCACATTCAACGAGTGGGCAATATGTACTGCAAAGAAACTTTATCCTACAGCAATCTTAAAAATCCCATACAGCCTGGGGGCTAATCAAGAGAGTCACTAATACTGACCCAGTAGTTCCCTACTCAGTTAGATGAGATTGTGGGTTGTGAGCTTTTTTTCCTTCTTTTAGGATGTGAGATCTTGATCCCTATGAGTGTGTGGGTCTGCCCCTGACAAATGAGGAGGAGGTCACAAGGAACTCTTGGACCGTGGCTGACTGGGAGCCAGAAGGATCAATTCTATTTGGAGGCAATTACAAAATGCTTGGTGGTGGCATCTTGCCCATTGTTTCAGACTGGCATATTCCAATTTAAAAATCCTCATTATTTGCATAAGAATCCAACCCATTTAAATAACCTGCTTCAAATTCCTACTGTTATCTTTTCCTTTTCTGCTCCCTTTTGTTGTTTGGTGGTTGTTGTTTACACCCAATATCTAGAAGGTTCTTCTCAAGGAAACGAAGTTTAGGTTATCCATATGGAATCTCAGCCCACTCACAACATACTCCTTTTAACTGACCTTTTTTCCCCCTAACTCATCATATATGTTAATGTGACCAGATTCTTTTTAATGAATGACAAATTTCTACACTTCACCTATAGGGAAGATGAAGAAACCAAGATTCTGTCCATTAATAAATGAACCCGATTACAAACAAGATAGAATTCCTTTTCACCATCCTGACTCTCAATTATGATGGGTAATAAACACTGATGAATTAGATGAGCCAAGATGATTACAGCTGATGTCCATCAAGGAACAAGCAATCAACAACTCTAAGAGCAGAATTAGCTCATAGATTACTATGTCTAGACGATTATTGTGTCTAGAACTTGAAAGGACCTCAGAAGTTATCTTGTCTATTGTACAGAGGAAATTGAGGCAAGCTCAGGACAAAGAGTACCTTGTCCAAGGTCACACAGATCATAAGAAGCAGATTGAATACTGGTCCTCTGGATCCACATCTAAAGCTTCTTTGACTCTTTGTTGCGTGTCTTTCTATCCAATTGGAATCTGTTGGAGCATTAAAATAAGAAACTGTGTTTTTCCTTTCATTTTGAAGGATGGATTTTATCATGTTTATGTGTGTGTGTTGCTTTATTTTAAATACTACCAGCTTTCAGTAAAGTGCCTCCAAACTGAGACCATGAGCAGGAGAAATGCCCAAGAGGGCTGCTCTGATGGTCACCAATGGATGTGTGCCACTCAACAAAGACCAGGCTCTTGCATCCTAGTGATTCTGAGTAAACTTGCTGCCTGAGTAGACATAAACTCTAGGATCCTAAGCTCTCTAGAACATAACACAATTCATCCTTTTCAGACTTTACCAGATTAGTTCCCTTCGCATGTGTAACACTTCAACAGAAGTGGAATCACCCCTCCTGCTGGACAGTCTACTGTCTCGTGCCTCCATAGACTATTCCCTATTCCTGGGAATTCCTTGCTCCCCTGCTCTGCCCATGAATCCCTACCCTCTAAAGCTCCACTCAGTCTTCACACCCTCCCTCCCTAGGAAGAATGCCTGATCTTCAAAGGTTCTTACTGACCTTTCACCTTGGAAGTCATTTTGCTTCGCATTTGACTAGCGCAATTAGTGCATGACATCAACCATACAACTTCTCGGTGCAGATATTTTGCCCATACTCAAGTAAGTTTGATGTAGGAAGGGATTGCATCTTCTCAAAACTGTGCATTTCTACCAGTCACTAGCTTGGCAAATGCTGGGTGAAATATATGTGTGTATGTATATGTGTATATGTGGACACACACATAGACATAAACATATTCATATATGTAGATATGCATATATATATATATATATATATATATACATGCATCATCATTAAATATGTGTAAAGATATTTAATGAATGAATGTATAAGCATGGCTTTCACGTCCCATAAACTATAAAGAGTATAAAGAGTTCATGTGTTTCAGTCTTTGGTAAATTACATTTACATTTTTCGCTTTGATTATATCCCTGGGAAAATTCCATTTTCTACTATTGTCAGACCTTTGTCCCCACCCCTTCAACCCATCAAGCCTTGGCCTTGGAGGAAATCCAAATATTAAGACATATTCATCCTCCACAACAGCACTCATTTGTAGCCATGGTGAGCATTTACAAAAACACAGTCAAATGTTTCTTTCAGGGTAAGGGAAGGAAAATTCAATAAGAGCAACAAAGTGGAGATGGTGGTCCTGATGGGCCTAAAACATTCAATTTCTAAAAACCTAAGAAAAAATCCTTCCAACATTATCTAGTTATATAAATGTCTGTGCGCTCTCTCTGTCTCTCTCTCTCTCTCTGTCTCTCTCTCTTCTGTCTCTCTCTCTCTCTGTCTCTGTCTCTCTCTCCTCTGTCTCTCTCTCTCTGTCTCTCTCTCTCTGTCTCTCTCTCCTCTGTCTCTCTCCTCTCTCTCTCTCTGTCTCTGTGTCTCTGTCTCTTCTTCTCTCTCTCTGTCTCTTCTCTCTCTGTCTCTGTCTCTGTGTCTCTGTCTCTTCTTCTCTCTCTCTGTCTCTCTCTCTGTCTCTCTCTCTCTGTCTCTGTCTCTCTCTCCTCTGTCTCTCCTCTCTCTCTCTGTCTCTGTGTCTCTGTCTATTCTTCTCTCTCTCTGTCTCTTCTCTCTCTGTCTCTTCTCTCTCTCTGTCTCTCTCTCTCTCTGTCTCTCTCTCTCTTCTGTCTCTCTCTCTCTCTGTCTCTGTCTCTCTCTCCTCTGTCTCTCTCCTCTCTATCTCTGTCTCTGTGTCTCTGTCTCTTCTTCTCTCTCTCTGTCTCTCTCTCTCTGTCTCTCTCTCTTCTGTCTCTCTCTCTCTGTCTCTGTCTCTCTCTCCTCTGTCTCTCTCCTCTCTATCTCTGTCTCTGTGTCTCTGTCTCTTCTTCTCTCTCTCTGTCTCTCTCTCTCTCTGTCTCTCTCTCTTCTGTCTCTCTCTCTCTGTCTCTGTCTCTCTCTCCTCTGTCTCTCTCCTCTCTATCTCTGTCTCTGTGTCTCTGTCTCTTCTCTCTCTCTGTCTCTCTCTCTCTCTGTCTCTCTCTCTTCTGTCTCTCTCTCTCTGTCTCTGTCTCTCTCTCCTCTGTCTCTCTCCTCTCTATCTCTGTCTCTGTGTCTCTGTCTCTTCTCTCTCTGTCTCTGTCCTACCATTTCTAAACCATGCTCCCTGCTCTGTCATCTCCAGTGTCCTCCTAGAATCAGACTTCAGGCTCTGCCCTCAAGAGTTGAACTTTCATTTGATCTTACCATACCCCTCCTGCTCTATCTTCCTCCTTTTTAAAACATTGTTTTCTCTTATTAGAATAAACGTTCCACTTGCTTCTATTTCTATAAAAACCACTTAGAACAGTTACTAACAGAGGAGAGCTGAAAACATGATTTTCATTCATTCATTCTATATCTAGGGTCGCCTCCTTCATAATTCCAGACATTACCATCATTATAATAAATAGTAACAGTAACATGTGGATTCCGATGATAAATGATACCTACATCCGTTTTGACGATGTTTCACAATTTACAAACCTTTTCCTCATCAAAATCATGTGAGGAGGTGGTGTGAACAGCATTAACTCCCTTTTAAAAAAGAATAAATTCAAGCCCAATGGGATGAAATGATGCTCAGGATCTAAAGACGGGAGGCTCAGTCTTTGTTTCTGCTGCCAAGCCCATTGCCTCTGAGTTAACTGCTGAGAGTTAACTCAGAAGAGTAACATTGACTGTTTGGTCCGTGAAAGAATATACATCAACGGAGACAGCAGAAGGTGTGGGAAAGATAAAGAAAGTTATGCTTCCTAATAAGAACTTTAACAGATACACATCTCATAGGACCGTGGACCAGGAGTGAGACACTAAATGAACAGCTAGTTTAGGGCCCTACAAGTAGGTTAGACAGTTTCTAAACCATCCATTTGGGCAAGCTGATTGCCTACATTCATCTTTTTTTTTTTAAGGTAAACAGGAGAAAAAGACTTCTCTTCTTTCCTCATAAGACCTGTTTCCCGTGATTTGTCCATGATGTTCTGGACCCCACCCTGTTTTTCTACAACCTCTTGAAAGACTACTGGCCAAACCTGAACACAAAATTGCCAATTAGGTTCCACGAGATTATAGTTTACCTCGGAGAATCACGTGAGGAACTTCCACAGAAGTTTCAGTTGAAGCTGGTCAACTGAAGAGTCCTCCGGCCCTCCCCTCACACACCTTCCCATAGCTGTGGGCGCACAGGGGTTCAACGATCATCCACCGCCCTTTGCCTCTCTGCTTCCTGGTGAACACCCAACACTTCTGTCTCCTGCCACAAGCGAGGGCAGGGATTCCCACCTGCCGGGTTTCAAAGGGGTTGGCCAAAACCAGTCCTGCCCAGGAGGACGGAAACACAGGCTCCGCCCACCAAGGAATGATGGACTGCTGAATCCACGTATGCGTAATTTCTGTTATTTCAGTTACCGTCCTCCTGCCACACAAAGAGCTCACCTGTTTGCGCTCATCGGAATTGAGGAGCAGGTAACGTGGGTCAAATACGATTTTGTGCAGTTCCTTTTCCCAAGTGGAGAATGCTGACACCTGAAGAAAAATAGCAGGGAGACGTGTAGTCAGGATCTGCCGGATGAAGACAGGGGAATTACTCAGCAGTGTCCAACAGCACCAGAAGAAAATGACCTCCGTGAGGTAGGAGTCACACAGACAAGAGACAGGGAGGACCAAATTTACTCAGAAAGCCAGTGTCTGAAGGATTAGAAACCTTTAAATTGGGCCAGTCACCACACTGCTCTTCACTGTGACAAAAACCCCACATCCTGGCCACAGCTCAGTGTGGCGGCTTTGCTGGCTAGAACTGTGCTGTATTCACTCCCAATGATGAGCTGAAAATCTAGCATCTTGAAATAATTCAATCTTTTTTGGGGAAACCTTGAATGCTCCACGTCCTGATTCTTTGATAAGTCTTCCAGAAGGCACTTCTAGAATTAGGGTGAAGTGGGGATTATCTGACCCTTCATCAGATACAGGAGAATCCTGCCTGTGACATCTTTATTTGGAACCTGAACCATCTGAAGCAACCGTACGAGAACGCAGAAGCATCGCCTGCACACCAGACATTGAGTGTGGGGCCAGGATCACGGAAACAACATGGAAAGCAGGCCTTTCCCTTTAGTAGCTGACATTCTTTGAGAGAGGCAGCACATGGACTGAGAGATTCAGAGCAGGTAGAAAGTAATATCAGGTCATTTCAAAGGAACAGAAGACCAAGAACTGGGCAGAACCTCAAGGGCCTGGTCTCCTGGGCTGAGTGGAAGAGGGAGGGCCCCCATCCGCTACAGACATTCTCATGCACCTGAGCCCAGGCAATGCCTGGCTTCTGACAAGCAGGGTCAAAAAGTAAATGAAAGACAAAATCCTGTAAGGAGATTCGTTCCAAAAGTGTATTCGATGTGTGGACAGTCAGGCCAGAAGAGCTCTCATAGCCATACATATAGGACTTTGGTCTCATGGAATTTCCTCAAGGATTTTCTAGGAAGCCTTGAATCCAGCCTAGCACACCAAGCTCTGAACAGTGTGCCAGGTACGTCCTGAGAACCACTCTGCTATGAGAATACTACACACACACATCACATACACACTCACACACATACCCACATTCACAAACGCAGGCAAGTTTGGATTACCAGATATTCAGGCATAAAATGGGAAAGTACCAAAAATAAAAATCCCTGGACATTAGATCCACTTCCTTTATCGCTGTGCCTCAGTTTCTCTAGCTATAAAATGAAGGCAATCATCCCTGAACTATCCAGCTAGCACCTAGGGGTATTTAAAATGGGGGCCTTTTCCTCTACCACTAGTATGGTGTAGCAGCCATTGGGTCAGATGTGGCGCCAGAAGATTTGGGTTTCGGTCCAGCCTCTGACACATGTGGGCTGTGTGCCACTAGACAAGTCACTCAAACTCTGTGTATGTTGCAGGCCACTCTCTAACACCAGATGCTGCAGATGAGCTGCTGGATTGCCTCAGTGAAGATCATTTCTGCATCAATGAAATCACAGGTGCGACCAGCCCTACCCTACTCCTCACATGACATAAAGAGACAAGCGATGGTAGCACCCTTCAAGAAAGGACCTGGTGGGACCAAACGCTGCCTAAACGCAGGAGACAGAGCAAAGGCAAGACGATGAGTGTGTTCATGGTCCTCACTGGAGCCCGGGCCACGCTTTGGTCTCAGTAGCTAATTTGTGCCTCTGCTGGTGGCTCCAGGAGCCAGGCAGGTCTGTGCCCTGGGTTGCCTTCAGCCCCGTCTTGATACCCGGAGAGTGTCCTCTGGTGGGCCTCTCATCCCCCACAAAGGGTGACTGCTGCAGCCAGAGGGCTCTGCTCTTCAGAAGAGGGAAGGAGCACATTCAGCACCTGCCATGGGCCGAGAAAGTGCCTCACATCATCCTCCCAGCAGCCTGGGAGGCAGGTGATCTTATTAGCCCCGTTTGACTGGACTAGAGTGGCTAGGTCTGGTCAGTGAGGTGCCAGAATGGATAGATGGTTGGATATGGACTGAGGAAGACTACAGTTTAAATATCCTCTCTGACACTGATGAGCTGCATGACCCTGGGTAAGTCAATGGACCACTTTTGTCCTCAGTTTCTTCATCTATAAAATGGGGATAATTAATAGCACCTGCCACCTAGTCTGGCAGTGAGAATTAAATGATGATATAATGTTTACAGAGCCTTTTGCAAACCTTAAAGGGCTCAACAAATGCACATTATCATTAATGTTGTTAGGTGTGGATGCAGGATTGAACACTGAGTGACACAACTGGAGAGAATCCAAAATGTGGAGAGAACCTTGCAGGGGTCAAAGGTGGTATCTTGACAGCATTGTAGATAGTTAACCAACTGGCCTTGGAGTCAGGAAGTCCTGAGTTTGAATCCTGCCTCAAACAGTGACTAGCTGTGTAACTCTGGGCAAGTCACTTAACCTTTCTCATCCTCAGTTTCCTCATCTGTAAAATGGGGATAATACATTGATGAATATGACCTAAGGAGGTAAAATCAAAAATAATCTTCTGGGTGGGGAGAAGGAACCAGTGCCAGAAGTCTACTCTTCCTACAAGAAGCCACTGTCATTGGAGAGGACTAGATGGAAACATTCCAAGCTTTGAAAGATCCCAAAGAGGAACCATGAGAGCTCCAGAAGCTGGAGTCCATGCCAGGGATTGAGTCCATTGAGCCAGTCTGTGAGCATAGCCCCGAGGAACACACAAGCCCCAGCCTGGAAGCCCATTAACCCCACAGCCAAGACTTTGGTTCCAGTGATCAAAGGAGTGACTGTCCATTAGCTATGACATGCTTGGAAGTGACTTGATGTGGTGAATGTTTTGTGTTAATAGCTTTAATTGTGAGCGGAATCTCTCTAGGATCAAGTTGGTATAAGGGAGATTATGGCTCTGGGTATTGCTGGGAAACGTAAGGACTTTTGTTCTTGTCCTATATTCTAAGTAAATAACCCTGTATAAGAGCTGATAGGAATTAGCTAAAGTAAACTGGAGTGCTGATCACCCAAGTGATTTATCAGTGATGGGCAATGGATTGGAATGGTATCTCAAGTTGATAGCTGTAGAATCCACACTCCTCCCCCCCACACATACAAATAAATCTGAGGATGACTAAACCAAGTAGGGCAGAAGAATTTAATGAAATGCAATTGTGCCATAAGAAATGATGAAATTTCTGAGAAACCTGGGAAAATTTACATCAACTAATCTGGAGTGAATTGAGAACAAGATGATAATTTATAATGTAGCAACAACAATGTAAAAGCAATTAACCCTTAAAGCTAAAAACAAAAACAAAGCTCTAATCAAAATAATGACTACGAAGGACAGTGTTGGGTGTTGCACTTCATCTTGGCATTCCATCATGAAAATGAATACAAGTAACAGTCAACAACCCAGGCACAGCTCATGAGATGAATGAAAGCCCTGGTGGAAATGACCAGATAATGGGTTGTGGGTTGGGGGGATGGAAGGGAGCAGTCATCTGCATTTCCGTGTTATTTGTATTCATTCTCATGTTGGAATGTCAAGATGAGATGCAACACCCAACTCAAATGAAACTGGAAGGCATTGGGAACCTCATTAGCAAAAATCTCCCAACCAAGGAATCACAGACACATTGAAGAAATGGTGGAAATTTAGCCAGCTGGCTCTTTTCAATATGACAGATAGGCAGCTCTTTCAAGCAGAGCTAATACCAAATTTACATTAATATAATACTTTATTGGTGTTTGGGGTCAGCTTCCAACATAAAGAGCTAGAGAGCTTAGGCATTAATAAAGTGAAATGAAATTTCACTTACATTCCTCAAATGTTAATAACACTACTATGTCTTACAGGAGATGGGTCATGGCCCCAGGTGAATATGGCAGTCAGAAGCAGGTTACTGGAATATATTCTGAAATTTAGAATTCCACCACTTGGCAGTATCTGTTCTATCAGGAATGCACCCTTGGTTAAAATTGATTGATAAAGTCATGCATTCCAATCCAATCTTCAATAAAAGCACCAGGATTTAAAGTGAGAGGCTGTCTGCACTGACTGATTTCCAAAGCAAGGGGGAAATTCTGTTCTTTGGAAACTGTAGAGGAAAAAATGCAATTGAATTCAATTGACTTGGATTATAAAACATGTTCCATTGTGTTGCTTACAGAGGGAAAACAATGGGAGAAAAAAACCAACCAAACAAATAATGGCCTCATTTCTCCCCAGATGAATTCTCAGGGAAGAGCTGGGTTTTTCAAAGTACAAGGAATTATGTCATTGCTTTATCAGTGAATCATTAATTATTTAATTTTTGCCTACTCTGTGTTTAACAATGAGCTAGGAACAGAGATGCTTAATGGAGGAAAAGGATGAACACACATGAAACCACTGAATGAGTACTTTGAGGATCTAGGGAACTGGTAGGTAGGTTATTAAGCTGCTCAGTGACCTTTAAGGGATCATGAAGAACAAGAAAGTTATGGTATGACTGGAGAAGAGCATATGTCCTGAGTCTACAAAGAAGCAGCCAGTGAGTTTGATTTTAATTCCTGACAAAATTCTATAATATATTATTAGAGAGGTCATTCACAACCATCTAGAAAAGATGGAATGATCACTAAAACCCTGCATGTCTTCATCAAGAATGGATCATGGCAAATGAATATACTTCTTTCCACTTTTTCCCTTCCTTCCTTTCTTTGTCAGAGTTACCACACTCCCACACCAAGGGAATAGAGACTACTACAAAATATCTGATAGAATGACTCATACTATTCCTGTGGAAAACATGTGGAGATAAGGTCTAGAAGATGGCACAAGGAAGTTGTCTTGTAACTAGTTTGATGGCAACCATCCCCTCCAAAGCAAATCATTAAGAGCTCCCTATCAACTCAGAAAGAAACCTCCTGTTTGGGAACCAGGGATCTGGGTTGGTGACAAGGAATCTAAACATATTCCGGAGTTCCCCTGGATAATGGAACAGATGATATCTTTATTAATAATTTTACAAATAATAGAATGCTGGTAGGCATATTGAAATCAGGTGCAGGATAAATTCAGTGGTCATTTGAAAGAGCTGTGGCTGTTCAGCCTTCAGGAGAGATGGCTTTGAGGGTACATGACACCTGCTTTTAGGTCTTTCAATGGCCATCATGGGGAAGAAAGATAAGACTTGTCCAGGTGACTCTCAGAGGGAAGACTTGGATCAAGGGCAAGAAATGTTTTTGGAAGAGGCAAATGTGGATTCAAAAAAGGAAAAAAAAACAGTTTTCAATGATTAGTTATCTACTTCTCATCAGTGACTTTCCTTGTTTTCAAGGACATGGACATCATGCCTCACTTGGGCGGGGGGTGGGGAGCTCAGAAGCTGATTACCTGAAATCTCATCACCTTGTAGAGTGACTAAGCTTTGGATTTTCAACACCTTCACATCTCAGACTCAGTGGTTGCCTCTCCCCTCTGATTGAAGGGCTGGAGGGCAGAGCATTAAACTCTCCCCAAAGCCTTTCTTTTATAGAGGACTCAGAACTTTCCAAGTAGCTCTCCATTTTCCATCGAAGGCTCTGCTTGGTTTCATCTCCAGGAATGCGATGCTCCTGCACCAGCTCCACCTCGGTACTTCCCCCTGCCCCTTCAGTTTCTTTTTATGTATTTTCTTGCCCTGTTAGATTGTAAGCTCCTCAAGGGAACAAACTTTCTTCCTTTTTCTTACTTGTATCCTCAGTGCTAGGCACAGTGCCTGGCACAAAGCAGGTACTTAATAAATCTTTATAAAATTGAATTGATTAGAGCTTTCCAGTCACGAAATGGACTAACTTCCAAATGACTGGGTTCTTTCTCATTCAAAACCAGCCTCTGGGTAACCAACCATGAGGTAAGTTATATGGAACCTAATGTTTCTTATGGGTTTGACTGTATTACCAATCTCTCCTCAAAGACTGATGTTTTATGATTTCATTATTCTATAAGGCTCTAAAGTCCCTCTCAATATGGCCCTATTATGTTACCTTTGTGCATGTCTTGTTACTATCCTATAATTTGAAAGGCGTTGTGGAACAGAGGAGAGAGGGCTGGATTTAGAGTGAGTGGATATCAACTGAATGTTGGCTTTGGAACCCCACTGCCCATGGGGTCTTGGGCAAGGCAATGACTCACTCTAATCCTCAGTTTCTTCATTTATAAATCTGAAGGTTGTCAATTGACCACTAAGGTCAGTTGGAGCTCAATGTTTATGATCTTGTAATTGTGCTAAAGAAAAACACAAACATACACTCATGTATATATACACACAGAGATATGTATAATATGCATATGCACATGTCCATACACACGCATCTGCACACATGTGTATATGTCTATGTACACGTCGTGTGCGTGTCTATGTGGACTCCTTCCTTCCTTTCTTCATCCCCTCCCTGAAAGCATTGCTTTAAGGATCACATAAACAAAATGCATGTTCATCTGAAGGTATTATGTGGGCAGGAGCTATTTCAATTGATCTTATTTTCTTATTCCTTTCAGCTTTTATGAGATGATGATGATGATGATTCACTAATAAAAGAGTTATTAAGCAGAGCCCTGGAAGTCAAAATTGTATTCTCTGGAAGCTGCCTGAGGAGAATGAATTGTCTACAAATATTTCTATGTATTTTGGTAGGGGAAATAGGAAAAGGGTGGAGATCAGTTAAATGAACTGGGGCTGTTAATTCGGAGAAAGCAAAGCCTTTGGGGGTCATCCTGTCTCACAGAGATGTCCTACAGACCGGGGACTAGACTTAGTTGGCTTGGCCTAGAATACTGAATGTTGTAGAAAATGGAGCAGGAGTCCGGAGAGAGGTAGATACAAGTAAAATGCAAAGATATTTCCAATATGGAAGATCAAGGAAGCTTTGTGGCAGAGAGAGAACTTGAGTGGGGACAACAGCAGACACAAATGTGATGGAGAAGGGAAAGGAAGGCATTTGGAAAGGCATGGGAGATTCTCTGAGCAAAAGTATGGGGAGAAGCATGGGAAGAAGACAAGGAATGGAGCCAGCACACTCCATGTTGGCTAGAGGGTAGAGCATGGAGGGGCAGCAGAAGAGATGAAGTTCAGAAAATCCAGCTCGATCTCACTCATGTCAGGTCTCCAGTACCAGAAGCAGGAGCTAGAGCCCACTTTTCTTTCAGTATGCTTATTCAATGAATTTGATCCTCCTTGGGGATTCTTTACCTTCTCTCCTATCTATAATACCTATAATAATATATAACATAATACAGTATAGTATAATAATTAATATAATATAATATATATATAATATATATATATATATAATATATATAATATAATATATATATATATATATATAATATATATAGATATGATATGATATGATATGATATGATATGATATGATATGATATGATATGATATAACATAATATAATACAATACAATATAATATAATATAAAACCTACAATAATATATTATATGATAATGATATTATAATCTCCCTCTCCCTTTCCTCTCTGCAGTTTACTGGCTAGATTTCTTTCTCAAACACCAAGCCTTAAACCGAATTCACTCAGGACCTCAAGGATTGGACAACAATAGGTTGCTGTCCTTGCCCAATCACTACTTAATAGTTATATTCTGGGCCCTTCTGGCTCACAGTGAATGTAAATAGTAACTGTTTCTCTTTTGGCCAGCAATCCTGAGGGGCCTTCCCTCCCAGTTTGGTTTGTTGTTGTTATTATTATTATTATTATTATTATTATTATTATTATTATTATTATTATTATCATTATTATTATTAAAGAGGCCATCCCTTGACTCACTCCTTAAAGGGGGCTTATTCACTGCATGGGTATTACATCACTCAAAGTTAGAACCTGAAAAGACCTTAGCTTAAAAGGGCCAAGGTCCCCCACTGCATCCTAGTCCATCTCCAATTGTCCTGATGGATTTCTAGTCACTGGACCCAGATGGCTCTGGAGGAGAAAGTGAGGCTGGTGACCTTGCACAGCCCTCCATCACTTAAATCAAAATCAGTTGCAGTCATGTCATCCCCTCCCTGATGTCATGGTCCTCTTCAAGAACAAAGGATAAACACAACACCCTCATCATCTAATCAGTTGTTACATCTGATAGGTTGAATCTGCCTCACAAAATATCCTTTCTTCTCTACTTCCTTTCAATCTACCTTTTTGCAGACCCTCATCTACTTTCATGTAACTTACTAAAAAGTCCCTCTACATCTAACTGATTCCTTCTATGATCCATCCTGCAGACTGCTTCTGGAATCACATACCAAGTATATCCCTCCCCTACTCAAAATCCTCCAGTCGCTCTCCACTGCCAATGGGACAAAAGGATATACACATGCATCATACACATAAATGCACAAACGTACTTATGACAATCAGTTTTGTGGAAAGAAATATTCCTGCAGATCTTTTATTCAGAGTGCCTTGAGAGGAGTTCCCTCCCCACTTTGCCTTCTGCATAGCCCTGGATTTCTATTGTTCGTCCAGATGAATGGAGACCTACCAAGCAGCAGTGACCTTGCTGCCCTCAACCATGCTCTTTTCTCCTCAATTCCCCATCTTTCCCAGTCTCAGGAGGGAGGCAATGTGGAGAGTCTGTGGTGCAGTGGTCTGCAAACCAGAGGGCATTGGTGGCTATATTTCCCTGAGGTATTTAAAGCATTCATTATAATTCATGCTGCATGCACGTTTCCATGATCACCTTCTGTGTCCCTTTTCATTTTGGTAAAGACATCCAGCTGGGCAGAAAGAGTGTCTGGACTACTTTTGTGCCCAAAAGGCAACTCAGGAAATCAGAGGTACTGGAAAAATGTTTGAGGAAAAGGTGGTTTTTGTCTTCCCACTCTACACTGAAAACATAGCTCTAAATTTGCCAAAGCACAAAACACCACTTCATTTTGTTTAAATCAGGGTCCTCATCTCTATAAATTCCCAGGGAAAATAAAAGATAAAATTCAATTCAGCATCCACTTGAAACAGACTTAATGTGAAAGAAGTCCTGTGCTCAAGCTCAGAGCACTAGGGTGAAAAAAATGATCGGGAACTATTCTTGAAGTATGGCGTATCTAAACTGACCTTGTGGTTCTTAACATGTGCTCATCCTCTACAGGAATTCTATCCAGAATAATTTAGAGACCCTTTGGCATCCCATGAAATGCATTCACACATGTTACTATGCACACCTACAAACCTGAAGAGAGATGAATGTTTATGTATGTACATACATATACATGCACATATATGCCTATATACACATATGTGCATGTACACATGCATGTAGGTCCTTCCAGATTTATAGACTGCTAGAATTAGAAAGCTCCTCAGGAATTATCTTGTCTCTCCCATTGATTTTTAAAGGTGGGGAAACTGCAGCCCAGAAAGGAGACTTGGTCTGGGTCACAAAGCCAGTCTTATCAATGTGGGTACAACAGCCCACTGTGCTGGCCCCTTTGCACTCTGCCTCCCATAACCTATGTGTCCTCTCTGCAGATTCAGGAGGGCCCCTTGGAATGAACCTGTCCTCTAAATGGGAGATTTTCTTATTTCCCATGGGAATATGGGGCCACTCCTTTTTTGGTAGCCTACTTCCTAACTGAGCGAATTTGTGTTCTGGCCAACACCACACAGCAGTTTGCAGTTTACATGCTAGAAGTGAGCAAACTAAGTCAGATAAACACATGATTTGATGGCTGTTTGGGACTCAATCACTCCATTGCATTTGCATGGCCATTTTCCCCAGCTTATATCAAAGTATTGAGCCTCTCCTATCCCACAGAAATCCTAGAAATGTCAGGGATCCCCCTCCTCTCCATGACGGTGATCACCCTCACCTGCGTGGCCCATGGTGTTCTCCCCCTCTTTGCACCCACTCTGATCCTCCTTCACTTTCTCCATTGTATCATTCATAGGTGTGTGTCTGCAGCATTTTTCTCATTCACACCACAAACTCATTAATAGAAAGATATGCTTTGTTTTTCTTCATTGTATATCCAGGAGCAAGCAGCATACTCTTCCGTAATCTTGTAGCTATCGTCATCATGTTGAAGATGTGAAAATTGAGGCTCAAATAACTATTACAGAAATACAATTTAAGGGTGAAAGGGACCCCAGAGACCATGTAGGTCAAGCTAAATCTGACCAATAGATATCTGGTGTTGGCTTCGAGGTGTCCAGTGGGGGTGGGGCATGGGGACATGTCCCCATCAGGCAGCCCATTCTACTTAGGGATCACTCTAACTCATGGGAGCTTTTCCTGACCTAAAGCTTAAATCGGTCTCTTTGGAACTTTAGTTGATTGCTCCAAGCTCTTGTTCCCAGGGGCCAGTAGAACAAGGCTAACCCCTTCTCCAGAAGTTGACCATTTAAATATTTGAAGGCAACCAAAAGCAGTGGATGAACATATCTTGTGCCACATAGCTACTGAGTGTCAGAGGCAGGATTTGAACCCAGGTCTCTCTGGACTGTGGTGCAGCACTCTGCCTACTCTTTAATGTTACTTCTTTAAGGTAGCTAATACATATATGCTGAAAAAGGAAAACCAATTCCAGGAATTCAAGAGGACACATTCCATTAGCAACTTCCTGAAGAGAGATACGACATATCACTTAATCACATTCCACTGAGGCACAATTCACTTACCCCTCTTTCCAAAAGCATATCTCGGAAGTGGGGTGGCTCGCTCTTCCAATGGAAGGAGAATCTGGTGTGGAGGAAGAGGTGGAGGATTGTTCTGGGCTTGATCTTCCTTTTCAGTCTTCTCTAGCTCAATGCTCTGAGGACCTTCAAGTCTTTAAAGACACAAGAAATGCACAGCTTATTTGCTCAGATTCGGGATGGAAATGACTGGTGGCCAAATGGGTAAAGGGAGTGATCATTACAATAGCCCTATAAAATGTATGACTTCTTTGAAGAATGTATTTTTGTTTTATAGCAAACAGACAATTCTCTAGTAGTTGGTTAGCTAAGTCAGACCATTCTTCATCAGCTCCACACAGAGGTGGTCATAATCTCAAGGGCATCAACATTTACCTCACCAAGAATTTGGAAGTTCTTCTGCCTGTCCACAACCTCCCATAACTTCTGCCTCACTTCTCCCAGACCTATTCTTCTTCCTTGTCATGAGCTCCATTTCCCCCACCACTTCATACTTTCCCAGACCGTAACAACACCTCTGACTTTATTCTCCTCACTACCCAATCTGTCCAAATTCACTCCTTAGTAACTGGTCATTGTCCTTCATGTTCAAAGAGGCCCATAATGACATCTCTACATTGAGGTCAAGGGATGATGTGGTGTGGGATTATTCTTCTTTTGTTCCTGCATTCCCAACACTTGGCACAGGGCCTGTGACAGAGTAGCTGCCTAACAACTGCTTTTAGATTAGTTTACTGAAAGCATTGGGCAGTTATAGCATCAGGGATCATGAGTGATGGTAACCTATGATCCCCCCCAGGTCAGCCACATTTGACAAGGAGTAACAAGTTGATGGTGGGGGACCCAGGAATTCCCCTTTACTGCTCCTTGGTTTGAAACTGAAAGCTCAGAGGTCAACATTAAGTTTTCATGCATGAATTAATTTCCCTTAAATGCACTTCAAGGAGAATACTATTTTCTTCTGTATTGAATGAAGATCATTGTCCAGCAAAGATCAAGGCCTTCTTGATAGAAAGAACAAAGTCAGGTTTGCAAATGGCTGCTGTTTGTGGATTCTGTTACGTTGCATGATTTAATGGACAGGAGGAAGTTGTAAAAGTGATGGGATCTGCCATGGATAATATTAACTCTCAAAAGAGACCTAACAAAGACCTTACCAACCAATAGCTGTAAGGCCTCTCCTCCCCAGAGAAGGCCACGCCTCAGTGGATTCATATGAAAACACAGAACCACTGTATATAAAATTCCTTGTCCCTAAGGGCTATAAATGAGCAGAAGAGGCACAAACAATGCCATCATTATTGATGATACAGATGTTCTAAAATTCCCAGAAGAGACTGAGACAGGCTGAGAGTCAGACAGCAACTTTGGCTGAGAACTGTCTTTGTGGTGAGGTCCTGCCAAGAAAGGAGAAGGCATTGGTCCCTGGGCCTAAAGGCCTCCAGGGAAGCTGTATTGCTTTGACATCCCATTGCAGTGGTCTGAATACATTATGTCATCAACTATGAACTTCCTCTCCTCTTTTATTTTTAATGCTATCCACTCTAAAAATAAAGATGTCTATTTGTAAGCAAATTATTAAAAATAAATTTCACATTCCATTTTTCAGCTATGATAACCACTAAAAGGAGAAGACAAAAAGCAGTTTTTAATTTATTATTGGACTGAATTGATTCAAAAGTAAGAGCTGCACCTATGACCATGTGATAATAAGGAGACTTCATTTCTAGTGACTTTTAGGAATTCTAGAAATACTGGAACAAGGAGAAAAGGTTTTGAATGTAGTCACCAGTCAAACAGAGTTTCCTTGGTTCAGTTTTTTACTGAATGTTATTTACAAGCTGACAATAACAAATATCAGGATGGCGGGACCATGTATCCAAGGACTGCAGACTGGGTCAGGGCTTTGCCACTTCAGGATTGCCAACATGGCATTGGAATGCTGAGCCATTGAATGGATTCATGCAGAAGCAACAGTTTGAAACACCAACTACAGAATCAATGAATTCCAGAGCCAGAGGGGACCATGAAGTCTGGCCTATGCTTTATAAACAATCAAGGCATCAACATCTTCTGTTCAAACCCTTCATTGTCTAGATGAGACAATAGAGCTTCAGAAATGGTAAAAGGCTTATCCTGGGGCATGAGCTCATGTGTGTCAGGAGAAGGAATTGAATCCAGATCATCCCAAGTCCAAGCCTCACACTCCATGAACCTCACCACTCTCTACTGCTCCCACCATGCAGCCAATGAGTTGTCACCCAATCTTTTCTTAAAAGTCTGCAATGGCCAGGGGTGGGGCAGGGGTGGGGGTGGTAGACCTGGCCCTTTATTAGCTGGCCTATTCCACTGTTGACCAGCTCTATTTGTTAGAATTCTGCCCCCCAACCCCTCCCCCAAAATCTGCCTCGTACTCAGACCCAATTGGACTCTTTTCTCCATTGCTTTTGGGAACTTTGGGGCCATGAAGAATACACACATGCCTACATATGTGTGCACAAACTAACATATGCATAGTATATGTATATTTATATATACGTGTGTGGGTATGTATATGTATACGTGTACATACATGTATGGCTACGTTTGCATAATAAATTAAAATATATTTCACTCTCCCCACAGGGTCATAGTTGATTAGGAAAAAAAAAAACTTTATACACACATACACACACACACACAGAGGGGGAATAAAAGAGTTTCTCAAATCCAACAATGCATCAGTGAATCCTGCCAGTCTATGAGTTGTTTCCATACTCAGTCCCTACCTCTGCAAAGAAAGGAGAAAGCCAAAGGCTTCTTCAAATATCCCCTCATTTTAAATAGAAAAGGAGGGCCCAAAAAAGGAAAACTGAGGCCCAGCAAAAGAAAAGCAAGCCTGCTGCGGTCACCCTGTTTGTCAGTGGGCCTCTGGGCTCCTGGGATCTGCTTGCTCATGCAGGCAAGTGCTAATCATAGCAGGCCCTGCCTGAGAGAGGGTCAGCTCAACCCCACGCTCCCTCTCCAAGGACTTCTCACTCATCAGGATTGTCACATGGACAATCCTTGCCATTTTTAAATGTGCTGGATTAAAGGAAGATGTTGGCTCTGACCAGAAAGACATCCTGTCCTGCCATCAGCCTTTCCAGAAGACCAGCCCACATGTTCTGCCTCTCACACACTCACACAAAATGTTGAAAAGGAAAACTCCAGGTACAATTCCATTGATGTCATGTTCCGAAGGGTATGATTAAGACTTCTATTTTTAACTAATGAAATTTATTACAAAAGATGTAGAAATAACATTACCCACAGATGCAATGTGGAAGGAAGAGTAGTAGGAACATTTTAAAAGTTCACCAATGACTGCCTTTTACAGCTTATTCAACAAAACACTCCTTGAAGAGGATTGGGCAGCTTCCCAATTGCTAATATTAGTTAAATTAGAACTGGAGAGAAGGAAAAGGCCAGGAGCAGAGCAGCTCTCCAGAGTCCCTGGGTCCTGGGAGAAAGGCCTTCCCTTCTGCTTACAACTCCCACACGTTCTCCCCTGGAGGGGCTGGAGGCCACCTGGGAGTGACCCACCCACTGCCTTCTGGCCTGGTTCTTCCACTGACTACCAGGGTTTGGGGTTAATCTCTGCCAGGCAATGCGTAGGACAGCATTTCAATGAAACTATGTTGTCTTTTCTTTCTTTTCTCTTCCTTCTTCTCCCTCCTTTCTTCCTTCCTTCCTCTTCCTTCCTTCCTTCCTTCCTTTCTTCCTTCCTTCCTTCCTTTCATTACTTCTTTCTCATCACCCTCCTCCACCTCTCCTCCTTCACTTTTCTTTTTCTTTTCTCTCTCTATCTCTCTTTGTGTCTTTCTCTGTATCTCTCTCTGTCTGTCTCTCTGTCTCTGTCTCACTCTCTCTGTTTCTATTCTTTGGGAGATTTCAGCTCCCTAGAATTGGCTAGAGCACTCTTTCTGCCAAGAGTACAGTAACTAATGGTCATAATTTCATATGTCAAAATGTGGAGTAACCAGTAAAGCTAAATGATGCTTTGCGTCCAGTTCTCAGTAACTAGAAAGAGCTGGAGATGAGGACAGAAATGATGGGAACCTTGGGAAGAAGTGGCCACTCTCTCTTTTAGGATCAGAGAGCCTGGATAGGGAATGGCCCATGGCTGGGTCAGGGAGCCCATGGGGAGGAACTTCCCTGTCTCAAAGAAGCTCAGCACCTCGTAAGCTTAGTGTGGGCGTGACAGAGGAGAGGAAATCTGGACTCAGTCCTCTGGGAGGATGCTGAGAACATGGTTTCAAAGGACTCAGAGTAAATATGGGCAGGACACAGTGGACTATACTGCAGGGAAACAGGTCAGGAAGGATAAGAGATGCTCAGGAAAAAGATGTTGAAGACACTGAGGGAAACATTAATGATGAGGAAGAAAAATGGGCATCATCTGAAGAGATGAGTGCAAATGCAGAACAAACTGAACAAACAGCCTGCCTTAAAAATCCAGAAGAGGAAAGCAAGACGAGCTAGCAGAGAACCGACAGAAGGATGCAGCAGCCTGTGGCGAGAAGATCGGGGAATGCTGCGGTGTGAAGCAGCTGAAGAAAGCCAGGAGCGGTGAAAAAGAGCTGTGGGAAGAGGAGCAACTGCAACCCAGGAGGGAGAGGAGCCTTGGCGTGGGGCAGATGTACCAACGACAACAGAAAAAAGAAGGCAGGGTTGGGGCTCAAGTGTTGTTGTGCTTTGACTGTCTCTGACCAGGAGAACGGGAAATGACAGGACAAAATCAGCCAAGACATTTGCTCCGTATAATGTGTGAGGAGAGAGAAAGGAAGTGCCTTGCTGGCCCCGGCAGATCAAAATCATATGGGTGAAAGGAATTACTTTTGAGAAGAAGGGAAAGACCAAAAGAAGAAAGAATTGGCAGGGTGAATGTTTGCCAAAATAAAGTCAAGGACATTTTTTACATTGCTATTTTACTTTTTCCAATAGCACATAAAAACAAAATTTAACATTATTTTTTACAAAATGAATTATAAATTCTCTCTTTCCCCTCCCCCTCCCTGAGACAGCAAGGAATTTTATATGGGTTTTACATGTTCAGTCATGTAAACCACATTTTCATATTTGTCAAGTCTTGAAAGAGGAAAGTGTAAAAGTTGGCTTGAAGCTTAACATCAAACAAACAAACAAACAAAAAACAAAGAAAAAAACAAAGCACAATCTAAAATCTTGGCAACTGGCCCCATCATTTCCTGGAAAATAGAGGGAGGAGAAATGGAAGCAGTGTCAGATTTTTGGGCTCAAAGATCACTGCAGACGGTGACTGCATCCATGAAATTAAAAGACATTGGCTTCCTGGAAGAAAAGCTATGGCAAATCTGGACAGCGCTCCAAAAAGCAGAGGCATCACCTAGCCAGCAAAGACCCATATAGGAAAAGCTATGGTTTTTTCAGCAGCAATGTATGGCTGTGAGAGTTGGAATGTAAAGAAAGCTGAGTACTGCAGAAGCAATGCTTTTGAATTGTGGTGTTGGAGAAGACTTTAGGAAGTCCCTCGGACAGCAGGGAAATCAAATCAGTCAAAACTTAAATTAATTCAGGTTGTTCACTGGAAGGTCAAATACTGAAGCTGAAGCTCAAACATTTTGCTATATAAAAAGAAGATGGGATGCATTGGAAAAGACCTGATGTTGGGAAAGATTGAAGGTGAGAGGAGAAGGGGACAGCAGAGAATGAGATGGGTAGAAAGTGTCGTGGAAACAATGAATATGAGCTTGGAAGAACTTCTAGATATAGTGGAAGATGGAAGGGCCTGATGTGCTATGGCCCATATGGTCATGAAGAGTCAGACACAAATAAACAGCTGAACAACAACACATAAAGTCAAGGATTTTTGAAAGATCATGAGTGCAGGGAGCGGTGTCACCAGGTCAGAGCAAGGCAAATGTCCAAGAGAGAGAAGAAAAGGGGGGGGAGAAGAGAAGAGAGAAGAGAAGAGAAGAGAAGAGAAGAGAAGAGAAGAGAAGAGAAGAGAAGAGAAGAGAAGAGAAGAGAAGAATTTGCAAATCACAGTCTAATTGACTTTATTTCAATTCTTGGGTAGGATCTAGAAAAGAGGTTTAAGGAACATCTAGAACTTTGGTGACTATTCGGGAAAAGAAACAGAGATGACAGATGGCCAGCAGGGCTTTATCAGAAACAGGTCATCACAGCCTAAGCTCATTTTATTTTTGGACAAGATTACTAAACTAGTAGATGAGAATGCTGTGGATATCATTGACCAAATTTTTTATAAAGCTTTTCCAAAATATCTCATGCTCCTTTTATGGAAAAGATGAAGAAATATAGATTTGACATTAATACAACTAGGTGGTTAGCTGGTTAGACTCACGCAGCTGTGGTTAATAGCTGAATGTTGATATGAGAAGATGGCTTCAGGGACATAACCTGGATTCTCTGCTTGGGCTTGGACTGTTTTGCATTTTTATGAGTGAGTTCCATGAGGTCATAGATGGTATTTTTGAATTTTTAAGTGCTGCCAAACTGGAAGGCAGGATCTAAAAGGCTCTTGACAGGCTAGGACATTGGGCTGAACCTAATGAAATAGAATTCAATGGGGAGAAATGTAAAGCCTTGATCTTGAACATAACAAAATAACTTCAAAAGTACAAAATGTGGGAGAAGTGGTTAGACAGCAGTATTTCAGAAAAAAAAATTAAGGAGTTTCAGTAGACTGTAAGGTCAAGATCAGTCAGCATTTCAACACAGAAACAAAAACAAAGTAAAAAAAAAAAGTAATGAAATTTAGGGCTCCAGCAAGAGAGGTAGAGCTTCTAGGAAATGGAGCCATGATGACCCCATGTCCTCTGCCCTCACAGACCTCATCTGGAATCTTGTGTTCATTTCTGTCGCCCGCCATTTCAGAAGGACATTGACAGGTTGGAAAGTATCCACAGGAGAGCAGCCAGGATGGCTGAGGAGCTTGATTCAATAACAAATGAATAGGTTGAAGAACTAAGCATGTTTCGCATGGATCAGAGTATACTCAGTAGGTGCATGGGAGCCATGTTCAATATTGGAAGGGCCATTATATAGGAAAAGGATTGATTGGCTATGCTCCTTCTTTGAGTCCAGAGCTTGGCGGGTGGGGGTGGCAGAGAGGGTGTTGCAAAGATACAGATTTAGGTTTTTGGTCCTGAAACAGATAGACAAAAACCTCCTACAATTAGAGCCATACCAAGTCCCATTTGTCTCAGCAAGCGTCAAGAATGAAATTCTGAAGGCACAAAGGAAACAGTCACAAGGAGGAAGAAAAATGGTTCTCATCTAAAGAGACTTATGTAGATGCACGGGGATTCACCAAACAACCTATATTAAAAACATACAGAAGACAAAAACAAGACCAGAGGATGAATACAAAGATGTCCTCTGCTTTGACAAGAATAACCTTCCTTAGAGGTCTTCAAATAGAGAGTAACACCCTCTTGTTAGCTCTGTTAAAATGGAGATTCCTTGTGAATATGAGAGGGGTGACTTTTACCTACATTTCTGATCCTTCCATTCACCAGCAAACCTCAATCACTAGATCTGCCGTCACCGTAGTGTGGCGACCACCAAACACGGAAGATGGAGGCAGCGTCTTGTCCCCTTGCTCCCAGCCCAGCTCAGCATTTGACTTGTGGCCTGCTTCTCAGCCTCTGCAGCAATGGACATTTGTCTCTGATTGGTGAGTTTATTGCTGACCTTGCACTGAGGAGGCATCCAGAGCTGCTATTCTTTCTCCAAATCCGCTCAGCCTAAGGCTCTCTGCATCACTTCCAGACTCACTCTTCAATCTTCCTCTTCATTTCTACTTCATGCCATTAGAATGTAAGCTCCTTGAGAGCAAGAACTGTACAGTGTTTGGCACAAAGTAAGCACTTCGATGTTCTGTTCACCTCGCTATCTATTTCTTTCTTAATTTTATCAAATATATAGACAAGAAGAGTAAATGATGACACCCCACCACTGACTGATATTTTTCAAGAATTTCTAGATTTGAAAACTGTGCCCCTCACAACCATCACCCCCTGCCCCTTGGAAAGCATGCAGTACATATAACATTGGGCTCATTGTAAAAATTAAGTCACTTATGACCTGAGAGGTGATGTGACTTACCTGATTTCCCACCATGCAGCCTCTCCATGGTCTGAAGCATTCCAGGGACGTCAGTAGAATTAGGATGGCCCAGGAGACCCATCACAAGGCATCAGTAACCCATGTGAAGTGCCTTGATGGGCTTATCCATGTTGAGGGTGCAAGGTCTGCTGGGTCTCTAGAGAACAACGTCACAATTCTCCCATACTGTGGTGAATGGGTTGATTCCAAGCTTCCTCGGGCAGATCACATTCTTTTATATGGATGTCTTTCTTTTGTTTACCTTCAGGGTCATAGCATGAGTTTCATGTCATACTGTGATGTGCTTGGGCCTTATCTCAAAGTCACAGTATGCTTCCATGATTGACATTCCTCTCAGCATAAATCTGATATGAAGATCATATATCATGGGATCTGTTGGTAAACTTGAATCTTGGACAAGGAGCATGCTATCCTCATTCAAACATGCTTCACAACCTTTGTGAAGTGATAGAGTTCACTTGAATTGATCATATGAGATCAACTGAGACATTATTTGTAAAGTACCTTGCACAATGCCTGGCACATAGTAGGTGCTTAAGAAAAGCTTGTTCCCTCCCCTTCTTCCCTTCTGTATTGTGACTGCCCATTTCTCTTTGAGTCCCTACAAAACACTGGTGTGATCTTAGCCAATTTGCTCCCCATCCCTGGACCAATTTCTTACTTTATGAAATGAGGGATGTGGGCTCAGAGAGCTTCAGCAACATGACTAGTTCAAAATTCCATGAAATCACAAATGGCTTCTTTGTGCTAGTAGAGAGGCTACACACTGGGTTATTAGGGCAAGCATTCTTGAGTCCCTTCAGGAGCAAGACGATATCTTTCTGCTGTCTGTGCATTTATTTAGGTGCCAAGAGTGGACCAGTTTGCTGGAAACAGCGAATTGCCTCAGCAGCTCCTTTGATGCTCTATCAGGTTGGGTTGGGATAGCATTCCCAGCCTTGCCTAGGCTGTTCCACTCCCCTGGGGGATCCTGTGGAAGCTTGTATTTAGTTGCATCAATGGACAGAGCCCAACCTCTCTTTCTGCAGGCTACTGAGTATGGATCAACACCACCCTAGGTCGTAGGACATCTGGTATGTGACATAATATCCAATTCTTTAGGAATTAAAAAAAAAAAGTCTACAGAACTCCTAACCTGACAGCAACCCAGAATTGGATCATGGGTCTGCCTCTGGAGACATGCTCCAGAGATTCACAGTCTCTTGGGTGTCCAGCTTGACATAGTCCAGGCAAAAGCAATTTGTCTCCATTGCTGAGAGGGAAAGGGGAGGGGGTTATGAGCAAGGTTCTTGCCACTTCCCCCCCATCCCCCCATTCAATCTAATTGAGCAGTGACTGAATGAATACAAATTAATTCCCTTCTGGCTTACCTAGGTAAGCAGGCCATGCTGAAACTTGACCTCCCATTCAGTGAGGCCATCTCACCATCTGCCTGCTCATACCGCTCTTCTACTTTGACAACCTGTGCTAGGAGGCACAGTTATTAGATCTATAACGCCATGAATTCTGGGAATGGTGCGTTACATGTGTCATCAGTTTTAAGCTCCATGATGCCAGAGACTGACACCTCCCCCGCTGGCCAGCAGTCCCTTCTGTCTCTGTGTGCAGGTGTGTGTGTTTGTGTGTGTGTGTGCACGCACGTGTGCATGCAGGGGTGTGTGTGTGTTTATATGTGTGTGTGTGTGTGTGTGTGCTTATGTGTGTGTGTGTGTGTGTGTGTGTGTGTGTGTGTGTGTGCCTGCTGACTCCCTTATTTCATTAGAAACTTCTTGAGGTCAGGGAATACTTCCCTCTTGAAATTTAAATGCCTAGTTCTTAATTCAATTCCTGGTATTTGATATCTACATATTCATTCAACTATTCTACTCATGGCAGGTAAGGGAAAATGCTAGAACGGTTCAAGGATAGTTGTTTTTCAGTTGTTTTAGTTGTGTCTGACTCTTTGTGACTCCATTTGGTGTTTTCTTGGCAAAGATCCTGGAGTGATTTGCCATTTCCTTCTCTAGCTCATTTTACAGATGAGGAAACTGAGGCGAACACGTTGAAGTGACTTGCCCAGGGTTACACCACCAGCACTAAGTGCCTAAGGCCAGATTTGAATTCAGGTCTTCCTGACTCCAGGTTTTGCACTCTATCCACTGTGCCACGTAGCTGCCCATCCAAGGAGAGCAGGCCATTATTTAACTCTTTCAACACTGCTCAGAGAATTCTTAAAGCTGATTGCCCCTGGAATGAAATCCCCCCAAGGATATTAGGAAGGGGCTTGGAACAGTTCACTGAACTTCCTTCTCACCTCAAGGATACCCCTGATCTTCTTACAGCTGGGCCTCGAATCCTTCCTCATTCTGCCCTTAGGGAAAAGTCCGCAGAAATGGAATGACATTCTGCCAAGATCCCTAGTTATCAATGTCTGTCCTCCCTCGTCATCCCACCAGGGACTCACAATGATTTTCACATCTGGGAATACCTCCCAGACCTTGGGAGTGCTTGAGGAGGGCTCTCCCCATGATTTTTCCCTTATGCTGGGCCAATGACATGTTCCCCCTCCATGGATCTGGCACTGTGCACACTGCCATCTCGGGAGGTTTTCAGGTGCATAGGCATGTGTCCTTTTACTAGTTGGCTGGCTGGTTGTTTTATTGGATAGGAGAATGATATCATTCCTCTGCTACGTGTGAAATGAGTGATTTGGGCAAACCACTGGTCTTCTCTATCTATAAATCGAAGGCCTAGACAATGCCCAAGATCCTTTCCAGGTCAGGATCTGATGTTCCCATAATACCTAATTTTCCTTATTCAATATTCCTCCTGGACTCCTCTAGATGTGGGTTATGGTCCCAGGAAGGCTCTATTTCCCATGACAGCCAAACAGCAAGCCCCGGACTGTCCTTGGGTTGTCCCTGACCATGTTGGAGTAGGTGCTTGGATGGGCTTACCCAGCCAGGTTATGTGAACTGTGCTCACAGATACGTGTGAGGTCTGTAAACACAGAGACCCCAAAGCCGTTCCTTACACACTGGCGGCAAAGCATCTGTCTCCTGAATCACCTTAAGGTCTGAAGTCACAAAGACATGTTGGAAACATCCAGTTTGTGATAGAGATCATCCCATTCCATTCCATGGCCGATGCAAGGGGATTCCGTTCTGGCAGTGTGAGGGGTCAGAAGCTTCACGGCACAGCTGACATAATCACCTATGGGGCTTCCTCCTGAAGGATATTTCATGTAACAGTGATTTTTGTGTCCACAAGATCCTCATATTTCTCAGCCCCAGGACATAGGAATTCGATGAACAATTCGAAGATAAGAGCTCTAACGGCCATTGTCAGGGAGCATCCTGGGGTCCTTCTCCATGCAGAGCTGAGAATTAGGGTGGCCGCCACAGGTGGTGCTTAGATTTATATTTAGGTCGATTTTTATTTTATTGTTTATTTCTTTGAGTGGCACAAGGGCCACAGCCCTTGTGAAATGGACGCACTGGGGCCGGGGGTGCCCAGAACCTCAGCCCTCAGCCCTTCAATCCATCCGCGAAGTATGTGAGAGAAAGAAATGATGGCTGAATGGACATGAAAATAAACTCCACAAGGAGAACCAAGCAGGGAACACAAAGCATGAGAGAGTCCTAAGAACATCCAGCCTCGGCTTTCAGATGCAAAGCTGCCTTTGGCCTCTGGTGCTTCAGCCTTCTCATCTCTGTTTAAGTTCAGCCAATAAACAGTGAGCATCCCAGCATTTGTATGAAATGTGCACCCTCGGCACAACTTAGTGCCAGGCATTACTTGTGAATCCTAAAATTGAGGCCCCTTCACATTCTCACAAAGCCTCAGTTCATCCTCCGGGACACTTCCCTGGCCAGCCTTCAGCTTCTCTCTTCTTTTCTTGAGCATCTCCCCTCTGCTATCTGCTCTATCCTTTGTAGCACAGCTGGCGAAACCACGACGGCTCCTCGGGGCACCCAAACATTTCTAATTAGCATGCCCCGGAAAGATTTGGACAAGATCAAGACAAGAGCAAAGGCAGATTCAGCACGGGCCAGGAGGGGCCTGGGAGAGGAGACAGACTTAAAAAAAAATGGCGCAACTCATATTAAAACAAACAAAAAAACCAAATCTAACACAGAACATCCCAAACTGAAGGATGCCTCCTTTTTTCTTCAGAGGGATTTCAAGGTGTGGGGAGTTACCTTCCCTTTATTAAATACTTTGACATTATAATTTCCAAAATGCAACTCAACTCTCTTCACTTCCCTATGTAATATCCTCCAGTGACTGCTCACTGCCCATGTGACTGACTCTTAACCCCTATAAGGCAGCAGGGCATTGTATAGAAAGGGGAGCTTGGAACTGAAGACCTGGGTGCGAGTTTGATCTCTGACAAATGCTCACACCATCTTCCTACAGTAGGCCCATCTCCAAACCGTGCCCTCTTCTAGAACCTTCCTTTATTAAGATGTCAACTCTTAGAGAACAGGGGCTGTCTCACTTTGTATTTGTATCTCCTAACCCCTGTATTTAGCACTATTCTCTTTTTTTCTTTCTCTTTTCTTTCTCTTTCCTTTCTCTTTTCTCTTCCTTTCTTTCTTTCCTTCCTTCCTTCCTTCCTTCCTTCCTTCCTTCTTTCTTTCTTTCTTTCTTTCTTTCTTTCTTTCTTTCTTTCTTTCTTTCTTTCTTTCTTTCTTTCTTTCTTTCTTTCTTTCTTTCTTTCTTTTTCTTCTTCTGTTTAGAAAGGAAAAATAAACAATTAAATGCTCACTGTGCTAAATTGTTTACAAATATCTCATTTGATCCTCACAATAACCCTGAGAAGTATGTACTATTATTAACCCTATTTTACATTTGAGGAAACTGAGGCAGACAGGTTAAGTGATTTGTAGTAAGTGTCTGAAGCTGGATTTGATTACTGATATTACTAATTCCAGGCCTAGTGCTCTAGCCACTGTACCTACCACTGAACTGCCTTTAGCTATGTGACCTTCGACCAGTCACTTAACCTCTCAACGCTCTTGGAAACCAGAAGGTATAGAAAGGCCTACTTGAATTGGTAGAGGATGTAGCCTCCCCTGGAAGCTCCCTCTATCCGTAAATCACAGGTCCAGCCCCTGTCCCTCACCTTAGATATGCCCATTAGACTTTTCCTTTCACCTTTGCTGTACCCTCTTCCGTTTCTTTTACTCTGTAGTCTAAACAATCCAGTCTTCTTCCCAGCCCCCCTACGCAACCTCCCACCTCTCCTTCCTGTGACTTTGCTTTCCTTGTTCCCCATAACTATGTACCCTCTCCTCCTTCCTCTGTCTCTTAGAAGTTATTATTTCCTTCCAGACTAACCTCATCCCCCACATCCCTCATGAAGTCTTCTGGGATCATTACTCAGATTCTAGTTTTCTCCTTCCCCCAACTACAAGACATTTAGTAGCAGGTACACCAGATCTCCCCATGGATACATATAGTGTCTTTGTGAGAATCTAGGGCCTCTGGGAGCCAGGGCTGGAGACTGTTAGAGCTTTATTTTGGAATCCTCCCTAGCACTAGCATAGACGCAGAGAGTGAGAGATACTTGTTGCTCAAGTAATTTATATTTGATCATTTTAGAGCTCATTAGAATTATGGAAATGGTCTTTCATTATGCCCAGGCTTCTAAAGAAAAAATAAATAAATAAACCAAACCAAGCTTACCTCAAGTCTCTTGGAAAACTGACCCAATTTTCTAAGAGGAGCAGCTTGGCATCTTTAGATGCAGAGAGATGAGGAGACTGAGAGGCTTACTTTAGACACACACACACACACACACACACACACACACTGGCACAGAGATCTGGTTCTATTTCAGAGAGTGTATTTTGATCCCAAGGGAAGTTGGCAGCTCCTGAAATGATAACAGCAACACAAGTAAAGATTCCTGGGCCTCAGTAGGGAAGGGAAGGAGGGAGGAGGTTTATAGGAATCCTCAGCACCGCAGCTACCAGCCAAGGCAGTGTTGGAAAGGGAACTCGAAGGGTTCGGGCATTGCTGGCAGCCGTATCAGGAGTGGGATCGATCCTGCCAGTCCAGTCTCTCTAAGGAAACAGAAATTTCAAAGCATGAAAAGACGAGAAAACAGGGAGGAGCCTAAAATGATATCTAAACTTGGGGCAAAGGCCTCCTTAAACCAGAGGGAGCACTAATCATGAGCCATACCATTTGCACAGTATCTTAAGTCTGCCTTTTATCCACTCTCCCACTGGATCCCCCAGAGCAGAACTCAGAACTTCTCCCATCCTATCAAGTAGAAACAAACGGAGAGAGAAGGAGGGGCAGGAATGAGGACAAAGGAACATGGCCAGGAGAGGGAAAGAGAAAAAGGGAGAGAGAGGGAGGACAGAAGACAGGGAGGGAGGGAGCTCGACAGAGCACATACAGGGTCTGCTTCAGATAGGGGAAGCCCTGGGCTGAAGTCTCATTTCTGAGACATCCTGACTGGCACTCAATGCCTCAGACAATGCTCACAGATTAGAAGTTGCTAAACAGCTACTGATCTTTGCTGACAGAGAGAGCGCCCTCTTTAGGAGCTGCTTACAACACTGAAATCGCCGGTCTGGACCCAACCCAAACCAAATGCACGTCCCATCCTGTTTGGAGCCACAAGGAGCTGACAAACGAGAAGGCGAAGCCAGAATCACTGTCCCCTAGGACGCCTCACTCACACACGCGGCGCCCCAGACAGCAGGACACTGCCCATGTAGCCTGCCCTGGTGGAGGCGCCTTGGGTTTTCTTAGCAAGATCCTGAGGCCCTCGGGCCTGCAGGCCTCAGGAAGCTCTCTGTCACAGTGTTTCCAAATGGGGGGAGGGAGCTGAGCGCTTCGAGGTCATGCGGACCAAGCAAATCCTGGTGAAAAGGCGAACAAGGTTCTGTAGTAACCGAATGTAAATCCGGTGGTTATTATGGGCGTAGAGCACTACATGGAGCCTTAGGCTTAGCTGATGGGTGGGTTAATGTTGCTGAAATTCCCTTTTCCATTATCTTAAAAAAAATCATTCTTTGTCAGAAGGACATGGACTTCTAGGTAGAAGAAGAGGAGGGATGCATTTGGAAATGGAGAAGTATATATATATATAAAATGTACATGCATATATGTGTACACACATATACATATATACGTATGTGTGTACATAATACAAACATACGTGTGTGAGTGTGTGTGTATAATATATGGAGAGAGAAAGAGTATTGTTGTTGAGTGGTATCTGATTTGCAGTTTTCTGGACAGATGCTGGAGGGGTTTGCCATTTCCTTCTCCAGCTCATTTGACACATGAGGAAACTGAGGCAAACAGATTTAAGTGACTTATCCAGGGTCAGACAACCAGTATGCGTCTGAGGCCAGATTTGAACTCAGGTCTTCTTTACTCTAGGCTCAGAACTCTACCACTTTATCATCTAGCTGTTCTCTGTCTCTCTCTGTCTTTGTCTCTCTGTTTCTGTCTGTCTTTCAACAAAATTTACTGCAACATCACAAAGAACCTGAAATTAAGCAAGAGGAAATGAATTGGTCAGGGTTAGAAAGTAGTTAAGGGACTGGGTGTCAGGGATAAAACTCAGGTTCTCAGCCTCCAAGACCAATGGGGACCTATATTTTTTATGGAAATATCTTGACTTTGTATGTCCCACAGGGACACCAATGTTAGAGAATCCTTCTTGATCTTTGGGTGGTTTTCCTTACTTTCTCACCAACTGTTGGAGGGCAGAGCTTTTGCTCCAAATTTAAAGACTTGGGTTCCCAGGGTATGGGGAGTGCCCTTGGTTATGAGCCCTTGGCTCTTCTGAAGACCAGAGACTTGAACAAATTCACCCAGAAGTTGTGCTTTTAAAGCAGAAATGGGCTTTCTTAGGGATATTGCTTTTAATGCTTTTGGAGACATGGAAGATGGATATGCGATCAGGAATCCAAAGCACATCACACCAGGAATGAGCTCCCAAAACAAACCAAGCAGCCGGGGCACTCAGAGAAGGTCATGTTAATTGAATGTCGGACTTTTGTAATGAAAAGGTGATGATGGCTGGCCACAGGAGCTCAAAGGAATGACTTCAGGGGAAATGAAATGGAAACTGCAGAGGGGGTGTGGAAGACACAGAAGACAACTGCAATCCTGCACCCCAAAGAATAAGTAACTGGCTATTTTCAGTGATAGGAAATTCACAGACAGGACACCAGCATACAGCCATGCAATATACCCCAATTTGAATACAAACATTCCATTAGCATGGCAGCTAACCACCCTGTAATAGGGGCCCTTGAATCTTGTATAGACACTTTTGTAAGTATCTCCAAGCTGTGGTGCTCATAGTTCTAAAAAAGAAACAATGAAATGCAGCTAGCTAGCTAGCTAGACACACAAAGACACACACGTGCATATGCACATCGGTCTGTATGTAGATTGCCCAAGAGTTAGCCATGGCATGGCACAGTGACTGGAGATGAAAGCTGGCCTGGAGTAATGAGGACCTGGGCCCAAGTTCTGCCTCTGACACTGCCAGCAATGGGACCCTGGCAAGTCATTTAACCCCTCGGCAACCAATAATTATAAATTAGAGAATGGGAGTAGATCTGCCTCCATGGACATGATGGCCAGAGTGGAGTTACTTTACATGGTTGAAACTGCTGATCCAGAAAGGAAAGAAAGGAAGAAAGAAAAAAAAAAGGAGCAAAGGAAGGAAGGAAAAAAAAAACAGCAGGAAAGGGAGTGTGTATCGCTAAATTTCTATCTGCATCTGGTGCCAGCTCATCGTATGCATACACACGTATTTACAAACACGCACTCACATTCAACATTACCTAGGGTCGTAGACTTCATCATTCATAACATTCATATCCATTTATCTTTTTAAATACAAAAGAAGTATAAGAGAGTGGAGCCTTGGAATTCACTCAGAAGATTTACATTTGCATATTATGAATGTATTTCAAGAACAGACTCAGACCTGGCATGTCATAAGTATTGGACAATATCACAAACAATGAAACCGACAATATCTTACTGGGGAGAAAATTACTCAGGGTGGAAGATGAGAGCAATTGCAGAATTGGGTGTGGCTGCAGTTGGCACAAGGACAATCATCCTGACATTTATTAGTGGTGAGGGAATGCCATTTAATAACAATGACTGAAATTTATGTAGCACTGTCAGGGATACAAAATATGTTACATACATTTCCTTGATCAATAAACACCCATTCCTTACGTATCCACTGTGTTCCAAGTTCCATGTTAGGTTGGGGCCACAAAAGCAAATGTTTGCTAGACCTTGTCCTCAAAGAGCTTATGTTCTATCCCATTTTAGCCTCAAGACAACTTTTCAATGTTGGTCCTGCAGGTGTGATTTTGTCTCTTACTGATGAGTACAACTGGCCTTAGGAGTCACATGGTCTGGACATAGTCACAAAGCACTTCAGTGTCAGAGGAAGGACTCAAAACCCGGTCTAGCCTGAGTCCGAGCCCAGCATGTCTTCTACTCTGCCATTCCTACTTCAGTGTCTTGAATAACAAATCAGTGGTGGAACAGCTTGGTCCACGATGTAGTTGTGTAAGAAGATAAATCCTTGGTACAAAGCCCAAAGGTAAATGCCTTCAGCCATAATCTTATATCTTGAAATAGTAAAAGAGATAAAGTGTATGTTGAGAAATTGTGACTGACTAAAGAAACACTTTACGACAAACACTCAGAGGAAACCCTCACAAAGTTCTCACTCCCGCAGAGTGATAGTGAAGATTAACTTTTTCTCCCCCCCCCAGGTTTTCTTTTTTTTTAGTTCATGGATTGTAATATAAAGACAGTAGCTTCAGTAATGTTTCAGCCATGTGTTTCTTGGCCTTTGAATGTACTTTTTTTTATTTTAATTGTCACACTTTGCATCTCAAACCAAGAGTTATGATAGAGGAACAAATGACCATTTCAGTTAATGAATTGTGTAGAAAGGGTAAATCTGAGAGGAAGATAGAATACTTAAGATTATTTCTCATGAGCATTAGACCACAAAGAAGCAGATCATTCTGGAGCAGTATAGGCACCACAAGGGTGTGAGTGAAAAGGGCCTTCTGATTCATCTTAGGGAGGACTCTACAGAAAGAGACGGGCTTTGCATAGCCCTGGGGGCTGTGTGGTGGTTTTATGAATTCCATGGGTCACCCAGGCCCAATAATTCGTCTCTGAATGGCTACAGCTCCACTGAGGAGATTTTCCATCCAGAGCTGTATTCACATGAATACAAACAGCTGGTCTTGCACCCTGACTAGCTTGGTAGGGCCTGCCTGAGGAAAATTAATATTGGATTGCCCAGTTTAATAACTGATATCTCTCTGTGAATCCATCCATTTCCTCAGACCACCCCACCCCTTCTAAGGGCAAGCAGTTTCTAAAGGGCGTAAGTGAGTAAGGTAATCACTCCAAGCATCTGCTGCTTAGCTAGCTTGGGCAGGGCCATAAACAGAAGCCAGGTCGAGCTAAAGCCCTCCCCAAAGTAAACCTCTTGTGTCTCTGCTTTTTCTTTACCAAAGTTTAAGGTGACCTTATCTACAAAGGGAAGATCAAGCCAGTGAAAACCTGATTGAGATAGCTTATGCTTTTCTGGCCAAGATTGCTGGAGGTAGCTGAATCTCCTGGGGCAGCTGGCGTTCCTGGAGTGTCAGAGAGGGGTGTAATCAGTCACATCTTAAAGCCATCCCACCTTCCTTAGCTGCAGATCAATCCTTTCTCATGAGGATTAGTCCTGCCCGCACCCCTAACCCCCAACAATGAAGCAATACGGAGGATGTCCCCCAATCAGGGTGGCCTTACATTTGCTGGGGGAGCTACAAATGATGTATCATTAAGCCAATCAGAAGGCAGAAAAGACACATAGGCTGAAAAGGCACAGTGGGCTCTCACTCTGGGTTTTTTGGCAAAATGGAGGCAGACCATAAGACCCTTTTATTACCAGGCTGAATGCCCTGCTAGTAAAGGACATCTCACTCAGAGAATTGCTTTAGTTTGCCCTTTGTTAAATCCTGCTTGCAACAAGCAAAACTTGTGTACTGATAGAATCGCAATGAAGAACTCATGTTCAATGACATGTTAACAGGACAGACTGAGGAAGAGAAGCCTAAGCAAACAGAGAAAGAAGCTATTTATACTGCAGCTCCCACTGTAGTGATGAGGTTCAGGACGCCCATTTCTAGACATCTCTAAGGGAGAGAGATTCTAAATCAATAGAATAGAATCAGATGAAAATATCCTGAGCTGTTCAAAATGGGTGAGTGATAGAAACATCTCCACCTGAAAAAGAAGAGGGTCATTCAAAAAAATAGATGTATAGAAGATGTGGTAAAAGTGAGAAATATACAAGTAGGGCAGTTTTGAAAATAACATATTGATTTTTAAATATTTTTAAAAATAAACTGTATGCAATAGAAATCCTCTATCTCATATGCAGTCTTCTAGTTTGTTGATTCTTGTACAGGCAAACTATTTATGCTTATTGCTTTTTGTCAAGTGGAAAGCAACAAAAAATTAAAGTTTGAAAAAAATGAATGGTACAGTTTTGAAAAAATGAGATTCTGGCTGCAGAGCAATATGCCCTCACCTCTCTAACCTCTTTAGCAGAAAGGTCTATGTCTGTTATATCAAGGCTAAATCTGAAGAAAATGTAAGTGGAAATCAGGCAGGCCTTCACAAGTGATTTTCTGGAGAGCATCATATTGTCAGTTACAGAACTGAATGAATGGTATAGAAAACAGTTGGGTCAATATATTCATTACACACACATATAATATGTACACACAAAAATTGACTCCATAGCACAAAATATGGACCAAAAGGTATCCTTTATATATACATTAATATCATTTGTAAATAACCTCGAAAATGATATGACACAAACATTTCCCCAAAAAATCCACACTAATCCATAAATACATCAAGGACACTAATGTTCACAAAGGGTTTTGCCATTGTCATGGACTACATCCTGCAGAATCAGGAAGATGACAAAGTGGAAACCATGTTGGATTTGGATTTGAACACAAGAAGGTCAAATCCTGCCTCAAACACTTGCCAGCTATGTGACTCTGGCCCTAACCTCTGAATCTGTTTCCCTATCTACAAAACTATAACATCAATAACAACAATAGTACTGCCCCCACCAGCTACTTGTTGTGAGGACCAAATGAAAACAATATATATGTAAGGCTTTTTTTTTTCAAACCTAAAAGTTCTATACAAAGTTATTTATTATTATTATTACCATCAATAATAATAATATCCAAGTAGAAGAGAGGCACCCTATCTATAATGAGGCACTGCATATTTCTGTTTGCAGATAACAATATGCAAGTTAGCTTTGGAATATTGTAGGCCTTTCTTAAAGAGACCCATGTTCAAACAAAATAGACTAGCTAATCTATTCAAATTGAAAACCAAGTTCCTTTAAAAAGACTGCTGTTTTGTTCATAACATCTAGATTTTTGGCAAGCCAATAATATGTTATAATATGTTCATCAGCATCTTTATCTTGGATAGGCATGGTAGAGAGAGGGGGAAAATGGTCCTAGAGGTCAATAAAAGGAAGAGAACATGCCAGATCATATTTGGGAAACTGATCAATATTTTAACTGATCCTGAGCTACTTATCACTGCAAAAACCCATCTATTTAATGCCAAAGTCCTCCTGGACATATGATATTATTGTGGATCATAGAACACCATAAAATCTAAGGAATCCAAATGGAAGGTTGAGTTGTGAGGATGGTTAAGCTATACCTTATTAATTATAATGAACAAGTAAATATGATATATAAAGCATTATAAAGGAAATATAGCTAGAAAATATTAAAGCATTCATTTATCAAGGAGAAGAGTTAAAATAAGATCCATATAAGAGCTGAAGGAAGTTCAGAAGTGGCTACAGATGAATGGGGAAGTTTTTGTTACTCTCATGTTAAATGTAATATGTGCTTTAACAAATGTATATACTAGAAGCCCATATTTCATACAAAATCATCTTTCTGTTCTCTGGATATTGAAATGTTTATGGGTGTTAGGTTTGTAATTTAAAAAAAAAAGAAAATTGTATTGAAAAGAAAACAGTCAAGAATAACAGATAGATAGCTCAAGTCGTCTGTTGGGTATCCAGGAAATATTTGAAGAACCATAGGCAAAGTTCCAATGTGTTGGGTAGCAAAGATCATTGTACAAGATTCGTGTAAATTCATGACCAATAAGTCATCCAGGATGAGAAGGTGAAAAGAAAGTTCATTATATGTCAGAATATGAAAGATCCATACCCAACAAGGTTGTGGATCTGTCCAAAATTCTGAAGGATAATCACAGATGTTGAAAACAACACACACCAGAGAAAACGTGCAATTATACAAGTATCCATGGGAATATTGTAGGAGTTAGGCCGTGGTCTCTCTTCATTTTATGTTGCCCCTTCTGTCTTATGATTCATCCAAGCATAAATGCTTTCCAATTATGTCTCAGTTGAATACAAGTCCAAGTCGGCCAGCTCTGAGATCCAGAAAAATTCACTTTGATTGGAGTACTCTGATTGTCTGACCTCCTGGAACCCGCTTCTAAATCTCTCCTCAAGAGAAGAGGCACCTCACTCATGAAGGCTAAATATCAGGCTCCATATGGAGATTCCTCTGACTGCTTTCTGAGGATCTTGTAGACTTGGCCTTCAGCTGCTTTGAAGAGTTCTGTTAGACTTTGAAGTGCATTTTAGGGACTGTAGGTATCCTCTTTCCTGCTTTCCCTTTACCAGATCACCATTATCTGTCAATATAAATCCATCTCTCTTTTCCTTCAAGGTAGATGATGCTTTCGGATTTAAGCTTTCCTCATCCTGTAGGCCTCTCTGACTTTCTGAACAAGGGCAGAAAGTGATATTCTGGGTCCTGATGACAGGCCAGTATGTGGGATCATAACATTTTGTGCTTTTCATAAGCCTAGATATCATCTGTTCATAAGATTCTAGGATCAGAGGTCTGTAGCTGAAAGGAAAACTTAAAAGGTTATCTATTCAGAATCCACTCAAAAAATAGAAAAGAAAGAAAATTGAGGGTGAGTAAAAGAAAGATATTTGTCCAAGGCTAAACAAAATACAAGTGACCAAGTCCAGCTTGTTGCGCTCTCTGTCTTAGATGCAGTTTAGTCCACCACACCCCATAGTGAAACTGTGCATTTGCATCCTGTTATTCTCATGTTATCCAATCAAAGTTCCATCATTTGTTTTCTACTTTGTAATACTAGCTTCCAAAGTCATTCATAAGATGGCTGCTCATTTTTCTTTTGGCTAGGCAATGGGGTTAAGTGACTTGCCCAGGGTCACACAGCTAGTAAGTGTTTTGCATCTGGGGCCGCATTTGAACTCAGGTCCTCCTGAATCCAGGGCCGGTGCTCTATCCACTGTGTCACCCAGCTGCTAAAATTTCAAACAAAAAAGTGTGGTTCACACAGTTCATAAAATGTTGTAATAGTCAATGTTCACAACAGACATTTTCAATGATGCCTTTGATTACGGTTAATCTGTATCAACTAGTAAGAAGTCATTAACATATGTTTGTTTGTATTTTCCAAGTCTTACAACTGATTAATATTGAGAATAAAGTTATTTCTCCCCTTTGGTGCTAAAGAGTCTCAGTGTTTCCTTATGAAACCACTGGATAAACCTGTCAAATCTGAAAGGGCCAGAAGTAAAAATAATTTTTGGCATTTTTAGATCTCATATGTATTGTGTGGTTTTGATTGCATTATTTTTGAAACAATAAGGGCAGAGTAGTGAATCATAGAGAGGTAGCCTTAAAGTCAAGATTTGGGCACAAGGCTTGTCTCTAATCCATAGTGCCTAGGAGACCTCGAGCAAGTCATTTAACCTTAAGGTGCTCTCAGCAACACTAAGGCTGTTAAGCTCTGGTTGAGTGGTTTACCTGCAGCTGGTGGAAGGCATTTCCTTGTCAAGTGCTGCCTAGTCCAATAAAATCACAGGTGGGCACCAAACCCTTTCACCAATAATCCCTAAAATAATTAAGTGAAACTCTTGGCAATGTATTCCCAGTTCTTAACAGAGAGTGCATATTTTTAAACACTTCTGAACCATAACAAGGCACATACATAAGGCCCTGGTGGGAAAGAACATGGCATTACGCAAAAAGCAGGAAATAGAGCAATTCATCAAGCTGCCGTTCTGAGCCAAGATGTGAGGTCCTGGAGCACGCGCAAAATTCCCCTCCCCAGAAATAAGGGAAATGGCCACACAGCCCCAGCAGAGCATTTTAAAAGTATTTCAGTTATCTGAAAGCTTTTCATTGGGACATATTTCTCTCTAGAGGAAGCTCATGAGGGAAAGTGTCTTTGGCACCAAATAATGTTGTTAATTAAACTAATCTCTAGTTTATGTTGCTGACAGGACCATGCAGAATGTTGGAGCACAGAATCCAAGGCCATACATTTCTCCTCATCTCAGTAGGGTGGCTTTTTAAGGTAATACAAGGAATGTTTTGCAGTCATCAATTTCAAAAGAGTTTTGGGGAGTTGTGTTTAAGGAAAAAAAATTGAGCCCATGTGTAGCTGCAAAGACAGAAGTTCACCTGGAGGAAAGAGGTGGATGTGACTTGTGGCAACCCATTCATTGTTATTCGCTGGACAGTCTACAGTGTCCTCTCCCAAGGAGGTCATCCATCCCTTACAGGATAATGGTAAAAAAGAACTTTCCAGAGAGAAATGCATTGTCACCATTTCACCTATTACAGAAGCACAAGCCATAGGCAGACAAGGAATGAGACTGAACTTGTGCTCAGGAGCTATTGGCAATGGGGGCTAGGTCCCCCATCCTCCCAAATCCAATGCAATGTCCCCATTTTTATTTATCACAGAAAAATAATTTAAAGCATGTAAGAGAATAAGTCAGTCTAGAGTGTCCTGTCTGAATTTGCTTCATGATTAAGACACGTCTCCTGATACCTCCTTATAAAAATGGGGTAGGGGTTAGAGGGGAAGGGACAGAGACAGAGAGACAGACACAGAGACAGAGAGACACAGAGTAAGACAAAGACAGAGAGAGACAGAGACAGAGAGGTAGAGAGAGACACACAGACACACATAGACACATAAACAGAAACAGAGACAGAGAAACAAAGACAGAGAGAGACAAACACAGAGAGAGATGGAGAGAATTTTGAGCATAACTACCCTGTCCTTGTGTCCTGAAAATCAAGGGGTATAGTTTCTGACTTCAGTTATCTCGAGCTCTGGTGTTTCATCCCGTGCTCTCCACCTTCCTAGTGGGTCATGGACCACTTCCCATCTCTTTGCATCCTTATCTGAAGGTCCAGGGTTCACTGAGCCTCTTTCTCACTGCCTCCCACCTCCACCCTAGAAACCTTGGTCACCAGGCCAAGACAAGTAGAGATACTGACAGATGCCAGGATTATTCCTCCTGTTATGCAGGGGCTGAGAGAATCTCTTCATTTACCTGGCCTGAGATGAATATAGGGCCTGCCTCTACTGCCCAGCCAAGGCCCAGAGTATAATCAAAGTACTAAGGAAGCTCCTGTCCGCTTTCCAGGACATCGGGGCCTCACTCACATGCTCCTCTTCCTGGTGCCTGGCTGAGGAGAGTGACATGCTTCTCCCCTACTTCTGAACAAAATCTGGGGAATTTGCCACTTGTTTTGACTCATCTGGACCCTCATGATCCAGTTTCTCTCTCCTGCAACACTGCAGCCACCAAAAGCGTCCCGGAGGCTTGTCCTGATGGCCCCTTGCTTTGTGGGCTGCTCAGCACCTGGCCATCCCCATTCTGGCCCAAAGGCAGCATTTGAAGGCCTCCCCACATGGCAACGAGTGTGAGGGTGCCCCGAGCTAGGGACTGCTACATCTGTATTCAAATAAAAACTATTTGCTCTCCTCAAAAACACGTGAATGGTAGGAAAACAGGCATCATTGCAGGTAGCTCTGGTTCACCCCACCGCCTACCATAGGTAACACTTTGAGCAGCCAAAAACCTGACAATAATCTTTACCCTGCTTCCTACCTAGTGACACTCTCTGATGTTAGCCAGCCCTGATAGAGGATGTGGTATCACATGAGCATTTGCAGACATGGCCAGCGTGAGCCTCTGCTGTGCTTGATTATGCGTATTCATTACAAGAGTTTTGTTTGCCTTTTGTCAAAAGATGGTGTGGGAAGGAGGCAAAATAAATGCATGTTACAAAAATAAACAAACAAATAAAGAAATAAGGAAATAAGGAAAGAAAGAAAGAAAGAAAGGAAGAGAGAGAGAGAGAGAGAGAGAGAGAGAGAGAGAGAAGAAAGAAAGAAAGAAAGAAAGAAAGAAAGAAAGAAAGAAAGAAAGAAAGAAAGAAAGAAAAAGAGCCACGCAGCACACCATTCGGTTTCTACTCAAAGTACTTCAACTGGCAAGTCCTGCCAGAGCATTCGCTCAGCTGGTACAGATGGTAAGAGCCCAGGGTCACCTCCATATTATCATGAGGCAGAAGAGTCCCCCAAGGCTTTCCTTTTCTCCCCAAAACCAAATTCTACTTCAGAAAGGCCTTATTGGATTATAGGCTGATAATATCTAAACTTCAAAATGGTAGATACAGGTGAATTATTATTATTGTTGTTATCATTACTTACTTATTTCTCTTTGTTTTCACGTTTTGGTCTTCACTTTCATCTTCTGCATCAGATCCATCACTTTTATCTGCTAAAAAATATGAGGTGAAATACTCAGAATTTGCCAACTACATTTTGAACATATTGATAATAACCATAATATAATAATTTAAAAGTTAAAATAAAAGCTATAAGGAAAGACATTTGCTTTTTTTCTTTTTAAATAAAATGAATATTTTTATTTTCCCCAATTACATGTAGAAACAATTGTTAACATTTGTTTTTTTTAAAATTTTTGAGTTCCAAATTTTCTCACTTCCTCCTTCCCTCCCCTCACCCATCGAGAAGGCAAGCAATCTGATAAGTTCATACGAGCAGTCATGCAAAACACGGGCAATCTATTTTCTTAATGATCACTAGCAATACAACTGTCTGTCTCTTTCTGGCCTTCTTCATCTTTGTCTCTGTCTTTCTCTTTGGCTCTGTTTATCTCCCTCAGTATTTTTATCTCTCATTGTCCCTCTTTGTGTGTATGTGTGTCTCTCTTTCTCTCTCCCTCTCTCTCCCCTTCTCTCTCTGTCTCTGTCTCTCTGTGTCCTCTTCTCTCTCTCTCTCTCTCTCTCTCTCTCTCTCTCTCTCTCTCTCTCTCGCTCTCGCTCTCACTCTCACTCTCCTACAATAGGAACCTGATTGCCTGATTACACATCTCTGATTTCACCACTGGGCAGCATGGACCCCCAGAGCTCCTGCTAACTGTCCACTTAAAGCCATTCACAGAGGCTGGTAGGCAGGGCCATGAGCTTTGCTCCTTGCGCACAGCAGGATCACGTCTCTGGAGCTGTGACTGGTCATAGTTTTGGGCTGACCTCCTGAAGAAGAAGGCCCGTCCCATGCTTCAATCAGGACTGCAGGCCAACTTGGCCGGATGACAGAGTGAGCTGAGCATGGCAGTGCTGACGTTTGTGCTGAGAATGGTGGAACTCTGGTCCTCTCTCACTTTCTCTTCTCTTCCGGTGCCCTAAGGGGCGACATCCAATTCTTTCTCAGTCCCTTTCCTCTGCTTGCTGCCACTGATTAAAAGCGCTCTTGTTACTCCATAAAGCGAGTTTCCTTCAGAAAGTCAAATTGGCCCAGCAAACACAGCCCCTTTCTTTCCCTGCTGAAGAGGTAGGTGCTGTAAATGTTTAATGAGCTTCAGGAAAAGGGAGGGAAAAGCTTGCTGTGAGAAAAGAGGCCAAGTGGAGATATTCTAGCAGTGCTGTTATTTCTCTCCTGACAGCCTGGATGATGCCGATGTGTTAGCTGCCATGAGAAGTGCTTTTCCATTTGCCTGCTCTCTCCTCCCCCAGCATGGAGGGAAAGCCGCTTTCCCATTAAATAGGTCACGGGGGGGGGGCAGAGGGGAAATGATATGGGTATTGTAGCACTTGCTAAATCACCTTCCAACCCAGAGCCCAACACGGGTCATCGCGTCTCTCATTTGTCTCTTCTGATGTCCCGGAGGAAGCTCGAACATGAGGCCTCTCTCCATAATGAATGTGGAGTTTATGGAAATGGCATTGATTTCTGCCATGGTGAAGCCCATCACACCTTATCTTGGATAGAACTTGACAACTCCCCACACAGGCTTGCTCAGAATCTCAATGAATGGGGCTACTCCCTTACAGGCCAGCTCCTCTCCTACCAACCTCGAGCTCCTGAGCACAGAGCCCTTCTGTATGAAAGGGAGACAGATGAGAGGTGATCACTGTGTACATGCTTAACACCATCATGGAAGATAATCAGGACACAGCCAGAATTCTTTCTTTCAGGATTGATGGCAGTCAGTGCCAAACAACAAACACCTCCTGTGAGCAGACATAAATACTCAACAGTTCTTTAGACTGCCCTCAATTCTCTAAGTCCTAACCAGGTTGGACAACATTCCTACATGTTTTCTTTTTCCATAATCAGAGGAGAAGTGCACATGTCAGGTGTGTATCCTTTGGCACCAACTACCAATGGACAGTCAACCAGACTGCCACTTATTTATTTCCTAGCATAGTGCCTCATTGGGGTGTAGAGATAACTTTGGTGTCTCAGAGTCTAAAAGAACACAGGAGAAACTTCATCATGAAGCTAGAAAGAGCTTGAATATGGACCCAGAGGCATATTCCACAAGGGTTTGAAGGGACCTTTGTGGCCCTCTAGTAAAAATCTATACCCTAAATGAATCCCTACTATAACACAGCCAACAGGCTGACATCCATCCTGAAACTGCTCAGGACTGGAGCCCAGCACTATCGGAGGCAACCAAGTCCAATGGGCACAGCTCTTATTTTGAGAAAGATCTTCCTAAAATCAAGTTAACATTGGCCTCTTTGTCACTTGCATCATTACTCTTGGCCCTGTCCTCTGGGGCCAGTCAGACACACTCCTTCTTCTGTGTGACAATGTTTCAGATATTTGAAGATAGCTGTCTTATTCTTGCCTGAATTTTCTCTTCTCCGAGAAGAGCATTCCTATTTCCTTCAACCATTCTTACATGGCATGAACTTAAAGCTCCATCCCATTCAAGTTGCCCTCCTCTGGGCATTATTCAGCAAGTCCAGGCCCTTAAACTGTGGTGTCAAAGTGGACAAACACTCCTGTGAATTTCTGATGAGGAAAAAAAGTCAGAGGGATTGTTACATGTTTGTTCCTGGAAGCCACATCCTTCCAATCTTTTTTTTTTAATATATTTAATATTTTGTTTTTCCCAATTACATGTAAAACAATTTTAACACATTTTTCATATTTTGAGCTCTAAATTCTCTCCTTTCCCCTTCCCCCTCATTGAGAAGACAAGCAATTTGACATAGGTTATACATGTGTTATGCGAAACACATTTTCACGTAAGTCATTCTGTGAAAGAAAATGGACAAAAAATAAGAAAAATAAGGTAAATAAAAACTAGCTTTGATCTGCATTCAGGCTCTACAAGTTCTTTCTCTGGAGATGGACAGCACTTTTCATCATAAGTTGTACACAATTGCCTTGGATCATTGCATTGCTGAAAATAGCTGTTATTCATAGCAGATCATCATACAATTTTCTACTGGTTATGTTCATTTTACTTTGCATCAGTTCATGTAAGTCTTTCCATGTTTTTCTGAAAGCATCCTGATCATCATTTCTGAAAGTACAATGGTATTTCATCACAATCATGTACAATAACTTGTTCAGTCATTCCCCAATTGATGAGCATCCCCTCAATTTCTAATTCTTTGCCACGACTAAAAGAGCTGTTACAAATATTTTTAGGACGCGGTACTTTTCCTTTTTTTATCTCCTTCAGATATAGAGCTAGTAGCGGTACTGCTTGATCAAAGGGTATGCTTGGTTTTAGAGCCCTTTGGGCACAGTTCCAAATTGCTCTCCAGAGTGGTTGAATCAGCAGAGAACTTCACCGATAGTACATTAGTGTTTTAATTTTCCCACATCCCCTCCAACATTTGCCATTTTCCTTTTCTATCATATTAACCAATCTGACAGGTGTGAGGTAGTAGTTCAGAGTTGTCTTAATTTGCATTTCTCTCATCAATAGTGATTTAGTCTTTTTTTCCATATAACTATAGACAGCTTTGATTATTTTGCCTGAAAACTGCCTATTCATATCATTTGACTATTTATCAATTGAGCAATGACTCTTATTTCTGTAAATTTGACTCAGTTTTCTGTATGATTCAGAAATGAAGTCTTTATCAGAGAAAATAGCTTTATTTTTTTCACAATAATGATTAAAACTATGCATTTCCCTCCATTCTATTTTCCACCTCTTTATCATACTCTCCCTCCTTCTACCCTGTCCATTCTCAAAAGTGTTTTGCTTCTGACTTTTACCTTCCCCAAAATGCCCTCTCTTCTACCAGCTTCCCTTCCTCTTATTCCCATCCATTCCTACTTTCTTGTATAGTAAGATAGATTTCTACATTCAAGTGAGTGTGTATATTATGTATGTAATGTCTGTAATCCTTTTTGAGTGAATTCCAATGTGCCCCCTTCCCCACTTCCCCTATTTCTATTCTACTCTAACATCTCTTTTAGGCCCCTTTTATGTCAGATAATTTATTTCATTATACCTTTCCCTCTGCCCTTTTCCCAGAGTATTCCCTGTAATCCCTGAATTTTATTTTTTTTTAAATAATCATACCATCACACTCCACTCACACCTCTGCTTTCTTTCTATTTCATACTTCTTCAAATTGCCCTAATAATAAGAAAGTTTTTGGGAGTAAAAATATCATTTTCCCTTCTAGGAATATAAAGAGTTTAACCTTATCAAATCACTTATAATTTCTCTTTCCTGTTTACCTTTTTATGCTTCTCTTGAGTCTTGTATTTGAAAGTTGAATTTTCTATTCAGCTCTGGTCTTTTCATCTGGAGTGCTTGAAAGTCCTCTCTTTCCTTGAATATCAATTTTTCTCCTGAAGGATTATACTCAATTTTGCTGGGTAGGTAATTCTTGGTTGCAATCCTAGCTCTTTTGCCTTCTGGAATATTCTTTAATATAGAACCTGCTAAATCTTGTGTTATTCTGACTGTGGCTCCACAATATATGAACTGTTTATTTTTGGCTGCTTGCAGCATTTTCTCTTTGATTTGGGATGTCTGGAAGTTGGCTATAATACTTTTGGGAGATTTCATTTTGAGATCTCTTTCAGGAGGTGATCAGTGAATTTTTTAAATTTCTATTTCACCCTCTGGTTCTAGAATATGAGGACAATTTTCCTTGATAATTTCTTGAAAGATAATGTCTAGGTGCTTATTTTGTTTTATCATGACTTTCAGGTAGTCCAATAATTATTAAGTTTTCTCTCCTGAATCTGTTTTCGAGGTCAGTTGTTTTTCTAATGAGATATTTCACATTTCCTTCTACTTTTTTTTCATTCTTTTAATTTTGTTTGATTTTTTTCTTGAGGACTCATGAAGTCATTATATTCCATTTGCCCAATTCTAACATTTAAGTAATTATTTTCTGCAGTGAACTTTAGTACCTCCTTTCCCCTTTAGCCAATTCTGCTTTTTAAGGCATTCTTCTCTTTGGATTTTTATGCCTCTTTTATCATTTAGCCTATTCTGTTTTTAAGGTATTTTTTCTTCTTCTTCAGTATTTTCGGTGCCTCCTTTACTCAGTTGTTGACTTTTTTTTTCATGATTTTCCTTCATCACTCTCATTTCTCTTCCCAATTTTTCCTCTACCTTTCTTACTTGATTTTTAAAATTCTTTTTGAGCTCTTCCATGGCCTTAGAACAATTCATATTTTTCTTTGAGGCTTTGGAAGCAGGAATTTTGACTTTGTTGTCTTCTGCAGAGTATGTGCTTTGATCTTCCTTGTCACTATAGTAACTTTTTGTAGTCAGATTTTTTTTCTCTTGTTAGTTCTTTTCTCAGCCTATTTCTTGTCTTTTTTCTCTATACAAAAGTGAGGCTCTGCTTCCCAAGTGGAGGGGGCACTCTCCCAAGCTTCTGCTATTTGGGAGGGGGATTAACTATTTTTAGAGGTAATTCTGGGAACCTGTAAGTTTTTGACTCTTCCAAGGTGGTATGATCTAGGGAGAGAGGTGTGTTCACTAATCTCCCAGATAGCACACTCATTTGTGAGTGACCGTAAGTACTCTTTTCAGCCCTGAAAACTGTGACCAGGGTTCATAGAGCTTCTAGTAGTTTACTGAAATCCCAGGTCTTTGTTTAGAACAGCTGTTGTTTAAATTTGTCTTTCCATCTTACAAATTGTATAATTGACTTTTTTTTTTTACAAATGTTTAAGATTTAATATGTGTCCCTACTGAATTGTATGGTATTGGATTCATGTTCATGCTCTAGCTTCTCAAGGTCCTCTGGGATTCTGCTTGTCATTCAGTATGTTTGGTAACCATCCCTCTCAGCTTTGAAATATCTACAGATCTGGGTTCAGATCATCTCTGTCCTTATATGAGTCATTTATTTAAGAAATAATAGTTTAAAATCACAGTCTAGCATGGAGGCTTGAGATATCCCCCTGGAGACCTGGAGATTTTGTACCACACTTAAATTCACTTACTATCAGTTATACTTTGAGTCTAGCCATCCAAGCAGCTTGGATTCGATGTAACTGTATTATTGTTTAATCCTTCTCTTTCCATCTTTTCCACAAAAATAGTATGAGATAATTAAAGCAAAGTTGTTAGAATTTTGGCAAGCAATATCTACAGTACTCCCCTTCTCTTTAGGTTAGTGATTGCATCCAAAAAGAAATGAGATTTATAAACTTTATGTTTTATATATATTTACATGAATGTGTTGTACCCACCCCTGCCCACCTCAAATGTAGACTCACTGCAATTAAGGCTTGTTGTATTCTATGCATTTCTATTCCTAGAGCTTGGCACATAACAGGCATTTTATTAATCCTTGGTGATTGAATGATTGAACTAGTGCTTACAATGATTTCATCAAGAACTGGTCAACCAATTCACAGCTGGGTGATTCCTGAAGTCAGAAGACATGAGTTCAAATCAGACCTCTGACATTTACTAGTTCTGGGTTCTAGCACTAGTTCTGAGCAAGTCACTTAACCACCATCTGCCTCAATTTCCTCAACTGTGAAATGGGAACATAACAGCACCTCCTTGCCAAGTTATTGGAGGGATTAAATCCTTAGCACAGTGCTTGACATGTAGCAAATGCTTAATAATTTATTTTTTTCCTTCCCTTTCCCTTTCCCCTTCTCTTAACACATATTTCTTAAATACCTCTCACTATGTGTCAGGCACTGTGGGAAAAAAGTAAAAATAATGAAACAATCCCTCCTCATAAAGAGCTTCCATTCTAATGGTGGGGGCACATGGGCAGATATAAGTATACGCAGAATAAATAGAAAAGGAACAAAGAGAACTAAGATCAGAGTGGTTCACTTCAAAGTGGCATAAGGTGGGTGGCATCGCACCTGTGAGGAAAAGAAATGACTTCCTTCATTTTGCTTAAAGCAAGGGAGGGACACTGAGGCAGGAAGAGAAAGTATGTGGCGTGGCATTGGGGTGAGGCGGAGGATGTACAGGCACAGAGAAAGGAGATGCGTGTTGAGTGCATTCATTATGTGCTAGGAACAGATCAAAGCCCATTTTGGCTGGATTGCTTCCTCATTAGATGTTCACCAACCAGCACTGTAATTTTCCATTTTAGAATTTTCTCAGGAATTGAACTCAAACTTGCTGGTTTAAAGTTCCTGTAATTCTAAGCCCCTCCTCTAGGTCTGTGGCATTGCAGAAAACACGTCTGCCAGTTTTCTCAAACCCAAGGGGCAGAATCCGTTGGGCCACATGAAGTACAGTTACCAAAGGCTGCTAGGTGCTTTCTTACTCTCTCCTTACTCAGTATGGGAATCACCTCCATGCATGAAGGTCACTCTCCTTTGAAGAAGAAAAAAAGAAACAAATGGAGGATTGAGCAGAATTGTGTCCCTAAAGCCTGGGGACCAACATGGCTGAGCTCGGAGACACTACTCAGCATAGGGTGGGGTGACAGACGTGGTTGTTTCATGTTTTTTTGTGTGTGTTTGGGGGTCACAAGAAGGTCTTAGAGCCATATGTGAGTCACGTGTCTCCCCACTTCTACCTAACTTTATTTTCATTTGTAGCATTTTGTTACATTGACCTAGCTTCCAAATCAGATACTCACCCAAGCCTCTCTGGTGCTCTGTGAGTCCCTGGACACGAGAACACACTGTACAGATCTGCTCTTCTTACAATTTTGAGATAAGACAATAAGTCACATTTTTGAGGGAGGAGGAAATATAGTCATATGGAAAGGGGGATATATAATATATATACACATATATGCATATACATATGTACACATACATATGCATAATACATACACATCTGTATATGCATGTATACATACACATGTACATGTATATATACATATATGTATGCTCACACACATGTATGTATATACGTGTGTGTGTGTGTATATAAGACATGACTTTAATACTTCAGGGATGGGAGAGAATATTCAAAACCATCACTGATGAACTTGGGACAAAGGGGCTTATTGTGTGTGTGTGTGTGTGTGTGTGTGTGTGTGTGTGAGATGTTGGGAAGTAAATTGTTGGGTTAGAAACCTCATAGGAAATGGAAGCAGTGAGTCATGAGGTGTAGCAGAAGTCATACAGGAGAGCACCGCAGGTCAGAGAGGGCAGGTCCTAGGGTTAAAGTGGAGCTCTACCTGGAAGGAATCTAGGTCCAGGGTGAATTCACAGCTTCTATGCATGGAGTGACTTATGGGTAGAAAGTAGGAAGGTTAGAACAAAGGTCTTGTCTCCATTTAAGCCAAAATGTTTCATCTCCTTTCTCCAGAAGCTGCCTGATTCACAACAGTCTGGTATCACCTGGTCCTATCTGAGATCTCCAGCCTCATCACACTTCACCTACATGATCAGTCTCTGCTCTATCCAAATTGGTTCTTTGAACCATTTACACCACATGAATCCCAGCTCCTGTTTCCAACCCTCGAGCTCTCTTTCCCCCAATCCCCTCCATTGATATCATGAGGGCTAGGACAATGTTGCTGTCTTCCATAGTAATAGGAAAGTTAGGAGGGAGAGGTCGAGGATCTTGTTTGGAGTTATTGAGTCTAAGTTTTTTACTGGACATGTAGTTCAAGATATCTGAAAGGAACCTGGAAATGCAAGATTGGAGGTCAGTGGAGAGGTTTAGATAGGACAAGTAGATCCGAGAATCATCAACATAGAATTGGTAATTAAAACCATGGGAGCTAGGGAGATCACCAAGTGAAGAGGGCCCAAAACAAACACATAGAGGTCATGCTCTGGGTGAGAATCTAGCAAAGGAGACATAGCAGTGGTCAGAGAGGGAGGAGGAGAACCAGGAGAGAGAGGTGCCCTGTTAACCCAGAGAAAAGAGAATACCAAGGAGGAGAGGGTGATCAAGAGTGTCAAAGGCAGCAGAGAAGTCAAAGGGAATGAAGATTAAGAAAAGGCCACTGGATTTAGCAACTAAGGGATCATTGGTAACTTTGGAGAGAACAGGTTTGGTGAAAAGATAAGGTTGGAAACTGGATTGTAAGGGGTTAAGAAGGGAGTGGGAAGACAAGCGGAAACCCCACTTGTGGATGGCCTTCTCAAGAGGAGTTTAGCCATAAAGGGCAGAAAAGATACAGGACAATAGTTAATGGGGATGGAAGGATTAAGTAAGATTCCCCCCATCCCACCCTCTGCCATGTGGGAGACAGACATGTTGAACAGAAGTTAAGCATTGTAAGAGACCTCAACTGCTATCCAGGGCAAAAGTCCCAAAGAAATCATGGCTAAAACTTACCTGAAAAATGGCCTCTAATCTCTATTGGAAGACACTCTTCCCCACAGGGGAACCCACCACCTGTCCAGAATCCCCTTTCCCTTGGAAACCACTGAGGAAATTCCCTCTCTCTCTAGTATTGAGCCTCACTAGACTTCTTTGTAGCAGGTAGCCATTGCTGTCAGTGACCCCTGGGGATGAAGAGGTCAAAACCAATCATAGCCTTGACAGATTTTTGCTTTAATTACCCAAATGTCTTAAACACATTTGTCAGATCCCAGATACAACATTCTCACTTGCACATCTAAAGTAAGGCTCATACTGGGCAAAGGCAAGGGGAGAACTGAACTAATTACATGAAAGTGCTTACTTCAGCTTAAATGCCAACTTCATGGAGGGCCCAAGTTCCTTGCTGAGACTTCATTCTTACCATGGCACTAGTCTTAGGCTAACGATTTAAGTGATATAAGTCAAGTCACACTGCAACACATTTATCAAGGCTTGAACATGGTATTGGTTTCCCCATGTCTACACCAATCATGATTATTTCTGCTAACATAGAAGTCATCAGCCTCACCCCAGTTCATTCATCTGAACCTCACAGACAATTAACCCCATCAACTGAAGTTAAGGAAATGATGAAGTCCTCGGTTGGCACCTTGCCAGTAAAAACATTTTGGACCAACTGATCTTCAGCACAGATACCATCATCAGAATGGGGAAATACAGGACAACTGTAACCTTCGTTCTTTATACAGTGGAATTGCTCTTCTCATTTGCAACATAGGAAGACTTATGAACTGGAATGAGACTTGATTCAGGGAGAAAACCAAACCACACCAAATTGCAAGCAAAGCAGAAATATTTCCTTTTCTCCAAGCATGTGTACATTAATCTTTGCCAAGTTCTCTTGAAAGTTTTTGGCTAGGTCACTTTGAGGCTCGTGCTTACTATTTTCTCTATGGGTTATCTTCCTCATTTGAAATAGCAGGGCTATTCTGTTTTCTTTGTGCTCATTTCAGGTGGATTCCATTTTTATTCTCTGGATCAAAGGGTCATGGATTCAGAACTTGAAAGTTCCTGGTAGATCATCTTCTCCCCACCCCTTCATTTTACAGAGAAGGAAACCGGGGCTCATTGGTTGTATATGGCAGTTAGAAGGTAGTGATATAGAAAAAAGGTCATTGTTCTGATTTCAAGTAGTGGCATAGAAGAAAGAGGCAGAGGGGAAGGAGGAGAACTAGTAGAAGGAGGAGGAGAAAACAGAACAGGAGAAGAAAGAGAAGAAACTTTTGCAATGATTCCCTGTAAGATAAAATACCTTTGTAATGGATAAAGTTTCATTAGCTATGATCTTCTTTTTTGCATTATGGATTATAGAAACAAAAAGTGCTCAAATGAAACATCCTTTCTCTGGTTTTTAATGTTGAGGGGTTGGGATCCCATTTGATATATCCTGTGTTTTAGTCCAGTAACAGTAGCTATGTTTTGAACTGAGTGTAAATATTCTCCAGTATCTTCTTTGCAGGCAGAGTAATTTATAATGGACACTTGTGCTTCCTTAGTAAGGATTTCCCAGCACAGAGTAAATGAAAAATTTATTAGAGTTGATTCAAAATGAACTCTTTTCATAGCGTGGCTTTCAGGGCTGTGCACACTCCAGATCCTATCTCTACCAAACTCATAACTCATCTGCGCACTTTTCCATTCCTCTACAACAGAGACCAAAGAACCCTGGCTGCATCTATGCCTGCGGGCATCTTCTTGGAATTGGCCAATTGATTAAACACAAAGACTCAATGACAAGGGCAAAGACAACAACTGCTCATTATAATTAAGCAGATTTAAGTGAGAGAATGAGAAGCTGTGTGCAACAATGGACAGGGAGTGGCTCAGGCATCCAAGACAGTGTTCATCCCTGTGGTGCTCTTTTATAGGTCCTCAGAAGCATCATTTAACCTCGGGGATCAACAGACAACGTTTTGGGACAATAAATTATTAACCAGTTAGTGAGCTGATAAAGGGAGGTTCCTCACTGGGAATTTTCACTCCCTATATCAACCATCTCCACTCAATCTCCCCTAGGCTCCCCCCAAAAGCAAATCCAAACAAAACAGAAGGCATGTGTCTAGACACCAACAAACAACCTCCACTGTGCCACACTGATTTGTTTAAAGTAGTCACCAAGAAGTTTTCAAATAAAAAAAAAATACAACAATAAATCATGATGATGTCTAGAAATATTCTGAGTGGTGGGAAAAAAACTTGAATAGCCTTCCTCTGCTTCATGGATGAAACAAAAATTCATTCTTCCTGACAAACCAACCGTTTATTAGTTCAGTTCTAGAAATAAAAGAAGTACGCTGACTATGCAAGATATTTCTGCACAGAATACTATAATTACCACATTAGTAAAACATTTCCCTCTAATACGGCTCAAATTCCAATACTGCCTAGAAAAATATACTTTAGTTTCCAAGTACAATAAGGATATTTAATCAACAAAAGCATTCTTATAAAAAGAGATGAAAATAATCACAGCTATTAGTTACTTGCTGAAGCGTCCAGCTTGCGCTTATGTGGTGGGTCCTCGATGATCCGGTTAAGATCTCCTCGGTTCTTCAAGTCCATTGGTTTCTCCCATACAGAGAGGTGCATTGTTGGGTTGAAGAAGAAAACTCGGTCATCACCAGTCCAGACTACACACCTGGTTTAATTAACAAACTAATCTTAGTCCAAGTCAAATACATCTAGAAACAAAACCATTACATATTGTCTGAGTCACAGACATCAACAACTTTCAGATAGAATTAAAATTGAGATACTTGGCAAAGCTATCCTTGTCACTCTCCTCCCACTAAGCCATATTAGATGTGATATATTTGTGTCAGGGATATGCCAGGAGCTAATCCAAATACTTGCATGTTATCAACAATTTGAGGAGACTGGCAGCATTAAAACTGTCCATTACATTTTGTCTTGAGATAATGTCATTTCATGACATCATTTCATAGTAAAAGCACAGATCTCTTTAAAGAGCCATCTCTCAATATTTTTAGTAGATGTAAGATTCTGCTTTGTGGAATTTTTTTTTCTTTCGTAGGGAGACCACAAGAAGTCTTTATGGTTACAATATTATATAAGCAACTGAAGAAAAAACAGGACAGTTCCCATATGTAGAATTAAATTTAAAAAATCAAACATAAATAAAAGTGAAATTCAAACTTTGAGATACCTCTATCCCCAACTCAATCTTTTCAAAGCCTCTAGGAGTGGATCAATTAAGAAAGTCTCTATACTTAGTATGATAAAGACATATATGTACAGTAGAAAATGAACAAGCATCACAGAAGAATACTGAAATCTAAATGTCATATTTCAGCCACAAAAAGTTATCCATGTTCTTTTAATTAGAGACTTTGGAATTGATAATTCTTGCCCATTTTAGAAGCAAAAACATGAACGATTTTTTAAAAAAGTATTCCTAAACATGGATTTTTAGAAATCAGGAAAAATCATTAAAAATCAATTTTTTTTTCCTTTGGAAGCTGATCTATGAAAGCAGAAAAGAAAGCAGAAAGAACCATGACATATCAGGATCAGGAGACTGGCATTCTAGTGCTTTCCCTGGCATTAACTACCTGCATGGCTTTAGGGAAATAACCTCTCCTCTTAGGTGTCAATTTCCTCACCATTAAAAGAAGTGATTGGACTAAGTGACCTCTAAAACCACTTTCAAGGATCACAATGAAGACCTCCCTCTGCTGTTTCTCATACTTGGAAAATGGCTGCATTTGGCCACATTTGCGTAGCTGAAGTCAAGCGTTACAGATAAAAGGTGTCAGAATGATGAATTGCATCCTACCCTGCAGTGTACACTAATATACCTAGTGCTAATTCATTTCAATGCACCACTATACAAGTGACACAGAATTTGGAGGAGACGGGGACTCAGATTAAAACCCGACTATCCTCATCTGAAGCCAATGTTCACCAGTTGCCGTGGTATCTCTTCACTTCTCCAATTGAGACCAGGTCCCTGACTCCTGCTTAAGAAACTCATCCAGACATCCAAGGATTTCATTCTCCTTGGAATAAGGTAGACTTGAGTCATCTCCTGTTGACAACACAAGACTTGCTGGCCCATCAGGAGATACCAAAGTCATCCCCTAAGGGTCCATTTTACAAAGAATTGGGTGCTGTAGTGGCAGAACTTTTCAGGGTTCAATCTTCCCTGTGATTTACACAGCTAAAAAAAAAATCACAGATTTCTCACTCAAAAACAATATTGCTAGCATCTCCAGAAAAGGAGAGTGAGAGAAAAGTGGATGGGGTTGAAGAAACCACCAACTTAAGCAAAAACATCAACGCTGGTTGCAATTGACAGTGACTTTCTTCATTGTGTGTGCTGGATAGATAGTGTGGCTAATGGCCACAGGGACTTCTATGATTCATGGGCACTATGGCTAATGTAGAGAGGCTCAGTTGCACTGAATCCAGAGCTTCAACCCACTAGGGCTTATGGAAATTCTCCAGTCTCTGGCTAAAAGGTCTTTATTGGTAGTTTCTAATCCCTGGACGTTGTATCTGCCTTCTTCCATTTCACCAACCCTTCCACTGTGCTCAGAGATCTCTGTTGCAAAGCTAATCATACCTTCTGCCTGTGATCAGATATTTTTGGAAAGATCTCTGTGCATAAACAGAGTTACTGATGAACCCCAAAGATTTTGGTATCTCTAATGTGTGTGTATGGGCTAGAAACCCATCTCTGACTTAGCTAGACCATGGAGAAAATGAATCTAAAGATAGGAGTTTATTTCTCTTGAGGCCACTTAGCTTCATGCAGAGGAAGCTCTGTTCTGACATCCAAAGCTCCTTCCCCAACATCCAAGCCATGTCCAATAACTAAGGGCCTGCTTAGTCATATGGGGAAGAGATGGGACATAATTTATTTGAGCCCAGCCCTATTCTGTCTACTCCTGTCCAATAAATTTTGGAGAGGAAAAGCCACAAGATCACTTCTCCTACTGGAAATTTCATGTATGTACACAAAAAGAGCAGACCATGTCACCAATATGTCCAGGGATCCAGGCTTTTGTACTTGGCAAAACAGGACTTCCCAAGAAATAAAAATAAACAACACAGAGAGCAAGACTAGGCTTCCTCACTGTGAAAGTGTGGCCTGAGCTTGGTCCTGATACATCAGGGCACACTCACACTCAGGAACCTTCAGAAAATCTTCTCAGCTGCCAACGGTTCTCTTTAACCCCCACTCTTCCACTCCGTCCTCAAGGGTCACAGGATCAGAAACTTAGAGCTGGTGAATTTCTCAGGTCAGAGGCTAAGCTCTCAACAGAAATTCTGCTCCCTTGGCATCTCTCCTGAGCCCGGAGAGAACTGAAAAGCTGGGGGGAGGACCAATGTGCTGGAGAAGCAGCTGGCTCCCAAGTGATGGGTTCTAATGTACTGTCAGGTAAAGTGACCTGGGTTCACACCAGGTTAGAATGCAGGAAATCTCTAACCTCTCTGCCTTCCAATGGGGACCAGTATCCTTTGACGTGGACACTGAGCATGGTGGCAGACACTTTTTAGGAGCATAACATAGCTGAAGGTAATTATGGCAGGTTGTAACTTATGCACAACTCAGTTACTGCATGAATCACCTTGGTGAAAGCCAGGGATAGAAGGGAACATAAAATGTACAAAAAGAGCTTAGTTATTTCCCTTCATGAGTGAAGGAATGTTTCCCGAGATTAGCAGCTGAGTTCTCTAGGAACAAAGTGAAGATATTTCATTTTATTCTAATGGCCTAGTATCACAAAGAAATCCTGTTGGGAAAATGTATCCTGACCTTCCGAGTTGGGGCTCTGGAAGCTAGAGGCCAGGCTGTGCAACATGAATTTTGTACCAGGATGAAATCCAACAGGGACTGTTGTCCCCAACTCACTCCTCAGTGGTCAAATGGACTGGAGACAGAATCAGACGAAGATGTGGCCCAGAATCCTGGGACATTTTCTCCTCCCCTTGACTCAGTATCTAATTCTGTCCCCCAAGTTGGTAAGGGAGCAGTACCACACTGTTGGAGATTGACATTTCTCTGCAGTCTTCCATGGGATTTAGCTGGGCTTGCAGAAAACCGGGACAAACCAGGAGGCCTCCTTCAGTCAGAATGATACATTTTTAATGTTTCTGCAGTGATTTTCATATTGGTACATTTTCACTTTGTCTTGGCATGCTGAATATCTGAGTAGCCCTCCTGATATGCCGGGCTTCCAAGGATGGGGGCTTGAGGGTGTGGTCCCGTCTCAGAAACATGCACAAGGCAAAGGTGGGTTGTGTCACCTCAAGTATACACATGATAAGTCTTATGGACTTGTTGGGGTGAACTATGAGAAGACCTTGCTGGTTGATGACATGGGATTTGGAGCCCAAAGCAGTCGCCTTGTTTGAACACCTCAAAATCTAGCCTGGTCAAGTGATTATCCTGCGTTTGCACAGGTTTTGATAAGTAGTTCAGCCAAGACCAATCCGCATGGGCTTTCACTCCAGATCAAATTCCCTGGACACTACCTTTGATTTCTATTCTGCCGGGTGGAAGGAAGAAATTGGGGACCTCTCCCATTTATAAGGATACATACATATATATGGGAGTATACGTATACTCCCATGTACAACCCACTACCACCACATAGGGGTCCTCAGTGTTGCAACTCTGAAAATTTGCAATAAATTAAAGAATATGTGTGAATACCTATTAATGAATCTACATAGCTCATCCAGACTGGTGATCTCTGGCACAGCAGAGTTTCAGGAGGTAATTCCTATTTGGCCAGAAACTCTTGCCTAGTTGATAACCTCCAGTGATTCAGGCTTTCCCATAACCCTCCACATCTGAGGGCAAAGAGTTTTGAATGGCAGGTCCGGACACATGGATCTGGTCTTCTGTCATTGTTTAACTTCAAGATATTGGAAAAGTCACTGCTCATCTCTGGGCTTTGGCTTTGGCCCAACTCTTCTTACCCTTTCCAGAACAATGACTCTATGTTATACATGTTCTCTCTGTTTCCCTCCCTCCCTTCTTTTCTTCCCATGCCCCCCCACCTCTATCTTTGCCTGCCTGTGTCTCTCTCCTTCCTCTCTGTCTCTTTCTCCCATTTTGCAACAATTTGGAGTTAAAGATTTTGGATGCAAGTAGATCTTCAGTCATTATTAGTATTTATTTTTAACCCTGGTAGCACAAAAGCTCAATTGTACAATTAGTATCTTAGGTGGAAAAGGACATTTTCTGTTTTGAACTACTCAGCAAAGAGATTGCAGCAACAACACTGCCTTCAAAGAGAAGTGGAGGCACCTATGTTTTTGTTTCAGTATGGAAAGCCTTGAAGACGCCATTAGGAAAACCGAAGAAATATCAGTGACCAGGAACACTTGTTACATTTCTGAGTACACATAGACAAATACATACTGTCAGTTCTTAATTAGGCTTCAGAAGGAAGGCGTATTGGTAAAGCCAGCTCAAGACATGGTCTAATCCCCAAATCCTTCCCACTGGGCTTTGGAATACATTACCTGGTTTGGGGAAGCTGAACTACCCTCCCAATTAGCCTTTTGACAATGTTGCAGCTGGAATGAATATACATTTCTTTCAAAAAAACACACTGGTTTAGGTGAGATCTACTTTTAATTTGTTCAATGCACATTATTTTTTTTTACCTCTGTGATGGGATCTATGCATGATAGATCAATGCAAGGGAATGACAGATTCTAAAGTTCACCAGTTCTGTGAAGAACAGAGGTATCTGAGCATTTGTGTATTTCAGAGACAAATGAGGATGTCATCGTCCAGGGAACATGGCCTGGCTGCTGGGCTGGGTTCCAGGAGGCTCACGACACACCAACCATCCTGGAACGGTGGAGAGAAAATGAATGTGCACTGATGGAGAAGCCAAAGGCTGGATGCCCATGGCTTTGGTTCAGACGAACTGCTTCTCAGTGCTAAGTTCTTTAACTTCAGTTAGTCCCCTGCCAACAGGATCTCCTGCTCTCAGAGTCCCAGATGCCAGGCTGGGGCAGCTGACCTCAGAAAGAGGCACTAAAATGAAGGTGATTCAGCACAATGAAGACGTGTCATGTCCCTTCAGACATGTCCAAATCTCTCTGACCCCGTTGGAGGCTTGCTTGGCAGAGATGCTGGAGTGGTTTCTCATGGCCTACTCTAGCTCATTTTTCAGATGAGAAACTGAGGCAAACAAGGTGAAGTGACTTCCCCAGGGTCAGAGCTATTAAGTATCTGAAGCCAAATTTGAACTCGAGTCTTCCTGCCTCCAGGCATAGTGCTTTATCCATTGCCCAATGAAGAGGTAGGACCTTATAATAAGGGAAAAGGGGTAAGATTACAGGAAACTGAATGGGAGGGGCTGAAGAGCCTGCTAAGGAGTTTGCAATGGAAGATGGCAAGAAGGGGAGTCCATGGGAAACTGTACAGTGGTGTCAACAATCCCGACCTACTGCCATCTTCTTAGTACTAATATTCTTCTGGAGATTCTGCATGGCTGCAAATCACAGAACACAGCAGGCTCTGAAGCATCAGATTGATGGGTTACTTTGAAGAGGTATGGGGGGGCATATGTGAGCCCCAGCAAACTTTCAGCGATGACATCTATGCAAGAATGAGGAAAAATATATGTACATTATCCAATAAATTTATCCCTGGAATAGAAGGGCTGTTCATACTTTGAGAGTGAGAGATATCAAATTGACAGCTAAAGAGCTGCCCTGATGGCCGTGGAATATTAAAAGGCCAAGAAGAAAGAGGCAGGCACATGGGGTAGATTTAATGAGAACGATTTTGAGGAATGCATGGGTTGTTTTGCCAGAGTGTGAGGTCTGGATGAATGGTGATCTATGACACTGGAGAAGTGCCCACAATCAAGGAAATCCCAGCTCCATTGATAGGGGGTCAGAGGGTCACAGATCGGGACTTGGAAGGGGCCTCACAGACCGTATAGCCCAACCCCTCACTTTACAGATAACCAAAGTGAGGCAGAGACAAGTGAAGTGAGGCTCAGTGTTAGGTGACAAATGCAGTAAGTTTTAGGTATTCGAACCTACACTGTAACTCCAGAAATAGTGCATCTTTTATATACATATATACATACACGCACACACACACACACACACACAAAGATAAACATATAGACACACATATACATGCATATTTATATATACACATATATACATACATGTATGTGTACCTATATGTATATATGTGTGTATAATAAATATGTAGAAATACTAAATTTTAAAAGGTCTCAGTGGATCTTTGTGTACCACTGAGTCAGATCCTCTGTGTCTGGACTTCAGGTAACTCTGTAGCAATTTAAGTGCTCTGGACATCACATTTCTTTCTCAAGTCATCATGGCCCTGATGTAGACATATAGCCAATGGCATCAAGGCACCTGGAAAGGTTAAGAGAAGCCAGCTTGAAAGCATTAAAGTGATTCCAGAAGATTGTAAACTGATTGCTTGGATGGGGCGTCCCAGGCATGAGGAACAAGGATACTGAGGAGGGATGTAAGGGGAGGTGATTTCAAGAGAGAGACTGGAGTGTCAACAGTTCACATGGGGTGCATTTTAACAAAGAAACAAAGAACCCACACATCATGTCTCATCGCTGTGTCCGAGGGAAGCCTGTGGAACTAAACTTCAGAAGCCCTGGCTGCAGAAATGAATAGTGAGCCTCCAGAGAAGGCTGCCATCTTCTTCATATGGTTGGTATCCACTAGGAACAGCCAGCTGCATAATGGGAAGTTAATTGTATATATCCTTTTTATACACTTTGAAAATAATATGCTTATTTTTGTTTTCTTTACAATTATAGACAGTGATAGTTTTTATTCCCTGGCTTTTGTTTCTCTTTTTCTTCTCCCTCAATGAACAGATTCACAAAATACAGAAGTGGGTACAAAAGGAATACCACTGCAGCTGTGCCCGTTGACAGCCCCATCTGAAGGGCAAGAAGCTGGCCTGACGCAAATTGCTCACTCAATGATGACTAGCTAACGTGGAAATCTTCCTAACGTGAAGAGCGGGCACCCAGTGACTGATTTAGGGAACTCCAGAGCTCCTTTGACGGTTCCTTGTCATTGGCCCATGGCCCAAGCTTCTCAAGGCTCTACTGAAAGTATACCAGTGCAGGAGTGGGCTTCGCCCAGCTGGGATGTCTTTGGGTAACAGCCCCACAACAGACTTTCACAGTTCTGAGGTCTAACCACCTTAGTTCAAAATGGCACAGCTCCAGAAAGGTTTGGCATGAGGTAATAGAAATTGTGGGTCCAAGAATAATGCATCTGTGTACAAGGCAGGGAGTGGAGTGGGCCTGAGGGAACTGTCATCAGAAGAACCCCCAGAAAGGGGAAGAAGTCCTTTTGAACGACTAACATACAACCCCTTCTTTTTAATTGACTCACACTCTTCGGGGATATATCTGGGATATAAAGTGAGACAGACCCATACTGTCTCACACTGACTTTACAATGACCCCCCAGTTGGTGTCACATCGCTGGTGAGACGTAGCAATGCCTCCCAACCAATTTGGACTTTCTATGCCTCTGCATATCGTCTCTACAGCAAGAATGTAAACTCTGAGTCCAGAGGCTTGCTGTGTCCTCCCCTCCATCCCTGTGGCCAGCTGAGTACTGTTCAGGACGAACTGAGACTGAGGAATTCTCTGCTGATTTCTGCGGACTTGTGCTAAAGCATGCTCCTTTGGCCAGGGCAATGTTTAACTCCCTGGTCTAGGTGAGAGATTAGGAGTGCCCAGACCAGGGGCTAGCACTATGGCGCCCCCTGATGGAGCACTCCCATTGGCCTCCTCCTTTCTCCTTAGTACCTATGGTAACAGACGCCCACAGTACGCCAGTGTGCCTAGCACTTCATGTTGACATGGATGGGGAGGACGCCCCATGAGGTCTTCATGCAACATCAGCCCCATCAATGTAATTCAGTGACTTTGCTAAGAACCAGGGCTGAACAATCAGCTCTATAACATAAATTAAGCCACATGAGTAATTATGAGCACCTTTACATGTAGGAGAAACTTGATACAGCCTTGTTGAATTCATGAGTAGAGGAATGAAGTGATACTATAAAAATATAGTGTTAAAATATATAATTATATTAATATATTAAAATTATCTACTTAAAAGGAATAGCAAGTTGTACATAATAGATTTGCAGTTTCGTGTGCAATCATCTTTTTAAAAAAATATATTATTATACTATGTTATGGAAATGCTTATTTTATTCCATAAATTAAAAATTTAATAAATTATCTATATCTATCTATCTATCTATCTATCTATCTATCTATCTATCTATCTATCTAATAAATGTCAGTATACTACAAATTATCTTCTGGGATTTGCACAGTTAGAAAGGAAGCCAGTTAAACATATTCATTGAGCCATGCCACCAGGCAAGTGGATGGGAGCCCACTGATTTCAGCTCCCAAAGCACGTTTTGAGCAGGCCGTTACAGAAAGACAAGAAGCTGGACCCAGACTGAATTGGGCAGAAAATGAGGATGCTCTGCATTTGGGCATGTCCCCAAAAGGGGAATCTTTAAAAGCCAACTTACTGAACGAAACAGTGGCGAGACAACATTTCCCTCCCCAGCCGTCTTGCTTGCTAAGCAGTCATGTAACCGTCAGGCAATACAACAAGTAAAAAAATGTCTGTGGTCCTTGGGTGGCACCTTCCACTTCTGGACCAGTGGAGTCTGGAGGAAGGCACCCTCCCTCATGCCTACCCACCGAAGAACAAAACCCGTCACTTTGCCACTCATGTTCATCGCTGCTGATTCCTCCTTCTAGAGCAATGGACGTGCTAATTCTGTGTGGCAGCCCTTCCAGTGTGTGAAGGCAACAACCATGGCCTCCTGAGGATGTTTGCTTCTCTAGGCTAAAGATGGTTTAAGGTGCATCACAATCCTGGCTGCCTCCTCTCAACCTGCCCCAGTTTCTCAATGTCCTTCCTAAAGGAATCTAGACTAGAACTCCACATACTACGTGGTTCCTTATCAGAGAATCTAGTGTGACCACATGCTATGTATGTGCCTCTTAATTCAACCTAAGACCATGTGAGCTTTTCCAGTGCTTTTTCATCCTGCTGATTCACATTGAGCTGGCAGGCCAATAGAGCTTCTAGGCCTATTTACTGGTGAACTGATGTCTTGATACAGTGCCCTCATGCTGGGATTATTTGGGCCTAAGTGTAAGTCCTTAGAGTTGTCCCCAGTGCGCTCTGCCTGATTAGCTTAAGTCCAGCGTACTTGTCTTTCAAGATTTTTCTGAAATCTCTCATTCAGTGTTTTGATGATATTCCTTACTATTTGTCCCTGCCAATTCAATAGGCATGATATGAAAGTTTTAAGGTAAATGAAAAAAAAAACCCTTAAAATTCCAGACCCCAGGAGGAATCCTGGGGACCACCCTAACCTTCACATTAACCCACTGTGGATGGCTTCTCAGATCCATACATCCCACCATACAGTAATACATACCTAGCACTATGTAACCTAGGCAGAAGATGACCCACAGAAGCAAGTAACACATCTAGGTATTGCATATCTGCCTACGTATATGTGTGCACTTATTTATCTCTCGTCTTTATGCTCATTTAGACAGAGACTGATTACCTCAAAATCTCGTAGATGTATGCCTAGGAAATGCCTAGGAAACAAAGTGCAAAGTCAATATTCTATGGGAAAAAAGTTTCTTATTCACAACAATTTGGCCTAAACACGGATATTGCAGCATCTCTTGTTTCTTGGGGCAATAAGTGATGTACTTTGTCTTCAGTACTTTCATATGACTTGCCCCAGGAAAGGTCATTGTACTCTACTCTCCCCTTTGCTTGGGCCTGTCCTCCTCTCTACTCAGACGCCATTTGGAGGACCTCATTTTAGTCTAGTTGCCTTATTTTAGGAAGGATATCAAAACAAGTATTGAGAGGAGAGACGGCAATGGCGAAGGGCTTCTAGTACGTGCTATAGGTGGGTCACTCAAAGAAACCAAGGAAAAGTAACATGGAGCAGAGAAACCTCAGCAGAGGGGATGTGGCAGCTGGCAAGTTCTTGGAAGGCTGCACTAGACCAGACTTCTAGAAAATCAATGAGTCTAAGTTGTGAAAAGGCCTGTTTTGTCTTTCTCTCTAATGATTACTGTGCTGCACCAAAATGGGCAGTTCTTTCTCGGGAGGGAATAGGTTTCCTTCCACTAGAAGTATTCAAGAAAAGGCTACGTGACAACTTGTTGTTTGTCCTTTAGAGGGATCATTGGTGGGAGGGGGTATTTCCCTCAAAGATTGACTTCCATCTATTCTGCACATACTTTGTTTTCACATTGGGAGCACCTTCAGGGCAGGTACACATATTTTCCTTTCTTGTATGTCAGTGCTTAGCACAGGCCTGGGACTGTCAGTGGTTAATAATTACATGTGCACTGAAGGACTCAAAGGAGTCTAGTAGTTCTTCTCTGCTCTAGAAGTTGGGTCACAGTAACATTCACTCACACCCAATACTAAGACTTGTGTACTTTCTGACCATAGGAAGTATTGAATCATGATTTGCTGGATGGGTGGATAGATTAAATGGACATATAGATGTAAAAGAACAACCACATTACTGATTCAGACGTAACTTCATGGAGAAATTCAGTATATTTCAAAAAATAAGCAGAAGGGTGTTATCTAAAATACTCTAGCTTTTCTTACCAAAAAAAAAAATTAGGCTTTGGAGGGTGGAATTCTTCAGATGGATCTCTTGTGTGTCTCTATAAATTCCACAAAATATGAAACGTTTGGAGCATTGGTGATTGATGAGTAAACTCAATGGGACTTCATGATTACCCTGTAACTTCTAGCTCCTCAATTAGATATTGCATTGTAGGGGTTGGTATATACACTTTTACTTCCAGTTCTTACTGGAGGTCATTGAAAGTGAATGCTATTACCTATTACTTACGTTTCTTTTACACTGTCTCTGGTCTCTCCAGTTTTTATTGGGATGGAGACTTAAAACATGTAAATAACTCAAGGGCTACAGGAGGCTATCTTAAACCTAGGTGTTCAGCACCTAAAAATGAGTAGCCTGTGAAAACCTATATGATCCCATTCCATCCATGAACTGGAGCCTGAAGTAGTGCCTCCAGAGGTTTGTTAGACGTGAATTTGGCTGACAGGGACCTGATGAAGCCTTAGCAACTTGATATTTAATTTCAATTTACTGCCCCCCCTCCATTGCCTGTCATACACTTTTCACTGGCATCATACATGTGTTAATTATCCAATGGGGAGAAGGTGGCATTTTGTTCCCTCTGATGGTATAAATCAAAAAAAGCAAGAGTTCCTTGGCAAATTTTGCATTATCAACAGAGTACTTTCCAGCAGCCAAACTAACCAAATAACTTAAGTCTCAGATTTTCAGGTTAGAGTAAATCTGAATATTTACACTGATAACTATACTACCCTCTCCTTTTTTTTTTTAATTCCCACTGATAACCATCCATATGTGAAGCAAAGGCAACATTATTTCCTTTCATCTCTTCAAAGTTCTAACTACTTCATTCCCAGAGTACGTGTTAGGCATGGTATCCCTTTCTTTAACATCATTCCTGTTTATCATCAATCGTCAGAACACCATCAGCTTTGAAAATGGCACATGGAATAGATTAAATGAGTTAGAATGTGTAAAACTCTTAACCCAGTGGCTGGCATAGAGCAGGCACTTAATAAATGCTTGTGTTCTTTTCCCTAATGAATGAAGAATACATATCAATGAGAAGGAAGGTCTTCTGTTACAGTAAAAGAATGGCCACGCAGAATCAAGGACTCTACTCTCAAGTACATTCAGAAGGAAGAAAAACCATGAGGAAAGTACTTATCCCTACTGGCATTCAGAGAGTGTTTGGAAAAGTCTAATAATTTTAGCTAGGACAGTTCCAAGACTTCTGCTTCTTCCCAGGATAATATAATGCCAGCGCCTATGCCGACTTCCATCTCCCAATGTGACAAAACGTACTTGGACTCTGCACCAAAATCTCTTGGACAAGCTCCATGACAAGGGAACTAGGCATGTGGTTTGGTTCTGGAAGCCCCTCTCATTTCCTGTTGGACCCATAACTCACTACATAATGGAAAAAGAAAATCCCACCATGTAAGGGAATCAGCAAAGGCGAACTATCCCTCTGTTTATCTGGATGAAGCTCAGGATATTAAATCCCATGATGGTGTTGTCACCATGTCATTATCGCCAAGAAACAAAGACATAAAAGGGACACCATTTGGACATGAATTTCATGTCTCAATTTTCATTTTTTGTTGCGGAATTTTACACTTCCTGTAATTCATTATTTTTATGTCTTAGTGATCACAGTCATGTAGACAATGCCTACTACCCCCTTATGCTGAATGATTCCTGGCCAATGCCTTCTATGCTCCCCAGAAACACCTCCACCCCATTAATTCTCCATATGGGCACCAGAAAGGACCCTAAGGTTCTTCTTCTTCTTCTCCTAACATTAAGTAGATACCAATGGAGTATAGCGGAAACCTATCAATTATCCCTACCCTCATTCTCCTTGTGTGCCCCCTTGTTTTGGTCATTTCTCTTGCTGATATCAACCTTTACACAGCTTCTTTTTCATAATTTTCAGTAGCCTATTGAAGCCCCAAATTTCCTATTAATAGATGACATAAACTTTTATTTCATTAGAAAATCATTGATACAGAACATGAGAAATAGCTAGAAAGTATCCCTAAAAAAATTGGGATGTTTTTGAACATTCATTAAACCAAGAACATTCAAATTCTTCACATTCAGTGCATTATCCACTAATTTGTAAGTGATCATTACTTTGGCCTTGATATTCATATCAATTTGGACCAAGAGCTTTCTGTTTTAATTTGGATAGATAGTTGTTCTATTCACCTTCTATTCTGTACTATTCAATGTCCAGAAAATAGGACCCAAAGAAAGGCTTTCTTTTCACTTTCCACTAACATCTTAATGATCGGTCCTTCTGCTTCTCTAAGGATATATCTGCTGGTCCAAAACACAGTTGAAAATGTGTTAATGGTAATTAGAAAGAAAATGTTTTACAAGCTGTTAATGCCCCAAAACAAGATCCTACTGGGAAACTTGACCCCACCTCCACTACAGAGAGAGCTACACAGAATCCCTGGATTCTGGAATTTCAAAGTCCCCCACTATCTTTTTAGTCTGATCTGAACAGCATCCGTCACCTACACTATTCTCCTGCTAACAAGTGGTGATCTACAGTCTGCTTGGAAATATGCAATGAGGTGGAAGCAGTGCCTCCTGAGGCAGACCGTTGCATTTTTGATCAGCTCTAATTATCAGGATGTTCTTCCTGAGATCAAGCCTACATTTCTTCTTTAGGGCTTTTTTCTTTTTCTCTTGGTTCTTCCCATTGGGGTAAATGCTCTCACACCAAAGAGCATTTCAATTATTTGAAACAAGTCATGCTTCCCATATCAAACCCCCACCGATATTTGCTTTTCCAAGCTAAACAAGTTAAGCAAGGTCCCTCAGCTTGAGTCCTCAGTTTTAATATGTATTATAATTGTTCCCCCCTGGAGAAATATCCCAGGTTAACTACTTGCTGCTATCTGACCTCAATAGCATCATTTGGGCCTCAGTTTCCACATTTGAAAAATCAGAGCATTAGATTAGCTGACATCTACTATATCCTGTATCTCTAAAATTCTATGATATTGTGGATTTCAGTCTCCACTCCTAACTTATTAGACCATGATCATGATATATAGGGGAAGGGGAAGAGGAAGTGAAGAGAGTAAGCATTTATAAAGCCCCTACCATTTTACACCAGGTATTACATTAACCATTTTCTATAAATATGATATCATTTTATCTTCACATCTACCCTATGAGATAGGTACTGTTATTATGCTCAATTTTCAATTGAGGAAACTGAGGCTAACAGAGGTTGAGTGACTTGCCCGGCCTCACAGGGCTAGTAAATGTCAGAGGCCAGATTTTAAACTTGTCTTTTTGACTCCAGGACCAGTGCTCCATCATTGGCTGCCTAGTTCTTGATTCAATAATACTCCAATTTGATAGTATTAGAATTTGAAAATTAACCCAAAAATATGAATGCAGTTGAACTGGTTGGATCAGGTAGCCTTTCCAGTCTTGTCCAAACCAAAGTCATCTAATATGAGAGAAAAATAAAACACACAAATAAAATAGACTTGGCTGAACAATTTCTAGTCATACCAGGAAGGAAATGAAACACTAGACCTTTCTCTGTTTATTCATGTTTCTTGTTCCCTCTGTTGAGTATGAATGTCTTAAACATTTGGTATATCATTATAGAGTTAAAAAGAGATTACAAAACTGCCTAACCTCCCCAAGCAATTAACAGTTAGAACACTCACATATAGTCAGATATAATAAAGTACAGTAAAGATGAAATTGCTTTCACTCTGTAACAGAGCCACATGCCAACAAAGGACAATGAACAGCAATGCAATTATTTTGTCACAGGCAACTTGCAAACCTCGTTGCACAAACTGTTGTAAATCCTATCTCTACCCAACACTGAAAGTTTTCCACTTGAAAACATATTACCCCAGCAGGTTAAAGGGTTATTAAGCCAAGTCCCAATCTGATTTCTCTAAAGTCTGAAGGGTTTAGACTAGGATAATACTAACCAATTAACTAGGGGATTCTCAACATCTACAAAAAAGAGCTTGGGTTGGTGGGATTTTGTTCTTTGTAATCGAAGAGAACCAAAATGACATCACTATGTTGATGTCAATGTACAGGGTGTCTGACTGTGGCTGATGAGACCAAAATGAGTTCAGAAGGCTCGACCACAAGTTGGGAACAAACAGTTCATGGGAACATTGGAATGAAGACATCTCTAAATTTGAGCATCTCATGGTTCTTTTGAGCACTGCAATTCTGCTTCGATTCAAGAGCATAGTATCTTCTTTGATGAAGGAACTCCATGCTGGGCAGTCCTGCACCAGTATCTCCCATGTCTCACAATTGATTCCAAACTTCTTCTGAAGGACCTTGAGAATATCCTCATATAATTCCTTCTACTCTCTGTGTGAGCACTTCCTTTGTGTGAGCTCTTTATAAAATAATCACTTAGTCAAAAGTATATTTGGAATTTGAGCAGCATGGCCAAGCAATGTATTTGCACTCTGTAGTAGAGTTCGAATGCAGCTTGAGAAAGGACCTCAGTGTGAGGTACCTTTTTGCAGTATGATCTTCAGAATCTTCCAAAGACAATTCAAATAGAATTTATTCAGTTTCCTGGCATGACACTGTTATGCTGTCCAGGTTTTACAAGCATACAACAATGAGGTTAGCACACCAGCTATATAGACCTTCAGTTTGGTAGACAGTGTATTACATTTTCGCTCCCACACATTCTACCTGAGCCTCCCAAACGATGAGCTATCTCTGATAATGCAAGCAGCAACTTCATCATCTATGTGGACATCCCTGGAAAGTATACTGCCCAAGCAAATGAATTAATCCACAGCATTCAAAATTTCTCTGTTGGCATAACTGATGGTTCCACATATCAATGATGTGGTGCTGGCTGGTGTAGAACCTTTCTTTTCTTGGTGTTAATTTTGAGGCCAAAATTAGCACAAGCAGCAGAGACTCAAACCATAGTCTGTTGCATCTCAGCCTCACAGGCTATATTGAGTGCACAATTACCTGTGAACAAAAAGTTGAGCACCAACTCTCCCTCCACTTTAGTCTTGGCTCATAGCCTTTTCAAGTTAAATAAATACCAGGTAGTTGACCTGGACGTCATTTTCATCCTCATTGAAGGCTTCTAACAATATTGCTGAAAGCATGCTATAAAGCATGGGAGCCAGCACAAAGCCCAGCTTCACTCCATTGGTGACTGGGAAAGCACAAGACCATTGTTCATTGGACAGAACCCATGCAAGCATGCGTAGGTAAAGCTTAGGTAAGGCCATGTGAGAAGGAGTTTAAATTCTACTGCGAATATAGGAATAAAATGCATACATATAATTCAATGCAGAATAACAACAACAATAATAATGATAATCTTGAAATAGATGTTCTGTAGGCATCTTAAAATTAGCATATCCAAAATTGAATTTATTATCTTTTCCCCTAAACCCTTCTCTCTTCCTAATTTCCTCATAACTGCCCAGGGTACCACCCTTCTCCAGGTGAACCAGGCTCTCCACCCAAGTGGCATCCTTGACTGTTTACTCTCCCCCTCTCCTTATATCAATTCACATGCCAAGCCCTATAATTACTCCTTTCATCACATCTCTCCTTTATGTCCCTTTCTCTCCCTGGCTAAGGCCACAACTATGGTTTAGGACCTCATCATTTCATGTTTGTACTATTGAAATAAGCTTTTACTTATTCTCACTACCTTCTTCTCCCCCCCCCAGTCCATTCCCCATTCATCTATCAAATTCATCTTCTTTAAGTGCAGATATGACCATGTTACCCTCCTCCATACAGTAAACTCCAGTGCTGCCTTATTACCTCATTTCATGTTTTCCTTTTTTTTTTTTTTTTTACTTTTCATGTTTTACTCTGGACCATGCACTATAATTCATTCAAATTGTTTTATTTGCTATTCCTCAAACACAATTCTCCATTTCTTGACTCAGTGCCTGTCCCTCATGTATGGAATGCTCCCCCCCCATTCTTTCAAGTTTCAGATACTCATATTTTGAGCAAGAAGTCTTTCCAGCTCTCCTTTAATACTAATGTCTTCCCTTTCTTAATTAACTCCAATTTATTCTGCATACGACTTGATTGTATATTATCTTTGGATGTTATCTCTATGAATCTTGGAATTTCAGAGGTAGACAGGATTTTAATATCTATCTAGTCTTGTCTGAAGTTTTAAAAATAATTTCCTTGACATACTCCTGCTAAATGGTCATCCTTGCCCTTACTTAACATATCCACTGAGTGGGAATTCACAGTTTTCTAAGGCAGTCTATTCCACTTATTAATAGCTCTACTTTTTAAAACCATGTTTACCTTATATAAAAATAAAATTTATCATTGTGAAAATTTGCCAAAGTTAAACATCTGAGGAGGAATAATTTGTACAATATACACTAGTAGTATGCTTTATATCCAACAGCTAGGTGGCACCATAGTAGATAATGCACTGGACTTGGAATCAGGAAGACTTATCATGAGTTCAAATCCAGCATCAGACACTTACTAGCTGTGTGACCCTGGACAAGTCATTTAACTCTGTTTTCCTTATCTCCTTATCTGTAAAATGATCTGGAGAAGAAAATGGCAAAGCATTCCAGAATCTTTGCCAAGATAGGGTCACAAAGTGTGAGACATGACTGAAACAATTGAACAATAACAAAAATACTTTATATCTAATCTATAGAAAGGCCAACTTTCACAATAACACATTCTACATCAAAAGGGCAAAGTTTAGTAGTTAGGTACCACCCAAATATACTCTTTAATCCAGTGACCCTCCTGACTGTTCCACAAACAAGGCATAGTGCCTATATAAATGCAATATTTAATCAGTGTCTATGTATTGACCAACTTATTGATTAACAGTCAAAGTGGTTAAATGGTGACTAGAACAGGAACCTGAAGGTGTTTCTATCACTTTCCATTCCACCTCATTTTTTTGGTCTAGATTGGCAAAATGCCAAGCCAACTGATACCTCATGTCTGATTGACAATCTGCCAGCCATCACTGAGCTGTGTGATAAATAATGAGACTGTAATACAACTTCTTCAAATGCCGAAGAGATCTTATGTGCTACCAGCAATGAAAAATAAAGAGTAAGGTCTCAACTAGAAAAAAAGAAGTTATTCATTCATGTTAACATTGCCTTAGGGATAATATCTCATCAGAATTCTGATAGGATAGTTCTATATTTCTAGGTGAGTACTACCAAGAGATTAGATAGCTCTTGAGACCAGAAGTTTAGGCTACCTAAATTACATCTGCAAACCCTACCTCATAACCCTCAACCTATTAATTGAAGTTTCACATTCATTTATTCTTTCTGAAAGAAAAAAAAATAGAAAACTGTCCCTTGACATGAAAATATGTGGATCTACTAATTATTCCCCTCTATTACGTAAAATTTCTCCAATCTCTTCCAAAAAGAAAAAAAAAACAACACAAATTTTTAACATCTTTTAAGGTATGAAGAACTGGAAGAGAAGAAAAGAGAGCTGCAAATGGTGTGACTGAGATGTGATTTTTAGCTTCCGACCTTTGTTGAGGTTGTTACTGACTGACTCTCCTAAGCTTAATCAGACATTCACCTCTCTGGCCCTCAGCTGCCTCCTTTGTAAAAGGAATGAGGTGGTTGGAGTAACCATAGACTAGGCTCATCCTTCATTTTGGTCTTCTGGTTTGTAGAAAGACAAGGTGGGAAAAACAGCTGGCCTCAAATTTGGCTTTAGACATTATAAGGATCAGCTGACATGAAATATCAGCTAATATCATCCCATGAACCTAAGGATGGATTGATCATATCGATTATAAATGATTGAGGAAATGTTGCTACTCCTTTGCTCCAAGACCACCAACATTTTTTCTTTGCTCCTCAGCCCTCTTTGTGCACAGTTGACTCTGAGTAAAGGCAGAATAATAATCATTGCACACTCAAATGGAGAACTGTGTAATGATTTAAGTTAATTGAGTGAAAAATTCATAGCTCCCCATGGCAGCAGGCTTTTTTTTTATGGTAGCAGATTGTAATGTCAGTAAAGTGAGTTATTACTAAGGTTTCCATATGTATGATGCCAAGATTAATGAAAATGTCATATCACACAGCATGTAATGTTGCTTTCCAAGAGGACGATGCAACAGCAAAGGGAAGTCATAATCAACGCGATGGCCCATTAGGTTAAGATTATGGAGGGCTCTGCCAGCTTGCCCCAGGATCTGAGGACCTCAGAACCCAGGGACCACTTTCCAAACACCTCTTGGGTAAAGGCAGCCTCTCGAAGTAGCAAAGCTTAGGCAGAATGCATATTCAATGGAGCAAAGAGACTCTCAATGGTGTGAAACCGATGGTCAGGTCGACATCGTGGACCAATTGTGATTAGATATGGCAAAGAACCAAACAGGGAGGGGACATATAGGCAAAAGCCAACATATTCTTCCCAGTACAGAGAACAGACCCACGTAACATCTTAAATAACTCAGGTTCATTTCCTCTCACAAATTCTCCATAGAGTACCTGCCTTGTATAAGGACTTTATACCCATGAGAGAGCAAAGAAAAGGCTTTGGGTTGAAAGCAGACCCTTAGCTGGGCTGCCTCTACCTCTCAACTTCTCTTTTCCAGGGGATTGCCGGTCTGGGACCCCACTTCCCTACAAGACCATCTCTCTACTCTGAAACTGAGAACAATTTATCAAGTATGGATCTTCTTTAAAGAGTAGAATTCTCACTTAACCACCTGTGGCTTTATATTAGAATGTAATTGTTTTTCTCTATGTACATTTCTGCAGGGCTACTACCCATTTCTGGTGATTCATGGAGCAGGAGAGATGGAAAGGCACAAAGTGATGCTTTAAAAGGAACCTAGAAATTTTGTTAACATTTACAATGGGATTCAATTCATCAGGCAATTACTAAATGCCTCCTCTAAGCAAGGCAACGTGCTAGGTGCTAAACATGAAGAAAAATAGAACAGAAATGATAAAGAACAGAGATGATGACAATGAGTGACAGTACCTGCCTCTTCTTGAGGCTTTTCTTATTCAAAGACCACAGAAACATGAGGGGTTTTGCACAATGAGAGACAGAGTAAAAAAAAAAAACTGAGAGCTCAGAGGACAGTGTGTGAGATGGCCACATTGAACAAGTAAAGCCTACAGGGAACCCCAACAAAACAAGTGAAATAGGAATGTCAAAGTCAGTGCCACACTGCTAATGTGAGACAGTTCATTCCTCCTTTTTGTTAACATGGATCACCTAACTGTGGGGAGGGACACTGTCCTTAGTGATCAGGCTTGTCTGTACACTTGTTTGAAGAAGACTTTTGTGTTAAAAATAAATAAATAAATGTTCAGAATCACTAAAAAAAAAAAAAAGGAGAAACCAACAAGAGAAAATTCTCCTCTGGGTGTGGCCACCTCCTACAAGAAAAATCTCTTTGCTGGTATGGAAATTATTAGAACTCTTGGACAGAAGAATTCTTCCCTCCAGAGGGTTACATGATATGGAGAACAGTCAAGCTGAACAGAGCATGAAATGAACTCTAGATTTTTTGCAAGCAGATTTGAAAGGTTCAGAGAAAGCATGGACTACATTACATGCTCGACTGCTCTCCAGGGCTAGTCATCCCATTTCAGGAGAGATGGCAAGCTCTCAAAAATGAAATTATGAAGGCACTAAGAGAAATCATTTTGATGAAGATGGAAAGGGTAGGGGTCATCTAAAAAGGCTAAGTTGAATAGAAAGTAAATTCATAGATTTTACAAAGATAAGTAGAAAACAGAAGAAGAGGAAGGTAAAAACATTCTGGTTCTATAAAGGTGCTATTGCCAACACAAAAAAACAAAGAGTAGGTGGATTTTGATAAAGAAGAAAAAGGAGACCACTGTATCCTTCCTCCTTCCCTTCTTTCTCTCCTTCCATCCTTCCAATACATTTTGGAAACAGGGATACCAAGAAGGGATGGACCCACTGCCCAGAAATCCTATACTATGCCATCTGTGTCAAAGAGAGGGCAAAGATGTTTGATTCTTTTTGTTTGTTTGTTTGCTTTTGTTTTTGTTTTTGCCAGGGAGGATAACTTTTGGACTAAAAGGACAGAGAACAAGTGACTGTAAATCAGATAGATAATATATGAGAGATATGTGATGGATAGTGACAGCACTTCTAGATGCCCTTGAGTTCAAAATCCACTTGACCCAATCAGTTAATTCTTTGGTGCCCAAAGCAATGGCAAATAGAATATCTGAGCCATGGTAAATGAACTCTGAAAGGCTGTGGAGAATTGGGAAATTATTACGGAATCAAACGCAGGCAAACATTGACTCACTTTGAAAAAAAGGAAGAGAATTAATCCTGTAAAAATATCATGGAACTTGAATTTAATTCTTGAGAAAAAAAGAATATCTTTCAAAATATTTTCAGGGCATGTAGAAAGGAAAGCCATGGTCACCAATAGCCATCACGGTCTTGTCAGCATCACTTTATGCCAGTCACCTTATTTCCTATTTCAACAGAGAATACCAAGAGATAGGTCTGGGAAATGACAGGGGTGCCACTTATTTAGGTTAGAATCATCATTATTTGATATTATCCTTATGGAAAAGTTGTAAGGCTGTCAGCTAAATGATGGTAGCATTAAATGGACTTGAAAGTGATTAAAATTTCAAAACCAAGGAATGATCACCAGTGATTCCAGGTCAATTTCTTTCTATAAGGACTTCAGTGGAATGACCTCCTTGGGTATCAGTGTTGAGACCTGTGCTGTTTATCATTTTTATCACTGACTTGGATAAAGGGATAGATGTCATAATTCCTAAAGTTTTAACGACTTAAGGCTAAGAACTATGTCTAACACACCAGATATCAGAGTAGGGATCTAAAACAGTATCAGCAGCTTAGAAGATGTTTTTTTTCAACTAAATAAGATGAAATTTGATGAAGCAAATGTCAATTTTAACATTTGGGTTGAAAAACTCAATTTCACTCCTATAAGATGGGAAGTCGCAGTGAGATAGGAGTTTATTGAAATCCAGCTGGGGATGTTAGTGGACTACAAGCCTGATGTACATCACAGCATGCCCCATCTGACGTAGAGGTCAAGATAGTTGATTTAATCTGTATGAAGTCAGGTGGAATGGCCAGGACCAGAGAGATAATGATGCAACTCTCCTAGCCAGGCCTCATCTAGACAATCGTATTCAGTCTGGGGTACCTACTACCTTCTAGGTAAGACATCGATAAACTAGGGAGGAGGACAACCAGGTGACTGAAAATCTCTCTAAGCCTTGGCTTGTTTAAGACTCAGTGAGATAAGACTCAGTGAGGGACTGCACTTATCCTTTTTGACTGCCAAAGGCAGAATGAGAGGCAGTGATTGGGAGTACAGAAAGGAAGATTTCGGCTCAAAATCAGCGATCAAAGAAACAAACTTTCTAGCAATTAAGATTAACCTGATGTATGCTTCCTTGGGACAAATCTTCTCTCCCCTCTTCCCTCCCCTGCCTCCTTCTTTCCTTCCCTCCCTCTCCCCCTCCAAAGGTTTGTAAATAAAAGCTGTATATGAAACTTATCTGGCGTGTTGTAAGGTAGAATCTAGTTTATGTATGTGTTGGGATAAACAGATGGCAAATAGATAGATGAATGATTGAAAGATTTGATAGACACACATAGAGACAAATACAAAGATACAAAACTTTAAACAGCCAAGATAGTCGCTGTCACCAAAGAATTTCCTTTGCAATTGAGAAAGACAGAAAATAAAGGGGAGCAGAGGAGGCAGGAAGGAGAGGCATGGCATATGTGGTGACAATGCATGGTGGTGCCCCAGGAGTAAAGTAGGGGTCTGATTTCAAGCAATTGGAAATGAAAGGTCCTTTATAAGGCATTGAGCCCGGGGCAGAATGCAACTTTCTGATGAGATGGCAATTCAGACACTGGCTGGAAGTCCAGCAGAATGATAGCAGGGGTCAGGTGCAAGGGAGGCCAGAATGTCAGACCTAGAATCAGGCAGATCTGACTTCTACTTCTGCCTCAGACACTACGTGGCCCTGAGCAATTCACGTACCCTCTACCGGCCTCAGTTTCCTTTGTCTGTTGAGGGGGATAAAAATAAAACTTACTTAATAGCATTATTTTAAGGATCAGATGGGAACAGAAATGCAGTATTTAGCAAACCTGGAAGCATGATCTACATGCTAGCCACGGGAGGGAAAGGGCAAAGAACAAGTGCATTTAGATGTCACCGACTTTGGGCCAAACGCGGCACTAAGCACCTTACAAATAAACGGCCAAGAAGCGATGTGGAGACACAGATTCAGGTAAGGCCAGGTCACAGCCCCCCAAGAGGCCCCGGCCTCACAGGGCAGCAGGTGTGGCTGTGAGGGCAAGGGTGGAGGAGGATCTCAGGAGGACAAGAAGCATGGAGAGCTGGGGAGAGGAGCAGGACGTGGGCTGCAAGTCCTTCTGACGGGGCCCTGAGAGCAGACACTGGGCAAGCCCCCCAGGACCAGGCTCCTCTTGAGACTTCCAGAAAGAGTTACTAATCATCACTTGTTTTGCTGTTCTTGTTGTCCCCTATAATCTGGGAATCCGCGTAATGTTTGCCTCAGAATCTTAGCTGAGGCACCTTGGCTACTGATCTCTTAATGATGCCTTCTCATCCCCATCCAGTACCTCTGTGGCCCACCTATGGAAGGCAAGCTTGGGAGGAGGCTGCAGTATCTTCTCCTGGAGTGAGTCGGAATATCTCTCTTTGGAAGACAGAATGAATGGGAGGGTAAATGGCTACTCAGCCTGATCAGTACAGGAAATGTTTATTCTGGCTCGTTACCTTAGCCCTCACTTCTGCTTCTCCATATGACAAGATCCCTGTTTATGATGGTTAGAAATGATTCATGATCAGCATGCTATCCAAAGACTCAGAACCTCCCCCATACTCTGCACCTATAAATGTGGCCTGTGAGAACACCCATTGACTAGAGATAAGAAAAAAGCCTTTGGAAAACCACTGAAGGCCTCTTTGCTTAGACAACATATTAACCTGACCGTAGCAATCACAGGCTTTGCTTGCTAAACTTGACGCTCTTCCAGGTGTGCCCTGGGCTGCAGTCTTGAGGCCTTCAAGCTAAATTTTCCAAAACAACTTTTTTTCTTACTCTAATTCAGAACTGCACCATTATAAAAGGTATCATTAAAACACAGAGAATGTGGCTCCCCAAAGGAAGGCGTTCAGAACACGCCATACCTAACATTCTGAAATTCCCGTAGGATAACATGAAATATCTAATTGACTATCCTTTAATTAAAATCCACCCAGTAAATCTTCTCCAATCTCCATGGAATTATGAACCGTTTACTTTTAAGGCCTGATGAACCCTCTTTTTCTCAGACACGGCCTTCCATTGCATGTTTTGGACAAATTGTAGATTGAAAAAAAAATCATCAGCTATATGGGGATAGAATAGGATTACAACACACTTGTTTTCCTTTTCTGCTAAGCATCACAACACTGTGGAATTCTGTGCTCAGCACATGGCTTGTCTAAAGACATTCCATGGGACACTCTTGCAAGGCAACTTGACCTCCCTTCTCTAGGAAACAAAGATCACTGACGATGTTTGTGAGTTTTAGAATGTGCTTACCAAGGTGATCCTGGGACAGGCGTGGAAGCCACGGGTTTATTTCCTCTGGGTGAGCTCTCATCTCCATGTATTAGCAGAGAAGGGTCCTTTACACAGAAACAGAACAATATTGGTAAAAGGGAGAAATCAACAGAGATATAGCTGACGCTATGCCTGAAGCATAATGTCATGTTCCCATAAAACAGACTAAGGTAGCTTCTGTGAAATCATGGTTCTCAGCATAGTCACAGCAAATTAGAAAGCATAATTCATCAGGGATGCCCCAACCATCCAGGCATGAATAATCTGGATGGGCAGTGCAGTACTGGGAATGTCTCCCTGGAAATGGAGAAAGCCATTGCAGGCTTTGCACTCTCTGGGGAAGACTTAATGATTTCACGACACAAAGTAACTTGTAATTCAGCCTCAAAGAACACGGGATTCAGTGGCCCAGGAAATGGGGCTTGCTGAAAGGCTGACGCGATACATTCAAACTTGAGGCACTCAGGCTTCCACAACACAGGAGTGGGAAGAGTGGGGAGGTGGCCTTGATGACAGAAATAAAGTGGAGTCGCCACTCCAAAGGCAAATTGATCAAAGGCACATAGGGACACAAAGAGAGAAATGACCAAATACAGACTCTCATTAGTGCCAAACTCCGTCACAGCAAATGCATTCCCAACATCCACCTCCCTGCTGTCCGTCCTTCAGGAGAATCCTGAGAACAAGGCTGATTGCCCAGAAACCCGTAAAACATGACAAGCATAAGAAATGGGAAATACCCAAGGAAGCCTGTCACAGTGGAATATGTCCCACCCAGTCTTGGCTCTGCAAGGAACCAGAAACTGATTGAAATAAGTTATCCCTGATAGGTCTTGACCTTTTTGCTTAAGACTACAGTAAAAGACTGTGCTACTCTCAAAGGGCAGGTAACACAACATCAAGGCCTTAGAGGAAAAGTAAAGGAGTCTTTGATGAGAAATATGTGTAAATGATAAAGAATCTGGAGCCTAGAAGGTCCACTTAACCACAGAGATGGTTTTCATTTAAATGTTTTATAAATAATACTCTAGCCCAGGGAACATGGAAAGTCTATAGAGTATAATCTCCCCATTTTATTTTAAAATGTACTTAACTTTTTAGATAAGATAAAAGGAATGCCTTTCTATCCAGAGAATAATTCAAAGTTTTTAAATATAAAGGAAATATTTGTTTAAATTTTCCTGTTAGACTGAAAACAGTCAAGAGAGAACATAAAAAAGGGATAAAAGGAAAAGCAACAAAGGAAGGAGGTAAGATACAGCCATATTTTAGTGTAATCTTTAAAAGGGATGCAGCTAAATGTCCCCTGTGAAAAAGTTTATTCTATTAAAAAAAAGAAAAGAAAAAAACGAAGGCTGATGATGGTCTCATAGAGAAATAGCTGGTTGCCCAGTGGATAGAGCACCGGGTCTAGAGTCAGGAAGACCTGAGTTAAAACTGGCTTCGAACACTTACTAGCTATGTGACCCTGGGCGAGTCATTTAATTTCTCTTTGCCTCAGTTTCCTTGATTATAAAATGGGGATTTTCACAGCACCGACTTCCCAGGGTTGTTGTGAGGATCAAACAAGATCATGGGATAATACTGCTGATGGCATTTAGCCCAGGGCCTGGCACATCCTGAAGATGCAATTTTTAAAACGCTCATTTCCTTCCTCATTTCATCATACGTATCTTAGGAGGGTACAAATGGTGCAAATGGTGAGGAGAACATCAACTCATTTCCTAGTTAGGTATATATGGTAGGAGGTGCTGCTTGGCAGGATGTTTGGCTGCCTGTAATTTAATGTTGTTTCGACATATTGGTAATAAAAGTGGTTAAGCTCACTATCAAAACACTGCTTCATTATGGAGTAATAAAAGCCTTCCAGAAGACAATGAACAAGAAATTATTTATTAAAAGCATGAGAAAGGTTATTTGCTTTAATTAACATGGGATGCGGGTATAGAAGTTCATTCATTACTTCTAGAGAAATCACCCATTAGAGAGAGAGAAAAAAAGGGGCAATTTGCCTTAATGTTTGTGATCAATGTCTGTCCTTTAACATCAACATTAATGATCTGGAAGAGATAAACTATGCAGTAATTATGGGAACAAATGATACTAAATGGGGGATGTGTATGAATACCAGTGAGACTAGAAATATTTGGGAAGTGGATTGGAAAGGGAAAACATGTACACAAAATTCTATGAATTTGGGAAAGAAAAATGATGTCTGATTAGAAACAGCTAGGAAGAGAAGTGACAGAGAAAACCAGATGCAGTATCTTTGGTGTTCCAAATATGATGATGAAAAAACTCCCTTTGGATTGCATGGAGGGGATAGGGCTTTTTTTTTTTCTTGAAGAAAAGGGAGGAACTTCTAACCTCTTGTAAAATATTTGTAAATAAAAATGCAAATTCAATCCCAAGTACCCCTATTTGTAAAACGGTAAATCAGAAGAGTGATCACAAAGTATAGGCTTAGATCTCTTCCTCCTCTTCCTTCTCTTCTTCCTCTCTTCATATCTGCCCTTTTCCTCTCCTTGATATATTGGCCAAAATGGCCCACTGGTTGCCCACGTATTTGCTTAGTGAGGCTGGCCTTTTAAGAAGAGGCCTAGCCTTTGTGCTCAGAGCATACTCAATGCTTTCCCAAGGGGATAGGCCAGGGGTGGGGAACCTGTGGCCTAGAGGAAGGACTGGTTCTGTGAAATTTGGATTCAGTCAAAGGGCAGCCCTTGAGGACCTAGAGCACCACGTGTGGCCTTGAGGCTACAGTGTCCCCATTCCTGGGTAAGGCCCAGCCAGAGTTTGCATGCCACGCCCCTGGCTTCCAAGAAGTCAGCTTCTCCCATAGGAAGTAGAAGTCATGGGCAAACCATTCAGAAAAGCAAATTGAGGAGATCCAAGTGTGTCTGTAGGGTAATCTTCCAAATAATTAGAGCCGGCCCAACATGGGTTGGCTTCCCTCAAGGGGAAGGGTGGTTCTTCAAGTGAATGGTAGAATACAGCTTGGTGATGCAGTGGATAGAGCCCTGTGCCTGAAGTCAGGAAGACCTGAATGCACATCCAGGCTCAGACACTTACCAGCTGTGTGACCCTGAGCAAGTAGCTTAACCTGTTTGCCTCAGTTTCAACATCTGTAAAATGGGGATAATAATAGCACCTACCTCCCAGGGTCATTTGTGAGATCAAATGTGATAGGAACTGTAAAGTGCTTAGTACTGGACCTGGAACATAGTAAATGCCATGTAAATGTGAGCTATCATCAGTTTTTATAAGGGGACCTTGTCTAAATATTGATTGGAAGAGAGAGACATTAAGGTCTCTTTGAACTCTGTGATTCTAAAATCCTCTGCCTGTGAGTAAGAAGGAAGGCACTGAGACCTGTATGTGAATCTTGTACCCAATCAAGTTTATTCTGTCCATGTGCAGTTCACCCACACCTACGTGGGATGGAGAGGATGGCACTGCATGCCAAATGATCGCCTTTCCCAGATTCTATTGCATAGAGCCCAAGCCAAGTTTGTGCGGTTCTTGGGTTGTCCACCTTACCTATGTCTCATTCTCAATATTTTGGGGAGGTAAAACTTTATTCTCTTTCCTGAAATAACCTCACATTCCTGACCCATTCTGGCCCCTATCCAGGTTCTTCTGCCCTTTCTGTGTTTAACACCAGGATTCTTGCTCTGGAAAAGGAGAGATTTCGAGCAAATGTTTTTGGAGTTTTGTTGTTCATTTGTTCATTCATTCATTTTATCTATTTATTTATTTGTTTCTGTGCTTGTTCATTCATTTTGCCAAAATTAGAGAAGGAAACTTTTTAAATAGATGAAATTTGCTGGCTCTACATCCTATAAATTCAATATTCCCAAATAAATGAATAAGTTCAAACTCACGAATTTGTAACAAACCTTGTCCTTGTGGTCTTGAGCTTGAAGCTGTCTGTCTGTGTGTAAGATTAGCGTCGGGGGACAAGAGGATCTTCCAGGCTCTCTGCCATTATCTGTAAAGGGACAAGGATGCAGTTACAAACGGCCAAGAGGTGTCTGAATGATCGGGTGAATTCCATTGGTATCAGCTGCCTCGTTGCAGACCATGCCACTGCCTTCATGACAGACCTCATTGACACCCCAGTATCGGCAAGGTGACCCTTCCCCTTATTTTATCCTGGCCAGCAGCTCCAGACCAGTGCTTCTTTATGGCTCTTCCTCCTAATTAGAAGGCAAACTTGCCTTAGCTGCATTCAGGTACACAATAAGTGCTTAATAAATGACATGTTGAGCTGCTTAACTTAGACAGGATACAAAGCCCACTTCAAAAACGGGGATTTTGTGATAAATGCTGAACATCACCTATCTGAGAGGAAGCCGCAGCAGATTTCCAGGCCAGCTGTGTTCTTGTTTCCTTCAATAAGAAGGAAGGTGGCCTGAGAGAAAGAGCAAAGGCTTTACATCACTTAACCTTTGGAGGCTTCAGCTTCTCATTTCAAACGTGAAGAGGTTCCTTATAACTTTGATACGTTATATGCTTATTATATATACATTTTCTAGGCAAAATCATAATGATGCACTGGAAAAAAAAACTTTTTACATTAAAAGAGAAATTTCCAGTGCCCAAAATTTGTGATGAAATCAGATCCATGTTCATAGCAAAAGCCTTAGATGGAGGATCCATGAAAATGCCACCTGTTCATTTCTAGAGACTCCACCTACATGGTGATAATGAGGCTCCATACAACATTAACTCACCAAAGAGAAACTGGCTTGTTGTACTCAAATTTCAGACCCTGGGCCAAGCATCAATGAGAAAGGGTTTTATTGAAAGTGCTGAATTGTAATCATGTTGTCAGAAGGCAAAAAGAAGCTGCAGTTAGATGGAAAGAAAGGCTACAGCCTGCCTTGAGAGAAGTAAGACTTTGTGGAACATGCTTTACTCTGGGTCTGAAGGCAACAAGAAAGAACATTGCCTCAAAAACTTGGTCATCTTCAAATGTATGTTCATCTTAAACATTGCAAAAGGTGGTAGGGCAGTGGATGCACTGACACCAAAAACAGAGGGTGTGAAGGGAAAGATATTCTATGAAGAATTACATAAAACACTCCAAATGAAATCAATATAAAATTAAACATTCGGTGAATTCAATGAAAAAGTAGACTTAGGAGAGAACAGGAACTCTAGTAGAAATTGTGTCTCTCTAGAGTAAAAGACTGTGCACGAGATGAAAACAAATGCCTCCCTTACAGAGCATGGCAACTTTCTTTAAAAAGAGTGTCAGGAGGAGGGGCTGGTCATAGTTAAGATGTAGGTATGCACCAGTGAGTATATGAAAATTCACTGGGACCACAACATCTAGCATGTCCCACACCAGATCATGTTTCACTTCCAACCCAGTTGTACCCTTGTACCATCTTGCTATTTTCCCTGTCCTTTGCCCCATCCCGTCTTTTCATCTCCTGCTCTGGCCATAATGATCAAGTCAACACCACACTAGCTCCTGGAAGAGTCATAGAAATTGATTGTCTTAAGGCTCCGCTCACCAAACTCATGATCCCACTGACAGAAACACCTTTGCCTAGACACCATTTCCTCTACATGTCTACCCTTGTGGGTAGAGGCTATCTCACTTTTGCACATTTATTACTAGGACTTAACATAGGGTTTAAAACTGTCAGTGCTAAATTATGTATTTGTTTTCATTCAAACATTTAATTATTTCACCCATTCATTCATTTTTTCATTCATTCATCCATACACAAAAAGTAAAGTGATAATAATTAAAGACAAGAAATTACTTGCTATAGTTATGGGAGAACATATTTCAATCAGTCACTTCTGCATAGTGCGGACAATGACTAGTGACACAAGAGTCAAAACCAATACTAAAATGGACTCCCCTCCCCAACATAAATAAGAATTTATCAGCACAAGTGAGACAAGTTCTGACATATTAAAGTGAATGTTGACACTGAAAAATGGAAAAGGGATGAAAGAACAGACATCAACCTTGATTATATCCATTCCCTGAGACAGTTCAATTGGTATAATTCAATCACCATGAGACCAAAACCACCCAAAACCTCTTAAAGCCATGAAGTGCTTCATTTTGCATGCTAATCAAAGAGGTTTCACAGACAAAAACAGTATTAGTTTGAACAAATTGGTTTGAAGAATCGTACAGGATGACATTAAAACAAAACAAATGAGTTGTGCCACTTTATAAATCAGTGAGAAACCATGGAGTAAAAAAATCAGATTATAGAAAGCTAGACAAATGATCCAACTTAGGGAAAGTTTCCCAAAAATATTTTAGTATCTGACAGTTTAGAGCATTAGACCAATCAGGTTATTTCAGAGGAATCAACATAGCATTTTATGAAGTTCCAAAATTCAACTTTAAAAGTGAAAGATTGGGGAGGCCAGGTTAACCATAAATTTAACTGATAAAAATGTTGGGGTTTTAACAGACCACAAGCTCGATATGTGTCAACTGGGGCATATGGTAACCAAGAATTGTAATCCAATTTTTGGCTGCATTAAGAGAATTATAACTTCTAGAAATGAAGAAGCAATAAGTGCCTTATCCTCAGCCCTGCTCAGGTGACATCTAGAATATGACTTACAACTCTAAGCAAGGAATTTAGGAAGGACATTAACAAGCTGGAGAGCAGCTAGAAGAGGTTGCTGCGTATATAGAAAGTTCCAGAGTCCACACAGTAGGAGGATCATTGGAAGGAAGTGGGCTGGTTTAGGTGAGAGAAGATTTGGGAGAATGACAACAGGCATCCTCAAGTGTAGTAGGATAAAGGATGGTTGGGGATTAGTCTGGTGCTTTGACTAGTCCCACAGTTCTGCTTGAAACCAATTCTAGGAGCAGCAGTGGAACAGATATCTTCAGTATGTCAGTATTGCCAACCAAAAACTGCAAAACCATTCACGTAAAAGCTGTCATCAGAGAGATAAGTGATTGGGCCATGGGGTGGCCAAGTGAGGAGCAGGGCACCACACCTTTATCCAGAGGAAGACTCCCTTAATATGGGTCTTTGAAAGGAAGTGCACAAGGTATGTCTTCAGGTCCCATCTCCAGTCTTGGAGGGAGCACTGATATTGAGGAGATCAAAGATACAAAGATCGAGGACACTGGGGGGTTAAGTGACAACGACCTGTGTACGCAGACCATTTCTGTTCAAAGACGGTGCTCAGACTGACACTTTCCCAACTCAGCAGCTGACTATCCCCTATGCAACACAAGCGTTGGTGCACACATCCTGACCTCAAAAATCTACAGTACACAAACATATACAAAAGACCACATAGCACAATGGAGACAAAGCTGGCCATGTAGTCATGAAGACCTGGGTTCAAGATAATACATACTTTCTGTGTGGTTGAATCTTCCTGAGCCCCTAATCTGGGTATGTAGGCTCTCAATTACCTGTGACAATAAATTATAGATGAGTTGCTCCTCTCCATTAATAAAGGTGGGGAGCTCCCTATAACAAGGGAGAGAATAAGTAATTATTAAGTGACTATTATATGGCAAGAACTAGGAAGACTCAGCTTCCTGAGTTCAAGTCTGCCCTCAGACACTTGCAAACTGTGTGACCCAGGGCAAGTCACTTAACCCTGTTTGCCTCAGTTTCCTCCTTTGTAAAATGAACTGGAAAAGGAGGTGGCAAACCACTCCAGGATCTTTGCCAAGAAAATCCCCAATGTGGTCACAAAGAGTCAGATACTGCTAAAAAATGAGTGAACAACAAAACTCTATGGCAGGCATCATGCTTTACAAACACTTGCTCATTTGATCCTTACAACCATCCTGGGAGCTAGGTACATTATTACCTCCATTTTTCATTTGAGAAAGCTAGTGATTTGCCCAGGGTCAAACAGTTAATAAACACCTAGGTCAGATTTGAACTCGTGTCTTCCTGACTCCAGGTCCAGCATTCTATCCCATAAGGGACTTAGCTACCTTCATTATAATCACACATCTGGGCCCCCATCTTATATAAATTTACCTGTTGATAGAAATACACCACTCACACTCACCCCTTCATACACACATACACACAAACACGTTCCCTACCCCCCCACATCCCTGAATTTCTGGCAATGGAATGGCAAACATCTGTGGCATTCCCTGAATTGTTTCATTAATAGATACTGTTTATTATAACTCATTGATTGTGCAGCCATTTTTGAGGTATGTAGATGAGTCAAAGCAGACAGGGTCTTTTCTGCCCACAATTGGCTCTGCTGCAACATATGTCCCAGGATGGGCATAGCTGCTTCACAGCACCCTGAGGGATGCTCCCACCTCCCCTACCCCTTGGCATGCTTCAGACTCACTACAAGCTCAGATAATGTTGTCATAAAAGAATTACTGGAATAGGAAAGGGAAACATTTTATAAAGGTGAAAAATCGAGGACTTGGGAGCTATCAAAGCCAAAGGACTGAGGTCAGCAAGCCTGCCTGCTCCCTATTAAGGGTTGACATGACGCTAATGTGCTCTCTGGAAGATTTATCAATTGATACACCCCAACGACCCAATCTGAAGGGTCTCTAGGTGGCCCCCTGCCTGTCTGCCTTATGATGACCCTTGGAGAGCTAGAGAATGGTGCAAAGGTCACCCAGAAACTTGATGGGCAGCTGGAAGACAGGTCAAGAAAATAAACTCATCAGTTGGTCAGCAAGTATTTACTTCATGTCCACAAGAAACACTGTTCCTCAGGGGGAGGAGTGAAGGAAAGCTAATATCAGAAGAAGGTCAGAGGCTCAGGCTGGGACGGTCTCCTTTGATATGAGGCAGAGAGTTGGGCACGGTCATGGGTGGGTACCTAATTCTTATATTTACAGGAATGTAAGTATATGAAGGGGCAGCTAGGCAGCACAGTGGATAGAGCTCTGGGCCTGGGCTCAGGAAGACTCATCTTCCTGATTTCAAATCCAGATGGGGACACTTCCTAGCTGTATGACCTTGGGCAAGTCACTTAAATCTGTTTTCCTCAGTTTCCTCATCTATAAAATGAGCTGGGGAAGGAAATGGCAAATCACTCCAGTATCTTTGCCAAGAACACCTTAAATTGGCTTGAGAAAAGTAGGACAAAACTAAAATGACTAAACAACCACAAAAAAATATAAGAAACAAAGTAGAAGGGACAAGAAAAACAATACAAAACAAATTTTAAAGCAACAAAAACAGTAAAAAGATGATCTAGCTCTATTTTGTACTCATCATTCAAGTATAAAATTCCCACATCTAATTTTTTGATCCACATGACAACTCCTTGTGAAGGGACTTTGCTTTTGGGCAGCATACAAGAGCGAGAAGGATGCTTGGGTCTCATTCATTTGCATATTTCCCATTCCGCATGCCCTTAAATAAATGGATCAATTCTCTTAATTGTTCAGGGTAAAGTGAGTGGAATATCAGGTCTCAGGATCTAGAACTGGAGGGGCCCTGGAGACCATCTAATGAGAACAGCTCTTACCTGTAGCATACTTTAAGGTTTCCAAAGCCTGGAGATCGTAGATCACTTTTGAGCCCCATGACAACCTTTTAACACAAGCCTTCTAGCTCATAGTATACTCACTGTACCTGTGATAAAACTGAGGCTCCATGAGGTCGGCCCAAAGACATTCCCAGAGCACACAGCTCTGAAGGGGCAGAAACAGGACCTGAACCTGCATCTGTCTGGACATAGAGTCCTACTTCCTTTTCATTCCACCAAGTCCTGACATCTAAACCCATCATTTGCATGAGAGGAAAATGAGAGTGGAAGGGATGAATTGATTTCTAGAGAAACTACCAGAATACCAAAGTATTCTGAAATTTCTGAGTAGATATCAGGATAAAAGGCTCATTTTGTCTTGTGTGTTTCCATGTTTCCTGTGAGTCACCATTCTGATAAATATCAATAACATCAAAACTATATGTGGCCCCTATGAGCTTGAATTCAACTAGATTTCTCTCTAGTGAGCAAAGAGAAAAAGATGGCTTACGAAGCCCTGGAACCTTAGTGTATGACACACACCACTCAAAATGTAAATGTGCCATCCTCCACAGTGCCACCCTCATCCTGCTACTCAGGTTGCAGAGTGCCTTGATTGATTCTCCTTGGCTGTGAGCAGGCCAGCCATTTCAGTAAGATGGGCCATTCAAAGAAGAGCCTTGGCCCTGTTATTCCTCCCTCCCCAACTTCTGCTCTGACTGCACTCCCTGACTTAATTTCATGCAGAGGTGGGATGAATTTCAGTCTGGAGAAAAAGAAAAGTCCAGTCCTTCTATAGCATATGTTAATGCACGCAGCATTGATGGGGCAGGCCATTCTTGAGTCAACTCTAGCAGCAAAGAGCACTTTGAACGTTGCTCAGGGAGTTCAGTAAGAGTTGATTACTGTCCAGCACTTGGCCAAACCTTAGCTGAGATGTCAGTATGTAAGATATAGGCCTATGGATAGGCCAGTTATCTTTCCTTCTGCCTCACTCAGTGCTATGCTTATATTGAGCTGGATCATCAGAAAGCTATGAAAGTGGACTGGCTTCTCTCTGCTCCCTACAGAAATGCCTTCATTGACCACAATTTAATGCTCCACTTTCATCACAATTTAATGTTACACTTTCAGCACTCACAGAGGGTCGATAGAAGAAATATCTGTTGGAGGAGAACTCCTGCGGTTTTTGTAAAGCAGCACTTGAAAACACAGCCCATTATGTGCACTCATGTCCATTAGAGAAGGCTCTGTATAGTAAATCCCTCTTAAGAATTCTGAGCTAGGAAAATGATTCGCCTTAGACTAGATGATGACAACTGGGTAACCTACCCTACCCAGTTCAATCTAACCCAAGAAACAAATATTGAGCACTGACGGTTGTTGGACCCTGAGGATACAAAGGCAGAGCAGACAGCAAGCTCGAACTTCAAGGCGCTTACATTCTGCTGGGCAGAGGGGCAACCCACTATCTTCTCTCTTCATCCTTGTCTGTCGGCCATCTGAGAGCTAAGATTGGACTTCCCATTTCCTACGCTCATTTCCTACCAGCGTGCCCCTGTTGGTCTACACTCCACATGGCCCTCCACTGAGTGTGGTGACTGAGTCCATTCTTCCCCTACCCCTTCCCTCCCTCCCACTTTTCAGTGGATTGCCTTTCCGCATTAGATTATAAGGGCCTCAAGGGCAGGAACTATATTTCCCCAGGGCTAACTAAATATCCCTGGTTCGTTTATTTAACCATAAATCACAGGGCCTGGCACTTGGTAAGCACCAAATACATCTTTATGGACTGACTGAATGAAGGATATGGAAAAGTGAATCCCAGATTCCTTGTCCAAGCATTGCTCAGATCCTTTTGACTGGGTTCTCTTCTGCTCTTTTTTGTGACATTTTTATCTGATTTAAGTTTCCAGCTTCTTTATATCCTTTCTTTGAAAGCCAGCCAAATGGAAAAAAGAAACAAATAAATACACTTTGCACTAGTTCTATTCCAAACTTGTCAAAATTGCCCATCATTTCAAATAGACGTAAGGCAGCATATGTTTACTGTTATCAGAAGGTTGGTACTCAACTTAAATTCAATAAGCAAGTAATTAGCACTCGCTGACTGCCTACCCCTCCAACAGGCATCATAGCTAACAAAGGAGTAGTCGTGTCCTTGACCTGCCTGTGCCCTCAAGGAGCATACCTCCCCTTTTGTTAACCAGACAGAACCAGCCTCTAACCTGAGGATGGCTGGAGCCAAACAAGCAGGCCAGAGACAGGAGAGTCAAAGTTTAATTTCAGAGGGAAATAGCTTGCAAGCAAGGAGGGACATTAGACACAAGTGTCGGGGCCCCATCCCTAGCTGGGGGACCTGAGGCAGTGTGGGGAGTTCCCCATACTTATACCAATGGCTACGAGCTGCGGCCCTGGCAATGAGAGCTAACAGCAGTAATGAGACAACTTGGATTCCTAGGACTTCATGACTAGAACGTGGGTACAACAGGTGCTTGTCCGAGCTCAGGGAACACCTGGTGCTGGTCAAAGCAATACAATAATTCGGTGATTTTGCCAGAGATCTTGCAGAAGATGAGCACGAAGGACTGTTGTTACAGCAGGCTCAGGGCACAACTTGCTTACTGGCCTTAGCTCTGGAAAACAGGGGGCCTCCTAATATCTTGTCACCTCCTCAGTGATTTTTAAGGAGAACATAGATGAGGGGAATTTTGAGCACCTGCAAGTGCTAGAGAGGTGCCAGCTTTGAGCACTGGTGTGACCATTTTCATCACCATCACCATCATCATCACGGTCATTTTCCCATCTGTTTCCAGACTCTGATGATCATTTTTTATTTGGAGCGCTCCCAAATCCTGACCTCTTCACACCTGCCCTCCAACCTCCATTCCCACATTTCCACCTGCTTTGTAGACACTTTTACCTGGAAGCTGGAGGCAGCAAGAAATGGACATTAAAAACGGTCAGAGACTTGTGTGAGGCAGTAGTAAAGTGGAAGGGTTTTTTTTGCTTTTTTCTCCACATGCCCATGCAATCTCCTCACCTCCCAGACCCCACTCAGAATAAGTAAAATGCCATACCAAGAGAGCTAGAGTAAAGCACTGCATGGCATCTGGCCAATGGGGTTTACAGACCAGTATGGGGGGAAAGGTGTGCATACAAAAAAACTAATAATAATAATAATAATAATATATATATATATATATATATATATATATATATATATATATATATATATATATTTCATTTACACATGTCTAAAAGAGGTTAAATTTGCTCTTATTGGTGTGGATAACAAGAAGAGATCGATTCTGCAGGAAGAGGAGATCAGAGCTGTCTTCCTAGAGAGTGGGGGTGTGAGTCGGTCCTTGAAGGATTGGCAGAACTAAGTCAGATAGAGAGGACAGAAGGGAAACATTCCAAGTAAAGGAACCATATGGACAAAGGTCCAGAAAGCATTATATCACTTTGGAAGAAAAAAATAATTGCCCAGGTAAGGAATGGGAAGGAGAGTATTATGGCACATGTCCAGAAAGCTAGGCTAGAGCCCACTCCTGCTCAGGAGGTCACATTTATGCCTTTCTCTCATCCTCTCCTCCTTCTAATTAGTCACCAAGTCCAGTGGACTGTTCCTGCCCCCAAATCTCTCCCTTCTTTTCCTTCTCTTACATTCCTCCTCCCATAGCCATGTTTCACTAATTACAGCCTGTTGTGACACCATCCTCAAGATGGTAAGAGGAAGCCACTGAAAAATTCTGAATAGAGGAGTAACATGATTGAACTTGGTCAATAGGATGAATTTTCAGCATTGTATAGTCATTCAGTCAATAAATATTTATTAAATATTTACATTTATACTACATGTCAGGCACTGTGCCAAGAACTGAAGTACAAAGAAAGACAAACAGTCTTTGATGTCAAGAAGGTTATAACTGAATGGAAAAGAAAGCATGAAAACAACTTTATGCAAACAAGACAAATACAGGATAAATGGAAGACCATGAGTAGAGAGAAGGCAGTAGTGCTAAAGGGGAAGAGGAAAGGCTTCTTGTATAAGGTGAGATTCAGAAATGAGGAGGAGGATTATGGCTATGGGAGAAAACCACTAAAAATATCCAGTGTCTGGAGATAAAGTGTCTTATGTAAGGAACAGTCCAGAGTAGACTGAAGAGGAGAAATCACTCAATGGGAGATGATTGATGACGGTGATCTTAAGAGTGGCCCTGAGGTAACAGAAGACTGAAGTATAGCTGTGGAGATAGAAATTTAGAGGAAGGGATAGTTGGAAGAACCACAGAGCAGGCTGAATCCAGAGGATTTAGTGATGAGAGAAAAGAATTACGAGTCAAAGATGAGTGACATTTGGGTAATGGGTGTCAGGGTCGGAGGTTCCCCATGGCCATAACTATGCCAAGAGGAAAGACAACTTGGTTCAGAAGGACAATCACAAATTTAGTTGACGGTCTATTGAGTTTGATAAAGGTCAGCTGCATAGTGAGATATGTATGTATGTATGTATGTATGTATGTATGTATGTATGTGTGTGTATGTATGTGTGTATGTATATGTGCATATGTATATGTTCATATCTGAAATACATATGTGCATATATAATTTATCTAGTTCTTTAAAGTGTATGATATGCTTCATAAATATTATCTCATTTTGTCCTCACAATAACCCTGGGAATCAGATTCTATTATTATCCCCAATTATAGATGAGGAAACTGAGGAAGAAAGACGTAAGAGAACTCTGAGTTCAGATTTGATCTCCTGCCTTTCTGACATCAAGTCCACTCTGTGTGTGTATAAAACACATGTGTATACAAACTCATACATGTATGTGCACATACATGTAGCTGCAAATTAATATATACATGTGTGTATATAAGTATAAATTTAACCGTTGGTGCTCAGTGCAAGATTTTATTCAATGAGTAAGAGAATCTGTTTGCATATTATAAGAGCCATGTCCTTATTGATATTCTCACTAGACAGAAAACAGACATATAAAGCAGGGGTACAGAAATATAAGGGAGACTCAGATATTCTCTGGGAGAGGACGATTAAGGAGTTTAGGGAGTTGCTTTCATCGCATCCTTAAGTACCTCAACATTAAATAAACAGCTATTGTGACACTGGGTGACCTCAATGCAAAGTTCAGTACGAGAGAAAGAGGAAAACACATGTTGGGAAACATGACTCAGGAGGGAGAAACCACAGCAGCCACAGGGTTGGAGAGCACCCAGGAACCTACTGTGCCTTTTCATTATAACTCAGAGGACAGACTTGCCGTAAGCCGAAGTGGAAGGAATGGTAGATTTCCAAAGGGGGATGGACTGGGCATGTTATAACGGTAAGAAGCTGATGGCCCAGCATATTGCAAAAAACCGACACTTCGTCTTCTTTCAGTTAACCCACAATCTTGTTGATTCAGGCCTAGTACTGGACTGATTCTCCCAACATACTAAAAGACCTGCAAGAAAGCCTCTAGCCTACGATATTATGTATCTGTAGGTAGTACAGTGAGTAGAGTACTCAGACTCAGGAATGCCCCAATCTGCTTCAGATTCTTACTAGCTCTTTGACCTTAGACAAGTCAGGTAGCCTCTGTTTGCCTCAGTTTACTCATCTGTAAAGCGGGGATAATGAGAGGATCTACCTCAAAAGGTTGCTGTAAGAATCAAATGAGGCAGTGCATGGAAAGTACTTAGCAAATTTCACAGTGCTATTGCAATGTTATCATTGGCTTGACTGTTTGTTTACTTATTTGCTTATTTATTAAAACTTTGGATAGGAGGGCATGAACCAGAATTCATGCAAGGAGGAGGCAGAGATAGGTCACAATTGGGAGCAATGGAAGGAGGAACTGAGTTAACAAGATTGTGGTTCAGTTGAAGAAGATTTATCACATCAAAGTCCATATTTTACATTAAATTCAAAGAAAGAAGAAACATAAAAAAGATGTAACATACAATTATAAAAAGCTGTAACTCTGACCTAATTAAGCAAAATGGGAAATTGTTTAAAAAAATAACTTTCTTTCATATTTTCTTAGAAAAGTTTAACAAAGTTTTTAAAGAAGCTTAACAGGGTAAAAGACTCGTCAGAGGGGCAGCTGGATGGAGCAGTAGATAGTACACCAGCTCTGGAGTCAGAAGGACCCGAGTTCAAATCTGACCTCAGACACATAACACTCACTAGCTGTGTGACTCTGGGCAAGTCACTTAACCGCAATTGCCTTACCAAAAAAAAAAAAAAAAGACTCATCACAATGGGGAGGCCAATGGAACTCAGAAACATCTATAGCAACTAAAACTTGAGCGCTTTACCAAGTATAGAATTTCTGCTATTTGTCCTTTGTTGTCAAAGAGGACCAGAACACCAGGGAGGTGATGCCAGGACATGTGAGTGAATTGGGTTTAAGTGAGGGAGGGCTGTGCAAAGTCACCAGCCTCACTTTCTTCTCTGGAACCATCTGGGTCCAGTGGCCAGATATGAATCAGGACAACTGGAGATGGCCCAGGATGCAGTGGGAGACCTTGGCCTTTTCAAGCTAAGGTCCTTAGCAGGTCTCAGTTTGACTGAAGCAATGCCATTAAGTGACTAAGGCATAATAAAAAAAAATGAGGCAAAGAATGGCATTTAAAACAAAACAAAACAAAACAAACAAAAAAAAAACCCAGATCTGGGAAGGCAAGACCCTCAGTGTTTCTGGCCAAAACAGAAACAATTGTTATTTCCATCCATTCTGAGCTAATAAAGGCCCAAACAGTGACCAAGCCTTGGGACCAGAGTGATCTGGGGTTAAGGCAGGTCTTTAAGACAACTTCTAATAGGACAGTCTACTGATCCCAGAACAAAATGTAGTTAAAAACATTTCATTTGGAAACATTCCCCTCCCTTGATGACCCAGCGCTGGGTCCAGTTGCATTTCGCAATGTGGGATTCCATGGTGAGGGCAAGATGCCCATGTTTCTTTAAATGTCCTTCATGTGATCTATATTACAGTTAGGGGTCACACAATACATAGTGCACTGGGCCTGGAGTGAGGAAGCCCTGAGCTCAAATCCATCTTCAAATACTCAATGTGTGACCATGAGTAAGTCTCTTTACTTATGTTTGACTCAGTTTCCTTGAACTGTTGTGAAGACCAAATGAGGTAACAGTTGTAATGTGCTTATTACAATGCCCAGCACATAGCAGACGCTACATAAATGAGTATTCACATCCCTCTTCCTTTTCTTTAATCATGAAATAATCTTTACAGGGGAATAGAGTTCACATGCCAGAGCACCCCAAGAGACAATGCAGTGGCACATTCAAACATCAACTGGGCCAATGATTCTATCAACTTAGCTGATTCACATCATTTTTCTGAGCCTCAGTTTCTTCATCTGTGCACCCTTTGACTTGTTGTGAGAAAGTTCTTTTCAGCCTGAAGAGAAGCACTAACGGGATTATCATAGGCAGAAGAGCTCTAATGACTAACAGGATCCTTGTGGCTGCTTCCATTACTCAGCTGAAAGAGCCCATGTGGGGAATGAAGCAGAGCACAGGAAAGGGGGATGAGTCAGAAACACATAGCTTTAATGTTCAAAAGAAAAGATGTTCCCTCGTTGCCCCACTTGCACCTTCCCTCTGAGAACTACACTGAGCTGAAGGACAGGAGGCAGAAGTGAACTTCCTGGTCAGGAAGCCTATAGTTACTCACTTCATTAGGGATAATGGCTCTCTAGTGGATAGGCAGATAGGTAGTCAGGGCGTGTTCAAATCCCCAGAGCAAATGTCACCCTGACATTTGGGGGATTTTACAGTAAGACGGTCTGCAACACCCCAGATTCCTGGCCTGATGGAAACTACCTTCAATGTGGGTATGTTGGCTATTAAAAGGCTGGTTGAGAGCCAGTGTGGAGCTTTCTCTTGGCTTAATTTTCATCAGGAAGGAAAAGAAGAATCTCAAAAGTCAAATAAGGAATATGCAGTCTCCACGTCTGAGCACATGTCTGACTCAACCAAGTGTGCTTCAATTCAAAGGACACATGGGGAAAGGAGAGGAAGGAGAAACTGTGTTTAAAAAGGAGGGTTCCTAGAACAGATCTAGAGCCAGAAGGGACAAGGTGAGCATGTTAAAGCCTGGAGGTAACAAAAGTGTGAAGCCCCAGAGTGGGAGGATGACTCCTCCGAACCTTGTCCCAGCACACCATGCCTCCTTCCTCACTTTGCTTAACATCCCAGTGTATGTAAGCGTAAAGCAAAGGGCCATCACATGACTGAAGAAACCCCACAGGGATGAACATGCCCAATTCCTCACTGGCCAGCAGACTGACGTAGCGTCTGAACACGCTACCAAGAAACATTATCATCTCAAAGAGGCTGTGCTGCGGCATGAGCTCAGAGAACGAACGTCGGAGGTTTACAAAAATGATGTTTTAATGGTCCTCCCCCTCTCCAAGGCTCCTTGCAGCTCTCCATCCCCTGATCCTATCATCACTCTCCTATGATCCCAATGCACCTCCTTAAAGAAGAATGCCAGGGACACCCATGAGAAACAGTCAAATTGTTTTTCTTACATGCAAATGAGGGCACGAAACAGTGTGAGTCACCCCCTGAAGTGACAAAATAAACAAGTAGAGTGGGCATGACTTGCCAACTTCAGCTTTATGACGATAATAACAATTACCATAGTCATTGTATATGGAAATCAATTATCATAATACAATGGTAAAAATGATTCTGGTTTTACAGGCCCATGAATGAGCATTAATCCAGTTTGTGAGGTCGACTTCTCCAGTTCATCCTATGGCAGACATCCTCTGCTGGATGATTCATTAACCTTCTTCCAGGAGGATTTAGAACTGATGTTTTCTGGGGAAAACTGATCCTCAAGAAGCAGTCAGACAATGGCCAGGAGTATTCCTCATTGGGGCAGCTAGGTGGAGTACCAGCCCAAGAGTCAGGAGGAGCTGAGTTCAAATCCGGTCTCAGACCAGACACTTGACAGTTACTAGCTGTGTGACCCTGAGCAAGTCACTTAACTCCATTTGCCTCACCAAAAAAAAAAAAAAATAGAGTAGTCCTCATCTCATCCTGTTGGTAGCTTCTAGTTGGAGATGTCACCATCAGCTTATTTGTATATCCATGTGATAATTCTTTAAAATGTCATTGCAAACAGCTAAGAATCCATCCCATATTTTGTTTGGGCATCAACAGGTCCTTCGTTCATGGGCATACGATGAGACTTTGGCTTATTAGGAGAGATTCCTGCCAGCAAGCCTCTGGATGTTGGGTCACTGCCTCCATCCAGTTAAGAGATTCCAGGGAATTCTTCCATCAATCAAAACGTGCAGTGGTCCCAAAAGCCTACTTGGCCTCCATTAGAGCTAAAAATACTTCTCAGATAACTAGCAAATCAGTTCGATGTAAATAGCTCATCATTTTAAAATGCTCATTCTTTCTATGTATCAATCGATAATTAGCCAGCCATTGATTAAAAATAATATTCCATATATACCCAAGTATTTATAGCATTTTTTAGGGTCATAGCAAAGAACTGAAAAGAAGTGGATGTCCAGTGGATGCACATTATGGTGCATACAGATAATAGATTATTATATTAGTACGCCGTAAAGAAAAAAAATAAACAATGAATAAAGGAAAGCACATGAGGACACAGTGAAGTGATTCGGAGTCTAGTAAACAACACAAAAAGCTAAATACACGATCACTTCAGTAACATAAAAAGCAACAACCATGAAACAACAGAAGATGAAGGTGGATAATGATTTAGAACCAGCTTGGCTCTAAAGAAGAGATAGGAGAAGATTTTTCTCTCCTGGTTCTTTTCTTCCACCTCTTCTACCCCTCCTCTCCTCATCCCCCTCCTCTTCACCCTCCTTTCCCTCTTCCTCCCGCCCCCTCCCCCAGCTTTTCTGCAAAGCTGCACTCCACAGGTGTGGAGCATTCTTTCTCAATCAAGCTTCCAACCTTAAGTGTGTTTTTCAGCTTTTCTTCTTCTTCTTCTTCTTCTTCTTCTTCTTCTTCTTCTTCTTCTTCTTCTTCTTCTTCTTCTTCTTCTTCTTCTTCTTCTTCTTCTTCTTCTTCTTCTTCTTCTTCTTCTCTCTCTTTTGATTTATTTAATAAAGGATGGTTCTCTGGGAGAGGGGATCAGGAAAGAAGGGGAAATCTAGGCATTATAAAAACAATACCAATGGAATCTCTTGGAGAAAAGTTACCAGGCGAGCACTGATGCCATGCCTGCCACAGTCTGGGCACTGGGCTCAATATTGTTTGTACAAAGACAACAGGAAATAACCAACGCCATTGAAGTGCCTTCACTCTACTGGAAAAGGCAGAAACTGGATCTAGTTCTCTGCCTCTATCTACGCCCAACCTCTGCCAAACTCTTGGCTACCCACACCAGAGACCAGGCGCTGGAAGAGCCTCTCCTGGCCTGTTCCCTCACTGCCTGTCCTGTCCCGCTGTTCCAGCAAAGCACCAGTCATGCTTATGGAGGAGGAGCCACATCCCAGGACCATATGTCCAGCGCCTCTCCACACCAATACACTCACAACCACAATTGCACTTACACTGATGTGCGCACTCATGCGCACACGCGCGCACACACACACACACACACACACACACACACATTAAATTAGGTTGATCTTCAAAAGATCTTTAAACTGTTGTCAAGATTCAATTATCACAGACAAGAAAGGCTCGGGCCCTTGACATAATTTCTTATGCTTGTGGGTAGGGAAGAGAAAGGAATCAGCATTTTGATTGTGCCTACTATGTGCCAGACATTATGCTGTGTTTTTTTTTCAACAAATATCTCACAACAACCCAGTGAGATAGGTACTATTTTTATTCCCATTCTACAGTTGAGGAAATTGAGGCAAAGAGAGGTTAAGTGACTTTCCCAAGGTCATACAGCTAGGGAGTGTCTGAGGCAGGATTTCAACTCAGATCTTTCTGACTCCAGATTCAGCACTCTACCCACTGAACCAGCTGATTCAGAGAGTAGGGATGCAACAGCCTGGAGCACCTTCCTCAGGTTCAGACAGCATGGTGAACCATGCTGGGAAGCTATAAGCAGCTAAATTTTAGCTTGGATGGATATTGCATGCCTGTTCTTAATTCCTATCTTCTGCTATGGCCAAATAAACATGTTGTTAATTAGATGGATGACAAGCATCTCATTTCAGCCCAATTTCAGAAGTAAACTACTAGGGCCCTCTCAAGGCCCTTCCCTTCCCTTCTTCCTCTCTCAGAATCTGCCCCCGAGCCTGGCCAGCCATTCAGCATTTCCATTTGGTTTCTATGCTGGACATTGTCCTTGACTGTGGCAAATATTTTGTCAATATACATTCCCATTTTATGCTCACGAGATATTTGCAATCAGAAAGTCATTAAGAAACTACTCCTGTTGTTAAATTACTGTAAAAAATATAATTTTATGCTTTCTTGATTACCTCTTAGATGTAACAATACTTGCTTAAAAAAAAATAAACTTTTTTTTTCTAAACACTTGGATTGTCCCCCTTTGCAAACATTTTAAGAATTGATTCTTCAATTTTAAAAAATGCTATACACACAATTTATCTACATATTAGAAAACCATGTATTAATATCTTTAATGTTATTCTTATGGATGATATGGAGGTATGTTGTTAGTTATATGAACAATTAGTTTCAGAATCCTTTAAGTGGCTGATTACAAATTGTACCCAGTAATATTTTATGCTGAATGTGGAAAGAGGTCTCCAGTGCAGTGTTCCAGAGATCGGAGACTGATACTGTGCTGTATAATATTTTATCAATCATTTGGTTAAGTAGCATGTCTAACATTGTTTTTTCTTTTTATTACACAAAACTAGAAGGAATAATTCAACTAAAGATTGACAAAGTCAAGATTTAAACAGACCCTTACAGGCAAGATAGAAAATGAGGAAACCTCAAAAAAAAAAAAAAAGATGTGTAATAAGGTTCAATCAAGTCTAGCAGTTTAGAGTGGAGTATCCGTAGTCAGACAGCAAATTTCCTGATGGTGATGTAGGGCTTTAAGGGAATGGCAGGATCATTTGGAGAGATACTGTAATATAGCAGCAGATGAAGTGAACCTGATCTTCTTAGGCTGCATTAAGTTAGGTCTTGTGGGCAGGGCAAGGAAGGTGATAGCCCTACTGGTTTCTGCCCTGAGCAAAGGTTCTCATTTGAAGCTTTCTGTTCAATCAGGGGCACGTGATAAAAAATATTCTGAGAAGGTGGAAAAACAAAGATAATCTCATAAATTTCTTCTACTTAGCTACAGAGGAACATAACAAAGAGTATTGAAAAAGGGATGAATACATTGCAAAAAGAAAAAGAAATTGAAAGTAGATGTCAGTAAAGAGAGAGAGAGAAAGAGAAAGAGAGAAAGAGGTGGGGGGGGGGAGGGAAAAGGTGACAACATCTTAAAATTAGGACTTTTCCAAAGTGTAAAGTCCTGGGTTGTGGGTTTTGGCTCCTATCTCCCTCCTAAATAAAAATGGAAGATATTCAAGGAGAGACTGGATGACCATTTGACATGTGTTGTAGTAAGAATTTCTCCTTACAGAGAAATCATACTAGATGCCTCTGTGATTGTTTTTACTTTGATTCTGTGATGTTTCAAGCAAGCAATTTGGGCTGGTTATAAGAAATATTCTTCTAACTATTAAAAGGATCAAAAAGGACAATCTTCCTGAAGAGGCAACAAATTCTCCTTCCTTGAGGATTTCCAGAAAAGCATAGGTGATCACTCATCAGATACGCTATGGTGGGGATGGTTTTCCAAGGAGCTGTGGGACTAGATGGTCCCTAGAACTCATTCTTTCACAGAATGAGGCTTGGAAGGGCCCTCAGTAGAGAATTGCTCCAAACCCTTCATTTTACATGAGGAATCCTTGGCTCAGGAAGATGAAGTAACTTGCCCCACATCACATAGGAAATGTTCTCATGAAGGTGATTATGCAACCCTCTGACTCCAGAGTCAGTGCTGTTTTTTATTGTGCCAAGATACAACAAGGTCACTTCCAAATCTGGCTCCATTATCTCACAATTTGCTGCCTCCAACACAGTTCCTTTCTCTACATGTGATCTAGCCCAATTGCTATTATTGTTATTCGTCGATTTGGTTTTTTTTCCTAAGCTATTTCCTCTATTTCTACTTCCTCTTACAAAGTTTCTAGAATATGCTATTAGAAACCAAACATAGCGACAACACTGTTAGCAATGGAGATGACATTTGGTTATATTTGTGACCTTAACAGATTTTTGCCAGTTTTTATCTATTTATTAACCTCCTTCAAGTGACTTTGTGAGTGTTTAACTCACAAAACTATCTGTTTCAGCGTGTCATTTATCAAGGTTGTTCAGTAATCTCATTCTCTTAACTTTTCACTGTTATTGAGGACATTCCAAGGAAGCTTCTATTCTAGATTAGTGTTGCTTTTGACTTCTGAATCTCTCTACATGGAATCAAGATCAAGATTTTGATAGCCAACAATTTTAGCTTTCTTTTGTCTCCTTATTTTCTTGATTTACATGACAAATTTTCATAGAAAATTGAGGTAGTTTTTGTTGATTTCTATTATTTTACTCCCCCTCCTATTTATTTTTCCCCAGAGTTAATAGCTTCTTTAACCAAATCAGATGAGAGTTATTTCAATGACATACGTAGCCTTCTCATTTCATCCTTTCTCCTACCTTTGAATTAGTTTTGATCTCTATTTTTAAAATGGTATTACTGTCCTCAGATGAACCTCTAGGAAGCAGCATAAAAACAACTGGTGGCTTTACATATAGAGGGCAGCTAGGTAACTCAATGGATAGAGCACCAGACCTGGAGTCAGAAAGACCCATTTTCCTCAGTTCAAATCTGGCCTCAGACATTAACTGTGTGACCCTGAGCAAGTCACTTCTCCCTATTTGCTTGGTTTCCTCACCTATAAAATGATCTGGAGAACGAAATGGCAAAACATTCCAGTGTCTTTGCCGAGAAAACCCCAAATGGGGTCACACAGAGTTGGACACAACTCAAACATGAATAAACAATAACAGCAATTTAGATATGAGACAGTCCAGAGAGGCCATATGAAAAAGGTAGAAAGTATGGCATAGGAAACAATGACTGTTTTTGTCTAGGGCTGATCCTAGGGGATCATGTCATAGGATTCCTTGAAGGGAAATGGATCTTGAAGAAACCTTAGAAATAATTTAGGATCAAACTACCAAAGGACTGTTTTATAGAGCTCGAAAACACAGCAACCAAATTCATGTGGAAGAACAAAAGGTCAAGAATATCAAGGGAATCACTGAAAAAACAACATTAAAGAAGGCAGTCTATCAGTTCCAGATTTCAAACTATATTACAAAGTTGTAATCATCAAAACAATGTGGTCCAGTGGAATAGAAACGCAATAGACAGTGGGAAACAACGACAGTAACGTAGCACTTGATAAACCCAAAGACCTAAGCTTTTGGGATGAGAACTCAATATCATACCAAAATGGCCAGATAACTGGAAATCAATTAGGCAGAAACTAGGCATAGAGTAACATTTTATATCATATACCAAGATAAGGGCAAAATGAGTAAACGATTTAGACATAAAGGATGCTATTATAAGTGAATTAGGGAAACATGAAAAATTTACCTGTCAGATCTATGGATAATGGAAGAGTTTATGACCAAAGGGGTGAGAGAGACAGACAGAGAGAGAGAGAGAGAGAGAGAGAGAGAGAGAGAGAGAGAGAGAGAGAGGAAGGAGGGAGGGAGGGAGAGAATATTACAGGATGTGAAGTAGATGATTTTGACTGCATGAAATTAAAAAGCTTTTATACAAACAAAATTAATGTACTAATGTATCCAAGATTAGATGGAAAGCAGAAAACTATTAAAAAAAAAAGTACAGTGTTTCTCTGATAAAGGCTTCATTTTTCAAATATATAGTGAACTGAGCCTAATTTATAAAAAAATAAAAGCCATTCTCCAGTTGATAAATGGTCAAAGGATATGAATTAGCAGTTTTCAGATGAAGAAATCAAAGCTATCAATAGTCACATAAAAATGTTCTAAATAACTACTTATTAGAGAAATGCAAATTAAAACAACTTTATGTTAAAATAACCTATCAGATTGGTTAAGATGAAAGAAAAAGAAAATGACAAATGGAAGGTGTATAGAAAAGTGAAGTTGTGAACTAGTCCAACCACTGTGGAGAACAACTCAGAACTGTGCCCAGAAGACTATAAAACTATGCATACCATTTGACACAACAATTCCACAACTTGGTCTGTATCCCAAAGAGATCAAAGAAAAGGGAAAAGGATCTATTTGAACCAACACATTTACAGCAGCTCTTTTTGTGGGGGCAAAGCATTAAAAATATAAGGGCTGCCTATCAATTGGGAATGGCTGAACAAGTTGTGGCATATGCTTGTGATGGAATACTACTGTACTATAAGAAATGATGAGCAAGATGGTTTCATAAAACCCTGGGAAGACTTAAATAAGCTCATTCAAAGTGAAGCGAGCCCAACAACAAAGCTGTCATGATGATCGACTGTGAAAGACTTGGCTGCTCTGACCAAGACAATTCCAAAGGAGCCATGATGAAAAAAGAGAGAGAATGGAATGCAGATTGAGCGTACTCTTCTTTATTCTTTAATTTTGTTTGTTTTCTTTCTCAACCTGGCTAATACAGAGATATGTTTTGCATGACTTCTCATGTATAATTGATATGAAACTGTTTGGCTTCTCAAGGAGGGAGGAGGGCAGCAGGGAGGGAAAGATTTTGAAACCCAAAATTTAAAAAAAAAAAGTTTTTACATATTTTATGTGTAATTAGGAAATATTTAATGAAATAAAAAAAGTTCTAAAACTACATAGGCCTGCTTCATCCTTTTACGGATGAGAAAAGCAACTCACAAGTTCGCATACATATTGTAGCAAAGAAAGATTGGAATTGAGAAATCGAAGAACTGGGAATTGAGGCTCAAGTCCCGTGACCCCGGCTCCAAGCTCTAATGCCTCTGACCCTCCAATCACAGTCATGTGCACAAATACTCCAGTTAACATATTTTGGTTTTCCACAAGGGCACAATCTATGGCCAAGTAACCTTAGAAGTGCTTGGGTCACTACTAGAAAGCATCTTCCTCACTCCTGGGATGTGTGATGAAGGCAGGTATGGGGATGGCAGGATAGAGGGAAATTCCAAAGGATAGTTCTTCAGCTAGGCTTTGAAGATTATGCTAATATTCCCAGAAAGTTGACTCCATGATTTATTCTCTGTCTCTAGGCAGACATCTTGAAAGCTATTCAGTAAAAGACATCATTATAGAGCCATGTGACATCAGATTCCCCCAAAAAAGAAATCAATCTGTGGAATGGCAGAGACACAGGTGTGGTAAGAGTTATAATGCACCTGTGATATCTGCTAGTACAGAAACTGGGAGGGGAAGAATACCCATAAGCTCATAAACCTCCTTCCAGCCCACTGGCTGCTGGGTTAGCAGACTGCATTTGCTGGAAGGCACAGGCTACATTACACTGGACAAGCTGATATGGATTGTGCTCCTTTAGACACAAGTGCGGAGCCAGAACTCTGCTCTGGGTGTGGCTGGGGGTGGGCTCCACATCATCTCGACAATAAAGGCAGCCAAACAGCCCCCACTTACAACTTGACCTACCTGGGGATGCCTGTTCCATTAGATTGGCAGTCATGAATGTCAGCACAGGTGTAGACACAGCAGTGACTCTTGTGACCTGAGCAGGAAGCAGAGGCATGAGGTGGCTCTCCATCTGAGATGTAGATCCTGCACACAAACACAACGACAAATGTTTGCAGCACCCAGAATAGAGAGACCTCTGGCAGGCGCCTAAAGATAGTATTTACTCAAAGGCGGCACACAGTCACTCAAAGAGATGTGGGCAGGACACAAGGTCCAGGCCTCTTCACCTCTGCCTCTTGATTTTCCTGGACTCCCTCAGTCTCAGCTCATATCCAGTCTCCTACAGGTGGCCCTTTGCACCCCCACCTCAGCTAGTGGCTTCTCTCTGAGGTTCTCTATTATTTAATAGGTAATCAAAATATCAGTTCATTACCCTCCCCACCCCAACGAGCCTGCAAAAGGCTGATATTCTCATCTTTCCACACGACAGACCCAGCTACACACACACACACACACACACAACACACACACACACACACACACACTACAATCCATTCCTGGCTTGGTTACCTTTACATTCCAACATTCCATTCTAACTGAGCTAAGATCCTTCATGCTAGATTTTAAACACTGTTTCTTCTTGCTCTATTGTCTGGGGAGAAGGGCATTTTTATCTATTAATCTAATAAGCCTCCATGTGCTGTAACAAAGTCTCTCTCTCTCTCCCCCTTCCCCTTTCCCCTCCAAAAAAGCCCCCCCCCTTTACTTTAGTTCAATTTTCCCAAATGTCCATCATCTCCATTGCTCCACTGTGGACCTTCTAAGGATTCTCTCTTCTGCTGACCAACATTGCAGTCAGAAGGACAAAGTCGGCATTAATCAGTGGTCTGAGTGACTATCACCTCTGCCTGGTCCAGTGGGGCCAGCAGGATTAAGAAACACAATTGCTTGGAAACTGTCCTTGGAAACCAAAGCGCTCTGCCCCAGGGTCTCAGCCGAGAGGTTCCATGGGGCATCCCCCAAGACAGGGCTTTAAAGGAGTCGTGGTGAACGTGCCTACTGACTACCTATTTTGTTGTAATGCATTTAAAACAATATGATTAACCTAATTATATTAGCAAGAGATTAAGGGGGATTTTCTCCTGCGGCTGCAATGCAGGGGGGATGGCAGGATACAAGTGCTTGAGGCAGCTTCCAAAATCTTTATTATCTTCATTCAAAGTCAAAACAATAAATCTCAGAAAGCGTTAATGAGTTTCTCCTGACACCCCACTGGGGTTAACCAGGCCGCAAAAGGAATGCTCAGAACTATGGGATGTAAGTCCTGTGGCCACAGCCTCAGAGAAGGGATTCAGTGAGAAAGCCTGGGCTCTCCATCACATCTTGCTGTCATCTGCCTGTAGATGGCACATACATGCCAAATGGTGCCCTAGGTTTGTTTGAAGATGTGTGCATGTGTGTGTGTGCGTGTGCACATGTGTGCATGCATGTGTGTGCATATATGTGTGCATGTAGGGTGTGTGCATTGTGTGCACCTTTGTATGTGTGTGTGTGTGTGTGTGTGTATGTGCACATTTGTTTTTTTTCCTTCTTCGAACTAGACAGCTCATCATAGATGTGCCCTTCCTCTGATTCCCTCTTGGGTCATGCAAGCAGCGCTGGGCTCTGAGGACCTCTGACTATCCAATACAGACATTGCTCAGGGGTCCTGCCCTGAACTCCTACACATAATAAGAGTGCACATGTATAGGATGTTGAAAGGTCTGCATGCTATCTCATTTAAAGCTCACAACAAGGTAGGTAAGGTAATTATTATCATTTTACAAATGAGGAAACTGAGACTGAGAGAGGTTAAGTGACTTGCCTAATGTTACATAGCTAGCAAGTGTCTGAGGCAGGATTTGAACTCAGATCTTTTTGATTCCAAACTCCAAACTCTATCCACTGTGCCACCTGGACTAGGAACTTGATGTTATCCCATGTAGCAGAGTACAGTGAGGCTTCTTGACAAGATGGACACCCAGTGATCAGTATAGCACTTGACCACTGTCACCACTTGGATGACTGCCTGCTAGGCTGTAGAAGGGCTGCCATCCGCACAGGGGAAGTCAACTTGCCATCACTCACATGGGAGATCCTTGAGCAACTTTTCAGTCAGCACACATTCATCAATAAACATTTGTTCATCCAATACTCTATGGCTGGGTCTTTGCCAGGCAATGGAGATACAGAGATTGCTAGAAAAACAGCCCAGGCTTCAAAGAAGCCAAGATGGGAGTACACAGAGAAGCCCGACACACAAGCACACAAAATACTTAGAACACAATTTTGTGGGGAGGGGAAAAGCCCACCATGAACTTTCAGTTTTAGAATTACGATGACAGCAGAGACCAAGGACGTTCATGGCTTCCGAGGGGTGGCTCATCATTTCCTTCCCTCAAGGTTTCCAAGAGCCTGGGCTTCATCAGTACAGACACCCCTTCCGTGAAGGCAAAGGCAAACATCCTAAACTTTCTACCTTGTCTTCAGCTCACGCCATCCCCGCAAGTCAGTCTGGGGCTGAGCCCACTGATAGTGTGCTTCGTTAATCTTCTGACAACTTCAGTCAGTGAGTATTTATTAATAAAACAATCAACATTGATTAATCACCTATTGTGTTCCAAGTACTCTGCTAAGGGCTAGTGATAGAAACAGAGGCAACAGATGGTCCCTGCCCTAAGGAAGTTCACAATCTAATGGGAGAAAAACCACAGAAATATGCAGAAACAATCTATGATACCAATAGAGAGAAAATGGTTGCTGTTCCTCCTTCATTTTCAAAGAGGAGCACTGACATCACAGGGGGATATCGTGACTACTGCCTGAATTGGATTTAACTGAGGCAGAGATGCTTTGCAAAGTTGTCAGCCTCACTATCTCGTTCATTGGCAAGACAACAGTCAAGGTGAGTGGCAATGGACCGGGATGCAGTGGATGACCTTGGTTTCTTGGAGGTCTGAGCAAGCTCTAAATGCGCCCCAGTACCTGCTTCTTCCACCCTCAAGCACACCTATCAGATTGGCCAACAGGACAAAATAGGAAAATGATAAATGTTGGAGAAGATGCAGGAAAATTGGAACACTAATACATTATTGGTGGAATTGTGAAATGGTCCAACCATTTTGGAGAGCAATTTGGAACTATGCCCAAAGGGCTATAAAAATGTGCCTACCCTTTGACCCAGCAATACCATTTCTAGGGCTGTATCCCAAAGAGATCATAAAAACAGGAAAAGAATTCACATGTACAAAAATATCTATAGCAGCTTTTTCTGCGGTGGCAAAGAATTGTGAATTGAGGGGATGCCCATCAATTGGGGATTGCCTGAAAAGTTGCGGTACGTGAATGTAATGGAATACCATTGTGTTATAAGAAATGATGAGCAGGCAGATTTCAAAAAAGCCTGGAAAGATTTATATGAACTGATGCTGAGTGAAATGAGCAGAACCAGGAGAACACTGTACACAGTAACAGTCACATTATGGTAGACTGACTTGGATAAGCTGGGCTCTTCACAGCAATGCAAGGAACTAAGGCAACTCCACAAGACCCATGATGGAAATTGCTGTTTATGTCCAGAGAAAGAACATGGAGTCTGAATGCAGATGGAAGCATGCTATCTGCTCTCCTTTTCCTTTGTTGTTTCATTTTAGTGCTTCATTCTTATGGTTCCTCTCATTAGGTCTAATTGTTCTTTACATCTATGACTAATGGGAAAATATACTTAACATGAATGTATATGTAGAGACTATATGAGATTGTATGCAATCTTGGGGAGGGGGAAGAAAAGGGAGGGAGAGAAAATTTAAAACACTAAATCTTATGGAAGTGTATGTCAAAAACTAAAAATAAATTAATCAATTAAAAAATAAATGCTTACTGACTTGACAAATAAAGAGGCCATCCTTTGACTCACTCCTTAAAGAGATCAATTCACTGAATGGGCATTGCCTCACTCAAAGTGAGAACTTAAGAAGACCTTAGCTTAAAAAGGCCAAGGTCTCTCACTGTATCTGGGCCATCTCCAGTCCTCCTGATCTATATCTTTCCACTGGACCCAGATGGCTCTCAAGGTGAAAGTGAGGCTGGTGACGTTGCACAGCTCTCCCTCACTCAAATCAAAATCAATTGTAAGTCATGTCATCATCTCCCTCATGTCATGGTCCTCCTTGAGTAGGAAAGACAAATGCAACTGTACATCAAGCTGCCCCCACCTACCTGGCTGAAGTCCAGGAGCTGTGGACCTCTGGGTTAGAATGCCAGTTTCCTCATTTTTAAAATGTGGAGAACAACCCCTCCAGTGCTTCTTTCAGGAAGCAGTTATGAGGAGAGCATTTCATAAAGAGAAAAGAGCTTTCTAAATGGGAAATGTTGTTAGGCGCTAACCAAGCTGTTTGACTGGTGGGTTGGAGAGGAGGAAGACTTGATGAAGCCAGTCCACTTCGGTGTATATTGGAATGGCCCAGGTGCCAAGGGCCTGGACAAGGGCCATGGCCATTGCAATGGAGGGAAATGGGCACCCAGGGAGGTAGTTCAGTTTCCTTTAACTAGATGTAGCTTTGTAAGGAAATGGAAGGATTGATTTAGGGAAAGAAAACACAAACTATTTCCCCTGGGTATCTCTACCTATTAATTGACAGTTAACATCATGACTCATGCACACCCACAGTTTTATCTTTTCCCTTAGCAAAGAAACCCTCCATTAGGGAAAGGAGGCCCTAACTTAATGGATTCATTTTCCTGTTTAAATCTAATGAAATGAGTAGAGGCATTCTTTTCCTGGAGGGTAGAATTAATGGACAGTTTTGTTTTTAAAATCTACCAATCTTTGGGGCATTGACTTTATTTTCAGGAGGCAAGCTGTTCTAGTCACATGATACAAATAGATGTATAAGATATAAATTCATTTAAGGGAGATATAATCCCTAAAGGATAGATACTTAAATTGGGGGGGGTGGAGTTACTCTTGTTAAAAACCCAATAGCCTTTTCTAGTGGGGGTGGGGGTGGGAGGGAGGGAGACAGTTCACTTTAAAATCCTCCAAGCAATCTGTAATCAACAATCTGGTCTATTTGCTCTTCCTGGCCCTCAACATTCACCCTTCCATGCATGCCTGGGCCTTGGGGCTAGCTGTCTCTCATGACTAGACACTGTCCTTCCTTGATTCCCACTCTTAGATTCCCTGGCTTCCTTCAAGTCTTAGCTCAAATACCATCTTCTTTAGAAGCCCTTTCCCCACCCCTCCCACAACTGTGAATACCTCCCACTTGGAGATTGCCTTCCACTGACTATAAATATCTTGTAAATATCTAGGAATTTGCATGTTGTCTTCTCTAATACACTTTAAGCTCTTTGGCCTTTCTTTTTATCTCCAGAACTTAGTGCAGTTCTTGGCACATAGTAAGTACTTTATAAATGTTTGTTGGCTAACTAGCTGAGGGATAATTAGGAAGCAGGATATGTGTCACATCCAGCTCCCACACACAGGAAGAGGAATGGGTATTTCAGGACCAAGGGTAGCATGTTCTCTGGAATCCTGAGGAGGAGGAGGAGGAGGAGGGCCTGAAGGCCAGGTTACTTTTCTGCTCTTTGGTTTTATCAGTCAGACAGATCATTTGTAAGTCACATGAAAGATATCTCTTCCATCTTTGAGTGTAGTTTAACGTATATTTCTCTTTCAAGAAATCAGAAATTAAAAGAAAATCCCCTGAGGATCCAGAAGCATCTCGTTACAGAGAGAAGGGAGGGGGAAGGGGGAAAGAGGGAACTTATCTAAGAGTCTAATACGGAAGATCTTCTTGTTGGGGTGTTTCTACTCTCACAGTGCCAAATGGGTCATCAATAAGTTGAGGTGGTAAGAAAGACTAAAAGAGCACCATATCTGCCATCAGGGGCCTGGCTCAAAATTCTACCTCAGGGGTCACCTGGAAGTCTCTGGGCTGACCATGAACACTCTCTTGGCCTCAATTTGTCCAACTGTAAAATGAGTGGATGAGGCTACACGATCTCTAAGGTCCCTTCCAATCCCTCTGACAGCTACTTAGAATGAAGAGCCCTGACTGCAGCTTAAGCCCTTATTGTTTTTTTTTCCTAAGATACTTCTTTTATTTGTTCTTTCTTCTATAAATGTCTAGTCCCTCATGTCCAATTGTCCTTTAATTTCTCCCCTCTTCATAAAAACTTAGGCCCATCTCCAACATTTCTCCACCTCCCCCAGTGACACTGGGTATCATGACCTGGTGCACATGAAAGGGGATAGATTTGACATCAACTGACCTGAGCTAGATTCCCGACTCTGCTGCTTAGCACCTGTATCACCTTGGGCGACTCACTCAATCACATAACTTCTCAGTTTCCTCATCTGAAAAAGAAGGGTTGTGATTGGATGACCACTGACCTTTGCTCCATCTCTAGATATGTGATCTTATGGTACATTAGCCAGTAAGAAGCCTTTACACCACAATGTCCCTATTGTTTTCAACTAGATCTGAGGAACATTCAGTAAACTTGTAGTATATGCCAAGCACTGCCCTGAGATTTAGGGATATGAAGAAAAAAATTCAAATAGTCTTCAACTTCTCATGGCTGAATGCAAACAAGCAGAGTGTAGTGAGACCAAAAGTCTTGGCAGGTCCAGAGTGGTACCTGTAAGGATCACGTACCATGCACCCTCCACCCCCCAAACAGCTGATTAATGTGCAATCTCCCAGAAACCAAATGCCTCCTGCAACAATGTTAAACACACAAAAGAAGTGGCAGCCAGCTGTAATTATCACTGGGAAGAACCACAGAGAGAATTTTCTCACTCCAAAGGAAGCCCCAACATGTCACAATATGGCGATTTTCCCTCTTATACAGAGCTACTCCCACTGGAGCCACTCACGCCTCTAACAGGTGAACCTCAGTCAATCAGCACTGAACAAGCACCCACTCTGTATGAGTCACTGTGACAGGCAGTGGGGTGGAAAGACAAAGATGAGATCCCCCCTGGCCTCCAGGAGCTTACATTCTACCAGACAGAGACATCACCTCTCAAGCAGTAGGGGTCAGGGAATAGAAGTTTGGTCGAGGCAATCCCAGAGCTGGGGAGAAAAAGTAAAGGGAGATTGCCATATCATTCCCAGGAGCTGTTAGTGAGTTCTGTTTTGATCAATGGTTCTAAAGTAAGTTTTAGAAAGCAGTAGAAATGCAGTGAGGGTGGGAGGAATGCAAGCTTCAAGAGGCAACTCACAGTATCAGGGGCAAAGGACAGATGCCTAGGATAAATAGAATCTAGAGTCCTGGCTGGATTGGGTAGCAATGACTTGGCTGAGGTGAGGACTGGCACACTCTCCCTCCAGTCTTTGTGACTTTGCACTGGGGCAAATTTCAGAGCCCAGTGGATTGGCTTCCATTGAGTATGGTCAAAGCCTTGTAAGGGTCTGTTTCTTGGGGAGAGAGATTCTGTGGAAGAGCTCACAGCAAAATCGCTGTGTGGCCTGAGCCTTGAAGTCCTTCCTGGATGGCTTTAGTTGTTTTGCCTCAAAACTCCATCTCCCATGATCAAGCTGGTGAAGATCATCTACCCCATGGGCTGAGCTTGACCTTGGATAACAAACAGACTACTTTTCATTAGGCCTAAATGGAAAACCTTCTAGTCTGGTACAATCTGGTAAAGCTGGCTCTCTATTGCAAATGCCTTAAATAAATCTGGGTGAGCCAGGCACTACTGGAGGAGAACATCACTAGGGGAAGAAGAAATAGTAGTCTACTCGCTGTGAGAAGGCACAGCACCATTTTAGGAAATTTCTCCCTCTGATATCTTAACTAACCTTCACAAGCCAGGCTGGGTAGGTGTAACTGCCCATTTTAAAGACAAAGAGGTTAAATATCAGAGATAAGTGGAATATTTGTGAGCCTGAAAAACCTTCCAAGACCATGTCATTTCTCATTTGAAAAAATAGATGACTGAGCTGCAGGGAAGGGAGATGAATGAACCAAGGTGTCATGAACAATGAAGGGAAGGTTAGGGACCTATATCCACCCATCCTTGACTCAGTCCCATTTATTTACATGATACCCCACTTTTGCTCAAGATTTTGGGACTATATCTTCCTTATTCTTAAACTTGATCTCTTGGCTATTTTCCTTGAAAGTTCATGGTACATCACATGTATTAATTTATTTTCATATGAGAGGTTCAAACATCCATACATATTGCTTTGTATTTTCACAATGTTTCAAATGAAACAAAGTTTTTCTTGGCAGATGGAGAATCTGGAGACCAGAATTCATCGTGATCTAATGGATATCTTTAACCATTACTTATTTCTAGCTGACAGTTCCAGGGAGGACTGAGAACAAGACCTGTGCATGATGGTGGTGTTCCCTGATGGAGAGGCCACAAACCATACACTAAGGAAGAAGAAGTACATAAGTCTACAGCACAAGCAGAGTAGCTCTAGCAGCTCCCTGCAAAGGATTAATCAGGTCAGAAGTCGAGTCCAAAGTAGAGTCTACAGTTCTGATGCTCTGAGTCAACAGAGCTTTCCAGCTGACTGATAGGCTCTGAGTCCAGCAGGGTCTACTCTTCCTTAGACCTAAATTTATGTCTAGAACTTTCAGAGTTCAGAACAAGGGCATAGCAATATGACTTTTCCCTGGATCAGGCCACTGTGGGAGCACTAAAAGTCTGTTCCTGAGAGCCTGAAACAATGCAACACTCTAAGAAGGCAGAAAAAGGACCAGTCCAGACATTGTCTCCAGAAAGTCACAGAACTTAGCAACAAGTCCAAAGTTAGGCAGTAGGATGGAAGAATGATCAAATAAGCAAACAAACTATTGTATAGATAGGGGTGCTTAAGACCTAAATCCAGAAGAAAAGAATGACTCTAAAACATCTACAAGCAGAGCATAAGATAAAAACACAGCTTAGATACGAAGTCAACTAGAATTCATGGAATAAAAGAAGCAAAATTTTTTACAAAAGGAGTTAGAATTTTATGTACACACATAAAATTAGTGAACTGAAATGAGCTTTGTGCAAAAAAAAGAAAAGGAATTAAAAGCTTGGCATAAGAGATACAAAACTTCCCCAAGCAACTCCCTGAAAGTTTGAATGAACTAAAAAGAAGCCAATGACTCCCTGAAATAACAACAAAAAAAATACTTAAAATAAAGTCAAAAGACTGACTATGCAGAAGAAAATGCAAGATATGTTGTAGAAAAAGAAAACAACTGACATGGAAAACAGAGAGAGGAGTTAAGAACTGTTGGACATGAAGGCTATTACTATTTCAAGAAATCTTAAAAGAAAACTATCCACATTTCTTAGAACCAGAGGGCAAAGTGAAATTGGAAAGAATCCTCTGGTCACCTCCGGTACACATCCCCAAACTGAAAACTCTTAGGAACATTACAGGCAAAATCCAGAATCTCCAGGTCAAGCAAAATACTGAAAGCAGACAATGAAAAGGATCCAAATACTGAAAAGCCAGATATTTCACATAAGGTTTAGCAGTTACCACTAGAAAGGAGCAGAGAACATGGAATGTTATCTCAATTTTTCTGGGTAAATTAAAAAGTGAGCATATGCCAGGGAGGAAAAGGGACATTTAATGAAATAAGAGACTTCTACACATTCCTGAGGAAGAGAGCTGAGCTGGGGAGAAAATTTGAAGTTCCAGCACAGAAGTAAAGAGAAACATGAAAAGGTAAATGTGAACGAATAATGATAAAGGTACAAACTAGGATAAACTGCTTCCATTCTCATAAAGGGTGAAGCTACTTGTAGCCCCTCTGAACCACATCATTATTAGGGGTCATAGAAGGAGGACAATTAGAAAAAGCCTGAGGGTTTTCCATTATGTCTTAATAATCATAAAAGAAAAATGAAAAGAGAAGGGAAGAAGTATATATTAGGGGAAAGGAAGGTTAGCAAAAATTATTGCACATAATTAGGGTACAAAAGTAGATATCTATACAATAAAATAAGCTGGGTGGTGCATTAGATAGAGTGTTAGCCCTGGAGTCAGGAAGACTTATCTTTCTGAATTCAAATCTGGCCCAGACACTTACTTATCTGCATGATTCTGGGCAAGTCACTTATCTGTTTGCCTCACTTTCCTCATCTGTATTTATGAGCTGGAGAAGAAGATGGAAATCACTTTAGTGTCTTCCCGAAAAAATCCCCAAATGGCATCACGAAGAGTCAGACATGACTGAAACGATTGAACAACAAGAAGATTCAGGGAGGATTTAAGCTTAAATAAAACAAATAAAAATGCACAAATATTTTAGCTCTTTTTGAGGTGACAAACAATGGGAATCTGAGGGGAAGCCCACAAACTGGGGAAAGGACAAACAATTTATAGTGTATAATTGTGACAGAACATTATTGTGCTGTAAGAAATGATGAAGGAGCTATGTGACCCTTGGCAAGTCACTTAACCCCAATTGCCTAAAAAAAGAAAAAAGAAAAGAAAGAAATGATAAAGGAGATGATTTCAGAGAAATCTGGGAAGACTTGTATGAACTGATGCTGAGTGAAGTCAGCAGAATCAGGTGAACAATTTATATAACAACACAATATGGTAAAGAAAACTAACTTGCATTAGAAACTCTAATCAGTGTAATGACCAACCAGGATTCCAGAGGACTGAGATTGAAATATGTTACCCATCTTCTATTAAAATGTAAACAAATCAAAGTGCAGAATGAGACAAGTGATTTTTGGGCATGGACATGGACAATGTGGAAGTTTTGAAAATTGTTTTGACTCATTATATATGTCTGTAATGAGTTTTAAAAAAAGGATACTGACAAATTGAGGGTGGCAGAGGGGACCATCTGCTGGGGAATACGAGGTTGGATAGGTTAGTGTTTGAGTATAGAAGGATTTCCCTTGGTGAGGAGAAGGGCCATCACTTAATGTAACACAAAGATGAAGAAGGAGATAGAAGAGGAAAGCATCTGAGTGATATGCAAGGTGGAGGAACTCTTGGTGAATGGTCTCAGGGAAAATGAGACAAGGTCCTGACCTGAGGGATAGAGGTAGCCATAGGGGATTTAAGGAGGGATGGAAAATTTTAGAAAAGTTGCTGTGGTGAATGGTAGAGTAAGTGAATTAGAGACTTGTAAAATAATTGCTTTACTTCAGTGTTACCCAGTTGATATTATGGAGCATAAATATCTATTGAGTCTACCCAGTTTCATCAATTTCTCCAGTCCTGTTCAGCACTATGAGAACAGGAACAAAGCTGGAGTAATCTGAGGCAAGGGGGGGGCAGGGTTAGTAAGGTATGATTGCTATTAAGTCAAGGGACAAGGGAATGGAAAGGATAGGATAGAATTGTACTGATTCACCAGGGGTTAAGACAGTGTATGAGTGATGACTTGGAAAAGAACTGAGGGGTTGAGGCAACAGAGGTTGTGGGAATCATGACAAACAAGGTTAGGGATCATAAGGCAGAGGGGAAAATGAGGTGACAGAAAGTTATGGTCAGATAAAGGAATTTTAGAGCTCATGAACATAGGTGTTAAACAGTTGCGGGTGATGGCAAGAGCTGGAATTTCATGCAAATTGACTCTGGTTTTGAGTATTCAACACTTTAACTCACCGGCAATTAACTCTCCTCTCTTATTGGAGGACTGCAGGATGGAACATTAAACTCTTCTCAAAGAGGCATTTACAGAGGGCTCACAACCTACTAAGAAATTCCATTTCCCACCATAAGTTCTGCTTTGCTTCAATGCCACTGAATATCATTCCTCCTGAGTCCCCACTGATTGCCCTCCCTCCTACCCTTTTTAGCTTTCTTTTGTTTACCATAAGCTTTTTGAGGGCAGAGACTATCTCTTTCTCTTATTTGTATTCCCAGCACTTAGCACATTGCCAGTTACATAGTAAAAACTTAACTAATATTTATAGAATTGAATTGGTCAAGAATATGCCCATCTTTGTGTGTAGTTCTCTTGGGGTGGAGGAGTAGGTCATGGGATGTAAGCAGATTATGTAACTGGGAAGTTAGAGTGTTTGAGGGAGTATCAATAATTTTCTTGAAGTCCACTCATGTGAGGGCCACATTTAGAGAGGAAGGAAAGTCCTTGACCCAAGTACTGAACTCATCAAAGAAGGAATCAATAGAAAACAGCCACTAAGATCTGCTTCAGTCAACAATAGGACAAAAGTGAACTCCAAAGAGCATGAGGCTGCTGACTGATGTTGCTATAAGGAGAGTCTCGAGACTTTGAAGTGGTGATGGGAAGCAAAGAGCATTGTGATGCTCCCATCAGGACCAGTGAAAGGGGGTGGGGGGAGAGAGAGGAGATAAAAACAAAAGTGCAACCAGTACCGTAAAGCACGTCCAAGGACACGACAGCAACAATAGGGAGGCCAGCCTCAATGAGTGCCAAATGATAGGAGGAATGAGAAAGAAAAGGTTTAGCATGAAAACAAGTTTGTCAATTATGGGTCTATATTGCTGAGAGAACAGTAGAAGGAATAATTGGGGGAGTAGGTTTAAAGGGGATGAGAGTGAGGGATTGGGCATCAGGCAATGGAGAATGAGGTTTGAACTACAGCAGTTGATTGTTCTGAAACATTAGGATGGGGAGAACATGAGGATAGGGGTGTATGCTAACCTATGAGAAATGGATCCAGACAGAATATCAGCTTCTGGAGAGAGAGGTTTATTGAGCGATTGCTCACAGCCTTCCTTCAAAGTCATGTAGCAAGTGGTTTTATTGTGTCCTTTGAGGTCCAGAAGGCCTGACTCACAGTCTTCAGTGACAGGTGAAGTATGGCTCAGGAAAGGAGAGCTAGCCGTTCAATGTGGGGCTGGTCCAGTCAATTTTCCAGAGTATTGGAGAAGTCTCTGGAGCAAAGTAGAGATGGTTGTCCTAAAGAAAAGATGAATCATTCCTCCCCAGGAAAGACTTTGGTGAAAACAAAAGGGAATAGAGGGTGAATGGCCAAGATCCAGGGCTGATACAGGGATCCCTGGGTAGTTCTTGGAGTGAAGAAGACAGAGGTGATGGTCTTAGATGAGTTCAAGAGCATGGTTCTCTGCAGAAAATCTGTTGTTATATGCAGAATTCCCCACTCACAGTCCCTCACTTCTTCAAAGACGAAGGGTAAGGGTTTGCTCAGATGTCGTTTTTGAGACCAGGCATAGTCTTCTTTCTCATTTCACAACAGGCTTTTTTCATTGTTTCAGCATTCTTTCCATTTATATACTTGTACTGATTGGATAAGTGGTGATTCTGGCTCTGCTTACTTGACTTTATAACAATCCTCTTACATATGTCTCCCCAGGCTTCTTGTCCTCAACCTCTTTGTCATTTCTTATAGAACAGAATGTTCCATTCCATTCATGCCATTCCTCACTTGAAGACTTTCCAAATTGCTTTGAGTTTTTGCTACTACCCAGCAGGGGAATCTTTGGATCAGAGCATATGAGCATTTCAGTTACTCTCTCTAGCTAATTCCAAATAGCTTTCCCCACTGGCCACACCAAGGTGGAACTCTGTCAATCTTGCCTTAATGTACTCATCTTTCAACAACCCTTCCAGTATTGCCCATTCTCAGCCTTTGTCATCTTTGTCCGTGTTTCTGCACGAGATTAAACCTCAGATGTGTTTTGATTTTCATTTCTTTTTCTTATTTTTGTATTCTTATTCTGTGGGAGGTATTACAGTGCACAGAACACTGGGCCTAGAGTAAGGAAGACATAAGTTCAAATGTGACCTTAGATACTTATCTGTGTGACTCTTGGCAAGTCATTTAACCTTTGTCTGCCTCAGTTTCCACATATATAAAATGTTGATAATAATTATACCCACTTTCCTAGGCTTTTGTGAGGATCAAATGGGGTTGCATTTGTTAAATGCTCAGCATAAAGCTGGGCACATAGTAGGCACTTAATAAATGCTTATTCCGTCTGCCCCCCCCCTTCTTAGTAATTTGGATCATCCTTTTATTTTAGAACTGTGAAAATCATTCTTTGTTCATATTCTTTGGCCACTAATCTAACTGGAAAGAGGTAATCTGGTAAAAGAGCTGTTAAATGTCTAAGGCTGGATTTAAACTCAGTTCTTCCTTACTCTAAGCCTGGTGCTCTGTCCACCAATTGGAAAGTGGATTTCAGGGTTATATACTTCTGCTGAAGGGCAGCATTGTGTAGTGAGGAGGAGAGTTCACCTCAGAACCAAACCAGGACAGGGATTCATGAATTGCCCCTAATACATTCTGCTTTTGTGACTGTGAGTAGTATTTTATCCTCTTATGGAGGACCCTGATATTTCTGCTTTTGGAGAAATACCACAGACTGGTGATATCCTAAGTCCTTAGAAATCATTGGCCACTTTTTAGCTTTGATTTAGTGTGAAGTTCTTTGTCTTCTCACAGTAGGAGAGCAGTATTGGACCTGAAGTGAAGTCCTGGGTTCAAAAACTTAGAAGGTAACTTTGGACAAGTCACTTAACTTCTCTGAGACTCCCTAAACTCTGTAATATTTACCTACTGAGTTAGAGCTAATTAGCCTAAGTGCATAATTTAAAAAAAGAACAACATTTTTGCACTTTGCCTTCAGTCTGCTATGTTTAGAGGGCTAACCTGCGATGGAACAGGGAGGACCATTGTGGAGCAGACTGGCTGTCCTGCGGGGATGGCCAGTCTGACACGAAATGACCCACCCCATCAGTCCATTCTTTGCAGAAGCATCATTTTCATCTTGAGACTATTTTTTATGGCCACCATGTGACTGAGATGGTCTTGTCAGCCCTAATCCTTGGCTCAATTAGCCACCTCTCCTAGAGTTTTTGACAGGAACACAAAGGAGGTTGCAGTGTCGAGAAATAATCGGGGCAGTTACTTCTCTGTTGTGAATGCTGAGGAACTCGTAGGGCCCTTGTTGATAGAGTTTCCTGAAAGCTAAGGTTTATGAGTAAAAATAGCAGGTTCTATGAGCAGAGTCGACAGAACACAATGAACTAGGAGACTCTCCCCTCCCAGTGTGTTGCAGGCTGTAATTTCAAAGGTTTCACATTTATTTTTGTAAACAAGAGAAACAATTCTTCTTTGCCTATGTCACCACTTTCTCTAAATTGAAAAGAGAAGAGCAATACCCTGGAATCAATTAATTTTAGAAAGAAAAAGGCTTAATGTGAATAAATGAAGGGAACAAGTGAACTTGTTGGAGATTTTAGAAAGCTAACAAATCAATACCATGTTTTAAAAAGCCAGTTTAATAGGATTTCAAATGACACAGCTAAACCATAGCAACTGCCAGTCTAAAAAAAAAAAACCTTTATTCATGGAGTTTGCTATTCACCTTCAGCAATTTGGACAATTACGAGAAGAACGTGTTAATTACAGCATGTACGTGCTCGCCCTACTTGTGGGTGATTTTAGTGGTCACTGGTCAAAAACGATTGTTAATTAAAGTGAAAAATTATGTCCTCTACAAGTGGGTGTGGGTGTGCCCATAGACTCTAGTCTCTAATAGAAATTGTAATTCAGTCCAGTTTGCTCAAACAATGCAGGAACCTCCCCACAGGTACACAGGCCTTCCTTGGGAGGGACTTCCTGCTCTGCTGGTGCCCAGTAGCCATCTACTGGTGCTCCCCTTCCCTCTTCTCTCTGGAGCCTAGCAGTGTCTCCTCCTTGGAATGGGGACTCCTTACCAACCAGCCCTTCTTTGGTCCCTTTCTCCTCATCTTTGTCATGTCCCCATTTGGCCAACACTAGGTCCAGCTGCCAGGGCCTCGGTCCTCCACCCAGGGGCCTGTCATCTGTGCTGTCCCTGCCATTCTCTCCTCAGGTGGAATGGAAGGATCTTGAGTCCAGGAAGTTGCCTTTGCCTAGATGGATGCTTCTCCAGGGATGGGCACAAAGGAGAGACTTTACTGGTGCCTCCTGATTGGTTTTCTTCATTTTCATCAGTCCATCTGTGCAAGTTCTTTGCTTCCTTCTGGGCCCTTCCTGGATGGCACTTTCTCCATTACACTTCCCTTCCCCCACCTCACATACACTCTTAGCTCTTACCTGGAAGTTCTCTCCACCCCAGCCCCTTGTCTGAGGTTCCCCTTTGCCCTTTCAGGCTCTATTTTCTACTATACTAAAAGGAACACTGGTTGTATCTCCCATTCTTTAATAGACTGCAAAGTCTTCTGGGCCTGGGAATGGCTCCCTTTTCATGTTTGACAACCCAGAACCAAGAAACTCTTAATAAGTATTTGTTGAATAAACAGTGGGAGGTGGTGTGGCCTAGTGAAGGGGTGGGGAAGCATTGACTTGAGAGCCAGAGGCTCAGGGTTCAAATCTGAACTTACTGCTGATCATAAGTGTTACCTTGGGAAAGCCCTTCATTTCCCTGGGCCTGGGTTTCCTCATCAGTGAAGACATGCTCAGATCTCTTCCAGCTGTAGGCTTGTGATCCTTTCAGACAGCCTGAGCCAAGCACTATCACCAGGAACATGGAGGCACGGGGACAGAGTTAAAGTATCAGGCAGTGCACCAGGTTGGGATGTCCAATCAGGAGGGTCCATTGGGTGGAGGACGACAGCTGAGAGGAGCCAAGCATTCAACCACAGATAGGGGAAAAGTTTGGGCTTTGCATTGCGGCTGGCCAGATTGCATGCCCCCACTCTGGCTGGCAGACTGTTCTAAGGAGCCAGCTCTGCTCGCTTGGACTCCCCTCTCTACAGTTGTGGGTGTTTGCCTCCAATGAGCCTAGGGTCCTTTCCCCTAGAGTTCTCTTGCTTCTGCACCCGGCTCTCCAAGTACCTCACAAGAATAGCTCCCCGATGGTAATTATAGAAATCCCTAAGTGTCCTGGAGCAATTCAGAAGAACTGGGGTGGGTTGGGAGAGGGTCCTGACTTGAGGTTTCCCACCCTTATCCTTTTCTACTTACTCTGGCCTGCTCCATCCTTGAATTTCCCAAAGCCTTGCATTCTGGGGCAGTCTGCTAGGCCTCAGGCATTCAGGAATAATGATGTAACCGGAGGAAAGGGCTTCCTTGTCACTGACTAGACTGCCGTAGGCTCTAGGCTGTCAGGTGGTGGCAATAGCCGCAGTAGCATCAAGGGAAAGAGTGGTTCAGATCTCTCTTCTTTTAAGACACCCTTTCTTTACAAAGTCCCGCCATCTCCGGAGAATGGCGTCCAGTCTCAGCTCCTTCCTCTTGGTCTCCTTCCCAGCTCCCCAGAGTACTGAGAGCTCAGCTCTGTTTAAAGACTGTCTTCCCGGGTACACCTATGATGTTGATGCTTCAGTTTATATCAGCAAGCAGAAGAAACTTGCTCCTGGGAAGCTGATGGTCAGACATTTTGTCCCTTGACAAAAAGAGGAAACATCCAGCAATTTTTCCAATTACCAAACTGAATAATTGAGGGCAGAGCTCCCCTGTGGTCCTTCACGGGGCCTAAACAAACCTTGGTCAGTTCAGGTGGCAATTAGCAAGGGAAACCTTGGCTCCTTCTGAGCCATAAAGTTTCCCTCCTACAGGGAGCTTATGCTGACTTTGTGGAATCATTGAATGGCAGGGTCAAGAGGGTCACCAATGGACAGGTATCATACCCAACGCTTACGTGAAAACATACCCCTCTATGAGGTACCTGACAAATTGCTCATACTGCTTGAATCCCACCAAAGAGGAGGCCCTCCCAGCACATCCTGAGGCTGCCCAGGCCACAGGAGACAGCTCTGACTCTGGGGACATTCATTCTGACATGAAAGCTGGATCTGCTTTTCCCTGCCATCTGCCCTTTGCTCCAAGTTCTACTGCTAAAACCCAGGCCCGACAAGCTTCTCACTGCCCTTTCACATGAAGATACTCAAACGTTTGACATCAGCTATTCAGAACTAGTTTATTGGCCAAACCGCCAGAGCTTTGACTTTGATCGGAGCCTGTAAGTTCATGTCCTGATTGTGCCGCTTAGGACTTGTGTGATGTTGGGAAAGTCTCTCCACCTTGTGGACCTCAGTCTTCTCAGTTTAGGAAGGAGGAGGTTGGCTTTGGTGGGCCTTGAATGTCCCCTCCACGAATCTCAGAGTCTATGATTCTGCATGATATTGGTCATTTATTGTTAAATGTCAACCTCAAAAGAGTCAGCAGTAGAGGGCACAGGACACAAAACTCACAGAGGAAGTGAAGATGGATAGTTACCATGCTGAATGGAGGCTCTTCTCTGTTTATCTTCCCCTAAGGGGTTTCCAGTTGCCTCTCCCCAGGGCTCCCTGGATTTACTTCTATCAGTGCATCTTAATAGACTTGATTTCCATATCAGTCTGAAAGTACTTATTCAGATCCTCCCCTCCTCCAACCCCAGAAAAAAAAAACTGCCTGCGAAGAACAGAATTGATGGAGGAATGGATTAAAATGCATCCTGTTCTGATTCCATTCTGATTCCCTGACCACTGCCCTTCTAGTCAGTACAGTGAGCTTATAAATAGCCGTATAAAGCAGCAATTACAGGAAGATTTCAAAGGGGAGGTCATGGACCGAACATCCCAAAGACCGAAGGAGCAGATTTACAATTTGCATCACATATTCTCCAAAAATCAAATCCTGGTAACACGCTGAATGAGGGGAAGCCATCTAGGCTTTGTTGTCAAAGTCTTTGGTTCTGTGACATATTGTTCTTGTTCAGCTATTCAAGTTATATCTGATTGTTCAGGGCCCCATTGGGTTTTTTTTTTTGGGGGGGGCAAAGATACTGGAGTGGTTTCTCATTTCCTTTTCCAGCTCATTTACAGAGGAGAAAACTGAGGCAAACAGGGTGAAGTGACCAGCCCAAGGTCACACAGCTACTAAGTGTCTGAGGCCAGACTGAACTCAAGTCTTCTTGACTCCAGGCCCAGCATGATATCTGCTGCACCCTCTGGCTGCCCCAATATGATATGTAAACCTCAGATAAGCTGCAGACGTCCACAGCAAGACCAGAACACCAAATGGCACTGAGAACTTTGAGATGACATCAATGTTAATTTTAAAGCTTTACCAACAACTTTGAGATGATTTGGCTATGTTAATGAACTAACCCCAAGATGACACAGATAAGAGTTACTCTGCCCCTTCCCCCCAACAAATAACTACAAAATAAGACCTCAAACTCATGCCCCCTGAGCCCTCTTCTGCCTCCTTCTGGGTCCATGCTGGTGAGTATTCCCAGCTCTAAACCATGGTTACGTGAGGGATTCTCGATGTCTCTCCTCCCGAACCTCTTCTTCTCACTCCTTGCCTTCCTTCACCACCCCATCCCCTAGACCCATGCTGTCCATCACTGTGCACCTCCCCCATTTCACTACTTGTCTTCATATTTTCTGTGTCCATTCACCCCTACGCCCTCTGTGCCTTTTAAAATTATAATTGCATCTTACTCTCCACTGCCATCATGGCTTTTCCAGTAAGTACCCAAAAAACTTGATATGCCTGCCCCATTTCTTAATTTCACAAATTGTCAATTCAATGAGCATTGAGGATTTTAGAGCTATACCTTGAGCAGGAAACATCTGGGGGCTGGGCAAGCCCTATCCAATGGTAGAGGGGTGGCTGGTGAGATCATGGCAATATGGGGTTCAAAGGAATGGGAGAAAAGGTTGAGAGGTAGCCAAGGTTCTAGGGCAGAGCATGCTCTGCATTCCCATGAACCAATTCAGGAACATAGTTAGAAAAAACAGAAAGAGGCCAGGCTGAGGGGGCTGCTGTCCCCTGAGTTTCAGGAGACCGATAAAATCTGGCTAAATCACCAAAGCTTTCTCCTTGGTAGGCAGTCCCTGATGCACATCCTAAATGAACTCCAGTGTTCCACCACAGCCACAGCAGCAAACAAAAAGGATTTTTTGCAACATCATCATTCCCAGTTACTACAGTTAGATTTTTCTTATTTATTATTTTATTTTCCCCCAATTACACGTAAAAATAATTTTTATCATTTGTTTCTAAAATTGAGCTCCAAATTCTTTCCCCCTCCCCACCTACTCATTGAAAAGAAAAGGTAGATTGATACAGGTTATGCATGTATAGTCATGCAAAACTTTTTTTTTTTGTCATGTTGTAAAGGAAACATCAGGTGTGGGGGGCAGCTGGGTGGAACATTGGATGGAGCATGGTCCTGGAGTGAGGAGGACCTGAGTTCAAATCTGGCCTCAGACACATAACACTCATTAGTTGTGTGACTCTGGGCAAGTCATTTAACCCCAACTGCCTCATCATAAAAACAAATTTAAAAAAAGACAATGTCCAGGGGTAGGGAACCTGTGGCCTTGAAGCCATATATGGCCTTCTAGGTCCTTGGGTAGGGCCTTTTGACAGAGTCTAAGTTTTACAAAACATTTTTTTTTTATTATGGGGATTTGTTTTGTGAAATTGGGATTCAGTCAAAGGGCTGCACTTGAGGACCTAGAGGACCACTTGTGGCCTCAAGGTCACAGGTTCCCCACCCCTGAGTCCTAGACTAAAATAAAAATCCAGGAAAAATAAAGAATTTTTTTTAAAGTGTGCTTCAGTCTGTATTCAGATTCCATCAGTTCTTTCTCTGGGGGTGGATATACAGCTTGGATTTTTTAAGAAGTTCATAAAAAGTACTATTTGTTTTCTCTAGGTCCCATTCTTCCCATCTCTCTCATTCTTTCTTCTCTCAATTCTCTGTCTCTGTCTTGCCTTTTCTTTCTCACTTTCTCCTTCCTCCCTCCATTATGTCTCTTTTCAACTTCTCTTTTACATCTTAAAAATTTACTTAAAAACTTAAGCATGGCTGCATGTTAATTTTCCATAATAATTCCATACAAGTCATAAAATGTGCCCACTCAATAGTGTACAATAAAATTATTGAGAAAAAATGTAAGTAAATGGGAAAAGCTTCAAAACCTATAATTTTCTCTCTCTGTGTCTTTTACAAAACCAGATCTCATTCGGTACATGCTTTAGTTCATGATGTCTTGAAAGGCTCATGGCTGACCAGTACCTGTGCATATTAGTGATCTGAAGCTTGACCAGCCCTCAGTCCATGCATGGTTGGCCTGTTTAGGGCTTTGCACTCAAAGCCATCCTGGCTTTTACAATCCTGAAGAAGTATTCAAAGGACTTGTCACCTCTTGTTGTGGTGAAGATGTGACCTCTCAAGTCCCCTTCAGCCTATCAGGATATGGAGGTGGATCAAAGGAAGTAATAATTGTCAAGCACTTAGAGTGCCTGACACATGGTAAATGCTATATAAAAGTTAGGTATTATCATTGCTAAATATATATATACACATATATAGATATTATATATACATATATATAATATATATAATACATAAGTATACACACGCACGCACACACAGATATATATATATATATATATATATATCTGTGTGTGTGTGTGTATATATATATATATACCATATATCTCATAGACTACATATATTCAGTTCATAATATGCCCCATTCTTTATGAAAATTCATGGGCCTAAAAGGTAATACATTTTCAATATTCACTTAGGCAATTTTTTTTTTTTCAGATCAAAAAAGGCACCACTGAAAGACAGTGAGATGGAGCAGAAAAGACCAGCCTTTAGGGCACAGATCCTTGCAAAAAGTCAAGGAGAGCATTGGCAGTGGTGATGCTGCTGCTGATGGTTTGCAGTGTGTGTGTGTGTGTGTGTGTGTGTGTGTGTGTGTGTGGTGTGGGTGTGGGTGGGTGTGTGTGTGGGTGTGTGCGTGCACGTGCGCACGCATGCGTGCCTGTTGGTAAAAGGGGACTGAATGGTTTGAACCTAGAAACATAAGAATTAAGAAGACAAAGTTGAGAGTTGTTGAAGGCAGCCTGTGTCCAGGCCATGCAGGTGTGTCCTCCTAAGCCCTCCCTCTGGGGACTCCTGCCCTTGTGTTCTTGCTCACATTATTTGCCCCCCTCAGTATTTAGTTCCTAGTTCCAAGAGGGATAGTATGGAATGAGTGATAACCAAGCCTTGGCATCCAGAGGGAATGGAGAGGTTGAAATAGAAGGAAATCTCTTTGTCATGTCTTGCTTATTTCTCATTCAAATGTAGACTTGCAAATAGTTCACATGTAAAAATTCAGCTCAGTGACAAACTGAGAGGAGCGGTCTAATTGATGAAGGTCGTTCTGCCTGGCAACAACCACAACTACATGGATGCATTCACCATGTTCCTTCAGGGAGCTTGTGAGCCCAGAGTCTGACTTTGGCAATTCGATGTCGCTCTGGCCTCAGATGTTTCCTAGCCTTGTGGCCCTGGACAAGTCACTTAACTGATGCCTGCCTCAGTTTCTTCATTTGTTAATAGATATAATCATATCACCTTTTCCCTAGAATTGTTGTGAAAATAAAACGAGATATTTGTAAGGTATGGTGTAGTACATAAAGCATTGCATAAATGTTATTTATTAATATTGCCATTATTATACTACATTGTCTACAGATTCTCTTAAAAAGGTCTCCATTTGGAACATCAGTTGAGTATGAGGATATAGATATGATAATTAAATGCTTCACATAGCAGCCTAGCATTTCCACTGATAAATACAAGAACTATGAAGAAAAATACAAATACACACATTGAGGCATCTTCTCTTCACCACATTCTCTTTAGTTGGTTATCACCCTTTTGGATCATATATAAACTCCTTTAAAAACTCTCTGGGCTGCAAATTAAATACAGTAAGACTGGCTGTGGGGGTGGGTAAAGGTTCTATCATCACCAATATGCCATTGCCTCAATGGCTATTGGTTGCTCATAGCATAGTAAAGGACGCACCACTCACTCTTTATTGGCAAGTATAGAATATTCCATGAGCTTAGAGGCCAAGAAGAGGCCAAGGAGACTTCTTTGGTGGGAGAACAGGGATGTGGTTCCTGACTGTATATGGTTTGTGACACAACAGTCTACCTGAGCTATATCCTACCTATAGATCTCAAATGTTTTATTTCAATCAATTATCTTTGGAGCTGCATTACTCAAATATGTTATACACTTATAAGAACTTTCCAACATCATCATGGAAAATGATCAGATTGCATTTGTATGAACTTGCCCTACCTATTACAGGCAGACTGTGGTCTCATCACCTTGAGGGCTGTGTGTGGTGAGGTGGTCCTACCTAAAATTAATCAATTGCATCAAATTTATCAATTGCATCATTTACTCCCTTTTAAGGCTTTCAGTGCCTCTATATTTGCTACAAAACAGAATTTGAGGATATGGTCCTTGGTGTGCCCAGTCAGGTCCCAGTATTTCTTCTCTGCCTTACTTGCTGCCATTTTCAAGGGCTATCTCCAGACCAGGTTACAATACTGAAGCACTTTGTATTCCACAGGTGCCTAACTAATAATTGTTAAATGGAATCTAATCAGAGATAGTTCGAATTGAAAGTGTTAGAGAGCATCGCCTCCAATGCCCTCATTTTACCAATGAGTAGACCGAAACACAGAGAGAACATGTGATGCGTCCAAGATCACACAGCTGAGTAATTAGTAACTAAAAACAACAATCCAGCTTTCCCTCTATTTTACCAAGAGAACATCATTGCAATCTCTTCCTTACCATCACTTCAGTTTCCACATTAGGCCTAAGGGCAGACTAACAGAAGGAGTTATTTCCAGTAAATCACATAAATAAATAAAACCCTTTGAGGGTTATTTTTTTTTTGCTTTTGGCATTTATAAAGGACATTTTATCTTGACTATCTCTCTATTAATCGTATTCATCTTGTGACTTAAAAAATAATGAAGCAATTTATTTTGAAAAAACCGGTTACTAAGCTGTTGACAGAGGTTGAACAAGTCTCTAGACCTATAGCAATAATACATATCTGCAAAGTCCCCCAAGCCTTCCCACATGTGCTCATGTTTGACAGTGGTCTGGATCAGGGTACACAGAAGTCAGGATCAAAAGCCAGCAAGCAGAGATATTGCTAGGGGAGGGGAGGGGAGGGGGAATTCATGTTTTAATTTTAAAAAGAAAAACAAATCCGGCTTCCCTGTTGTCTGAAGGCCCCCACAATCATGATGGATCCAATTGGGAAGCCTGCCTCAATCATAACATTCTTAGAATGTTTCTGTCTCCCAACACTCATCACATAATGCTGTACACAGCAGAAGTCTGCTCAACTTTTGCCCAATATTAAACTTCAGGTGAAAATTTTGTTAAATATAATTATTTCATAGTAACACCTAAGTGACCTCTTGCAAAGTTCCCAATGGAACTTGAAGCCTTCAGTGGAGTATAATCATATTTCACTCAAAGTAGAAGAAAATCATAACATTCTTCTTAGTTTTCAAAGCACTTTCATCGTCATAACAACTTTGTTATGAAGAGGTTCCCATTTACCTCCATATTCTAGGGCAGAAACTGAGGCTTAGTGTTGTATGTTGGCTGGGGTCAAGGAGCTAATGATCATCTAGAGTTCAATGATGTCCACAACAGTAAAAACCAAAAGAATAACAGCAACTAATAATAACCTTCATTTTATAGCTGAGGAAACTGAGGCTTAGACTATTGTTTCTCTTCTAGGGTCAAGTAGCTAGTTAGTATCTGACCACAAAACAATAACAAAACAAATTAACATTTATCTCTATAAGTTTTGTGATGATAGGGAGAGTCAGTGAGTTTGAGTGAGTTCCCAAGGGTTCACCCATGGTCAGAGGCAGAGTTTGAACCATGATCTTCCTGACCCCAAATCAATTCTTATCTACTACACCAACCTTAGCATGGCCACTAGATCAAAGAGCTCTATACCTTGGAAAAGGACTTTAAAGAGACAGATGAGTTCACCACAGTGGTCAGTTACAGATATTCTTTATGGTCCTTTCTTGGTATGTCTACCAAAAGTAAGGTGCTGAATCCCAGTTTCTGTTAGCTGACTTCCCACTTAAAGCTAACATGTGGAATCATGGCTCCATGGACTAAAGACCCTGATGCCTGCACTAAACTGAAGTTAGCTGTTCTCAAAAAGTGTCTGATAAAATATCACTTCCTCCATTGAGGGAAGGCCCATCAATTCGGGAATGGCTGAAGAAGCTGCAGTATATAAATGCAATGGAATACTATTATGCTATAATAAATTATGAACAACAGTATTTCAGAAAAACCTGGAAAGACACATATGAACTGAAGCTGAATGAAGTGAGCAGAACCAGGAGAACACAGTGCACAGTAACAATGTTGAGTGATGATCAACTATGACAGACCTAGCTCTTCTCAGCAATACAAGTATCCAAGACAATTCCAAAATTGGAAAAGGCTCTCCAAATCCAGAGAAATAACTATGAAGTCTGAATGCAGGTCGAAGCTTACTGTTTTCTCTTTTGTGTTGTTTTTTTTTCTTTCTCACAGTTTTTTTTTTCCTCTTCATTCTGATTCTTCTTTCACAGCATGACTATTGTGGAAACATGTTTAAAATGATTGCACATGTATAACCTATATCAGAATGCCTGCCATCTTGGGGAAGAGGAAGGTAGAAAAATTTGGAGCTCAAAATTGAATGTTGATAACTATCTTTACATTTAATTGGAAAAAATACTATTTATAATATAGATATACATATATCACTTTTTCTTTCTTCTTGCTCACTACCAGATTTAAGACAATCACAGGTTCTTAAAGATGGAAGCACCCTCCAGTGTTATGAAACCCAAACTCTTCATTTTACACATGGGGGAAATGAAGTCCCAGAGCATGGGCACAACTTTCACATTTCAAACATTTAAGTAGCTGATTAGGGATGTGAAACAGATGTTCTCCCAGCCCAGGGTTCCTTCTCCTGCCCCTAATCGACTTGCAGCTAAATATCCCCTCTCTTTCTCTGAGCAATCTTTTTTCTTCATCTTACCCTATCAAATCTGGTTCTGTTTCCCTTCCTACTTGAAAATGAGTTACCTTAAACCAATAGAAGGCAATTTTAATTTGAGCCGGATGATCTCATCTCTCAAGAACCTCTCACAAGAAGCATATCCAATTTAGAAGTAAAGTGACTGTCTCCTTTTGAAGTATGATTTACAATCACCAGGCCCATTGCCAGCATCACTTATTACAAAAATATGGAATTGCCGAAGCTAAACAGGTATTCAATTTCTCCTAATGTCAAGAAATGGCCATAAAACTAAAAAGTGTTGGAGAGAGTGAAAGTTATGCTCTGGAAACACACATGGACTCATCCATGAAAACAGTCAAGAGCTTGATGTATTCTCACAGATTTCTTCCCACGAAATGACCTCACTTGGTATTATAGTCAATAATGTAAAGTTATTTAACATACCTAACTTTTATTGAAAAGAAATAAAGCAAAGCCAGCACACCAAGGCCTTTGGATGGCTGCAGTGGTGGGATCTTCCCTGGCTGAGCCTTTGCCCTACCCAGGCTTTCTCGTTCCCTAAAGAATCCCAGCCTCATGGGGCCAGCCCTTCTCCATCATATGGTGTTCTGAGACAGAAGACACCTTGAAGGCTGCATTACACCACATTCTTTTCCCACTGACAAGAACTGTCTAAATTGTTCTTTTCTGAATAAGGCCCACCACAAAGGTCAAAGGCAAATAGATACAGGGACCCACATGATTCAGAGAATCAAACAGGATCAACGAACTTCAGTCAAAAGAGACCTAGGACAGCATGGAATCCAACTCTTCCTTAAAATGACCACACACACACACACACACACACACACACACACACACACACACACACACACACACACTAGTAATAATGTACACACTTGTTACCTTGTGAAATATTGTATAGATATTTCATCAGAGACTCATGGTAACCCTGTGAGATAGGTGTTCTGGGCATTATTATCCCCACTTTACACACAAGGAAACTTGAGATTCAGGGCATTTTTATGATTTGTCTCTGTTCACACCTCTTCTAAACATCTTGTACGAGTGGAATGTGAACACAGAGCATCCAAGGCCAAGGCCATCTGACCCTATGCCATGAGATGTGCTCATGAAGTGTTTCAGAGGCAAACTACCCCCATCTTAGAACACTTCTAATTGTTAAGATGCCTCTTCTTCTATTAATCTGAAATATCTTCTTTGTAACTTTCATTGTTTCCAGTTCTTCCCTCAGGGTCAAAGTAGGTCAAGTCTAAACAGTCTTTTGCACATTCCAACCATTTAAATACTTGAACAGAGATGTCACATACCTTCACTTCAATCAATCTTGATATGTATTGTTTATTTAATTGAGGGAGGGACAGTGTCTGACTAGTTTAAGATCATCACTTAACTAAATTGGACCTAGACAATTAATTGTTCAACCAAAAAGCATTTATTAGATGTTTAATGTGGGTCTTACATTGTGCTAAGTACTGGGACAGTGTATCAATACATCTTTTCACCAGTATTCATAAAGCTTCTCCTGCAAGTCAAACACTACCCTAGGCTGTCAGGGGATGTAAAGACTAAAATGAATTATTCCTACTCTCAGGAAGCTTAAAATCTATTGGGGTTGGGAGTTACTTGTATATTGATTTCAGTCTCTTTTTAGGGTCTAGCACAATGACTGGCACATAGTAAATGCTTAACACATGCTTGTTGACTTGATCTAACTAAAGAACTTTTAAAATCCAGAGTAGGGCTGCAATTGCAAATGGCATGCTCCTGCCTTATCAGTCTTCAGAATGGTTTTTACTCTTTTCCTTCCAACATGTTATTTCCAAGCAATTTTAGATGAGAAGAAGGACAAGACCACCTATAAAAAAGCAGAGACAAGGAGAGTTGAATCTAGACACTAACCTTTTCTTTTTTTTTGTGGTAAAGAAATTAAAATTAAGAAATGCCCCTCAATTAGGGAATGAATGAATAAATTAAGAATATAATAATGTAATAGAATATTATTGTGTGGTAAGAAATGATGCATAGTTTCAGCAGAAAAAAACAAATAGACAAACAAAAAACTGAGAAGAGTTGTATGAACTGATGCAGAGTGGAATGAGTAGGACCAGAACAAATGATACACTAACAACATTGTAGACACAAATGTCATGAAACAGTTAAAAATTCTGATCTCTGCAAAGACCAACTGTGATTCCAAAGGGCTGAAAGTGAAGTAAGCTACTCACCACTTGATAGAGAGATGATGCATTCCAGGTGCAGAATGACAAATAGACTTATAGTTTAAATATGGTAATCTCCTCTCCCTCTCCCTCTCAGCATCTCTCTCTCTCTCTCTCTCTCTCTCTCTCTCTCTCTCTCTCTCTCTCTCTCTCCTTCTCTTTCCCTCTCTTTGTCTCTCTCTGTCTCTGTCTCTGTCTCTCTGTCTCTCTGTCTCTCTCCCTCCCTCCCTCTCTGCGTGTGTCTCCCCACCCCCTTTCCTCTCTCTCTTAAATGGGAGAGGTGCTGGAAGGGAGAGAAAATAAATGTTGGCTAGTTGAAAAACAAAACAAACCCTTTAAGTAAATTAAAAGTTCAAGCCATACCTAAGAGAAGGTATGCCAACTGAAGAAAGTTTGCAGGTAGTGTAGAAAATCCAGAAGTGAAAAAGTGAGTCTGGCCTGAACATGGGATGCAGTATGTATGGATGTGCTATGCATCAGGTGTAATGGGAACCACAGGGTACTGTGAAAGGGGCCAGAGTTTGTGAAAAGAAACCAGGTTCGAGCCTCAGCCCTCCTATTTAACTCCTATGTCAATGAATCTCTCAAAGGGTTATTTTACTCATCTTTAAGATGAGAAGAAAAATGTTTGCACTTTTTCCTTCCCACAGTTGATGTGAAGATCAAATGGTGATGGATCTTCCTCGTGAAATTCATAGGAATTGTGCAGTGCTGCTAAACTCAATAAACTTGTATATACCCTTTGGCTCAGAAATATCACTGCTAGGTCTATATCCCAGAGATCTAAGAAGGAAAAAAAATAGATAGCTAGAAAAAGAGACAAAGATGGAGATGACATACAGCTATATTTGTGGAAGCTCTTGTAATAGTCACAAACAACTATAAACTACAGGAGTGCCCTCTAATTGGGGAAATGGCAGAATAAAGTCTGATGTACACATTTAATAGAATACTATTGTTCTATTAAGAAATAATGGAAAGGTCAGAATCGGAGAGTCCTTGGAAGACTTGCATGAACTGATAAACAGTGAAGTCATCAGACTCAGGAGAAGAATTCATATAACAGGATTGTAAAGACAAGTAACTTTGAAGGACTTAATAGCTGATCAATTCAATAGCCATCTGTGACTCCAGAAGAACAAAGATATAGAGAGACGATGAATTCAAGATGCAGGATACAAACACTCCTGACTGTACTGGATCCCCCAATATTCAATTTCCCCCCTCCAAGCACATTTTTGTGAAGGTGATTCTGCAGTTATGAAATCCTCTCCTTTCTTGTCTCCGTCTTTTATAACCCTCTATTTTCTTTAAGCTTCAACACAAGTAGCAGCTTTCACATAAAGTTTTCCCTGATTCCCTTGGCTGCTAGTGCCTCCAACTGCAAATAAGTTTGATTTAAATTCTCTATTTTCTGTATAAAAATATTCATGAACCTGTGGTCTCCGCCGATAGCATGGAAACTCCTTGATGGTCGGGACAATTTTATTTCTGCCTTTGTCTTTTCATGTACCTGACATCTAGTAACAGTGCTTGGACCATAGAAGGTGTGTAATTAATGCAATAAGCAAGTAATAAGTACTTGTTTAGTGATCAATTGATTAGCATTGGTGAGTTAGAAAACATCCAGGGGAGGGTAACAAAAATGATGGAAACTTCTTATTTATGGTCATTTTCAACCTGCAAAAAAATTATCTCAGGGGAGACATCACAGATATCTTCAACCATTTGAGGGGCTGTCATTTTGAAGAGGGTTAGAAATTGTACTGCTTGGCTACAGAGGAGAGAAACAGGAGCAATGGGGAGCAGGATACAGGTGCAAGGACACAAATGTTGCCAAATGGTCAGGTTGTCTCGGGCGGGGGGGCTTCCCCCTTCTTGGAGGTCTTCAAGCAGAAGTTCCCACATATATGAATTGCACTAAATGGAAACTGAGATCCTTTCCAACTTTCTGTGATTCTGAATATGAGAATTGGTGGAAGAATCAGCAGATGTTGACCTTGGAAAAGAGAAGACAGAAGGCGGGAATGGAATAGCTGCCTTGAAGTGCTTGCAGAACTATCATAGAGCAGAAGAATTAGTCTTGTTCTGTTTCTTTCCAGAGAACAGCCATAGGAGCAGTGGGGAGAAAGAGCAGATGGGCAGATTTAAACTTACTCTCCAGACTACCTTCCTTAAAATTGCAGCTTTCCAAAGGAGCCAGGGACTGCCTCTTATGGTTGCAATTCCTTCCTCTGCCTTGAGTGTTTTAAACAAAGCCTGGATTTGCATGCAGTTACGGGTTCAACTGTAGAGTCTCCTAATTTCTTTCTAGCTCTGAGACACTGGGGTTGTGTAAAGAGTCATGGAACCAGGCTTGTATTTGGCCCAAATTAGTTTCCTTTCCCCATTATTTCACAACCCATGATAATTAATTCACATCTATCTGAGCATTCTACTAACAAGAGGAATTGTAATGCCTGCTAGCCATCAGACTTTATTTCTTTGAAAGGATTATATGAGCAACCATGAAACAGAATACCATAGAAATAAATAAAAGTCCCTCCAGGATTTTATTATTTCCTATGTAAATAGGTTTTTTCTCTGTTGCTGGGGAAGAAAAAGGCTCCCCATACATCATTTCCTTCCTCAAAGTTTATATGCACAAGACTACAGGGCCAAAGTGTCTCTTAACACAGACTCTAAGACAAAGCTTTTTTTTTTTATTTCTCTCACTCTCTCATTCCTCTTATTCCTTGACATTTTCACTCACCCAACTATCAACTGAGATTGGTCATCAGCTGTTTCTTTAATACTACCCACAGCCCTAGCATCAATTAATCGTTTGTCTGAAGATCCTGAAACAAATCCCAATCATTTTTGAGATCATTCCTTTAAAATGGAGCAGAAAGGAGAGTGAAAGCAGTGACTTGCTTGAGCTCTCCCCCAAACCCCTCCAAATACCCATAAAAAATGGCTCTAAACAAATTTTAAAGCAGCAGAACCCATAAAAATATAGAGTGAAACAAATTTTCAGCCCAAGACAACCTGGATTGATCAGAAAGGTATATCGCGCAGGGCTGACAGAGGAGCACAGCTCAGCGTGGGCACGCAGCCCGCAGTAAACCTGGAGCAGGCCTCAGAGGACTGAATTACTCTCAGTTATAGTGGTTCCCAGACTTCTCAATCCACGAATGCAAAAGACAACTTAGAAGGTCAGTGGGAAAAGTCTGTTTCTGTGGTGCTAAGAGAGGAACTCGGGGTGTCAGATCCAGTTCCCTGAGAGTGCGGCCCTGGGGGGGCAGCTACCTCCTGAGCTTCCAGTCCACAGACTGAGGGGGAATCCAGTTCCTGATGAGAGAGGGGTTTCAGGGATATCTTTGCCAGTGCTGAGGCAGGAATCTATTCCTTTGCCCATGCTTGGATCTGGGCCACAATTCTGGGTGGCAGTCCTAGGGTGAGGAGGAACACTGGCATAGTGGAGCTTGTAGTGGCTGTGGACCAGCCTCTCAGTTACAGGACAGAAAGGAGTGCTTGTTGTCACTAACAGACCAGAGCACAGGCTAGGAAAGGAATAAACACCTCACCACTTATCATACCACCTTGGAAGAGCAGAAACTTTACAGGTCCCTACAAGTGTCTCTGAAAACAGCTGTACAAAACCCCAAAGCTTGGGGCCATACATTCTTCACGTTGGAAGCAGACTCTTACCCTAACAAAGAGTTTAAAAAGCAAGTAATTGGCCAGGATCATGAGCAAGCAGAGCAAAAAGAGTCAGACTGTATTATCTTACTTTGGTGAAAAAGAATATCAAAATATACAACCAGAAGAAGACAACAAAGTCAAAGCTCCTACATCTGAAGCCTCCAAGAAAAATGCAAATCAGTCCTAGGCCTTGGAAGAGCTCAAAAGGGATTTTGGAAAGCAAGTAAGAGAAGTAGAGGAAAAACTAGGAAGATAAATGAGAGTGATGAAAGGAAATCATGAAAAACAAGTCAACAGCTTGCTAAAGGAAACCCCAAAAAATACTGAAGAAAATAACACCTTAAAAAATAGCCTAACCCAAATGGCAAAAGAGGTCCAAAAAGCCAATGAGGAGAAAAATGCCCTAAAAAGAAAAATTGGCCAAATGGAAAAGGAAGTCCAAAAGATTACTGAAGAAAATACTTCCTTAAAAATTAGAATAGAGCAATTGGAAGCTAGTGACTTTATGAGAAATCAAGACACTGTAAAACAAATCCAAAAGAATGAAAAATTAGAAAACAATGTGAAATATCTCATTGGAAAAACAACTGACCTGGAAAATAGATCCAGGAGAGAGAATTTAAAAATTATTGGACTATCTGAAAGCCATGATCAAAAAAAGAGCCTAGACATCATCTTTCAAGAAATTATCAAGGAAAACTGCCCTGATATTTAGAACCAGAGGGCAAAATAGAAATTGAAAGAATCCACAGATCTCCTCCTGAAAGAGATCCCCAAAGGAAAACTCCTAGGAATATTGTAGCCAAATTCCAGAGTTCCCAGGTCAAGGAGAAAATATTACAAGCTGCCAGAAAGAAACAATTCAAGTACTGTGGAAACACAATCAGGATAACACAAGATTTAGCAGCTTCTACATTAAAGGACCACAGGGCATGGAATATAATATTCCAGAGGGCAAAGGAGATAGGATTACAACCAAGAATCACCTACCCAAAAACTGAGTATAATCCTTCAGGGGAAAAAATTGTCATTCAGTGAAATAGAGGACTTTCAAGCATTCTTGATGAAAAGACCAGAGCTGAATAGAAAATTTGACTTTCAAATACAGACTCAAGTGGAACATGAAGAGGTAAACAGGAAAGAGAAATCATAAGAGACTTATTAAGTTGAACTGTTTACATTCCTGCATGGAAAGATGATATTTATATCTCATGAGACCCTTGTCAGTATTAGGGTAGTTGGAGGAAAAAAAAATTTATGTACATATATATAGATAGAAAGGTAGATAGATAAAGGGCACAGGATGAGTTGAAGATTAAGGGGTCATATCTGGAAAATAAAACTAAGGGATGAGAGAGGATTATACTCAGAGAAGAAGAAAGGAGAGAGGAATGGGTAAATTATCTCACAAAAAAACAGAAAAGAAAAGTCTCTTACAGTGGAGGGAAACAGGGGAAGGTGAGAGGGAATGAGTGAATCTTATTCTCATAGGATTTGCTTAAGGAGGGAATAACATACACATTCAATTGGGTATGGAAATCTGTCTTACCCTAGGAAAATAGGGGAGAAGGGGACAAGAGAGCAGGGGGATGATAGAGAGGAGGCAGATTGGGAAAGGGGTAATCAGAAGCAAATACTTCTGAGGAGGACCAGGGTCAAAAGAAAGAATAGAATAAATGGGAGGGCAGGATAGGATTAAGGGAAATAGAGTTAATTTTTCACAACGTGTCTCCTATGGAAGTGTTTTGTATAACTGCACATGTATAATCTATACCGAGTTGCTTGCCTTTTCCATAAGGGTGGGTGGGGAGGGAGGAAGGGAGAAAATTTGAAACCTTAAGTTTTAAAAACATTTGTTTAAAAAAAAAGTTTTCACATGCTACTGGGAAATAAGAAATACAGGAGTTGGGGTACAGAAGTCTATCCTGCTCTGTAGGAAAACAGAAGGGGAAAGGGATAAGAGAAGGGGGGGAGAGATAGAAGAGAGGACAGAGTAGGGAAGGGATATTCAGAATGCATGCCATCTTGAGGTGGGGGAAGGGGTGAGATGGGGTGAAAATTTGGAACTCAAAATCTTGTGGAAGTAAATACTGAAAACTAAAAACAAATAAATTTATGTTTAAAATAAAATAAAATAAAATAAAATAAAATGGAGCAGAAAGCCCCTGAGATTTCTTCCAACCCTCTAATTTGGTGGTTCTGGGATTTTGAATGGCAGGTGGCATTGATAAACCTCATTCTTCCCCAAAGCTCCTTCAGAAGGGAGACTCTTATGACTGATCCTGAGGCTTCCTTATTTCAATTGCTATTGTCATCAGTTCCATCCTTGTAGCCCTGCAAGCTCAAGAGTCTCTAGTGGAGTTCACTTGGACTAATATTATCTTATTTTAAGAGATTAGGCATGAAGATACATTCAGTCAATGGTCATGCAAATTATCATGCTACTCTGCTGGATAATTCTTTCTCTCTCTCTCTCTCTCTCTCTCTCTCTCTCTCTCTCTCTCTCTCTCTCTCTCTCTGTCTCTCTCTTTTTCCATACACACACACACACACACACACACACACACACACTCAAATAGCATTTTTTCAGTGTCCTATTTAAAAAGTATACACCAAAACATTCGTTTTCTTGGACATGTAATAATTGAGAACAGAGACCTGAGAACTGGTCTCTTGGATAGATACTAATAATAACACTCAACACCAAGGATAACAAACACATGGGAGAAGCCACATGCAATTTCACAAATGCACGTGGCTAAAGAGGGAGTGTATGTGTGTGTTTAGAGCCTCTGACTATTGTCTGAATTTATGGTCTCCATTTACACATTCATAAATGCTCAAGTCTCAGAATGCTTAATTATACCTCAAACTCCCACAGCAGGACCCTCCTGGGGGTGGATAGTCAAATAACTCATTAATTTATAAGGGCCTTTGAGTAACCATAGAGACAAATGACTCTTTTAATGAGAGGTGTGAAGGCTGAAGGTGGAAGTACTTATGAATTGGACTCTCGGTCACCTGCGCTCTAAGCTTCTTCTATAAATCATAATTAACAGAAACTGAATATAAAAAAGTGCTGCACAGCCCTCTTTTAAAAATTGTTGCAGAACAGTTCTAACTGACACACTGCAGAGTAACGTGCTTTATCTTGTCACTGTATGTCGGATCCAAAGATTTCAATTTTGAATCAGTCCTTAGAATCACTCAGTCAAAGCAGGGAAACATTTAAAGAGAAAAACAAAATTCTCCATCAATAGAAGCCTGTGAAGATCAAGTGAATGATTCAGGAGCATGTAGGTGGGCTGTCTCAGAGGCCTGAGGGTAAGCGTGGACAGCTTTCCAGTCTTCACTCCCAAGTGGTTCTGGGAACTTGAAGGAAATGGAATGTTCTGCCCGTCTGTCTCTCCTGTACAAATGAGAAGACTCAACTGGAAGACTGTAATTGATTCAAGACCAAAGGGCCTGAGGAATCACAGGCATTCGCCACCCTTACAAAAGGAGATATGCAAAAATAAACATATACATATATATGTATGCACACACACACATATGTGTATCTATAAATACATGTGTATATGTATGAGGCCTATTACATACATCATAGAAGAATTTGTCACTTTAGAGAAAGCATAATTGAACAAACAGGTCAATTTAACAGTATCCAAATTTTCTATATCATACTTAAGTGTAATTCTATTCATTTAAAAAAAATGTGTTTAAATCATGCAACTATGCTGACTTGTTTTATTACAAAATTACATTACATAACCTTAATTGGTCCCTCACTGCGGTGAAACAATCTTTTCTAATGGACTGACTATCCCATTCATCACAACAGCTCTTCCAAACATTGTATAACTTCTTAAATCTTCCATGGCTCCCACACCCCCTCTTCTTATCCCCTCAACTCAGAAATTTACTTCACAATTCATTAAAAAAAAAAATGAGGCCATTCAGCTAGGGCTCCTCATCTCCTCTCCAAGTTCTATTACTCAGAAGCCTTTCCTTTCTATCACTCCTACCTCAAATAAAGAGGTGGCCTTTCTCCTTGCCAAGTCAAATTTTTAACATGTACAAGTGATTATACTTCTTCTCAACTTCCAAAGTAGATTGCCCCTTCTATCATCCAAACTCGCTGATTTTCAATCTCTTCTTGACTACTGACTGTTTCCCTCCTGCTGCTCATAAAGACCACGTTTTCTTCATCTTCAAAAAAGCCAATCTTTTCTACCCATGCTTACTAGTTGGCTGACATTTTTTTTTAACTCCTGGCTGTCACAGGGACAAAACCCTCCATCTCTCAGCTCTGGGCATTCTCTCTGGCTGTTCTCCATGCCTGGAATGCCCTCCTTCTTTGATTTGGATTCTCACCGGTTTCCTTTAAGTCCCAACTAAAATCCCCAAACCTACAGAAAACCTCTCCCAACCCCTCTTACTTCTAGTGACTTTTTAAAAACAAGTGTTTCATATTTATCTTGTATGTAGTTTGCTTTGGAAATTTGTTTATGTGTTGTCTCCCTCATTCAATTGAAAGTTCCTTGAAGGTAGGTACTGTCTTTTTCCTTTTTGTGGGTGTGTCCCAAGCACTTAAGACAGTGATTGACTTAACATTTGTTTGCCTCCTTTTCTTATCTGTAAAATGGAGATAATAATAGTGCCCAACACTTTGTTGTGAAGTTCAAAAGAAATCATAATTATAAAGCTGAACACTGGAAATTCTGAACATTAGAGTACTTTACAAGTAGAAAAAAAATGGCAAGTGGGTTAAAGAAGGTTAAAGGCAACCAAATGGACTTCAATAACATTGGTGAGTTGGGGGTGGGGTATCTACCAGGAGCATGTGAACAGAGCCCCAGTGCAATAGGCAGATGTGAATAATGTGTACCAGTGGGCCATGAAGGTGGCAGAAATAGGCACTGTGAGCTTGACTAGACACTGAAGATGCCTAGGTCATCCACTGGTCAGCCATCACCAGTCATCTTGACTTTTGTCTTGCCACTGGACTTTGATGCTGGAAGACAGAGTGAGGCTGATCACTTTGCACAACTCTGTTTCACTTATATCAAATTTATACTTGATTTAAAAAGACATTGCCCATACTATTTTATCATTTTTAACTACCTCAAAGTCCTATGGCAATGAGCAAGTGACTACAACATAATGTAGTCACAGCCCTGTACATGAGTGGCCCAGGTCATAGGGTTGTCTTCTCACTGGACTGAAGCAGTGGGACTTGGCAGGTCCCCCTGGGTGTCTGAGCAGCTTTTTTGAAAGACTTCTCTGCTCTCCTCCTGATGTGAGAAAGGGGCTAGAAAAGGTGCCCTAAAAATCATTTGCTTCCCCTAACCTAACCCTGGCCTGCTTACCTCATCAGGTAAGGATCCTACCCTATGGTTGAAACACTCATACACACACACACACACACACACACACACACCACACACATAAAAAATCTTTTGCAAATATGATTCCACTCACCCTTGGTACATGGAATGTGACCATGCTATTGGACAACATGCAAGAGAACTTAGCAGGTGTCACATCCAGAGGGTAGCCCTGGGTGTAACAAGGCTGGCAAACAAAGGTCAACTTATTGAAGTTGGAGCTGGACACGTGTTTTTTTCTTTTTGTTGTTGTTGTTTTTTGTTTTTTCTGGAATGACCACATGATGGGGAGTGTGGGGAAGCTTGCATAGGTTTCACAATCAAATTTAATCTAGTCAACAAGCTTGTATGCCTCATAAAAGGAGTGAACAACAGGCCCATGATAATGTGATTGCCCCGACATGAAAGTGCCGCACCATCACCACCAGTGCCTATGCTCCTACTATGATGAACCCTGATGAGGTCAAAGAAAAATTTTATGGAGACCTAAAGACCCTCATCATCAATCTGCTGGAAGAGGATAAGCTTATAATTCTGGGTGACTTTAATGTCAGAGTGGGCATAGACTAAAAGATATGGCAGGGAGTCTTTAGGAGGAATGGAGTCAGAAGGAGGAATAGCAATGGCTGCTTACTACTGAGGACTTGTGTATCTCATGACCTCATCACCAACATTGTCTTCCATTTACCTAAACACAGTAAAACTTAGCAGCAAGCATTGGCATTTAATAAACTATGTCACCGTAAGGAGAAGAGACAGACAAAGTGTGAATGTGACATGTAGTTCAGAGTGCTGGACTGATAATAGACTTAGCCTCTCCAAGTTAAACACTCACATTCAACAAGAGCAGCAGCTCCAAGGCAAGACAACTACCAGAAGACTTTAAGTGGACAGATTAGAGTGCTTCTTTATGTTTGAACACCTTGGTGCTAACTTGGAGGGAAAGCTAAACCAGCACAGGGTGGGCAACAGTGGAGCAGAAAAGGAGTGGATAGCTTTTGGAGATCCAGTGTCAGGACCTGCATTTGCCATTAGGCTGCTCCTCTCATGTGGCAAAGTACCAGGTGCTGATTCGATTCCGCTGAGATTTACAAGGAAAGGGGTTCACTGCTCAGACAAAAACTGACTCAAATCTTTCAGCTTATATGGCAAGAGGAAGTTATCCTCCAGGATTTCCAGATACCTCCATTGTGCATCTCTATAAAGGAAAAGAAAATAGCATGTCCTGTGACAATCATGAGGTGGGAGGAGTCTTTCAGTCATTTCTAGCAAGATTCTTTCTGGAGTCCTCCTTAATAGGCTGATCTTCCACCCAGAAGATGGTCATCTTCCTGAGAAGCAATGTGGCTAGAAAAAGGGCCAAGGAATGGTCAATATGGTATTTGTTGCCCAGTAATTCCAGAAACAGAACAGAAGTCTATACACAATGTTCCTCAATCTGACCAAGGCCTTTGATAATGTCAATCATGAGGGCTTGTGGAAGATCATGACAAAATTTTGCTTGGAGAAGTTCATCAGTATTGTATTCCATTTTCACAATGGCATGCTTGCATGGATTATGGATAATGGATGCTCTTGGACTTTCACAGTCACCAATGAAGTGAAGCAGGGCCGTGTTCTTGCTTTCATGCTTTTTTAGCATGGAGTTTTCATCAATGCTTTTGGATATCTTCACTGAGGATGAAAACAGCATTGTGGTCATCTACCACACTAATAATCAATTATTTAAGTTTTAAAGATTACAAGCCAAGAATAAAATGAAGGAAGAATTGTTGCATGACATTTTGTTGACAGATAATTGTATACTCAATGTAGCCTCTGATGTTGAGATGCAGCAGAGTATGGATCAATTCTCTGCTACTGTGCTAACTTTGGCCTAACGATTAAGACCTAGAAAAGATAGGCTTTTCACCAGCCAGCACTACAACATGCATATGTAAAACCATCAATTACAGCAAAAGGAGAAGTTGTGAATACTGTGGATAAATTCACTTACTTTGGCAGTATACTTTCCAGGGATAATACACATAGCTGATGAGGTTGACACTCACATTGCCAGAGCTAGCTCAGTGCTTGGGAGACTGAAGAAAAGTGTGGGAGAGATGAGGTATTAGGTTGCCTGACAAACTGAAGATTTACAGAACCATGGTTCTGACCTCTTCATTGTATGCCTGTGAAACCTGGATAGTATACCAGCACCATACCAGGAAACTGAACAACTACCATTTGAATTTTCTTAGGAAGATTATGAACATGTCCTACCAAGATAAAGTACTGGACACTGAGGTCCTTTCTCAGTCTGAACCTACTGCAGAAAGCACAACTCCAATGGGCTGGCCATGGTGTTTGAATGCAAAAAACTTTGGAATCAATTTTGAGATGTGGGAGACACAGGTACAGGACCACCTTGCATGGCATGCACTGTGCTCTATGAACAAAGAATTGTAGTAACTTAAAAGATACATGAGATGTGTAAATTAAAGCCATCTCCACTCCAAATGTTCACATGGACTAGTTGTACCTGACCTTCAGTACAGCCTCCCAAACTCATATTGGTTTGATCAGCCGCAGCTGGACACACCGTACTTTGACCCTGATATAGTGACATCATTTTTGTCCTGTTAGAGAACAAAGGATGAACCAACTAATTACATAAATTCTTCATTCCATCACTACTTTATTTCCCTGTTCTTAGCATAGTACCTAGCCCACAGAAAGTTCTTCATAAACTGTTTGCCTGATTTAAGAGAAAGAAAAAAAATCACTTATTAAAGGAGTTACTGTGTGCTAGATGTTGTGGTAAGTACTTTACAAATCATATCTCTTTTGATCTTCATAACAAACTTGTGGAATAGGTGCTATTAATACATCCATTTTACAGTTGGAGAAACTGAGTCTGATAAACCTAAGGATCCAAGGTTTTGGGACAATAAATCAGTATTTGACAAAAATTGCCAGGGAAAGTGGAAAGCATTCTTGCAGAAAATAGATATGGAGCAAAATTTCACACTATATACCAAAAAAAAAAAATGCCTGTCATCTGTCTAGAAGAAAAGGCAGAGTTTATGACCAAACAAAAGTTATAGAGGATCATGGGACGTAAAGTGGATAAGTTTGATCACAAGAAATTTTTTTTTGCACAAACAAAACCAATGCAACCAAAAATTAGAAAGAAAGTAGGAAACAGGGAAGAAAATTTATATCAAGTTTCTCTGATAAAAGCTTCATTTTTATTTTTCAAATAAACAGAGGATTGACAAAAATTTATGAATTAAGAGCCATTCCCTAATTAATAAATCATTAAAAGGAAAGAACAAGCAGTTTTCAGAAAAATAAATCAAGATATCAATAATCACAAGAAAAAATGCTCTAAATAACTAGTAATTAAATAAATGGAAATTAAAATTACTCTGCAGTATCATGTCACACCTATCGGATTGGCTAATATGATAGTAAAGGAAAATGACCAATGCTAGAGGGGATGTGGAAAATAGAGACATTCATGTACTATTGGTGGAGTTGTGAACTGTTCAAAGTATTCTGGAAAATAATCTGGAACTAGGTCTACAGGGCTACAAAATTGTGCCTGCCCTTTGACCCAGCAATACCACTACTCAGCCTCTAACCCAAAGAGATCAAAGAAAAAGGAAAAAGACCTATTTAAACAAAAATATTTACAGCAGCTTTTTTTTTTGTTGTGGCAAAGAATGTAAATGGAGGGGATGTCCATCGATTGGGGAATGGCTGAACAGGTTGTGATATATGATTGCGATGGAATACTATTATGCTATAAGAAATTACTAGGGGGGGTGGCTTAAAAAAAACAGGGAAGATTTATACAAACACATGTAAAGTGAAGGGAGCAGAATGATAAGAATGTTGTAAACAGTAGTGACGACGTTGTTAAGAATAAACAACTGTAGAAGACTTAGCTACTCTGATCAATGCAATTATCCACCACAATTCCAAAAGGCTCCTGTTGAAAATAAATGCTATGTATCTCCAGAGAGAGAACTGATGAACCCTGAATGCAGATGGAAGCATATTTTTCCCCTTTACTTTCATGCTTTTTTGGCAACATAACTAATAAAGAAATAGGTTTCACATGACTCACATATATAATGAGTACAGACATACCTCAGAAATATCATGGGTTTGGTTCCAGAGCACCGCAAGAAAGCAAATATTGCAAGCAAGTCAAATGAACGTTTTGGTTTGGCAGCACATATAACAGTGATGTTCATACTATGTTGTAGTCTACTACGCGTGCAATAGCATTCCGTCTACAAGCCTAACTACCTCAGTTAAGAAACACTTGATTGCTAAAACAAAACAACGCTACACTAAACGAACCATCATCTGAGCCTTCAGTGAATCCCCATCTTTTGGCAGCTGGAGGGTCTTGCCTCGATGCTGCTGGCTGCTGACTGATCAGGAGGGGTGGTTGTTGAACGCCAGAGTGGCCAAGTCAATTTCTTAAAATAAGAAGAAGGCGAAGTTTGCCACATCAACGGACGCTTCCTTTTCTGAAAGATTTTTCTGTAGCATGTGACACTCTCTGATAGCATGTAATTCACAAGACTACTTTCAATAGTGGAGTCGATTCTTGCAAACCCGACTGCTACTTTATCAACTAAGTTTATGTAATATTCTTCAATGGTGTTGTGCCTCAGGGAATAGGCCGGCCTGAGGAGAGGGAGATGGGGGAATGGCCAGTTGGTGGAGCAGTCAGAACACACACATTTATCAGTTAAGGTTATCGTCTTATGTGGGCACAGTTAATGAACCCCCACCACAATTACAATGGTAGCATCAAGGATCACCGACCATAACAGACCTAATAATAATGAAAATTTTTGAAATATTTTAGAATGACAAAATGTGTCACAGAGACACGATATGAGCACATACTGTCGGAAAAATGGTGCCAATAGATTTGCTTGACACAATATTGCCAAAACCCTTCAATTTGTAAAATAAAATAAAATGAAATAAAATAAAATCCTGTGAAGCAAAAAAAAGCGAAGTGTAATGAATAACATATGCCTATACTATATTGTTTGCTTTATCTGTGGGTGGGAAGAGGCCAAAGAGGGGAAGAGAATTTGGAACTCAAAATAAAATAAGAATGTAAAAATGATAGCAATAGTAACAACAGTCCTCACACTATGAAGTAAAACAAAACAAGGAGATGTTAGTTTTGTTGTGGTTAATTAGATATTTAAGTATCTCTATTCCTACAACACAATATACTCAGGCCATTCCTTGAAGGTAGTGAGCTCCAGAGGATCTTGGTAGGCAAACATTGGGTAAAGAATTAAAAAAAAAAATAAGACATAAAGTAACTGTGTCAGACAGAAGTTAAGTGACTTGCTCAGAATCACACAATGTCAAAGGCCTTCAGTTTTGAACTAGGTCTTCCTGCGTTCAGGGCCAATGTTCTATCTACTGCAGCACCTAGTTGCCTCAGAAGTAAATCAAATATGATTTGAAATTCATCCAAGTCCTTCTGGGATGCTTCAGGAACCAGGTTAAAATGGAAATCTGGGAAATGTTTTAGAAAAAAATTAAAAATAAAATACAACATAGATAATGTTTTGATTTACTAAGTTAATATTGACCCACTGAGATCTGTTTCTAATTGAGTTACTGATTTAGATTCTTTTTTTTTCTTTTTGGCTAGGCAATGTCCACTGTACCACCTAGCTGTCCCTCTGCTATAGATTCTTGAAGTCAATGCTACTAGAGGAAAAATTCTGGAAAATTCTAACTACCCACAAAAACTAAGAGTCTGGGTTTGGTAACAGAAAAAGTCTGCTGTCGGAAAGCAAACTTATTTACATACAAATAAGCTGAGCCCCAGGAGACTGGGCACAGGGTGATAAACGTGTGTTTGTTTCTGTGCCAACACCCCATGAAATAGAGAATATACTCAATGGTCTTGAGTCCCCTGAGACTCCCTGGTATGTTCCAAATAAAGTGGCAGGAATGAACACAGGCGGGGTTAAGAATTCCACATTGGCTGCTGCTGTTATTGGCTGCTTTTTGATTCTTGGTACTCTAAAGTCAGGAAGGCACTCCATATAGCTATCCTGGTAAAAAAAAAAAAGAAGACTGGGGGAGTTTAGGGGAGTGTGTGTGTGTGTGGGAAGTTTATATTCATCTTCAAGTGTTCTAAAGGTAATGGTGGGGAAGAGGAAACATGGTTAGACTTGCTCTCTTTTACCGCACAGGTAAGTGCTGGAACCAATGGGTAGGATTACAAAATAACAAATTTCAGTTTCATATCAGGATTTGTTCACAATGAGAGCTAGCCAAGAAGGCAATTGTCTGAGGTGACATTTGAATTCAGGAAGATGAGTCTTTCTTATTCCAGGTCCCAGTGTTCTATCCAGTGGGCCACTTAGCTGTGTGTATGTGTGTGTGTGTGCGCGCGTGCACACGTATGCATGCCTGTGTGTATGCATCTATACACATTTACATATGTATACGTATTATAGATGTGTATAATCAGTTCATGCAAATCTTCTCAGTTTTGTTTTGTTTTTTGAATTCTGCGTATTGCTTGCCTGAATCATTTCTGGATCTCACCTGGGCATTGCTATAAATATACACACAATTCTATATGCACAAGACCAGGTGGTGCTTATCAGGATGGGCCTGATTTCTGATGACAATATGATGAAATCATTGTGTCACATGTATAACATGATTAGGTATCCTCCCAGGGTCCAGCAAAAGCAATGGAAGAGATAATAACCTGGGATTTCCCCACTTCTCTAGGAAGCATCTGTAAACCACTGTCAGTTCTCAGGGAAGGGAAGGGATGTGAAGGGATGTGAGGGGATGTGAGGGGAGGGGAGGGGAGGGGAGGGGAGGGGAGGGGAGGGAGGGGGAGGGGAGGGGAGGGGAGGGGAGGGAAGAGGAGGGAAGGGAAGGGAAGGGAAAGGAAGAAGAAAGGAAGGAAAGGAGAGAGCAAGGAAGGACAGACTTACTGTGTGTCAGGCACTGTGATAAATGCTTTACAAATATTAACTCACTTGATATTCACAATAACCATAGGAAGAAGATGCTGTCATTATCACTATTTTATAGATGAGAAAATGAGACAGGCAGAGGTGAAATGACTTGACCAGAGTTACACTTCTAGTTAAGTTATTGAGACAAAATTTAAACTCAGAAATTCTTGAGTCCAGGCCCAATACTCTAACTACTGTACCAGCTAGCTACCACATAGGAGGTGCTTAATAAATGATTACTGCCTGCCTGCCTAACCTCTAAATGAAATTTAGTATTTTCTTCAATTGTGAATCAAAGCAACCAATACTATTTTGAAAGTTGGTCCACAGGTCTCACCAGAGAGCCAAAGGTCTCCAACACACACAAACTGCCTACACATACACACATCATGTGCACACAAAGGTTAAGAAAGCCTCTTTAAGATCTTCTCATGCCTGAAGGCATGACACTCAAGCAGTCAGGGGTCTTAAGGCAAGATACTTACATAACTTGTGTCATTGGGAATGACGAGATTCTGAAAGAGGTCCTACCTCATGATTGTGGTTCAAAGTAAGGCTCGCACCTTATGCTATTTTCGGGGCAGGCAACATTGCTATTCTCTGAATGCCATGGTAGAATTTCTACGTGCAAACTCAGATTCATTACACTTTCTGGATTTGAATGCCCCAGAGAGTGAAAGAAATAAAAATATTTGTTTCGTGGTAGTCAAGTCCTCCCCCATGACTAAATTCTTTTAATGGAAAGCTGAACAGTAATAACTCTGCCTGTGTTTCAGACTCAAAATGTAGATTAGTGGCTACTTTCCAGGTAGCCCTGTCTATGCTAATTAGGTGAATTCATTTTCTTATGTTCATTAAGAAATATAGAAGTAAAAGAGACTAGGTGAAAGGTGATGCTCAATTTACATTTATCAGAATACTAAGCAATCAGGACACTATTATTCACTGAACTTGAGAAACTCATACAAGAATAGAAGAAACAGGAAAAAAAGCATTTAGTAAAATGGAATTATGTTAAAGTAGTAATATTTTCACAGTGGGAATGTCATCCTTGAAATAATAAATCAGTGACTGGAAAGTGAACTGCTTCAACACTCTGAAGCTTCAGAAGGGCTGGTATTTCATCAGGCTCAGCAGTATTCCCATCGAGGTCAATTAAGATCATCTCAACATAAGTGGAATCTCATGATCTTCTAATGGGCAAGGATCTTAAAGGTCTATCATGTTCTAGACCTGAAGAGAAATCACCCCTCTGATATGCCCCAACAACTAATTAGCCAACTCAGTGGAATAGTGAATAGAACACTGGGCACGGAGTCAGGAAGACCTGAGTTCTAATATGGTCTCAGATACTTACTACGTGTGTGATCCTGGGCAAGTCATTTAACCTCTGTTTGTCTCAGTTTAATCTGTAAAATGGGGATAATAACAGCACTCACCTCCCAGGATTGTTGTGAGGATCAAATGAGATAATTATTTTAAAGAACTTCTCATGGTGCCTGGCACATAGTAGACATTATGTTACGTAATATTAAACATTATCCATTGTTGTTGTTATCTGAAGACCTTCAGTGACAGGCAACTTATAACCTCCTTCATTATCACATTCCTTTCTTTTCACACAGGTGTCACTGACAGGAATTGTTTTCTTCCACTAAGCCAATTGGACACTGCCACTTCTACCTACTCCTTGTAATTGTGTGCTCTGGTGGTCCTGAGCACATCAAGTTTCATAATCCTCCTAACCTTTAAATTGCCTGAAGAAACCTATTATATTCACCCTCAGGATAAATTGTTACTCTCTCACACTTCACCCAGGTTTCTCTAAGCAGCCAAAGCCCATTCTGTTCTGCTAACTCTCTTCTCAACACTAGCCAGTTCATCGATGTCTTTGCAACGACTTCATTCCCAGCTACTGTGGTCAAAAAATCATCATCATCACCATCATCATCATTATCATCAGTGGCTGGCAGACATTTTGATAAGGATCATTTCCACAGAAAATAAACAGGTGGTCACTAAACTCAAATATTGTTTTTGTTTTACCTTGGTTAAGCCAACCAGAGATGGAGGATCCATTTGGACAGGCTTTGGGAAAACAGAGTTCTTTCACTTCACATTAAGGCATCAGATGCAGTGCTGGACTTGGAGTTAGGAAGACCTGAGTTTAAATCCTGTCTCAGACATTTCCTATTTGTGTGACACTGGAAGAGTCATTTAGCCTCTGTCTGCCTCAGTTTCCTCACCTGTAAAATGGTGACAATAATATTGCCTCACAAAGATGATAGTACCTATTAAGCAGCTCCTTGTGAGGAGCAAATGAGAAAAACACATTTGCAAAGTACTTAGCACAGTACCAGGCACATAATAGATGCTTAATAAATGGCTGTTTCCATGTTGGTTCCCTTTAGCAGAGACAGAAAATTAAAATTTCAATGCAAATGGAAAACACCTAAAGTCCAATTTCTGTTGAAAGAAATTTAATGTAAATAGTTAGAAAACATGCTGAGACCTAGATGTTCCTAACAAAACACTGTAATGAAGGTTTGGTGCTCTTGCTGGTGGCCTATTATAGATGCCCAAAGTGGGTGACACTACCTCCTGGGGGAGGTGCTGGAATGATGCAGGGGAGGGGGGGCAGCAGTAGTTTGAAATTACACAAGTTTTAAAAAGTTAGAGGGTTAAAGGAAGTAGATTTCCAGGGGATGCTGAATAATTTATTTTGTAAAGGGGGTGATAAGCCAAATAAGTTTGGGGTGTATATGGAGATGAATAGAGCAGTCTAAGAGGAACTTGCTGCAGTCTCATCTGAGCTGACCTGTTAATCCAAGCCTCAATGGGCTTTAAAACACAAATTTCCTGAATGTAGCTTTAGAAGCCCATGTGAAACAGAAATAGAAATAAGCAAAGATAATCAATGAGTTTGAGAGACAGTGACTCCTTGTAAGGAGATAAATAAATGGAATGTAGCACATGCTAAAGTCCGTGTGCTCAGAGCAAAACCAACAGAAGAAAATGGGGTTTAGGGGAAAGAGATTATTTGGGGGAAATTGACCACATCAAGCTACCAGGGAAAGGCATTAATATTCATTAAAGAAAGTTTTTAAAGGACCATGCTTTTATTCTGATTTTGAATGGGCTGGAAGAATGGAATACTGTTGGCAGAGAAAGGGCAGAGTGGTTTGGGGGCTAATATATATATATATATATATATATATTTCTGTCATGTAATTATATGCCAAGAAAAATACAATAATGTGCAAACCATGGAGTCACACAGTTGACAACAGAGTATTTGCCCAGCAACGTTGCTCCCAAAGAAATCGCTACCTTCTGAAAAGAGAAAACGAATTTGGGCAGAGCTGATTGTCTGGATGGGCTGACAATGTGATCGGTGCTAAATGTGCTAAATGGAAAGATAACATCAGGATGATTTCTGTGCTGGGGAATCGCATTTGATTCCCTTTCTTCTCAGTAAGAACAATGGAAGCAGCTGAGGAGCCAGAGGGGAAGCTGGGGAATACACGTGTACAGCATAAACAGAAACCATTTTGGATACTACAAACACCGTCTTGGGAGTACAATTTCTCCTGCAAATCAAATCATTGATTGAGGTTTGCTTTTTTAAAAATTCTTTTTGTAAATTGGATAATGCTCACATTCTAGTGGAAACCAAGTCCTATCCACACAGTACATCCCTCTGGTGCAGATCATTCCCTAATAACATATTCTTATCCTGAGCCATTCTTTGTCATGCATCCCAATATACACTCCGATGAAGCATTCCCAAATATCTGGTGCTGTGCAATGCCACAGGGAAGCTAGGTGGTGCTACGGATAGAACATGGCCTGGATTCAGAAAGACTCATCTTCCTGAGTTCAAATCTAGCCTCAGGCACTTACTAACTGTGCAGCCCTGGGCAAGTCACTTAACCCTCTTTGCCTCAGTTTCAATCATTTGTAAAAAGTGCTGGAGAAGTCAATGGCAAACCACTATAGCATCTCTGCCAAGAGAAGCCCAAATGGGGTCACAGAGAGTTGGGACATGACTGGAAAACGACTCAAGAACAAGTCCAATACCTAATGTAAGGCCGATTCTCTTTTTCCAGTTGCAGGCAGGCCCTGAGATTACAACTCCTACATCACCCACTGCATCGTGATGGTTTGCTTTCCTGCCTGTCCAACCTTGCAGATCCAGACTTTACTATTTTTGATTCAGGTAATTGATTTGAAAAAGCTTTGACCTCCATACACCACATATGACACTTGTACATAAAACATAAAAACAATAATACACATTCACAGTAAGACACACAACTATGAGTCAGCAATGAAAAATGATCTCCACCTCCAGAGAAGGAACTGATGCAGTCTGAATGCAGATTGAAATGTGTATTTTTTTCAAAAATCCTAAATAAAATACTAGTCTAAACTTTACAACAATATATTACAAATATTATATATTATGACGAAGTGGGATGTATAACAGTCATTTTGAGGTGGTTTAACATAAAGAAAACTATTAATATAATTGATTACATCATTATTAAAAGTAAAAAAAAATCATATATTTATATTAATAGATGCAGGAAAAGTTTTTGATGAAATACAACACACTCGTCTACCAAAAACACTTGAAAATATAGGTATAAATGGATTTTTCCTTAACTTGATTTTTTAAAAAAATTCTAAAACTATCAGTAATCATTATTTGTAATAGGAATAAACTAGAATTCTTCCCAGCAAGATTAAGTGTGAAACAAGGGTGCTCACTGTCAATAATAATATTCATTATTGTTTGGAAATCCTAGCAATAACAATAAGAGAAGAAAAAGAAATAGAAGGAATCAGAATAGGGAATGAAGTAATAAAACTATCTCTTTTTGCAGACTATATAATGATATATTTGGAAAATCCCAAAGATTCAATTAAAAAGTTGGTTAAAACAATATTTTTAGCAAAGCAGCAGGATATAAAGTAAATCCAAATAAATCATCAACATTCTTATATATCACAAGCAAAACCCTGCAAAAAGGTAATAAGTAATACTCCATTTAAAATAACTATACACACTATAAAATACTGGGAGTATACTTGCCAAAAGATACCCAGGAACTAAATAAACAAAATCATAAAAAAAAACTTTTTATACAAAATAGTCAGATTTAAATAATTGGAGAAATATCAGTTGTTCATGGGTAGACAGGACCAATATAATAAAAATAGCAACTTTACCTAAAGTAATTTATCTACTTAATGCCACCCCAATTAAATTACTGAAAAACTATTTTGCTGAACTAGAAAAAAAAACAATAAAAAGCATTTGCAAGAAAGAAATGTCAAGAATATCAAAGAAACTAATGAAAAAATATATATATAAGGCAAGGAGGTTTAGCAGTACCCAATCTTAAACTATATTATGAGGCAATAATTATCAAAACTATCTGTTACTGGCTAAGAAATAGAAAGGTACATTAATGAAACAGAATAGACAGAATTTACAACAGCAAATAAATATATCAACCTTATATTCAACAAATTTAAAGACAAGATTTTGGAATAAGAATTCATTATTTGGTAAAAATTGTTAGGAAAAGTGCAAAGCAGTATGACAGAAATTGGGCATAGACCAATATCTTACACCATTTACAAAGATAAGGTCAAAATGGATATATGATCTAGATATAAAGGGAGATATTGCAAGAAAATTTGAAGAACATGGAACATATTACTTATCAGGCTTATTAATAGGCAAACAATTTATGAGCAAACAAGAGATAGAGAGCAGAATGAGGTACAAAATGAATAATTTCTATTACTTTAAATTGAAAAGGTTTTGTACAAATAAAACAAAGATGGCCAACATCAGAAGGAAAGCAGAAAATTTGGTAAAAAAAAAAAATTATAAGGTTTCTTAAATAAAGGTCTTATATATTAAATATATAAAGAATTTTGTCAAATCTGTAAGAATATGAGTCATTCCCCAGTTGATAAGTTGTCAAAGGATAGGAATACACAATTTTCCAATGAAGAAAGCAAAACAATTTATAATCATGTAAAAAAATGCTCTAAATCATTACTGATTACAGAAATGCAAATTAAAATGACCTTGACATGTCATTGTACACCCATCAGTTGGGTAAAATGATTGAAGAGGAAAGAGACAACTATTGGAGGGGATGTGGGAAAAAAAATGGGATCCTCAGTCATTGTTGGTGGAACCATGAACTGAACCAACCACTCTGGAGAGCAATCTGTAATTATGCCCAAAGAGATATTAAACTGCCTAGACCCCTTGACCCAGCAATATCACTACTAGGCCCATTTCCAAAAATTATTAGGGAGAAAGGAAAAGAACTTGTATATTCCTAAAATATTTATAGCAGCTCTCTTTGTGGTAGAAAAGAACTGGAAATTGGGGGATGTCTGTTGAGGAATGGCTGAACAAGCTACTGTATATGATTGTGACGGAATATTACTGTGCTTTCAGAAATGATGAGCTCGATGATCTTAGAAAAACATGGATTGAACTACAAAATAATGGAGAGTGAAATGAGCAGAACCAAGAGAATGCTGTATAAACTAATAACGATGTTGTTTTAAGGACAACTTTGACTATTATAAACACCAAAATTAACTACAAAGGACATATGAAGGAAGATACTCTTTGCATCCAGAGAAAGGACTGATAAATGTAAGTATATATAGAATGATTTTACACATTTGTATATATATATCTATATATATCTATATATATATAGATATATATAGATATATATATATAGATATATCTATATATATATGTGTGTGTGTGTGCGTGTGCGTGTATATGTGTATATGTGTGTATGTGTGTATACATATGATATATAGGAATATATACATACATATGTATATATACATACACATACACATACATATACATACATATATATGTATATATATACGATTTCTATCTAATGGTGGTCATCTCTAGGGTGGGGGAGAAGAAAAAAGGAAAGTTACATGATAACTTGATCATAGATTTTAAAGGAATAACAAGTAGTACATGATAGATTCGCAGTTTCATGTGCAGTCATCTTTCTATGTTATGGAATGTCTTGTTTTATTCTATAAATTAAAAAAAGAAGAAATAAACATTACCAAAAAAGAAACATAGCATTTTCACTTTATTTTTGTCGGGTATTTTGTCTGTTTTTTCTTTTATAACATGACTAATATGGAAATATGCTTTGCATGATTGCACATGTATAACCTATAGCAAATTACTCACTATCTTGGGGAGGCAGAGAATTTAAAACTCAAATTTTTTTTTTAAATGAATGTTAGATTGTTTTTCTATGCAATTGGGAAAAAGTAAAGTATTATTAAAAGGAACAAAAACAACTATGATTCTGTTTGGGTCAAGAGAAAGTATGCATGCCACCTAATTTCCACTGGGAAGAAGGAGGCCTAAGAAATGTAAACTTCTTTCAAGAGAATTAGGAATGTTATTACATGTTAGATATTCAAATATTAGAATTTATGAAAAGTGTTCAACTTGGTCCACGATGACTTTACAGTAAACAATCTCAATGAGACCATTGGCGCAACAAGAGAATCTTTTTCTATCTCCCTAATTGATTTGAGACCTCAGTCATTGATGTGGCCATTTCAAACCTTTCCATTCTCTCCCAAGCCTCCCATGTCACCTCTCATCCCATTTCACCCGCTGAGGACTTTATCTCATACACACACACACACACACACACACACACACACACCCCAAGGCCATTCACTGACAACTCCATCTTTTCCTATCCTTTTCTTCCAATATCATTCAGGTGTATACCATCCAAATATTCTCCTTCAATCCTGTCTTACATGCTCTTCTCTGTGCTAACACAAAGTGCTATAATGTGCTTTTGTTTCCATCCCATCAAATCTTCTCCAGTAAACTGAGCCAACCATCATCTTCTCTCTATTGCTAATCATCAAATTTTTCCCTATTTACTGTTTCCTTGCTGCATAAAAACATGCTTATGTCTCCCCATCTTTGAAAAAATGATCACTTGATCTGACCATTCCCTTTAGCTATCATCCTACATCTGTCCTCCCTATCTCAGCTGAACTTCATGAGAAAGCCCTCTACACTTTCAATCTCTGCTTTCTCTCTACTCACTTGATTCTAGCTCCTTCTCATTCTGGCTTTCAACCTCATAATTCAACTGAAACTATTCTATTTAAAATTACTTATGATCTCTTAATTACTGAATATAATGGACTTTACTCAAACCTCATCATTCTTTTTTTACTTAACTGTTGACACTGCCAATCAATCTCTTCAATCTGTTTTTTTCTGTATTTGTTTTTTGTTTTATTTTGTTTTTGGTGATATTGTTATTCCCTGGCTCTTCTTCTACTACATTGACCACTCCTCAATGATTTCTTTTGCTTGATCTGCACCCAAGTCATAACCAATAACTGTAGGCATCCTGCAAGGCCCAATCCTAGGCCCTTTTCTCTTCTCCTTCTATACTATCTCACTAAATATGATAGTATCATCATTTTAAGATGATAATTGAGTAATCAATTATCTCAATTGAAATCATCAGTTATTATCTCCATGCAGATGATTCCCAGATCTTTGTAGCTAGACTTAAACTCTGTCCTGTGGTCCACTCACAAAGCACCAACCTTCTTTTGAACAGTTCCAACAGAATCCTATAGATATCTCAAACTTAGTACGCTCAATCCAAAACTTATTATCTTCCCCCTAGGTCTGTAGATTCGGTCATCCCATAGTCTTCAAAGATCATCATTTTACTAATCCGTGTGTCTGATTACTATTTATTTATACTCACATTTTACCCATGTTTAATAAATGAAAGTTTTCTTCCTGTCTATTTAAACCAACAAATTGTTCACAAACAAGTGAGGCAACATCCTATATTCTTTACAAGGGTATTTAAGCCTTTATATTTATGCCACAGCTCATTTTCTGGTTTTTTTTTTTTTTTGCACTCAAACTCCTCATAGCCTATGTGTAAAGTGTTTCTTCACACATAGAATTCAGCAGTTTTTATTAATCTGAATTTTTTTTCCACATCCCCTCAAGACACAGTATTATTCATCTATGGAAGCTCCTTCATGATCTAATTATTTTCTTTATGTAAAAGTGATTGTATTGTCCCCTTTACCACAAAACTTTCCCCTATGAAACAGTAGCATCTAAAGGGGATATTTTTTCATTTATATTTCCAGTGCTTATCAGCGTCTTGCATATAGTAAACACTTAATACATATTAATACATAGGAGGATTGTTTAAAGGAAATAAGTATGTTTAGGCTTGAGAAGATATAGAAAGACATGACACACTCTTTAAGAATTTGAAAGGACGTTCCATGAAAACTGGATCAACCTTATTCTTCATGTCCTCAAGGCAGAACAAAGAATCATGAATGGAAGTTGCACTGAGGGTTCATGTCAATTGCACATGCCAACTTTTAGAGCTGCCCGGAAGAGGAATGAGCTGCTTCAGGAAACGGGGTGGTGTTCTTACCTAGAAGCTTTGAAAGCCACTTGTCAAGCACTTTGTAGGTACATGTCTACAAAATCCTTAGTCAACTATCCTTAGTCATACTATCCTAGGATTGGGCCTTGCAGGATGCCTACAGTTATTAGTTTTGACTTGGATCCATATCAAGCAAAAGAAACCATCAAGCAGTGGTCAATATAGTAGAAGAAGAGCAGGAGATAACATCACCAAAAACAAAACAATAGACTTTTTGAGGATTCCCAACACTCAGGTTCTGTGATTCTAACTTTGTGACTTCCAATTGACCTGACAAGTTGTTACTTACCAAAAAGTCAAACCAAATTGCAAATTTTGATGAGTGTGCCAATCATACTGGCAAACAGGCCATTATCCTGTTAGATTCCTGAACTATTAGTACAGTTAGATCCTTAAAGAGGATGGCATACCTCAGAATGTTTGCCCCAGATAGAGAATCCACTTAAACTCATGTGAATTTGCAGATTTAGAGGAATATGGTTTTAGCAATAATGGTGTCCTTTCATAAAGCCTTTTAAAAGCTCATGACACTGAGAAAAACCTGGGCAAGATAAACACTTTCTGAAAAAGGGGTGACTATGAGAATTCAAATCAGATTTTCTTTATAGAAAAGTGACAGTATTTTTTTGCTATTTGGTGAGCTTAGAAGATTTTTAACTTATTGCTAAATGGATTTTTTTTTGCGGTTTTTTTCTAAACATTGATACCTTCCCACAGTTTTCTACGAAAACAGTTATCTTCTCATTATCAAATAGAGCACTGTGCAATGTCCTCTTTTTAACAATATTCCAAATGTGTTAGTGTTATTAAAGGTAGTTATACTTCTATGATTAATCATGCATCCAAAGAAGTTGTAAAATGAACCATCCCACTCATTCCCTAAAAGCCCTTCTATTTCCCAAGGGCCTTCACTCCACACTCCTCCTAAAGAAAAAGGACCCCTGTCTTTAACTAACTCTGCCCTCTTTCTATTTGCTTAAGTGATTCCTACAATCTTCTGGAATGCCATTCATTTTCATTTCCTACTGAATTCCTTCCAGTCCTCTGTATTTCAGATCAAATTGGCAGGGTCTTCATGAGGGACAGCTGGTACAAAGGCCTACAGATGGGAGGCGGGGTGTTGGGTGTCAGGAACAGCAGAAAGGTCTAGTCTGGCTAGGCCTGAGAGTGCAAGGAGGGGAAGGATGGGTACGAGTCAGGAATGGCAGGATGGCGATTTGGGGAGACCTTTAAAGACCCAACATAGGAGTCTGTGTTTGATCCCTGAGGTACCAGGGAGCCAGTGGTGGTTACTGAACAGACAATGGCATGGGTCTGTACTTTAGACAGATAAGGAAACTCTGTGGAGGCTGTCAGTGGATCGTGGAAAGGACTGGACAGCTCCTGTGTCAAGAAGAGGTGACCTAGCAGTCACACGTCAGTGCAGAGTGGCAAACAGCAGAAGAGACTCCATAATCCCTCAGACCAAAGGGGCCGTCTTTCAGGCCATCCAAGCTGCTTGCACCCTCTTCAATGAATGCCTTAGGGCATATTCTCAGGCATCCGGAGCACTGCCATCTGTAGTTTCATGAATGCTCCCCCAAATTCCTTGGTATTCATTTTACATATTGACATATGTATATTCTGGATCCAATAGAATGTGAGCTCTTTGAGGGTGAGAATTGTTTCATCTTTGTTTGGCATATAGAAAGTCATTTATAAATGCTTATTGATTGAATAAAGAATATGAGCTCCCTGAGGCATGGACTATGTGACTCTTTGTATACCTTGCACTTAGGACAGCACATGACATATAGCAAGCTTTTCATAAAAGCTTGTTAGCTTGTTGACCTGAGTGGCATATTGGAAACTTGTTCTGAAGCCTCAGTCTGTTGTTGAAGGGAGGGTCTTAGTTTTCAGAGTTACAGAATTGCTCTGATGGAAGTGAAGGAGGAACTAGTCCACCCACAAAGCTGTTAGTTTGTCACCACAGAAATCCTTTCTCCTGCTTCCACATGTGATGACTGAGGGTCATCAAGGATTTCTCTGCACATGGCCCCTCACTGGCAGTCAGAGGACACATTGACAGTCACCTTCACTCTTTTGGCATTCCCTTCTAAATGAGATTTTTACATCTTATGGCTAATTTACTCAATACTAAAGGCTCCATAATAAAGGCTCCTCCTGCATTATAAATAAGGATGCTTTTTCACTTGATGTATGGGCACCTGGGACTGGCATCTTCCACATCCACTTGTTGGTAGCCCAAATAGACAGTTTTCAGTTACTGCTCACTAGATGGGGAGCCCTAGTACCAGCAGAAGAAACTTTTCCAAGGTAACCAGCAGAGTATGCAACAGAGCCAGCATTTAGAACTGGACTCCTTTTCTCTAAATCCACTGCTTTTCTAAGATAATAGGCCTCCACACATACAAATAACAAAGCTGGACAATGACACAAAAGCAACTGCAAAATAACCTAAGTGAATAAGTTAATCAAACACAAAAGTCTGAGCTGAACTAAAGTCAGAGATGTCGTGAACATGTGAGTTGCTACAATTTCTGAAGGCACAGGGAAAGAATGACGCTAGGGGAAAGGAGAACATCAATTATGTCAAGGAAGCAGCATAAGTAAGTCCCGAGCAGGGTGTGGCCAGCATGGGCTAAGTAAAAATTGGATCAAGGACAAGGGAGTTTAAGAGCCAAACATCTGAGTCTCTCATGGCACTGTATTGGAGGGGTGTCCTTGAGGGGTAAGGGGACAGAGCCAGTTCAGAGTGTCCCAAAAGCTTTGCTATTTCCGTGGAGTGCCAGTTTTGATGTCTATCAATTAATCCACAAGCAGTTATTAAATGCCTACTATGTATTGATGTGATAAGCACTGGGAAGAGTAAGACAAAAATGAAATGTACCACCAAGGGGCAGATGTTTGATGGGAGGAGAGATGTGTAGGTAGATTCTCTACAGCTGCTTTGTGTGCATGGGGATGACAACCTATAATGTCCTTGTTAAATGAGACAGACGGGAGGCACTGTTCTGTAGCCAACCAGCTTTGCTGTGGTTTTTCTATTATGTTCAATTTTAGAGAGAGGCTAAAGGCTGTCACATAGCCAGTGTGTGTCCAAGGTGGGACTGGAAGATGAATCCTTCCAGCTTGGGGCCAACTCTCTTTCTCCACTGTACCATCTTTCCTCTCACGCGCACTCGATGCCATAAAGAAATCATATACACAAACTAAATGTGAAACCACGAAGTGGTCAGAAAGGCCTCATGGAAGAGGTGCTAAACCTTAGAGGAAGCTAGGGAATTTAAGCTATGGAAATAACAAGGAGGGCATTCCAAGCATGGGGGAGAATCTTGCAAAAGGACAGCCATGGAAAATAGAATCTCCTGTAAAGAACTCAATTTGTCTCAACTGTAAATGCACGGGTAATGAAAAGTGGACAGGGAGGTGGTGAAGTGGGTAGAGCACAGAGCGTGAAATAAGCAAGACTTGAGTTCAAGTCTAGGCTCAGACACTTACTAGCTTTGTGACCCTGGGCAAGTCACTTAACCCTATTTGCTTCAGTTTTTCATCTGTACAATGAACTGGAGAAGAAATGGCAAACCACTCCAGTATCTTTACAAATAAAACCTCAAAAGAAGTCACAGAGTCAGACATGGCAGAAGCAAATGAACAATAGTAATGAAAAACGATAGCTAGTATTCATATGTCACTTTAAAGCTTAGTTCATGTGATCCTCCCAACAACCCAGTGAAGTAGGTACTATTATTATCCCTATCTGACAGATGAGACAACAGGCCAAATGATTTGCCAAAGATCATAGTGTCTGAGGAAGGCTTTGAACCCAGATGTTTCTGACTCTAAGTCTCATACTCTTGTCAATCAATCAACATTTATTAAGTGCCCACTATATGTTAGGCACTGTGCTAAGCAGTGGGGATATAAAGAAAGGCAAAAGACCTCGAGGAATTCACAGTCTATTGTGGGAGGTAATAATTCTATCAACTATGCCACCTAGCTTCCTCAGTCACATATAATAATTCTGGCAAGGTAATTCGGGCCAAGCTGGAAAGGGCCTTAAGTGGCAAATGACTGTCCTTGATTCTAGAGACAACATGAAGACATTGGGGTTTAATGAATGAGGAAGGGGCGTGTGTGATATGGACATTCATGTGTTTTAGGAAATTCAAAGTGATGTGAACAAATATGCGGAGTTTTCAAAGGTTGACGCTAATGGGTTAGTTCTTAAAAATATTTTCATGGCCATAATAAGAGTGAAATCAGACTCGTGATTACCCCTTTGGTTTCTCATTTGTGAACTACCAAAAGCAGGTACTCTGCTCTGTCTTCAACCCTGAAGCAGAAGATTAGTGTGGTGTTCGTGAGGTGTGGTGTAGTGTTGGGGGCTCATCCTACCATCTAAGGTGCAGAAGGAAATCCAGTTTCAGGCACTGCATATCCCCATTCGAAGTTTCAAGACTGAAATTGGAGAATGAGTCCAGGGCTAGGATATTTACATTATCTTCCTTCAGAGTCACCTCAGCTACTTATGCAAGAGAATAATAGACCATCTGATCTGGAAAGGCTCTTGAAGGGCTACCTAGTTTACTACCATCACAGAGTTAATAGACCTGATGTGTAGACTGTGGAGGGGTCTTACAGATCTATCTAGTCCAAAGTTTCATTGTATCATTGGACCACAAGACCTAGAGCAGAAAGGGACCTTTGTTCTTGTTGAGTCATTTTTTTCAGTCATGTCAAACTCTCTGAGATCCCATTTGGGTTTTCTTGGCAAAGATACTAGAGTGGTTTGTCATTTCCTTTTCCAGCTCATTTTGAAGATGAGGAAACTGAGGTAAATAGGGTAAAGTGATTTGCTCAAGGTCACACTTCTAGTAAGTATCTGAGGCCAGATTTGAACTCAGGAAGATAAGTCTTCTTGACTCTAGGCCTGGCACTCAATCTACCACAGCACTACCTAGCAGAAGAGACCTTAGAGATGATGTAGTCCAACCTCCCTCACTTAACAGAGATAAACAAGTTGAGGATAAGAGATCCTTTCGAAGTAACACAGCTGGCAGTGGCAGAGCTGGGCTCAGTCCTGGTCTTCTAACTCTAAATCTACCGCTCTTGCGTCCGACAGGCAGGCCAGGCAGTGTAGGCCCCTCCTGCTCCCCCTTTCCTCTGACCCCTGAGCCCAAGGGATTTGGGGCTTGGGTACATTTAGAGCATTTCAGATTCATCAAAGAATTGGGCAGCATGGGAGAGGAAGATGACTTTTGCCCATAAAAACTCTGAAAGGCCTCTTCTATGTCCTGGAAGCACTGGCATCTGGGTCAATGTGGATAGAATCTGCCTTGGTAAAAGTACAAAGTGTGTGAGTACTTATGGAACAGTGTGGCATGTGTGGCAATTACTTGGGGTGCATACACACAGGGGTATACCTCAGGGTTTGGGGAGAGCCCATGCCTCATATGTTTAGGAACCGAGAAAGGAGGAAATAGTTAAGGAGACAGGAGCAAGTGTGTGTTTTCTTCTTTCTTTGTACATTTACTCATGAATAATAAAGGACCAAACCAAATCCATTACTCCTCTGTTGGAATTCTATTCATGCATTATTTGTTTGCATTCTAGGGAAAACAATTTGCCAGGCCATGGTATTCTGAGCACATCAATTCCTAGCATGGATGGGGGATGTGCAAAGAAGCAGAAAGTGGGGAGGAATGAAGGAAGAAGGAGATTGACTAAAAGGCCCCAGTCCTGAGCCTCAGAGCTATCCTCTGCTGACAGGAGAACAAATTCTAATCCACCTAAGCTTCTCAATGCTGCTCAAATTCCCATTTCTAAATTACAGTGGTAAAGAACTCACCCTCGCTCCTAGTGAGGAAGAAGAGAAGAGATTCTCCATTCTGAGAGCTTCACCAGGTCCAGTTATTAATATTTCTCTTAGCTTTGCAACCCACCTTGTGTGGACTGGATGTGAGCAGCCTTACAGATGAGCAAACACCCAGTCCTCTGGAAACTGCCACGGCTATCCCAGGCTATCTTCAACAGATGTCTATAAGATTCTGTGCTCATTGGCCAATCTTTTCAAAATCTTATCCCTGGGTACACTGTCACTGTGCTTGCTACAACTCTTCCCAGGTGCACCTAGTGGGTGGCCACTCAGGCTACCGGGACCATGGACAGAGGGAAGGCACCAAAACTTTGCTCTAGTGTGGAAGGGAACATGGCTGTGATGCCACCTTTGGGACTACTACACTAGAATCTGTACAATTTCATTCTGTCACCTGACAAGGGGAAGACATGGAGTGGGTGATTTAAGGATGAAGAGTCCAGGTTAATAATGAAAATATAAATCACTGAACTGTTACTTTAGTCTTCAAGGAATATTAGAAATTTTATACCTTAATTTCCATACACCAAAACCCTGAGAAACTAGTGCACGTAAACCTTAACCAAATGTGGGGGAAATGGAAAAAAGGGGGAGAAGGCAAACTTTCCAGGAAAATAGTTCTATCTACATTCATTAGATTTTGGGCAATCTTAGTGTACCAGAGGAAACCCTTATGTCAAGTCAGATTAACTGGCTGTATCTCTACTTTCTTAAGTGTCTTCACTCTCCCTCTGTCTCTCATTTCCTGAATTCCATTCTTCCTAGAAAGCCAGCTCTCTTGAGTAGTAATACCTGGCTTCAGATTCTACATTGGATGTTATTAGCTATGTGATCTCAGCTAAGCCATTTAAATTCTCAGCCTTAGTGTTCTCCTCTCTAAAATGGGGTTGATAATATCACCTAAATCACAAGGTTGCTGAGGGGATTGTGTGTGTGTGTGTGTGTGTGTGTGTGTGTGTGAGCATGTGTGTGTGTAGCACTTTGCAAATATTAAAACAATGTATACATGTTGTTATTATATTTTCATCATCATATTTTAAAGCTGATGATAGAAAGTGAAAAGTTCTATGATTAGACAAATAGATCCCCATTCCTCCCTCCCCTTCATCACACAGAGGTGTGTGCTTATGTGCATGTTCACACACACACACACAGAGTCTGTTGTCATTCATTCCACATCATCGCAGGCCACAGGGACTATACAAATAGAGTGGAGAGAAGGAAACATCTTTAGATGAGGTATGTAAAATGAAAAACAGCAAATAAAACAAGTAGTAACATCTGTTTTCTCCCTCTGCATGGGGATGAGCAGGAAAAAATAGCAAACATAAGTGGCCCCTGTCCAGTTCTTCATAAGCACTCATTTTAAGATATTTGAGAGAAGAGCAGTAGTATGCATAAACAAGGACAAAGAAGTTCCAGAGTGAGAGTGTGATTTTTAAAGTGAGACCCCATTACCAAAGAGTAGTTGTAGCCAAGACAACAGCATTTCTTAAGCACCTACTATATGCCAGATACCATAGTAAGTTATAGTGCGTAGTCATCCATTTATACTTTCATTCAGTCAATCTTTTGAGAGATATCAGTGCACAGTGGAAAAGAACTGGATTTCTTTAAAGGCAGATGACCTGAGTTCAAATCCATCTGTGTCACTCCCTTCCTATGTGATCCTGCACAAGTCACCCAACATCTTTGGGCCACAGTTTCTTCATTGGTAAATTAAGGTAGGGGAAAAGCCTCTTTATTCCTCTCCAGCTTGAAATCTGTAATCTTCATTTTAGCAATCAATGGAGCTCATTCCAGGTGACTCTGACCTTGGGATCTTCCACCATTTTAACATATACATTGGTGGCATCTTGTGAGGAGAAGAATCTCTAAAGCTCTATTTCGCTTTACCATCTCCAACACTTTCTTTGAAATTGGTAAGCAATAAACTCACGGCACACTTCTATGTCTATTCCTTCATAGTATGATTATGAAGATGAGGCCTGCTCTCCATCATATCCTCCAAAGAGATGCCTGTTCTCTTCTCACATTTTTGAGCTATGCTATTCATTAAATAGGTGGGTATTCTTATAAGAGTTCCGCAAATGTAAAGAAGGAAGGTTAGGGCTTAGCTGCTGTTGATGACTCCAGCTGTCTCTTTGATAACGATGTCATTCCTAATTCTCCCCCCAAGTGGAACATTTTCTTGCTCCAGTGTTTTCCAGGATCTTTTGGCCTCCTCATTATACCTACTCTTGTACAATAATCTTACTGCTGTAAGCGATTATGGTAATTGTTGGAAATTTCTTTGTCTTTATCCATTTATCAATTTCAAAGTTAATAGCTTGCTAAAATAGGTCAGATTGGAGTCGCTATACATGATTGCTATGCTCAGTCTTCTAATTCAGCTCTAATTTTTGCCTTTTCTCTAGGTAGACTACATATTGAATACCCTGAGAAAGCTATTTTGTAAATTACTTAATTTACGCATTTATACTACAAACATTTATTCAATTTCTACCATACAGAAGGTACTGTACTGTGCTCTGGGAACATGACAGATAAAATCAAAATGAGTCCCTGACCTCAAAGATATATAGTATTGGGAGAATAAAATATGTAGATATAAATTAAATAGAAGATAATTTGAGTGGTGTATGTGTGCATGAGAGACAGAGGAAGAGACAGACATAGAGAATGAAAGAGAGAGTGGTACAGAGAGAGAAAAAGATAGTGACAGAGAAATAAGGAAAAAGAGAGAGAAAAAGAGAGAAAAAAGAGAGAGGAGAAAGGGAGAAAGAGAAAGAGGGGGGAAGTTTTCATCAATTAAATAGCATGGATTGATCCTTAAAGAAAGCTAAAAATTCTAGGAGAAGTATTGAGAATCTGGTTCTTCTGGTCACAGGGGACAATGAATGGTCACCATGACAAAAAATGAAATGATTATGATGTAAGCAAAATAAAGTACATTGGATGGATGGCTAATAGAGTGCGTGGAGAGGAAGAAAGAACAATAAAACTGCGAAGTGAGCAAGAAGCCACATTGTAGGAGGATACACACACACACACACACACACACACACACAGACTTATACATGTATCTATATATGTGTATGTATACATACATGTTTATGTATTCATATGTGTATGTATGCATATATGTATATGTATTCATATGCGTATGTATATAGACACACATATAAGCACAAATATATTCTCACAAACATCTGCATATTATATATATATATATATACACACACACACACTTATATACACATACATATGTGTGTGTACACGTATATGTGTGTATATGCACATGTGTATAGACACACATGTAGCACACATATGTTCTCAGAAATGCATGCACATATATATATATATATATATAAACACATATTCACACATACATATATATATAATCATGAAGTAATAGGGAACCTCTTGTATTTAACAAAGTTTAAGAAAATGATTTTCTAAGAATTAAGATTTAAGAAGATCCATTGTTTTGTGGAAGATAAATTGGAATGGGAAGAGACTTGAGAAAAGGAAAATAATAATGAAACTCTTGTATTAGCTCAACCATGAGTTGATGAGTGCGTGTAGTAATGTTTGTGTGAGTGAAGAGGGTCTATACAAGATATATTTTGAATGTGGAAATCACAATATTTGTGAGGGATAGTGAGGAACTGAGGCTGATGACAGAGCAGCCATCTTGGATGACTGGAACTCTAAGAATGCTCTTGGCAGTAATGGGGGCATTTTGGGGAGAGGAAGTTTTTCAAGGAAAGATTAGGTTTTCTGCTTTAGACATGTTGAGTTTGAGATGGCTTTGGACATCCAGTTTGAAATGTCCAGTAGATAGCTCTTAATATGAAATTGGAGTTTGAGTAAACCCTTACTCAGTGGCCTCCAGTGGCTCCCTATAACTTCCAGGATCAAATATAAAATCAACTCTTCAGATGTAAATACACTTAGAATTTGACACCCTCAAACATTTCCAGTCTTCTTACTCTTTTTATCTCCCCTCTATGGACTCCACTAAACCTGGCTTTCTGGTTATTCCTCAAACACAACACTCCATCTTCCCAATCATCCTTTTCACTTCCACCATTTGGCTTCTTTGAATACTCAGTCCAAATATCAAATTCTTCCTAAAGCTTTCCTACATCTAGTTCCCCTGCCCACTCTCATCCCCACTGATCATGCCTTCCCTCTGAGATGTCAGATAGGCTACTTCTTTTCCTTAAATTCATTGATAGTATCATTAAGACTTAATTGGTGCAGGAGAATCAAGGCTCAGGCCATTGGTGTAGTTTCCTAGTCACCAGAATAGCAAGAACTCTAGCTCTTTCCTGAGGTACCTGAGTGGCAGACTAATAGCATGACTAACCAGGACACAGGAATACTGTGCTAAGTTGAATCAATACTGGATCCTCACTGCATACCTTTTCCCTATTAAGGATATGTACATCTTTTTTTTTTCAATTTTTAGAAAGAATTAAAGTGTCTCAGTCTATTCTAGTCTTAAAACTGAAACTGAGGGACTAATGTTGCCTTAGGTAGGTCTGGCCTACTTCAGCATACTTATCAATTTGCAAACTGCCCAAGGCTTGAGACAAGGAAAACAATAATGAAACTCTTGTATTAGCTCAACCATGAGTTGATGAGTGCGTGTAGTAATGTTTGTGTGAGTGAAAAGAGGGTCTATACAAGATATATTTTGAATGTGGAAATCACAATATTTGTGAGGGATAGTGAGGAACTGAGGCTGATGACAGAGCAGCCATCTTGGATGACTGGAACTCTAAGAATGCTCTTGGCATTCTTAGGAAAGGTCTTTAACATATTGTACAACATAGCCAGGGTCAAACAAGATCCCAACATGTTAGAAACTTGTGTCACATTTCATACAATAACATTTAGTAGGGATAAGATAATAGCTTCCATTTGAGTTCAGAAGGTGATTTTCAAATTCAACTTTTCTAATGAGGTCAGTAATGAAGTTAATTCAATCTCATGTTGCCTTGAGAGGCAAAGTATCAAGGATTCAGGAGGAGATACTCCTGACTCAACTTCAATGGATGGGGTGTTCAGCCCTACAGTGATCTGGGAACAGGGTGGTAAGCATGCTCTGGGGGAAGGGACATATTATCCCAATGAATGTGTGCAGTTGCTGTTGTAGGTACCTGGGTAGTTCACTTCGGGACTTGGCTCCTGGTATAGAAGAGTAGAGATGGGCAGCTTGTACAGTGAGGGGAGGTAACAATCTCAGTGTTTTGGCATAAAAGTAGGTGTGGTTATAGTGGATATAATATGTACTTCTGGATTAGCTATTAGAGGAAGGATGAGATGTGACCCATCTTCCAACCTTGATTGGTTGATTACACATCCATTGGAGACAGAACGTGAGGGAAGCTAGTCTCAGTTTTAGAGAACCCTGCTCTGAGGTATATTTTGATGCTTATATTCTATGACATCATTCTATATATAATCAGATATGACTCAGTCATGTAGGCATAGACAATCATAAACAGGTTCTTAGATTGAAAGACAGAGGGGGCCTCAGAAGGCATCTAGTCCAACCTGTTCACATTACAGGTAAAGAAATAAAGACTCAGAAGATAAGGTCTTTGCCCACATTCCCACAGGCAGCAAAAATCAGTAGCAGGATTTGAACAAGGATCTTCTGATTCAGAAGCTAGGTCTCTCACCCACCTCCTCCTACCTTGTATCCTTACTTATACTACCAGTTTCTAACACAGTATCCAGCTCACAGTAATCACTTATTAAATTATTTCACCCAGTCACTGAGTCAATAAGCACGTTAGGCACCATGAAATCAATTAAGCAAGTGACCAAGTTTCAACGTCTACGCAGTGAGGTATGGCATGGACAACAGTTAATGTGACATCTAAAGAGCTGGGTTCCATTTCTGCTTGATTTACTTATTGGCTATTAGATCTTCCATAAATACCTTAATTTCTGTGAGCCTCCCAGAAGTGGACACTTGTCTAAAATTAGTGTAATGGTACTCATCACTGACAAAAGATCATCACTGGAGAAGGAAATAGCAAACCATTCCAATATCTTTGCCAAGAAAATACCATGGGCAGTATTAAAATGATAAAAGATATACCATGGGAAGATGAGCCCCTCAAGTCAGAAGGCGACCAACCCATTAGTGGGGAAGAGCAGAGAACAACTTCAAATAACTCCAGAAAGAATGAAGTAGCTGGGACAATGCTAAAATGAAGCTCAGCTAAGGTGACCAAAGGAAGGTCCAATGGTGAAAAGATCAAAAATTGGAGACAAACCTGGAAGGTAAGATCTATAACCTGGATGTGGTCAAACAAGAGATCGAAAACTCAAACATCAACATCTTTGGTGTCAGTGAACTTAGATGAATGGGAATGGGTGAATTTAATTAAGGTAATCATTACACCTACTACTGTGGACAACAATCCTTTAAGAGAAATGGAGTAGCCCTCATAGTCAATAAAAGCATGAGAAAAGCAGTGTATAATCTCAAAAACAGGATGGTATCTGTACAAATCCAAGGCAAATCATTACTCATCACCACAACACAAGTCTATACTCCAACCACTAACACCAAAGAGGTCAAAGTTGGTCAGGTCTATGAAGACCTAAAGCATCTTCTAATATTAACATAAAAAATGTCTTGTTCATCAAAGGGGATTGGAAGGTTAAAGTAGGAAATCAAAAGGTAATTGGAATAACAGACAAGTTTGGCCTTGGAGTACAAAATGAAGCAGGGCAAAGGCTAATAGAGTTTTATTATGATAACTCACTGTTCAGAGCAAACACTCTTTTCCAGAACGCAACTCTACACACTGACATCACCTAATGGTGAATATCAAAATCAGATTGATTATACGCTTTGTAGCAAAAGACAGAGAAACTCTATACAATCAGTTAAAATAAAACCTGGAGCTGACTGTGGCTCAGATCTAAATAACATCCATTATGAATATAAAGTGGAAATGATGAATAGATTTAAGGGATTAGATTTGTTTCATAGGGTGCTTAAAGAACTATGGAGAGAGGTTCACAATATTGCACCGGGGACAGCAACAACAACAAAAACATCCCAAAGAAAAAGAAGAGCAAGAAACCAAAGCTTTAAATGATGATGCCATTAAAGTGTTGTACTCAATAGACCAGCAAATTTAGAAAACTCATCAGTGGCTACTGGATTGGAAAAGAGCAGTTTACATCCCAATCCTAAAGAGCAATGCTAACAAATATTCAAATTACTGAACAGCTGTACACATTTCACATGCGTCAAGGTTCTATTTAAGATTCTTCAAGCTAGGTTTCAGTAATATGGGAATCAAGAATTACCAGAAAAGCAGGCTGGTTTTCACAGAGGCAGAGGAACTAAAGACCAAATTGCCAACATTTGCTAGATTATGGAGAAAGCCAGGGAGTTCCAGACAAACATGTACTTCTGCTTCATTGACTACACCAAACCTTTTGACTGTGTGGCTCACCCCAGAATGTGGCACGTCTTCAAAGTGATGAGAATATCTGATTATCTTATGTGGCTCCTGATGAACCTGCATGTGGGCCAAGAAGCAGCACACAAAACCAAGCATGGAACTGATTGGTTTAAAATTGGGAAAGGTATTTATTTATCTTATATGCAGAATACATCATGTGAAATGTCAGAATGGAGCAATCAAAAATTGGAATTAAGGTTGCTAGGAGAAATAGCAAGAATCTCAGATTATGCAGATGATACCATTCTGATAGCAGAAAGTGAAGACGATTAAACTTCTTGATAAGGGTGAAAGAAGAGGGTGTAAAATCTCACTTGACACAACATTTATCAAACTAAGATCACGGCAACTGGTCTCATCACTTACTGGCAAATACAGGGAGAAGAAATGGAAGCAGCGTCAGGTTTTATATTCTTGGGCTCAAAGATCACAGCTGGTGGTGAGTGCAGCCGTTAAATTAAAAGACATTTGCTGCTTGGAAGGAAAGCTATGCAAGTCTGGACAGCACACTAAAAAGCAGAGACATCACCTGGCCAAGAAAGGACTGTGTAATTAAGGTTATGTTTTTCAAATTGTAATGTATGGCTGTTAATGTTGGACTATAACAAAAGATGAGACCTACAGAATTGATGCTTTTAAATTGTGGTGCTAGAGAAGACTTTTGAGAAGACCTTGGATAGCGAAGAGATCAAATCAGTCAATATTTAAAGAAATGAATAAAGACTACTCACTGGAAGGAGAAATATTGAACTGAAGCTTAAATACTAGAAGAGAGGACTCATTGGAGAAGCCCCTGATGTTGGGAAAGACTGAAGGAAAAAGGAGAAGGGGATGGCAGAGGATGAGATGGATGGTATCATGGAAGCAATGCACATGAGCTTGCACAGGCTTCTGGAGATGGAAATAGAATGGAAATAGAAGGGCCTGGTATGCTGACATGTCTTAAGAAATAAACAACTACAACAATGCATACCATTTATGCCACCATCACATCATAGCAGGGGAAAAGGCATGTTTATCTAGGAACAAAATGTAAATGTGAATTAATTGCTTGTCTCCAAACATTGGTGATCCTGAAGTTGTTTCAAGATTAGTTTTCTGAATGGGAGGGAGGGGAATGAAGAGGGGAAGAGATTACTGACTACTGACAGGGAAGTGATTTTCATGATTATATTGTCCAAAGCATCCCTTCCTCCTTTATAAAATAAAACAAAAAGAGAAGCCCATTGCTGCCCAAGGGCATGAGCATGAAACCGAGATCCCAACCCAGTCCTCTAGATTCCAAATTCTTCACTGTTTCTAGAAAACCAAACTGACATGTGTTATTTAATAGCTATCATTTTTAAAGAAATCTTCCCAATAAAGAGGCCTTAGACTTTCCTGAAGGAAGTCATTTTCTTTCCCAGTGTAAGCTCTGATAACAATTTCTCCTTTACCTCTCCATTGCAGTATTCTCTGGATATTCTTTTGCCCCATCTTCTCACATTTTTGAATGGACAGGGTTTCTAGGTTTCCTTCTTTCCTTACACATTCATTCATTCATTCATTTGCTTATTTATTTGTTTGTTTATTTATTTGATTATTTATTTGATTATTTATTTGATTATTTATTTATTTAGTCATTTGCTTCTTTATTTATTTATTTGCTTATTTATTTATTTATTTTGGGTTTTTTGGCTAGGCAATGGGGTGAAGTGACTTGTGCAGAGTCACACAGCTAGTAAATGTTACATGTCTGAGGCTGGATTTGAACTCAGGTCCTCCTGAATCCAGGGCCGGTGCTCTATCCACTGCACCACCCAGCTGCCCCTTTCCTTACAAATTTAGTCTGGGCACTTGCAGCCATTTTGGTTCTATCTACAAATGAATGGATGCGTGATTCTCTATGACCATGAGGCACAATAAACAGATGAGTCAGTGGAGGAAAATGGAACCAATCTAATATAGAACCAGTTCTTTTGCATGTACTCACCTATTAGGGCTTTCATATTTACAGGTGAATGAAAGCCCTGTCATTCTGATCAGAGAAAACACAGTATTCATAACCTTCTTTGGAAGGAATCAATGCAAAATCTCTACAAAACACCTCTGCCTACACACACACACACACACACACACGCACACACGCACGCACACACACACATATATGAACATGACTGCCTGCATGCATAATATATGTATATGTATATGTAGGTATATATGTATGTGTGTGTGTATATATATATATATAAATATATATATATATATATATATATATATATATATATATATATATATATATATATATATACAGTGCATACATGTGTGTATACATATATTATGCCAAGTTGCATATGTGTACATAAATGCATGTATAAATGTAAGTATATGTGCCAGACCTTTGATTTCACTAGCACTGGGAACTACTTGGAAAGGAAACTCCCTCTACACATGTAGATTGGCATCTTCTCTGCAATTTATAGTCTTAGGGAACACTGAGAGGCTCAGTAACTTGCCCAGGCTCACAAACCCAGTATCATGAGCAAAATTTGAACCTAGGTCATCTTGGCTTTGAGGCTGCTCTTTTTATCCATTATACCACAATACCTTTCTAGATGTATACACACACCTATGTGTATACAAATGCATATGCATGTATGTGCGTGGGTATGCATATGTATGTGTTGGCATGTATATGTATATACATGTATGTGTGTATGCTTGCATGTATGAATATACATGTATATATGATGTATGGTGTATATGAATTATTTGTCACTTTTTAAATGATAATACATTTTCTAAATATACTGAACATATGTTTGAAATTATCCTCATGATTACAGTTCATTAAAAACAGATGATAGTTTTGAATAAAATGAACTTCCTTGGCACCATTTCTCACTACTGGCAGAGTCTCTGTTCAATGACTCTGGGAGTTAGTGAGCACAGAAATGAAAACCGGAAAAGAAGGCTGCGCTAGATGTTTTTTTTTCACAGATGAAACTTTATTTTAACATTCAAATTCCCCTGGAAAGAAATGGAGACTCATTTGTATCTGGCCAACACTCTGTCATTCTGACATTCAATAGCTCAATGCTCAGTGACATTCATAGAACATTTTTGTTGGGCAGCCAGAACCGATGCTATTGCAGCTTCTAATTAACGATAACTGCCAAGCAGAGTCATTGTCATTGCTTCTAATTCCCCTTCCATGACTAAGTATTGCAATACACAAGAATCTCTTGCACGCAAGGGCCAAAACACGCCCAGCCGTCAGTCAGTGTTGGTGAAACCCATTTGTGATCTGCAATGTACTGCTCAGTAATAAATGCATAATATGCTGGGCCACCACTATTAACTGGTCTTCAAATGCCTACAGCAGCAAGAAATCAGTATTACACAGCATAATGTGAAGCAAGCAAATGGAAAGGCCCCTATGTGTGTGTGCATGTATTTGTGATGTAGAATTTAAAGAGACCTTGGTGACTGTCTTATCCAACACATACTTGGCTTCTCTTGTAAGACTCTGAAGTTGTGGATGCTACAGAGAAACAACTACCACCACAAAGGTCTCCTTGGCAGGTCATAAATGCTTACCTTTGATGAAGAAACTTCAGAATAAAAATGTTCATGATAAATTATATTAAACTTCTGCAGGGAAGTAGTCAAGTGGATATCCTAGCATGCTAGATATGGAAAGGTATGAGGTCGAATAGCTCCTTGGATACTTATGTGCTGTATGATCCTGTATGGAACACAGAACAGTTCTCATTCAAGTTTCCTCATCTGTTAAATGTAGCCCTTACCACGTCACAGGGTTGTTACAAGCATCCAATTATATACATGTGTGTGTACGGATATATATGTATGAGTATATATACATACATACATACATACATACATATGTATATATACATATATCTACATATATACATATATATGCACACACATTACAGATAATCTATAACTATACATGCATACATATAATATGTACATATTGGCTAAATATGCACACACATTCAGGTATGTACATATATACATAATTATTACTGAAGTATAAGATAAGAACTGGATTCATATATCTAACAATTTGCAAACTATATGGTTAGTCCTCAATAGGTAGGGATTTTTTTTTAGGTATTATCCTTATAAGAATTTTGGGCCATGAATTTCCCAGGATAATTCCGCTCAAGTGATCATACCTCCCTTGTGATAGACTGAGTGGCCCCCAGACCTCTCAGGCAGCCCTGAAACATCCCATCCAGCTCCAAAGGTCAATAGTTAGGGAAAATAAAACATTTCCACAATGTTAATCATAAGTGAGTGCCTTAGTAAATAAGTGGAGGAGATAATTATATATCATTTGCATAAGCAAATTATTCTGGCCACATAAGGAATATGGTTAAATTATGTATTCTAAATGGTGGTATCTAATGACTGTAGTGGAGTACCTTATACAAGCTATTTATTTAAGTGGGATTCATCTTTTCACCTGCCTCCAAGGCACTCAGGACTTTTCCTCTCAGGCCAAATGGAATATACTAGAATTGATCCCAAGTTCTGATATTCATTGGAATCAACATCTTAAAGTGAGGTCTCTTCTATGCTGTTAACCTTATGCACAAAGTAATTCTGAGATTTTCCCCCCTCTCCCCTCTCCTAAGTATGGCTCAGGAATGAACCTGGAGCCTGGCAATAAGAGGAATCCAGCCAGCCAGTTACATTCTTGAAATTCTAATGTCCCCAACATGAGAGATGCTTTGATAAATGCATATGCATTAATAGCCTTCCAAGCAATGGAGACTCAAGTACCAATAGAACAGTAGGTTATATTATCCTCTTCAGTGAAAACCCAGGTGGGAAAAAAACCCAGGTTACTAAGAAACTCCAGCAACCCAAAAAGGACTTAAAAAAATTCCTATCTTGGACAATGCTTCTTCACAATCATACTGCCAAGCTTACCTTGGAACTCAACAATGTGCCATGTCTTTCAATGTCATTAAGGGTCTAGAAAAAAATGTATTGGATTTATTGATATCGATTAAAACCAAAAATGTGGTTTATAGATATAAAAAGTATTAGAGAAGAAACATTTTCTGCTCTGATCATAAAGCATCAAAGGCAAGCGTCATTAAAGAAATAATCTAAGAAAGTGAGAATGTGTAAGAGAAATAGAGGGTGTGGAGAGAGAAAATGCATCCATCTAATTAATTTCCCAAACATTCAGTTATATGTTAAAAGCATGTGTTCCAACAGCCACATTTCAAAATCTAGAGAAGAAATAATTCTGGATCCTCTTCTTAAAAATGAAATAAAAATTGGCAAAGGCAACTATCCAACTTCATAAGTGCATGCAAAGCTCCAGTGCAGTAGAACTGAAAAAAAAAAGGTCTGTATTGTCCACAAAAAATAAAAATAAAAAGTCTGATTTCTTTTCTTTTCTTTTCTCAGGGCAGCCATTCATGTATCAGTACACAGGAACCAGGTTTACTTAGGGCTCCCAAAAGGCCCTAATTTTCTGAAGTTCCTCAGGCCATTGCTTCAAAGCAGCATAATTTCATGGCATTTCTGGATCAAACTAGGCAGTACTCTGACTAGCAGGGGCCTACAGCCAGCTGGGAAATTTCACAAAGTCACCTTCTGTTATCAGCATGGACTAATATGATGTGACCAATGTCTAGTTGGGCTACCCATCATGTTCCTTTAAACTAGGGTGAATAAAATGGTGAATCTCAGGGAACAAATCCTCAACTGTTATCCTTTGAAAGAGTCACCATACTGTGTTAATGGTCACTTCCCAGTCTTTATCCTTCCCAACTCTGCACTACACTTGAAAGTATGAGCCTTTGTCACCTCCTAGATATCTTCTTTTTTCTAGGTTTAGCTAAGGTTGCTCTATTTTGGTACTCTTCTACAAGAGCACCTACCTCTGCATGTTTGGCTGCTTCTTCTCTACCTCATTCACCAAATCTTCTTCCATGTCCCCACTCCCTAACTGTGGAGATAGGCAAAGGATAAAATGGAGTATTTTCTCAAATGTCTTCTAAAATCTATAGAATCTAGATGCTTAGCCTATCAAGATGTGGGCAAGGGGAGCAGACAGAAAGAGAATGATAGAGACAGGAAAGAAAGAGGAGGGAGAGGAGAGAAATGGAGGCAATTTCAAAAGGGAAGGAAGGAAGGAAGGAAGGAAGGACGGAAGGAAGGAAGGAAGGAAGGAAGGAAGGAAGGAAGGAAGGAAGGAACGAAGGAAGGAAGGAACGAAGGAAGGAAGATGACAAATAGGTCTTATGGCAAGACCTGTTGTGATGAACCTTTATTGCCTCTCTACGGCCATCTCTTCATTTTCTCAGTATTAACTAATTGTTCCTTTCATAATTCATTTAATTCTATCTCTGCCTCCCTTCAACTTGATGCCACACTTCCACACACTAATTCCTGGGTTTACTCATTTAACAATAATTTGTTTATATAGAGTACACTCCCGACCCTACATTATCCCCATCTGCCTTGCTTCTTTTGAAGATATGACTTTATAGAATCATTTCCTGATTGTGACTTGGAGCCTTCTATGTCTCAGCCATACCTGGGAGACGAAATTTGACATCTTGCATAAGTATCTATATTTGCTCTTTCTTGTTATAAATTATTTAAAAGGCACTGATTAAGCAGTTATTAACAGCCAATCACTAAACTAAACACTGGAAATACAAATTTCAAAAAATCAACATAGACCCTAGCATCAAAAAGCTTCCATTCTAATAGCGAGAGATAACCTATAAAGGGCAGTGAAGTCCAGGGAAGGGGAAGTCATGAGGAATATTGATTGATTCACAGCAGAGAGCATTCAAGATGTGATGCTGCAAAAGGTTCAAGAGCTAATTTCTGAGTAATTTAATCATTTTATGACTAAAGCCATCCTTTCAATAAAAGGATGGTCATTTGGCTGTCTCTCTTAGATTAAAGACCATCATGGTGGCTGGTTTATGGTTTATATGCCCTTTTGGAAGAGGTGTGCTCCTTAGGGTGGCAATCAACTCTGATTGGTTAACAATTAATGAGAGAAAGAATGTTAAGCAATGGGGCTGTGTCAGGTTGGGTTCCATTTGAATACGCTGGATCCTGATCAATTAGAAATGCACAACCCCAGGAAGGAGATCAAGGACTTGGCAGCAGCAGCAAGAGCCTGAAAGCCCATCGGGAAGTTGATATTTCCATAACATAGCCTCTTATCGTTCAGGCTTGGTATGTTCATATACAGACATTTGAAGCCTTGGGATTTACTGCTGACTCATCCTTTAGATAGTGTCACTGTGGCTTCTGAGGAGCTTCAATTGTTCCTCTCCTAGATGAGTTACCCTCTAGGGTACACAGACAAGTGGAGACATGTCTGGGCTTTTCTTCCTTTGTCTTCACTTTCAGTGCAAAATGGAAATGTTTGCTAATTTTGAATGGTGAGGTAAATGGCAACTCAGCTCCTCCCCTGAGATGTCTGTTATATTTCTGTGGGAACAAAGCCCATAGCAGGTGGGCAAGGGTGAGACTGAGGTCCCTTACATACCGCTTAGTCATCTTAATTGAACTCATTGCTCAGTGCCTTTACGCAGCCAGTAAATACGAAAGAAATACAACAGAATCAGAGGAGGGAGCACTGCAGCTGACTTGAATCTAGTTTCTTGTTCTATTTGTTCTTTTTTTCCCCTGATCTGATCAACAATTTGCCTCTAGACTGATGAACTGATTTGTGAAAAGTGACAATCAAAATGTCTAAGGAAAGAAAAGGTAGATTATGACAGAGGTGATTCCTGTTCATCACAGAGAACTTCAGATAATTCCATCTTTGTATTTTGTCATAGTTGTCCATTTAAATTGCTGCCTTACATTGGAACTTGGGTCCCGATATTTGAAACAAAGTCACTAATCACATTGGCTGCTCAGCTGTAATAACTGGCCCATGTGTATCTATATTCTGTCCCCTGCACAAAAGCCCCCACATCGATGAGATCCCAGATCAGGCCAAGAATGGAAGTGCCCAGAGGTGGCCAAGGTGAGCCCTCCAAAGGTAGATTTCACTCCTCAGTGACCTTGTTGCTCACTCTTCTCCAGCTGACTCTTTGCCGTGTTGTCCTCCACACTTGGGCCCTTCTACTCAGCCCTTGTGCTTCCCTCATCCTGTCCTCTCTTGAGCTATGGCTTCATAATAGCATTTCATTTAATTTTTTTCTCCATGTATTAAAATGTCAGAGAGGTTAAATCACTTGCCTATAGTCACACAGGTAGTAAGTATCTGATTTGGGGATTCAAGACTAGGTCTTTTCTTACTCCTAGTGAGAAGGGCAGAGAAGGAAACGGAAGGGAGGGGAAGAGATGGGAGGGACGAAAAAGGGAGGGATGCATCCTTCCTATACAGGGTTTGGTTAGCACATTGAACAGTCTCATATTAACCACTCCCAAATGATAGTAGCTGACAGGCCTCTTACCTATTGGTGAGTTAGAAAGGTGTCTACCCCAAGCATGTTAAGATTTTCCCTGGCAGAATGCTTTGATGATAACAGCTTGTTCCCATGGAGGTGAAGGTGGCTGAAGCAGGTGCTGTGGAGTGCTTAGAACTTGGCCAACTCCCAAAGATGCCAAGGTCATCTACTGCATCCTGGGCCAACAGCAGTTGTATTGACTTGTCTTGCCACTGGACTTTGCCAACTCAGGAAGACAGAGTGAAGCTGCTAATTTCATGTGAATCTGCCTCACTTAGATCCAATTTACACGGAAGTCAAGACTTCACTCGTGATGTCATTGGGACTCTTTGAAAATAAAGGACAAAATGGGGGCAGCTAGGTGGTGCAGTGGATAGAGCATTGGCTCTGGAGTCAGGAGGACCTGAGTTCAAATCCGACATCAGACACATAACACTTATAGCTGTGCAAACCTGGGCAAGTAGCTTAACCACATTGCCTAGCCAAAAAAGAAAGAAAGAAAATAAAGGACAAAACAAAGACAACAAACCTCATCAACAAACTTGGAAAGTTGCCCAGTGCACCAGCCACTTTCTCAGGGTCCCACAGTCAACACGGATCTGAGGCTGGATTAAAAACCAATGCTATAAGAACAAATTACATTTTAAAAATAACACAAATGCTGGGTCTTTATTGGCTCTCTAGAATTAACGTCTGGGCAAAACTCTCTAGAAAATCCTCTAATCCCAACAGAAAAAAACCAAGCAGCCTAGATTCACAGAAAAAGACATGGTCCCTTTTGTTGCCACTTATCTGCCCCACATTGTTCCAGCTAACCTGTGGGAATGCCTTCCCCTCTATGCATCAGCTACTCTGCACTTCTTCTTATGAGTGAAAAGCAAAGGAGCAGGAAAGGCCAAGGCAAAATATTTCCTGTACAAATGCTTCTCATCAATTATCAGCTATTGGAGCAAAATGCAAACCCCAGGGAATCACAAAATATAATTTGCAAATTACAGTGAAACTTAGGCCCTCTACTGCCATGGGCAAGATGGGAGCACCTTGGTTTGTATACCTTGTGCCTAATACAGTGTCCGCACAATAATAATAGTCACAATAAGAACTAACATTTAGAGAGGGCTTGAAGGTTTTAAATTATAACTATGATCTCCTTTTGTCCTAACAAGAACAACAACAACAACAACAACAACACTCTATACAAGGTACTATTACTATCACCATTTTATAGAAGAAGGAACTGAAGTAGAGAGAGCAAATGACTTGCTCAGGGTCACACAGCTTTGAAGTGTCTGAGCCTGGATTTGAACTCAAGTCTTTCTGACTCTAGGTCCAGCACTATATTTAACAAATGCTTATTAACTAATCAGCTAAAGCTCTGATACTCTTTTTTGGGGGACAGGGTTCTGATAGGGCTCTTTGGACAGTGAAATTCTCCCCCACTTATTCACAAGCCTGATCCCAAGACTTTGTGTTCATAACTTTCAGAGTGAGAAAGTGAGTTTATCAAAGAAATTTAAAGTTGAAAGTTTGTAACTATTAACACCCTCCCACATTATGTCAGAACAGAAACAACTGCAGTTAGAAGCCTGGTATTTGGCACAACCTCTGAGTCTTATCTGTTCCTGGTGAGAATACGGGGTCACCTGGTGGCTGTTGACTCAGTCCATGCAGCATTAGGATGGCAGAGTCTGAAACCAGAACAAAAAGCTTGTTGTCCATGACTTTGAGATCCAGGCGTCTCAGATATTCAGTCAGATTCAACTCCACAAACATTTATTCAGCATCTTATATGTTCCAGGCACCGTGCTAAGGGCCAGGGTCTCCCATTGCATCCTGAACTCTCTCTAGTCGTCCTGAAGGAAATCTGGCCAGGACCCAGATGGCTCTGGAGAAGAAAGTGAGGCTGGTGACTTTGCACAGCCTTCACTCACTCAAAGCAAAGTCAGTTGCAAGTCATGTCATGGTCTCTCTGATGTCACAGTCCTCTTAGAGCACAAACACAAAAACAGTAACAAAACTGGCAATAAGGGGCTGGGACACAGAGCAAGGCAAGAAACAAAAATGTAACAAATTCTCTTTTCTCAAAGAGCACACAGTCTTAGAGTGGAGGTAAAATGCAAACACCTATGTATGAAGAGGATAGAAACAGGCCAAATTGGACACAATCTCAAGGGAAAGGCCCTGAAATTAAGGAGGATTGGGAAAGCCATCTTGGAGAAGATAAGACTTGAGCCAACACTTGAAGGAATCCACAGAAGTGAAGGGGAAGAAATGAAGAGAGAGAATCCCGGGACTAGCCAGTGAAAATGGTCACTGTCAGAGACAGAGGAGCACGTGTGAGGAATGGCAAAGAGGCCACCATCACAGGAGTGCAGAGTAATCCTGGATTACTGGCTACTCTGCAGGGTGGTAAAGTGTGAGAAGACTGCAAAGATCTAAAGGAAAAAGGTTAGGAAGGGCTTTAAAAGTTAAACAAATAAGGCTTTTTATATTTGATCCTGAGGTCAGGAAGGAGTAAGTGGAGCTGACTGAATTGTGGGGGTGGGTGGTCAGATGTGTGCATTAAGAAGATCCTTGACAGCTTGGTGGAGGCTAGATTATAATGGGGGGAGACTTGAGGTAGCCAGGACCACCAGTGGACTATTGGGATAGGCCAGGCATGAGGTGATGAGGGGCTACACTAGGGTAGGGGCACTTTCAAAGGACAGAAGGAAGCATATAAAAGGATGGTTGTGGAGGTTGAAATGACAGGCATTTGGCAAGAGATTAGATGCGGATGGAGAAGAAAGAGTGAAGAGTGAAGGATGACACCAAAATTTTGAACTTGGTGTCTGGAAGAATGGTGAGTGGTACCTTTGAGGGTAATAGGAAAGTTAGCAAGAAGGAAAGGTTTAAGAAAAAAAGTACAGTTTTGGACATGTTGACTTGGAGAAGGAAAATTAGAATTCTGAGATAGACTAGTGCTGGACAAATATATCTGAAAATCATCTGTATAAAAATGATAATTGAATCTATGAGAGTTGATGAGATCAGTGAGCAAAATATGAATATGATATGAAATATGAAAATGATACAGAATATGATATGAAAATAATATGAAAATAAGGACCAAGCAGAGCTTTGGGAGATGCCTACAGGTAATGGGCTTGAGCTGGATCAACATTCAGGAAAGGAGACTGAGCTGGAGTGATCAGAGAGATGGGAGGGGAAGCAGCAAACAGCAGACTTATGAAAGCCTAGAGGAAAAGGGTATCATTTAGGACAGGACAATTAATAGTGTTGAAGGGTACTGAGAGGTCAGGAAGGACAAGGACTGTAAAAGGTCATTCCATCTGCCAGTATCTCTGGAATGACAAGTTTCAGTTGAATAAAGAGTTTCAAAGTCAGAATGCAGGGAGTAAAGAAAAAAGTGAGAAGAAAGGAAGGAGTTTAGCCACAGAAGGGAGGAGAGAAAAGGAACAGTAGTTAGCAGGGATGGAAGGATCCAATGCAGATTTGTTTTTTAAGAATGGGTAAAACCAGCCTGTTTGTAGGCATTAGGGAAGCAGTCAGAAGCTGGGAAGAGATTGGAGGGAGTGAGGGTGAATGGGTAATCTGCTGGAGAAGATGGGATGGAATGGGAGAACTTCACCATGTAGAAGCCTTCACCATGGGAAGCAGAAGGGCCACCTCATCATGGGAGTTAAAGATAAAGGAAGAGGAATCTGAGACAGGGAGAAGGGAGAGCTCTCAACAGATGCCTCCTCTTTTTTTCAGTGAAATACAATGCAGTGTTCTGAGAAGACCGAGATGTTTCCCCCTTAGGAATGTGTCCTGTTAGACTTTGCATTATGCAATATATGTGATCTGGCAAAGTGTGTAGAATGCATTGCTGTAAATCAGACATCTTTTAAAATCACTAGGGAAGCTCACTAGTCAAAAAGATCCAGTTTGTAAATCAATCTGCAGAACGAATTACTTTTTTTCTGCACGTTAAATAATAAACTTTCAATACATCTGGTTTGTACAACTTCATTCTTTTCAGATTCCTCAGGCCTCTTGTTTTACCTTATGGAAGAGTTCATCACTCACAACTGCTAAGTGAATATTGCATTGGCTAAGTTGCCTTGGCACACAAGCTTTTAAGTTTTCTTATTCTTCTGTACTTACAGTCAGACACAACTGTGATTCAATGCTTCCTCTGATACAATTTATGGGACCAGGTAGAAGTCCTTCTACTCTATGAGCCTAAACTTCTCCCATCTGTTAAATGGGGATAATCAAACATTAAAAGATCAAAGATTCAAAGCTGGAAGTAAGCTGAGAGATCATCTAATCCAAAACCCTCATTTTACAGGTGAAGAAACTGAGGCCCAGAGGATGTGTCAGGTGCAAGGTTATAGAGATAGACGTGGTGGAACCAGAATTTGTATCTTCTATGTAGAATTGTTGCTGGACTGAAACTACATCAAATTCCTTTTCGTATTTAAAATGAAGTATGAATGCTACCTGCCTGTGTTCCATTAATTATTCATTCAGCAGACACTATTAGAGTACTTTCTATATCAGTGAGCTGATCAAGTAAAATGCCTTCTGCATGTCAGTTCTTGTGTTCAGTACCAGAGAAACACTGAAAAAAAAATCAAATAACCCTTGTCCTCAAGGGACTTAAATCTATTGGGGAAAACTACATTCAGAAAAAAATTAAATACCAAATATATAGCAAGTAATCTCTGGGGAGTGCATTAGATAAGTAGCGGAATCAGTATCAGTTTCCCTTTCTTGCTGTCTCTTGGAAAGGTAGGCCAGAAGCAGACTGAGAATTTTCAGTGCTAAACAGGAGCATTTGTCTTTGACTTGGGAACCAGCAGGAAAACAGTGGAGTTTTTTGAGTGGGAGGTGACATGTTCAGACTGGTGATTCAAGAATATAATTTGGGAGCTGTGTGCTGAATAAATTTAAAGTGGACCAGCATCCCACAGGGTGAAGGGAAGGAAAGGGAAGGGGAATGGGAAGGAGAGTATTTACTAAGCATTTACTATGAGGCTTGAATGAAAATTGGGTCAGTACAGTTGGAGCTATGAAAATAGATGGAACACAGACTTTGGATATAGAAACAAGACTTGGTAAATGATTGGTTCTAAAAGTTGAGGAAGAATAGAAGAGTTGAGAAAGATAGTGAAATGGCAAGCCTGCAGAAATAGGAAAGTGGAGAAGAGTCATGGACTTGGGGAAACAAGATGACAAGCTTGGTTTTGGACGTGTTAAGTTGGAGAAACCAATATACTCTTCTGTTGGAGGTGTCTAAAAGGCAACTAATTATATGTGAATGGTGCTCACAAAAAATCAGGTAAAATGAGCATGTGTATGAGTCCATACATATTATAGAGCAAGGAAGATGATTGTACATGAGACTGTAAAAGTCTGTTATGTACAACCTGCTTATGTAGTATAATAAATCCATTACATAACCTTCAGAATTTTCCTGCTTGTCTGCAATTCCTTTGGATCTTCTTTCTATTATCTTCCCTTTTTTTTGGGGGGGGGAGTGTTTATCACTCCTCTCCTTCTGCCTCCTATCTCCTTCTAAATTGAGCAAAAAGAAAAAAAAGGAAAAAAATCATGACAAATGTGCAGAATCAAGCAGAATATATTTCCCGTTTTTGGCCACGTCCAAAATGTATGTTTCAGTCTCTATATTTACTCTATTACCTATGTTAGGAGGCATGCTTCATCACAAGTACTCTGGAATCCTAACTGGTCATTTCACTGAGAAGAGTTCTTAAATATTTCAGTCATCTTTACTTGTAATTTTGTAGTTACCATATAAATTGTTCTCTTGATTCTGTTCACTTCTCTCTGCATCAGTCATATAAGTCTTCTCAGGATTCTTTAAAACTGTCTTACTTATTCTATTGCAATAATATTCTCTTAGGATCATACATGGTGATTTGTTCAGTATTTTCCCGACTCATGAGCAGCCCTCTTAGTTTCCAGTTCTTTGGCACAAAAAGCTGCTATAAATGTTTCTATTTATGGGTCCTCTTCTATTTCCTGCATCTCTTTAATGTATCATGCTGATAATAGCACTGCTACATCAAACGTCACGCACGTTTTAATGACTGCTTGTAGAAAGGAGTTGCCTCATTTATGTTGTTAGCATGCTGTAGTGCAAAAACACCGTGGACTTTGACTCAGGAAGACCTGGATTCAAAGAATGCCTCAAACTCTTACAGTCTCAGTTGTGTGACAGCCAAGAAATCACTCCCATCCCCTCAACTATGGATTCTGTGGTCTGCTCCTAATGGGCTTCTTGTTATTTCTCACTTAGGGCACTCTCTCACTGCCTGGGATGTCATTGCATGAATTTGCTATCCCCCATTCCTGGAATACGCTCTCTCCTCATTGATGCCACTTCGATTCCCTTCTTTCCTTCCAAACTCTGCTTCACTGTGCCCTTCTCCCCTAAGTCTTTTTTACCTTCCCTCAGTCACCAACATCCTCCCCAAATCACCTTTTCCTTTCATTTCTCTATACTGGAAATTCTTTATATTCATGCTCTTTATATACCCCTAGAGAATGCCAGCTTCTTGAAAACCAGGGACTGCTTGACTCGTTGTTACTAACTGTCTGGTGTCTAACACGGAAGTGGTACAGAACAGATGTTCAATCAATGCTTGACAACTCTCCTCATCTTCACTCTCTCCACTTCTCCAGTGGGCCTAATAATAACACCTCACTATCAGGATTATGGTGGGAGTCAAAGGAGATAATATCCATCACATGTTTTGCCAACCTCAGAAGTGTTAGATCCAGAAGAGCTCCTCCTATTACTGTCCTCCTGCGGGACACAGGGAGAAATGCTCAATAACCATTAGTGGCAAGGATAAGGATCTATGAACAAATACATTTTCTAAGGCAGCTAAAAATCAGGATTAGAAAGGAAACAATTAACATCGCAAACACTACTCTAAGATTTTAGCCATGGTAAATTACACCCAAAGCAACTGCTGTGTAAGCAATTACTCCAGTCAGAGCCCACTGGCAAGATTGGATCATTTCACTGAGCAAAAGCCTTTGCATTGGTGAGCAGGAGAGGTACAGTCCTGTCCCCTAGTCCTAAGCCTTCTTGGTGCCAAGGAACTCTCTCCCCCCCCCATTCTATTACTCTTCTTCCACACAGGATTCTTTATCATTTCACTTGACTGCCTACTCTCTCTGTCCTGTGAGTCCATCTCTGGCCATTCTGCCTGCTTAGACTCTGAACTAATTGAAAGACCCAGCCAATAATGCCATTGTTTTAAAAGTTACTCAGGTTTTCATTGCCACTGCCACTGTCGATGCAAAAAGCTGAATCAAATCAACCATTTGATGATCAGTCATAAAAAGCAGATCAACTCCCAAATCATCAATTCAATATTACTGAGTAAACATCGGCTGTGTCTATAACTCATCTCATTGCACTGCCAGGAGCACTGTCTCATGAGGAAGGGTACTTCATAAATCATCTGCTCTATTCATAGATATAACACCTTAAAAAATTTTATTTTGCCGGCAATAAATAGAGATCTATTAATCACTGACTCTATGCCACGCACCATACTAGGCACTGGGACTACAAAGATAAAACTGAATAAGTCCTTGCCCTCAAGAAGCTTACATTCTAATGACAGCAACAGCATGTTCATCCATAAGAAAGTACACAGTAAATGTAAAATAATTTGTGGGCAAGGTACTAGCAGCTGGGAGCAGACATCAGAAAAAACCTTCTACTTGAAGTCTAAGTCCTGCCAATGACATGTATTTATTGGGGTGCTTGAGCTAAGCTTTGAAGGGATCTCAGGATTCCCAGAAGAAAAGTGAGGGGAGGAGTACATTCGAGGCGTGGGGGGTAGTCATGAAGATTCAGAGATTGGAAATGGAATATCCTGCTTCAAAATTGGCAAGAAGACAGTTTGACTAGACATTAGAATGTAAGAAAGGTAGTGGGGCTGGAAAACTAAGTAAGAGCTAGGTTTGGAAGTGACGCATAGAGGGATTTAATTTTGACCATAGACTTAATAGGGAGCCACTGATGTTTATAGAGTAAGAAAGTGATGTGGTCACACTTGTTCTTTAGGATTGTCACTTTAGCAGCTGTGTGGATGGATTGTATATGAGAAAGACTTGAAAAGAGGGAAGTAATTAGGAAGCTATTTTAATAGGACAAGTAAGCAGTGAAGAGGGTCATGGAACTTGGAGAAGAGAAAAAGTGATAAATCTGAGACATTCTGTGCAAGGGGACACAGAAAATAATTTGACCACAGGCAGGATGCATGAGGTCAAGGAGAGGGAGGGGCAGAGGCTGACTCTGACGTTGAGAAATTGAATCACTGCAAAGATTGTTGTGCCTTTGATAAATGGAGGGATTCCTTTTTTTTTTCAAATAATTTACTTCCCCTCTTTAATTTCTTCTAAAGCCTAGTTCAGCTATCAACATACTGATTGGTTCAGAGGAGCTTTGCTTTCAGGAGGTTTTAGTACTATAACTAGAATAATAAAAGTGACAAACAGAATGGAATATCCACTGTCAGAGCTCTGTCTTTGAATCCAAATGATGTAAGTCTGGGCCCTGCCGATGACACATCCTTATTGTGTGGCCCTGAGAAGATGTCTCAGTTTTCTGTACAAGTCTCCAAGACTGGAAGTTGCAGGAAAGTTAATGATCTCCATTTGCAAAGAGAGTTTCTTCACCAAGAGTTTCCTGTAAGCTTGAGATTAGGTTTAAAGTAGGTGTCCATTCCCTCCTTAATCCCCCCTCTCCCCCCACAAAAAAAAACCTGATGAAATAACTCTTGACATAATCTAAGAATCTCAAATTAGGATGTGATGTGAGTGGCCAAGACATCATATGAAAACAAAGCCTCTGCTGGACAAGATCCAAAGCAATCCTCACCCAGGGAGGGGGGAACCTGCCCACTCCAAAGACAACAATCTCTCCTGGTTTCACAACTGGGGAGCTGCTGCTATCTTAGGTGTGGTTAAGGAAAATTACAGAAAAGCATCGGTACCCTCTAGAAATTTACAATCTAAGCAAAAGACAAGAGTAAGACCAACTGGAGACCTGAAAATGGATGACTCTTCCCACAAAGAAAATGAAAAGGATTAATGGTATCAACTGGAAGCGTGGCACATCCGTGTCTTACCGTCTTTGAAAACTTAATAGGATTTGACAAATTGTGAGCTGGGAGGGATATCAAGAGTCAGCTAATAACATACCTGACCAAAAGCCCTGCTCCAGTTCCAACAGGAAGGCGGCTTCATTTCCCTGACTTCCTTCATGATTCAATTCAAACCTTTCCTTCTAGAGGAGTCTTTCCTAGTCCCCTCAATGCTTCTGCTTTCCATCAGACAATATATATACATACGTGTATTTATATATGCACATGCATATCCATACACACATATATGCACATATGAACAACATATATGCATTTACATACCTATGTATGTACATATACACATGCCATAGTATAATTATACATTGCATAAATATCACGTATGCACATGTATATTCTTTTTACCTATTTGTTTGCATAATTTTTTTCTCTCATTATAATGTGAGATCCTTGAGGGAAGGGACTTTTCCCATTGCTCTGGCACATAGTAGCTTTACTAAATATTTGAGAACTGACTGAGTGATGGGACAAATTGACTGCCTGCCTGATTAACTGGATGACTGACTATGAGGTAGAAATATATGTATGTATTATGCATGTATGTCCATATGTATAGAGTATGTATAAATGTATATATTATTTATATGTATGTGTGTATGTATGTATATGGTATCTGTGTGTATATATATGTGTGTGTGAGTATACATATACATACACACACACACATACACACACACACACACACATATATATATATATATGTATATATATATATATATATATATATATATATATATGTATATATATATATATATATATATTATATATATATATATATATATATATATATATATATAAAATGTATATATACCCATGAAACTCTCCCTAAGGCTCCTAGTCCTGCCTTCAGAGACCAGACAGAAAGGGCGTATTCCTTTGCCATATGCCACAGCTGGGAGAACGCTCTCATCTAGCCCTGCTCCAGGCTCTATCGTCAGCCCAACAAATTGCTGCAGGACCTTCAAGCAGTGACTATCCCACCTCTGGTTCGAGCCAAAGATGAAGAAAGCATTAGCTTCCAAGGCAGCTCATTCTCCCTATCTAGGAAGGTCCAGTTATTAAACAACAACTAAGGTCAACTAGTTTATGTCTTACATCTTAACAATTCAATTGATTGCCACTCAAATTCTTTTTGATAAGTAATCAAGAAGGGCCTCCAATGCATCCAATACACCAGTGATGCAAAGGCAAACATGAAGCAGCTTCTGCCCTCGAAGATTACATATTATGACACTAGAGAAAGACTGTGGGAACATGGAAGCCACTCCAAATGCCTCCTTTTTTGTCATTCCTTGTTAATTAATGATCTTTTTTTAAAAGGAATTAATGCTCCAGTCCTCAGGCCGTACTGAAAACAGGGACCATTTGCCAAACTGGGTTGTTGGGTGATTTCTCGGTTTCACGTCTGTTGTTTTTCAGCAGCAGAGAGGATGGAAGCCTGTGACAGGAGGGAGAGATGATGGATCTTGTAACAATGACTTAGCTTCCACAAGTAAATGTCCTATCTGGATCTCCAAATAAGTTCTTGAGCTTTTCCTGAAATGAAGGGAAGCTCAGACGACCAGCAATTCATAGGGTCCTTTCCCCAGAAGAATCGCATCCACCACTGAGCATGGGCCTGGACAAGAATGGAGGGTGGAGAAGCCCTGGGGTCGGTGCTGCCCCTCATCACCAAGTCCCTGTGAAGGGGAGGGGAAACTAGAAGGCTCTTGAACAATTCCATGAACCTGGCTTAGGAAGGCATCTTGGCATTGAAGGTGATCTTCCTAAGTGAGGCTGCAAGGATGTTTTGTTTCCCAATCTACTTTCCTAATTCCAGTTGTGCACATGTTCTGGTTTTTTAATTTTAAATTTCTTCAGGCATTTTCAGAGTATTAACATGTTAATTCTCTTCTTTTTAGATATGTATTTCCAAAATATGAGTTGTCTACTGAGAAATGAAAGGCATAAAGGTGGGATAAGAACTTCACAGAATAACAGGTTTTAGACACTGACAGGATTTTTAGAAATCTTCCAGTCTGAAATCCCTCTCTAACCCTTGTTATGTAACAGCTGGCAAAACTAAGGTTACAGAAAATGGGCAGAACTTATAATTGATCACACAAAGATGGGTCTTCCAAGAAATCTAAAGATCATCAACTTAAAATGCCTTCATTCACAGATGGGAAAGCTCTTTGGCTGTCATTTTGCAGTCTTGTCTTTGTGACTCCTTCTGGGGTTTGCTTGGCAAAGATGCCAGAGTGATTTACCATTTCCTTCTTCAGCTCATTTTACAGATGAAATTGAGGCAAACAGAGTTAAGTGACTTGCCCAGGGTCACAAAGCTAGTGAGTGTATGAGGCTGTATTTCATGAATCTTCCTGCCTCCAAACTCAGCTCTCTATCCATTGAACCACCTAGCTGCCCATAAATGGGGAAACTGATCCCCAAGCAGGGAAAGGAACTTGCCATTAATTATTAAGGTCGGGGAGCCAAGACTAGAATCCAGATATCAAAATTTTCACTCAGTGCAAAATGAAACTACAGACACAGGAATCGATACAATTAGTTAGGTTAAAGAAGTCAATATCATTACATACTTTTTTTGTGCTTGTATTAAGTGCGTTTTCCAAAAGCATCTGGGAGACCCTTCCTGCCAGCCATCTGTTCTGTTCTCTTTAAGGTTGTGGTTGCAGAGGAGAAGAAAGATTTTGTTTTAAAAATTGCAGCAGCTCCCCTTGGGGTGCTCACCCATCTGTTAACCTCAATTATTTAAAAGAAAGTTGAAAATCAGAAGTGAAAACTCATGAACACATACATCCCCCACCCCACATACACACACACTACATACATACACATATATACACATACCACACACATATACACATGCATACACATACACACACCACACAATCTTAGCCACCCATAATTAGTCCAAAGCATCACTCAAAGCGGCCTTGGGGATCTAAAGGTGGTAGACAACAACATATTTTAAAAGGCAATGATGAACCAGGCACTCAGATATGTGGGACATGGTGGAGAATGTGGCAGGGCCAGGGTGATTAACATAAATTTCTAGAAGGAAGTTTGAGTAAAGAAACACCATCTTCAAATTTGAAAGGATGGAGGACTTCCTTGTGTTTGGGACTGCCATAATGGGCCTCCAATTCAGTGCAATTCACCAAACGTTTAGGAAGCACCGACAATGAGGGAAGAGAATTCTCCAGGATGTGGAGATGTGGAAGGAGGGTACTATAGGGCTAGGGCCCAGCTGGCCTTCGCGACGGATGGAGCTGGGAAAAGCCTAGCTTGCTTGGGATGTAACGTATGGAGCTGGTCAGAGTGAAAGAGGCTGCAGTATTCCATAGTTAGGGGTCAGCCTGTGCAAAGACAGTGAAATTAGAGATAAAAGACCAAGCGAGGAATAGGTGGGAGCCCAGATTGGCTGGAAAGTAAAGGTTATGAGTAGGAACAATGTGAAGAAAAGTTGCAAAGGGACAGCAGGAGCAAACTGTGAGGGATTTCAAGGTCAGGTTGAGATGTTTACCGTTAATCCCTGAAGAAATAAGAATGAAAATAATATCTAAATACTAGGCTTATTCAATAAGTAGAGGATGAAGAGAGAGGAAAGATGACAGTTCAAGTGGTAAAGGTATGCTTGTTCTAGTAGACTGCAGCCTCACTATGAGTAAGCCCTGTTAATGGCAGGCAGAAGAAACCAACCAGTGGCTTTCCAGACCATGAAGATATAGAGATTCTGGGGGTAAGGAGGGGATCTTTTCCCCGTATTTGGTTCTGGCTCAATCCTACCCATGGAGCATTGGACCCCCTTTTGGGTACTACATTTTAGGAAAGACAGTGATGAGATGGAGTTTGGCAAGGGGGAAGAAACCAGAGGTTTCTGAAGTTCTGAGATCCCACATTACTGAGGGACCAAGGGTTAGAGCTGAGGATGCATGAGCTGGAGGAGAAAGGACTTACCAGTAATGGATAAAAAAAAAAAAATTACTCATCTCAAGGATTTGAAGGGAGGGCTAGCCAATGAAGGATCTGAGGTGCTCCATTAGGATGCTTCCAAGAGAAAGCTTCAGGCTTGCCATAGCAAAGTCTTTCTTAGCCAGACAAAGGGGATGCATGACCTTTGGGAGTGATAGACTCTTCTTCACTAAAGGTCTTCAGACTGTGGTGAATGGAGCCCTATTTCCAGATGGAATTTCCTGCCAGCTACAGGTAAAATGAGGCTGTCTCTAAGATCCCTTCCAATGAGAGGTCCAATGAGGTGGTAAGTAGAATCCTAGATATTAAAGTAGGACCTTGAAAATCCTGCTCAGACCAAGCAGACCAAGCTGGCCCTGACTACAAATCAGATCAGTTTCACTGTCAGCTTAGGGGAGACAGAGGAAAGGGTGGAACATTTGTTAAGTGCCTACCATGCACCACGTATGGCACTAAGTGGTTTAAAAATAGTACAACCTTTGGAAGTACAGATTCCACACTGATTTCCTCCTGACCCACTGGAGAAAAAATATCTCTATCGCTTAGGACTTCGAAAGTGAAGATTTTTCAGACACACCATCATGTTTTCTCTGCATTACTGTGATGACCTTTTTATAAGCATTCATTACCTCTGCTAAGCATTCAATTGTATCAAAAACTGTATTCAGCTAGAAAAATCACCGCTTATTTCAACACTGTCAGCAGCAAAATAGAAATGAGATGAAGCCCATTTGATTAGAAAAAAAGGCTATTTTGTGGAATATGGGGAAGGAGATTCAGTAAAGTGAAGACAATCTAGAAGCCAGAAAACTACCCTTGGCCCTGTTCCCAGACGCTGCCTTGTCTTTCCCCAACAGAAGGAACCATGCATTTAGCTGGAACAGGTCTTAGGGTTCAGATAGTCCAATTCCCAATTTTATAGATGAGGAAGTGGAGGTGCAAGGAAGGACAGTGACTAGGATATGAAGCCATGGCCTCTGGCTCCAAAGCTGAGGCTACTTTAGCTGGTAGTTACAATTGGCAGTTACTGTCGGAGCTGGAGGAGGGTGTCATCACACCAAACAACCATAGGCATGTGTAGTATCACTAGCATTAAACAGAGTGAGTATTTGCTCCTGTCCTCTACCTCCCAGCATCCTCCGCCAGAAGACTAGAACAGAAAAGGCTGCTCAGTTCCAAGCTTATGCATCACAACCCCACTTGTTTGCTGAGTGCACAGTCCAGGGACTTTTCCATCATATTGAAGATGAAACCTGGGTGGGAGTTGCCAGTTTGGGATGTAATTTGGAGCCTTCACCTGGGCAGCCTATTAATCTCCTGCTACATACACAACTAATCAACAAAGCATAAGCAATTTGTTGACACAGAAGCTAAAAATATGCATGCAGAAAAGGTTCAACTCTAAATGACATTTATAGAACTGCCTAAATCAAACTTAGACTGAAATGTCAATGTTCATGGTATCTCACCAAAATAAATATGGGAAGAAACCCTAACCTTTGTAGTTATCTGTTTGCTGATGAGGTTGAAAAGAAAGAAGCTTTCTACACAAGGCTCCCAAAAAGGTGGGCTCAGAATTAGATAATCTTCATATTTCTTCCCAAATCGGACATTGGAAGCTCAAGATTTATGTTTTCAGGGATCAAAAATTGGTCCAAAATTTCATGGACAAAAATACAAAAGATTAAAAAAATAAAAAAGGTCAAAAATCAGCAAGAGAAGGTCTTTTGGTGAAATAAACATGAGAAGCATTGACTGGCTTCAGAACGTGAGCATTAGGGAGAACAAGGTGTGGCCCCTTGACTCTCTGAGCAGGTAGTTAAAAGGGGATGCACCTACTGAAGGAAGAATAGATCATTGTCCTTAGGTGTTGAAGAGTGGGAAGAGTGCATTGTGTGTATACACCTGAGGTTCTCCCTTATTTCAGGGAGGACTTCTTGTATGAAACCAAAAGGAAGAACACAAGCTGAGGGAAGAGCAAGCCCTTGAAATACTTGTTATCATAGTCTTAATTTATAGAATTCCAGAATACTCTAAATCTCCTCTGGAAAAATAACAGCAATATTAAATACATACATCAAATTAAGAATCCATGAGGGAAAATGAAAGTGGTGTGTGTGTGCGTATGTGTGTGTGTGTGTGTATGTATGTACACCCATACATATATATGTATGTATATATGTACATTGATACATATACACACAAATATATAGATATACGTATATACTATACCCATTTATCTTTCTATTTAGATAGATATCAATATAATTCTATCAATATCTTGCTCCAGCGGAAGCCTACAGTTGAATGGGCAGTCCATCGAGATCTATAACAGAAGAATGAAGTGCAAGTGGGCAGTAAGGAGAATCAGGAAGTTACCAGGAGGAGGAAGGAAGGCTGTACCTCAGTTAAGAAACTGAAAACTTTTTATGGACATTGACTTGCAAACACCACAAAGACCCATCCCCATCCCCAGCACTTTTCCAGTGGTGCCATATGGCTGCACCTCAGAGATTACTCAGAACTGAAATCAGAAATGATCCAAAGGACAACTGAAAGAGGAATCCAATGGTAGGCATGAATCACCTTCACCACTGGATCTATTTTTTCCCACTGTGGGAAATACCATTAAAGACAATGTCAAAGATAGAATTAGTCAGAAAAAGAGATTGACTATTCACACACAAAGAATAGACTGCTGACGGGGGCTGATGCACTGGTGGCCTGAAGATCTCTGAAAGAGGAGCCAGAGGAAGGACCGTTAAAAGAGATAGAGGAAGGCCCTCAGTATGTTCAGTGCATCTTCTTTGGAGGGATCATTAAGGACAAGGAAAAGGAAGAAGGTGGGGACAAATTGTTATGTGTTTCTGTAGACAGAGTACCCACATTGATGAAAACAAAAGATATGATTAAAAGGTCAATGGAAGTGGAAGTAAAGCTTAGAGGTCATTTCATCCCAAACCTTTTTTTCACACAGGAAGAAACAGCAGCATAGAAAGCAAAAAGGACTTCCCCAAGGTCACAAATGTTGGAAAATTAAAAAATTGCATTTCTATAACATGCTCAGTTGAATAATGCTTCTTTCCTCTCAACAAGGTAACTGGAGGAAGAATTTCCCCTGTTTTAAAGATGAAGAAACTATGTTAAGGGAAGGGTTATGAATCCCCCAGTAATACATAACTGGGATGTATTGGAGCTCAGATTTAACCTAGGGCTCCTGACTTCCAACTCCCCATTTCTCACCAGCTTTCTTTTGCATATTGTCTTCCCTTATTACATTGCAAGCTTTTAAGGGAATTGACTGTCTTCTTTTTTTTTTACATCCCCAGCACTTGTCACATTACCTGGCATGTAGTAGGTGTTTAACAAAATTTTATTGACTGACTGACTGACCTAATACTCAGTCCTTTCACTCTGCAGTACACCATGTTGCCTACCGAAGTTCTAAGCTTAGAGTGGAATTAGACCATGTTCTTATGATACTTGATAGTGGACCAACTTCTATAACAATGCGACAATTTGAGGGTGCTTGTAAATGTCAGAACGTTATTATCATTGTCATCAGCATCAGCATCATCGTCATACTAATTCACTTCAACTTGGCTATGGTTGTTGTCATCATGTTATGCTTTCTACTACAGTCATCAAAAGTAGCCCTGCCCTTGTTTCAAGGTGTTCTCAAGATGACAAAGAGAAGTTTTCTCTGAGAATCATAAGACTCCTTAATTCACTCCCTCTCACTGTCATCCTGCCTGGTATTGGAACTTTGGGCAGGAAGTTGTCCATCTGATTAGGGAAACTAAACAATGTACAAGAGGAAAGGGATGAGGCACCAGTAACAGCCATTCAGTTCTAATTTGTTTCCTTTGCCAATCCCACCCTGTCATCCACCAATACTCAAAGCACAGGAAACAAGAACACATCATGCAAAGCTGTCCTTTATTTTTTAGTTCGGCAGTAGGAAAAGGTAAGGTTCAGTCCTTAGCCTGATAACAAAAATGCTCATATTCAGATGCTGTGGCTTGAATCATATAACTAGTTTCATGGAATTTGAATTATGAAACTGATTTAATAATCATTGCCTTAAGCTGAGAACAGCAAATATTCCAAACCAATGAATTTCATCTTTTTGATGACCCAGTTAGAACTCTGAAGCCTCCTTCACAAGAGACTCACCAACATCACTGTAATTAATGCAGGAAGCATAAAACTGTAGCCCCATCATACACTGGAAGAGTGTCAGGTAAGACTTAATTAAATGTAAGAGTGAAATGCAAGTGATTCTATAAGAGATATTAATTATCACATTTAATTCATTAGGTAATATTATCAGACTTAGCCTCATTGGAATTCTTTATGCTTGTCTATAATTAATTATTTTCAGAAATAAGTCTATATCACAGCTTGTTAATAACTTTATAATAACAAATTAAAAATAAATAGTGAGAACTTTGAACTAGCTGAAGTTCATCTAAATATTTGAGAGATTTCATGGTGTATGATTAGGCATCTGAGAAATCATTATACATGTGAATGACTTGTTCCAATCTTTCCATGCACTAGCTACACCTCAAGTCCTCCTCACACACAGCAGCTCCTTATCTAGAGAAAAGAAATGACACTATATTCAAAAATAAACTCATCAGAATTTCTCTCCTTAATGGGAATGGAAGAAGTCTATAAATACTCATATTCTCATCCAAACTTAAAAATGGTGCATACCAAAAAGACATTTGATTCAAGCCAAAAAATACTTGTCAAGTTTCTACTACATGAAAGGGACCATCCTAAGAGCTGGCAATACAGAAATGTAGAACAGTGCCTGTTCCCAAAGACCTTACATTGTAGTTGGGGACTGATATAAGTGACATGTCTGCTCAACTCCCAACACAGAAGTCTGGGCAGGTACCAAGTGGTCAATACAACCACAACACAGAGTTTCAAGGTTACTCATGCAAGTACATACCATCAGAGAAAGGCAGGAATTTGGTTGGAGTATATGGAGAGAGGTCAGAGAAACAGAAGGAAGGAAAAGGCACGGAGTGATCTAAGTAACATTTCTTTAGCTGATCTCGTCCTTTCTCATCACAGCAGTAGTTCAGCAAGGTCATGGGTACTTACATGTCATGGCAGAGGGACTGCTGAAGTCAAGGGCAAGATGAGAAATAGAAATCTTAGCTCCAAAACAAACAGATCCATTGAGTAGAGAGAGTTCCATGGCTTGAGAATGGAAAATTGCATGCTTTTTGTGTGACATTGGGTGAGTCCCTTAATTGCTCTGGACCTCACATTCCTCTTATATATAAAATGAGGACATTATGGTAGATGGATTTTGAGGTCTTTTCCATTTCTGAGTCTATGAATTGACCAGATAGGATCTTTGCTATGATGTTATTAATGAGGACTAACTTCCTCAGTGCAGATCACAGCAGTGCACAAATCTAATGTGTCCATCCCTTCAAACCATTTGGCATTCTTGCCAGTGCCTTTCTATATATTTCCCTTAGGCATTCATTTTTTCCAACCTGCTGGAGTCAATTAAGCATTTTGTGCATACCGGGGAAACTTTCAGTGTGCTCAGTCCCCCTTTGCACTTATGTTCCCATTCCTTATTCAGTTCAGTCTCATTGACTTCCCAGCTTCCATCACAGCATAGCTCTGGTGTCAACTCCCACCTGAGGCCATTCCAGCCAGGGAAATAGTAGTATACTCTAGAGTTCGGGCACCATGCCATTACTTTGTGGCTTGTATTTATGCATCTGTTGTATTTCTGCAAAGTGTTGTATCTTCTATGAGTCCCTGGAGAGCAGGGACTCTTGTTTTTAGATCTCTAGCACCTAGAGGATGGGCTCTGTACCTACCACACACTTAATACACAGGCATGGAGTTGAATTGATTGCCATAGTAGCTGATATCTTTTACTCCATTTTCCACACAAAACTCAGCCCTGGTCATTTTTGCTTCCCACTGAAACCTCCCCTGTTCTTTTCTGTTGTCCACTGGATTGCCTGTAGTTGGGATCTTCGAAAGGGACAGTAATGGATGATTTGGAGTCATCAAGCTCTGGCACTGGGGAGCTACCTGGACTAATTTTTAAACAATGTGTAGTATTTATTATATAGGTTTTTTTGTGAAATGTAAATTTATTGGATTTTTCCACATAATGGTATTTTATTTATTTTCAAATTTTATGTAAAGAAAGTTTTCAACATTCACTTCATAAGATTTTGAGATTCAAATTTTCCTCCCTGTTCCCTTTTTTATGATCTCTTTGGGATATAGATCTAGAAGTGTTGGTGGGTCAAAGGGTATACCCAGCTTTATGGCCCTTTGGACACACTATCAAATTGTTCTCCACAATGGTTGGATCAGTTCATAATTTCACCAACCATGTGTTAGTGTTCCAATTTTCCCACATCTTCTCCAACATTTATCATTTTCCTTTTCTGATATATTAGCCAATCCAACATGTGTAAGGTGGTACCTCAGAGTTGTTTTAATTTGTATTTATCTAATCAATAGTGATTTACAGCACTTTTATATGACCATAGATAGTTTTAATTTCTTCATCTGAAAACTGTATGTTCATATCCTTTGACTGTCAATTGGGGAATGGCTTATATTCTTATAAATTTGACTCAGTTCTCTACATAACTGAAAAGCGGGGCCTTTATCAGAAACACTGGCTGTAAAAATTGTTTCCCAAATTTCTGCTTTCCTTCTAATCTTGGTTGCAATCATTTTATTTATGTAAAAACTTTTAAACTTAATGTAATCAAAATTATCCATTTTGCATTTCATAATATTCTCTATCTTTTTTGGTCACAGATTCTTCCCTTCTCCGTAGATCTGACAGGTAAACTATTCCTTGCTTAACTAATTTGCTGATGGTATTATCTTTTATGTCTAAGTTATACACCCATGTGGGCCTTATCTTGACTGCTGCTTGAAATCTTTAAAAAATCACAATGTGTCTGACATGTGATTCACATCATGGCAATTTTTATTCATTACAGATCCAGTCCATTGCCCACCCATAGAACCCAGCAGCCACACAAGATGATTTTCCTGGGCAGAAAGATCATAGAGCTTCGGCATGGAATTTTGAGAAGGAGTGTCTGAGCTGAATTCATAGCAATCACCAATTCCAGTTTTAAGTGATTCTGGAAAAGGCACTTTTCAGCTGAAAGTTCTTACCATAACACTGTATAGTTTTAACTTAGTTATGATTATTTCACCCATTCCTTGAGATACTGCCCTACAACTTTATGGGTCAGTTTAGGATTCCTTGGTCTCTCAGATACTGCTCAGATCCATAGTATATGATTCTGTGACCATGAGCTGCAGTGGAGAATTGCTGGGGGAAGCCTTGTGAGGAAAGCCAATAGCCCTAGAACAGCATACTAAAGACAGTAAATGCCTGGTCCTCTCGTTAGTGCAGCAATCAGTTAACAGAAACAACTGTCAAAGAGCCTTCCTTTCAGGGTTCCCTGACCTGTTTCACCACATGCAATGAGGCATAAGCAAGAATAGACCAATGAGCATTGGCTTTCATCGATGTTGTGTACTGGGATCCAAAGTGAGGCATTACAGCCTCAGAATGTTCCTGTTCAAAGCATTTAAACCTCCCAGAATGGTGGGCCCATCCCTTATTGGCTCAACTACAGAATTTCTCTCAAATACTACTGAATTTTTTTTAAATTCACAGACACAATTACATACATATATGTAGGTGTTAATGATATAGACATTAATCAATTGACTGTGGTAAACAGCTCTGTGAATGTGAACCCTCCATATGTTATCATCCTATATAACTGTTGCCCAAGTACTTAGTAAAATTTTTGTAGACGATGTACCCAATTAGCTACAGACCTTGCCCTCTAGCTAATTGCTTGTTAAAAGTCACCAGGAAAAATAAAGTCACCAGGTCCAATGGAGCCCTTGACCTGTCCATTTGGTGACAGCCCCCTCACCATAATTGTTTTCCTGGACCATGACCTTTCCTAGTCATATTTATCTTGCTGATGCATTTTATACACCACTTCTCCCATACGAGGCAATATTGGTGATGTGCTGAACACTGCTCAGATGCAGCTGGTGATGTTCTGCTGTACTCTCTTTTTAACTTAAAAATATGTAGATATTAATTATTGGTTTTAAACATACTTTCCTTTTTAAATTTTGAGTTTCAAATTCTCAACCTCCCTCCCACCCCTCCCAACCCACTGAGAAGGCAAGCAATAGGACATCAATTTCACCTGTGAAGTCATGCAAAATATATTTACATGTTAGATTACCAAAAAAAGCAATAAAAATAAAACAAGGAAATTCTAATTTAATTTGTACTCAGCGTTCATCAATTCACTCTTTGGAGGTGGATAGCATATGACATCATGAGTCTTCTGAATTGTCTTGAATCATTCTATTGATGACCAGAGCAGCCAACACTTTCATAGTGGATCATCATTACAACACTGTTGTTGCTTTGTACAATGATCTCCCATTTCTTCTCACTTTACATCAATTCATATAGAATCTTGCTATGGCTGTCAAAAACTATTCTCCTTGTAATTTCTTATAGCACAATAGCACCTCATCGCAATTATAATCCAAAAATTGTTCAGCCATTCACCAATTGATGAGAAACCTCCTCAATCTCCAAGTCTTTTCAATGTTAGAAAAACCCACTATAAATATTATTGTGCCACAAGTTCTTCTCCTTTTCTTTTATCTTTTTGGTTTTACAGACCTAGTGTTATTGCTGGGTGTGCATAGTTTCAGAGTCCTTTGGCATATCTCCAAATTTTTCTCCAGGATGTTTGGAGCGGATCACATCTATAACAATAGTGCATTCATGTAGCTATTTTCCCTCATCTCCCTCCAACACTTGTCATTTCTGATAGATGTGAGGCAGTACCTCAGAAGTGTTTTAATTTCCATTTTCTAATCAATAGTGATTTAAAACATTCTTTCTAATGGATATAGTTAGCTTTAATTTTTTTTCTTATGAAAACTGCCTGTTCATATCCTTTGATTACTTATCAACTGAGGAATAGTTCTTATTTTTCTTAATTTCACTCAGTTCTCTATACATTTGAGAAAAGAGACTTTTCTTAGAGAAACTTAGTGTATTTTTTTAATATATTATTCCATTGTCTATAGTAACTATTAGCAAAATGTAGTTTCTCTGATTATCTCTTTTAATTAGGTCTATTTTTGCTTTTGCTTTGTCTGAGTTCATGATTGCTACTCCTGCCTTTTTTGACTTCAGCTGAAACACATTAGATTCTGTTCCAGTCCTTTATTTTAACTCTGTGTGTCTTTCTTTTACAAGTGTGTCTCTTGGAAACGATATATTGTTGGAGTCTAATTTCTAATGCGTTCTGCTATGCATTTCTATTTTATGAGTAAGACTATCCCATTCATTTTTCAATTGTGATTGTTCTGTATTTCCCTCCACCAAATTTTATTCTATTTATTCTTCTCTCTTGTTTTGTCCCATCCTGCCTCAAAAGCCTGTTTCACTTCTGATCACTGACTGCCTTAATCCACCTTCTCTTTTATCAACCCCCTCATTTTCTCGTATCCTCTTCCTCTCCTATTTCACTATTGGGTAAGATAGATAAAGCATGTATGTGTGTGTATACACACACACATACATATATATATATATATATATATATGTGTGTGTGTGTGTGTATACACACATATATACATATATATATATATATATATATATGTATTATATGAGAGAGATTTAAGCTTTGCTTGCCACCTCCCCCTTTTTTCCCATCCACTGTAGAAGCTGTTCCTTGTGTGCTTCTTTTATATGAGAAAATTTCCCCCATTGTGCCTCTCCCCACTTCTACTAGTGTATCCCTTTTTCTCAATCAACTCATACTCATGTCCTCTGTCTATATAGACTCCTTCTAATGACCCTAAATTGATGAAGTTCTCAGAAGTTACATGTATCATCCTCCCATATAGGAAGGTAAGCACTTTTAACCTAATTGAGTCTCTTGTGATTATTCTTTTGTGTTTACCTTTTCATGTTTCTCTTGAGGCTTCTGTTCAAATGTCAACTTTTCTGTTCACCTTTTTTTTTTATCAAGAATGCTTAAAAGTCCTCTATTTCATCAAATATCCATTCCACCCCACACCAAAGGACCACAATCAGTTTTGCTGGGTAGGTCATTACTGGTTGTAATCCTAGCTCCTTCATCTTTAGGAATATCATATTCCAAGCCCTCCACTTCTGTAATGTAAAAGCTGCTAAATATCGTGTGATCCTGATGGTGGCACCATGATATCTGAATTATTTCTCTCTAGCTACTTGCAATATGTTCTCCTTGTCCTGGAAGCTCTGGAATTTGGCTGAAATATTCCAGGGAATTTTCACTTTGAGATATCTTTCAGGAGGTGATCAGTAGATTCTTTCTAATAATTCTTAAATTCTCTCTTCTCAAACTTTTTACTAGGTCAGCTGTTTTTCTGATGAGATGTTTCACATTTTATTTTTTTTCATTCTTTTCACTTTGTTTTATTTTTTCTTGATGTCTTATGGAGCAATTAGTTTCCACCTGACCGATTCAAATTTTTTAGGAAGTATTTTCTTCAGTGAGCTTTTGTACCTCTTTTTTTCCATTCATCCACTCTGCTTTTCAAGGAGTTCTTTTCTTTGGTGAATTTTGGTGCCTCTTTTACCATTAGGTTAATTCTGTTTTTTTTAAGGTGCTATTTTCTTTAGTATTTTTTTGTGTCTCTTTTATCAAGGTGTTAATTATCTTTTTGTAAGTTCCTCGTGTCACTTCTTTTTCCAATTTTTCCTCTACCACTCATCTCTTTCTTTAACTCTTACAGGAGTTCTTGTTGGGCTTATGTTCAATTAACATTTTCTCTGATACTTTGTTTGTACCTGCTTTCACATCATTATCATTTTCTGAGTTTATATTTTGGTCTTCCTTGATGGCATAATAACTTTTCATGGTCAAATTCTTCGGGCCAGCTAAGTGGTACAGTGAATAGAGCATCTGACCTGGAGTCAGGAAAATTCATCTTCCTAAGTTCATATCCAGCTTCATATGCTTACTAGCTGAGTGACTCGGGGCAAGTCACTTAACCCTGTTTGCTTTAGTTTCCTCATCTGTAAAATTAAATGGAGAAGGAAATGGCAAACCACTCCAGTATCTTGGCTAAGAAAACCCCAAATGGGGTCACAGAGTTGGACACAACTGTAAAACAACTGAACAAACAATTTATTTTTGTTATTTACTCCTTTTCCCATCCTATTTCTTGACTTTAAATTTTGTGTTAAAGATGGGCTTTGCTTACCTAAGGGTGGCAAAGTCCTGTCTCAAGCCTCAAGCTTTTTCATGCTACTGTTTTCAGAACTACTTCTGGGGTTTTACAAATTTTCAGTGTTTCCGAAGTACTGTGATCTGGGGGAAAGTGTGGCCACTGCTCTCCTGGTCTGCAATCTGGTCTTTGCACAGCAAAGCCCCTGCAGCCACAAGCACCAGCACTCCTCTTGGACCTAGAACTGTGTCAAATTCCCTGCTCTCTCTTGGACATAAGCACTAGTGCTCCTCCCTGTCACGCACTGTGACGCAGAACACCTCTGGGCTGTAGCAAACACCTCCAATGACCATTACTAGGGCTACACTGCTTGTGCTCAGGACTGACCTCCATCCAATGTCACAGACCTCTCCTGCTCATCCAAGTTTTCTTAGGCTGGAAAAATGTCTCACCCAAACCTTTTGTTGTCTCAGTCACTCCAAAATTTGATTTGAGACATTATTTTAAAGTGGTTTGGAGGAGAATGTTGGATGAGTTCAGCTGGGTTGCTGCCTTTCATCTGCCATCTTGGCTCTGCCTCTCTGGTGTACTTTGAATCACTGTATTTTGGCTTCTCCATGCATCATGGTGTCCCAAGATTTCAAGCCGTGAACATCATAGGAGAAATTGAAGTTAAAATGATGCATATTTGCAGCAGTGAGCAGCTTGTCCTCATTCCTGAGTCTGCCAGCTTTCCCAAGTACATCTAGCCTGCTGACATCTTCCTCCTGCTACACTGTGGGCCCAGCTCAATGTCCATCTGTAGATCCTATTGAGGAGGGATAGGGTGATGCGCTATCTCAGTGGATCCATCCAGCTGAAGCTGGCAATCTGGGTAAGACACACTATTCCCCTGCCTCAATTTGTCCCCCACTAATAAGGATGGTGAAATGGATGTCTTTTAAATCATGTATGAATTTCTCTGAAGAGGATTTTCCATGTGCCAGGACTCAATGTAATTAGTAAATCACATACAAATAGAAGCATTTCTAAGAATGTCGGCATTGAAAAGGAAACCTTTCATTTAGAGCCCAGGCAAGAAAATCTCCAAGAAGCAAAAGAATATTCTCCTGTTGTTGGTCTACATGTGTGGCTTCGCTTTCCCTGTGGGGATTCCCTCCATTCTGGTAAATCGTCACCTTTTCTTGAGCTGATGTGACGTCTTCAGCGCACAGCTGCTCTTTACTCTCCCTAAAGGCCCGTATGATTGATAGTACTTGTCATCCACCACACAGACTTTCATAACAACTTCCTAACTGACTTCCCGGCCAGCAGTTGCTTTTCTTTAATCCATCCTGCACACCACCACCAGGTGACTGTTCTCTAGCCATGTCTTTGACCATGAGACAGCCCCATCTGCCAACTTGTATGGATTCCCATTGCCTATGAGACACAACTCAGAGTCCTTATGGGGGCCTTGTGGACTGCTCACCATCTTGTGCCAATACATCTCCTCAGTGGGACCTTCCTTTGGCTGTTTTGTTTCAGGTCAGGCATGTGACTTCATTGTTCCAAGGACTTCCTAAAGTAGAAACACCCTGTCCTGACGCAAAACTTGTCTGAGTTCACCAAAGTGATAGATGACATCTCAGAGGCAGGACTTGAATCCAGGCTTTCTTGACTCCAAGGGTAGCCCTCTGGGTAATGTGTCATGTTGCCTCTCAGCGAGCCCTTTAGTGAACATAATTCTCCCTGTTTTAAAATAAATGTCCCAATATGTCATAGAAATTAGATTTGTCAGCATTGACAAGTAAAGGGCTAATATTCAAATATGTAACTTCTCTGAGAGAAGGGGAAGAGAGAAGAGGGGAGAAAAGGGGACATGAGGGGAGGGGAGAGGAGGAAGGGAGAATGAGAAACAGAGGCAGAGAGAGCCACTTTCAAGTGAGGAAGACTTGGATACAAGTTTTGCCTCTGACACATGCTCACTGAACAATTACTTATTGCCTTTGTCATGAAGTTTTCTTGCTGAAGAGTTACCATACAACAAAATCATATGTCTAGACCAGCACACACACACACACACACACACACACACACATACACACACACACACACACTTTGTTACCTTTCTTTCTATTCACTGTGTGTACTGCAGTGACTGATACAGAGTAAGCACTTAATGAGTCCTTATTTACTGACTGAATCACACACAGAGAAGGGTCTATTTTGGTAGAAATGATGTAGTTCTTGGGAGGGAATAGTTTTTCCACTTTAGAATTTCTGATAGAGAAAGAGAGGAGAGCCAGGTAATCTGTCACATATTCAATACTTTAGGACAATTGGTTGCAAAAGGTGAAGAGAAAGAATAGTGAGGATTTCATGACCTAAAGTTCTATGGGGAAGTTGTTTTTTTTTTTTAATGTGAGTGGTAGAAACCTTCTAGAAATGAAATATTGATGCTACAAAGAGAGGCAATCCTGATGAAGAGAAAAAGAGAAAATTGGCAGGTGCTCTGAAGAGCCACAAGAAAGTTAATACCATGCTTAGATTTTTTAAAAATACAGGAGATGAAAACAGGTGATGGAGGATAAATAAAAATATGACATTGCCCTGTAGGAATGTTTCAAGCAATCTATGGCTGGGCTGGTGAGGTCACTGAAAAAGGAAGAAAGAAAGAAAGAAAGAAAGAAAGAAAGAGAAAGAAAGAAAGAAAGAAAGAAAGAAAGAAAGAAAGAAAGAAAGAAGGAAGAAGGAAGGAAGGAAGGAAGGAGAAAGAAAGAAAGAAAGAAAGAAAGAAAGAAAGAAAGAAAGAAAGAAAGGAAGAAAGAAAGAAAGATATTTTACATATGTGTGTGTTGCACATATACATGTGTATGTATCCGTGTGTATATATGCATCTGTTATCTATAGTAAGTGTACACACATAATATGTTTTATATACACACATACATATATACCTATATGTGCTTCAGAAAAAAGAGAATCAAATAAGGGAAGATGACTGATCCTTATGGGAGGACTGAGAAACTGTAACATTCAACAATGAGAAGCCTCAACTATTCCTGCTTCTATTTCTTCTACTAAGGATAAGAATCTTTGAATTAGATCTTTGAACAGAACAAAATAACTATCAGAGAGTGGAAAATAAGTTAAGCGGGGAGATAATGAGCGCCTTCTAGCTGACCTTGGTGTGTCTAAGTCAATAATCTGAGATGAACTGAATCCAAGGGTACTGAAGGAACTGCCTGATTAGATTGCTGAGCCATTAAAAGACCTTGCCTTTATTGGAGAAGTACAGCAAGACTATACAAGGAAATTGTTGCCATGATCCTCAAAAAAAAAAAAAAAAGACGATGGATTGCCCAGTCCCTGTTGCTGGCCAAGGCATTCCAATTGTCAATGCAGTTGTGCATTAAGAACTTGATCCAATGTGACACTCACAACCTCAAAGGCTTTTTGCTGCTTCCTGCTCTCCTTGTTAAGGCTCTCCTTGACAAGCAAATATTAAGGCTCATTAAGTGGAGATCCACCAGTTCAGAATAGACAGGCCAACTTGTGGAGGTCAGCAAGGGATGAGCTTGCTGACCTCGGATGCAGAAAGACCCAAATCCAAGTGTTTCTTGGGCGACAAGTCATCCGCATAGGGAAGAGCTATGTAGTTGATCTGTTAGTGTTCCCTCGGTTCTCAGTATTTTCTGTAAAGGAAAGTCTGAAAGGCAAGAAATTCTGAAGACTTGACTGCCTGCTATATATTAGTGAAAAGACTGCTCCTGCCATGAAATCACTGGAATTGGTGCTACTGTTTATGCAGCATCTGAAGGTTTATAAAACACTTTCCAAGCTCATATCTAAAACTTGTAGTTCTAAAAAAAATAAGAATCTGTCAGGCACATAAAAAAGATATATATTTGATCATAAGTCAATAATTAACCTTGAAATTCAAACTAAAGAAAAGTCCAATTTATCCCAAACTACTATACCAAGCAAAGAATTAGATGGGATAAGAAACTTTGAGAAAGACAACAATAAGTTACAAAGACATCTACTGGGTTAAGAACGGATACGGCAACAAATGCATAAGCAACCCTTGGTCTTATAGATAAACTAGTAAATAACGAGGGCTCCTTTCTACAGCATTTGCAAGTTTACAAAACCTTATATTCCCCTGACAGTCCAGGGGGGACAGATCACCAAGGGACATGGGACTGCACACTTGAAGCACAAATCCCCAGTCAGATGCATCCATTTACATATGTGTCCCTATACATGTGTCTGCATCTTCCTTGGCTTGAAGGGTTGAGTTACGAGGGCATTTGTCGGGGTACGCAGCCTGTTGTCTCTATTTCAGACCTGTGGAAGGGATGGAGAATGCTCATGGTCTTGTTCATGTATGACATTAGCCATTGAGTGATGAATAATTTAATGAGTATCTCTAAGCAGCTGATTCCGCCATTTCTCCTATTCGGATAGAATTCCTTATAAACATTTTAAAATCAGATTGTTTCTGACAACATTTCACAAAGTAGATAAATACTTTTTCCCCAGATTTACTTTCTGGTAAGTTTTATTAGACTCCATTTCCTACATAACTATTTGGGAAAACAGTCAGATGCAGCCATGTGACTCAGGGTATGGCAGCAGCATTACTGACATGAACAATATAGAGAAGCCAGACCTGTTCCTAGAAAGTGCCTGTCTTAGTGTGTGCTTGCTTCCAACTTATCATCCAGTTTCATAAAGAGTTCTGCTGAGCTCACTAGATACAGGACTGAAAAAGGAGGGAATCACCATCTCTGTGGATTGTTTTGCTTTGTCTCTTTGTTGTAGCTGCCTTTTGGAATAACTGAGCTTCAGGCTAAAAAAGTCCAACAAATCAAACAAACAAACAAACAAAACTAACAAGCAACAGCAGCCCTGCCCTTTGTTGTCCTGTAGGACAGATGTTAAGAATTCACGGGTGTTTATTCTGTGAGATGATCTAAATAAGCACATAGCAATAACAACAGCCAGTGGGCATTTGTTCTAGAAAAACAGGTCAACATCTGGCAAAAAAAAATTAGCAAGAACTGATGGGCATAAAGAAAGTGTGAAAATCTCTTCTGAAAAGGCAAAAACCAGCATCCGGGAAAATCTAATGAAGTCCAGTGATTCCTCCAAAGACAAAATATGATCAATGTTAGAGTTGCTTTCTCCTCTTCTTTCTACCTAGTAAAGAAAACCGTTAATATCGGAATCTGGCCTTACTTTGCTGGAGATTTTAGATTGAAATTTCTCATTTACAGAGGTGAGCATAGCATTGAACACAATTAAAGTTGCTATTGAACTTTTTCACATGGAGAAAGTTACAACGGGAGGTAAAGTCTTGGAGAACAGGAAGTAGTCATTCTCGTCTTTGTAGACTCCAGCTGTAGCACAGGGTTGGGTGCATAGGAATTGTTCACTAAAAGCTTGTTGGGTTGAATTGGAAACCATCAACAAGAAAGAAAGAAAGAAAGAAAGAAAGAAAGAAAGAAAGAAAGAAAGAAAGAAAGAAAGAAAGAAAGAAAGAAAGAAAGAAAGAAAGAAAGAAAGAAAGAAAGAAAATTAAAAACTCAAAGTTGGTGGAAATCCAGCCATAATATCCAGTTACTAGCTTGGATGAATTTAAATGTCAATTTGTGGCATGTAAGATAGAATAGAAATAGAATAGAAATTTCAACATTAAAAGTGACTACAGATGGGGCTATTTATTGTATTCCCCATTTTCCAAGTCAGTGAAAAGGTAGATTCTTCAATATATCAGTGATTTTGATTCCATGTAAAAATCTTATGATCCCATTAAAAAACAAAACAAAACAAATCAGTAACTTCTACTGGGAGCCACACTAGGTTCACTTAACACACCTCCTAACAGTCTAACTTTAGTAGAGCCCGATATTATTTGTGCTTTAGTTTTCCTTCCCATCCAACCATCCAGTCAGCCATCCCATTATCTTCCTTTTCCACTCTTCTCCACCCTGGACCAGTCACCACAACACTGCCCTGAGAGCTGGACCTCCACAGCTTTAAGTTCTGGGGAAGGAAGTAATTGGCACCCTGGTCCAAACTTAGTTGATTGGCAACTGTTTCAAAACATAGCTGTTTAACCCACCATGCCTCCTGGCCTGTCCGAGACCACACTTCATCTTCACGTTTCATCCAGCAACTCTGCCATTCAGCCAGGCAGTGATGCCCCTGGCCTGGGACTGTGGACTTATTCTTTCCAACCAAGACTAGCACCCTGCACACAAGACCCAACAACAGCCACTCCTTCGACCTCTCAAAAACCAAACTCCTTCCTATGTGCATTTCTCCCCTATATAGTTTGTCCCCCTATTAGAATGTAAGCTCTTTGGGCAGAAATTGTCTCTTTTGTGATTTTTGTATCCATGTCACTTAGCACAGTGCCTGACACAGGGACTTGTCATAAGAGTACTGATGCTAGAGTCTGAAGCTTTGGGGTCAAAAGCTGCCTCTGAGGTTCACTATCTGATCTTGGGTGAGTCCCTTAATCTCTTGGTCACCATTCTCATCACACGCCAAATGAAGGGGTTATACCAAATGGCCTCTAAGTTCTCTTAGGATTCTGCTCATGATGCCATTGTCCTTGTTGGCAGTGAGCACACTGGAGTATCTTAAGAATGCAGGCTAAGAAAATCCTGATTTCAGAAAGACTTCTGACAGCATAGCTAGCAAAAGCCTTGCAGAGAAAACATGGCCTTGACTAGTCGTGTCAAACAGAAAGAGGGTGGGCCATGATATTGTACATAAGGATCGCTGCTGGCCACAAATTGACTTAGAAAATCATGTATTATTATTACCTATATTCTCTTTTATTTTTTAATTTATTTTGTTAAATATGTCCCAATTACATTTTAATCTAGTTCCTATGGCATTGTGGCCTCATGTTTGACACCTCTGAGTTGAATGACAATATATTTAGGTGGATTTCAAATTGGATGAGAGGCCACACCCAAAGTCTGGTGACTGATGGATTAATTTCAGTCCTGAGGGGTTTCTAATGGAGTCCCATAGGCACTATGACTCTAAGTCTGTCCTGGTCACAGTCATTACTGGCATGCTTCTCCATCTTGGGGAATTTGTGGAGCTCTGAAGGGAAAGCTAATTTATTGAGTGTCAGAACATATATACATACACACATGTATGCATGTATACATATGTGTATGTATATATAGTATACGTATATACATATGTATATGTGTATGTATGCATGTGTGTACAAAAATATCTTAATAGGCCAGCAATTAGAATTTGAAAATAGAAAATTGACTAGGAATAAATGCCTTGTCTAGCCTAACGGTTCTAACATCATTTGCAATTGTATAGAACGGTATGGCAAAACAGAGACCTGGGATTTTAATGAGCAGTAAGCTCAATATGAGAAGACAATGTGCCATGGCAGGCAGAAAAGATTGTGGAATCATAGGTAAGAAAGGGAGAATAGTGTCCAGAGTGAAGGTTACAGTAACCCATTGGACTCTCCTTAGTCAGAACACTATAAAGTTGGTGGGTTCTATTACATGGACAACCTGGATCATATGATAGCTGGGGATACTTAAGGTCTTTGATTATTGGCCTACAGTGCTGGTGGCACTTTGAGGTCTTAGATTTTTTATGATCTGCTTGGCTTCTGAGGGAAAGGAGAGGAGCACAGCATGGAAGTTGTAGCCAAAAGACTTGAATATATTTGGAATAAAATTCTCATGAATTCAAACTGTCCCCAAATGGAATTAGAAAAGAAGATCACCAGCCCCATAGGACTTCTTTCAGAAGCATCATGACCCTTTGTTAACTCTGCAGTCTTTGTTGTGGAGAGTTGTAAAGGTGGATTCTGTTCATCAGGAACTGATGAGAAGAGATTCCTTCCTATTCTGAGGTTCTAGGTTCCATTCTCTTGAACAAGTTCAGTGTCTGCCACATGGGAGCTACATAGTATATGCCTGCAGAAGAATTGTTTCTATGAGATGTTGTGATTGTAATGTCAATGTCTGGCCAGCAGAATAATGGCCAGCAGCTGGCATTGCTTATATGAACACTTTAAAGTTTGCCAAGGATTCAGATACAGTAACTCATTACATTCACATAAAACCCATGGGAGCTAAGAGTGGTATAATTACCCCAGTGTAGAGGTGAGTACACTGAGTCTTAACGAGCTCCTGAAATTTATCAAGGATTTCCAGCTAGCAATTCCTGGTAGTAGAACTGGGATATCCGGTTTGTTTTTTTGTACAATTTTCTTTTTGTTTTTCCTGATTCTATGTCTCAAGCTTTCTCCATAGTACCATGCAAGGAAAGAAAAGTTTTATTAATGCTCATAATACATGTGCAACCTGGGTTTCTACCATGTTCATGAGTGGAATCTAGCAGCGAGGAGCCCATTGGGTTTGTTTGTTAACTGCATTTGATGAAGAATACAAGATATCTGAACTAATCTTAAAATTGTTGTTCAGGATCACAATTATAAAGCCAAAATTACAATTACCCTATCTCCAAGGAAGGGAATCTGGACAACACAGGGCACTCAAAAGTCCTCAGGTGCCAGATGCAAGTTGGCCATCCATAGTCGCCTATATTTATATATGGTTCCTTTAGTACAAAATGGCATATGCTCATGAGCAGAAGTTTCTAGAGTTGGAAATTTCTATCAGGTCCAATCCCCTCCTAGTTAACAGATGAGGAATCTGAAGCTCAGAGAAGGGAGGTGACTGGACAAACATCACACAAGTAATGGAGATCTGAGGAAATAGTAGAATGCAGCCCCTCCTAGCTCCAAGTCTAGCATTTTCTCCATGCTTACCTGAGCAGGCACATCCAATGTTACTTAGAGAGTGCCAACTGTTTTGTCCTAAAAGATTTTGTGTCATAAAACATCTTATTCCTGTTTCTAAAATCCAACTTTCACTCAGCTCCTCAGATCAACTTCCTAATGCACAGACAGGACTCTACCATTTTTCTCCTCAAAGACATTCAATGGATCTCTACTGCCAATAAGGAAAATCAGAAATGTCTTTGTCCCCATGTTCTGGTTTCAATCAACCTTTACAACCTAATGAAGAATCTGGCCCCTTCAACTGTCCTATGTCAGCACCAAACTGGAATGTTCACCCAACATACTCTGCATCCACACTGCCTGCTTTCCTTGTCCCCATCTGCTAAAATCTTTCTCTTCCTTCAATGTCTAAATCAGTTGTCATCTCTTTCAGGAAGTCACTGATGCACATAAAAGCTGACAGCATCTCCCTTCCCCCAGCCCCATGTCTCATCCCTTCCTGTTAGTCTTTCCTAAGAACTTAGCACACTCTAACTCTTAATGTGCAGTTGTGTGACATGTTCACCTAATTAGATTATCAGATCCTCGAGTCCAGGAATTGTCCCATGTTCCCCTTATATCTTCATGGCCTAGCAGAGTACCTTACACTTAGTAGGTGGGTGTTAAATGATTTCTTCCTTCTGCATAACAGCTTTCAGGGAAGAAAGTAGAGTGATCAACACGGTGGCCCCAAGACATAGAGATATGCTTGAGGACTCCAAGGAATCTTTACTTCCTCATTTCAGCACTTATTATGTAGGTTGGCTTGACCATGCACAGCCTTCACACGACCCTCAGGGATAGTTCAGGATCAAGATCTAAGCTGCCTCTCCCTTTACCAACTTCAGAGTGTGCAAAGCCAGCCCTGATTCCTCCCCTACTGCAATCGATCCTGCTGTGGCTTTAATGCTACACTGTACAGCATGGGAGGGACCTTAGCAGCCAAGGGGTCCAGACTGTGCTTGAACATGAATTGTCTGCCCTCTTCTTGGATGTCTCCAGTGAGGGAGGAGAAATGCACCACCTAATAAGAGAGGCCAGTGCACTCTGGATAGTTTTAATGATTAGAAGGTTTTTCCTGACGTCAAGTCTGAATGGGCCTTATTAGGACTTCCAAGCATTGCTGTTAGTTCTTACCTGAATTAATGAGGCAATCCCCACTCCAGGAAAGAGCCATTCAAGCAGATGAGCACAGGTATCTTGTCCCACAGCCTTTCTCTTCTCCATCATAAACATCTCCACTCCCTTCAATCTATTCCCCTCTGCCATGAAATTCAGAGGCTTCCCTATCTTGGATGTCACCTTCTGAAAATGATCTAGTTGTTTATCAGTTTCCTTCCTGAAATATGGCATCCCAAACTGAACCCAGTGATATCTGCTTAGAGCCAATTACATTAAGCCTGTCTCCTTTTTACTTCCGGAAATGAGAGCCATCAATGCAGTCCAATATCACAGTAGGTTTTTTTAGGCTGCCAAGTAATACTTCACATTCATATGAAATATGAGGTCTTTTAGAACCTCAAACTGACAAGTCACCGTCCCCCATCCCATACTTATGAACTTGATTTTGAATCCAAGATTATGGAAGCATTTATCCATATTTGATGTTATTTTATCAGTTTCAGCCCAATGTTCTAGTTTCTTAAGATCCTTTTCAGATCTTGACTTTCCCCTCACAGAAGAGAATGAAGTGTTAAAAAGATTTTATATAAAAAATTACAAAGATATAGATAGCAAGACTTAACTAATTGTATATGAGAAATGACAAAGCATGAGGAGTTAACGATGATGCTTAGCTTGCCACGGGGATGAAGGTTGTGTCCTAGACAATTATGGATAAATACGGAAGGCTTGAGGTGAAAGGCAGTGACTTCAGTTTTGAACATTTTGAGTTTAAGATGCTTATGAAATATCCATTTCAACATGTCCAAAACAGGGTTTGAGGAATGGTAGTTTGCTGGTAGCATGCAGTATAAAAGGGAGGCAAGAGAGACTACAGGTGGCATTATACTTTAGAAGGTTTAGAGCTAGAAATCTAAGCAGGAGAAAAGGGCTGGAATTTTGACACAGATAGTAGGAATCATAACAAAAGAGCATAAATGAAAGAGACTGCAAGGAAACATTGACAGGACTTGAGAATGCAGGGGAGTTGCTGGGTCAGGAGGGCAAACATGAATGGAAGATTCAACTGAAGCCCTGAGATTGGATGCTTGACAGAATAGCAGGGGAAAAAAAGTAAGTAAGATGGAGGCTTGAAGGAGGGATTGGTCATGAGGGCATATGGAGGCAGAAATGTGGTGAGTCTTGTTTGAGACAGAGCTGGTTTTCTTAACTGGGCTCCCCACAGAATGCATGTAAAGAGTACACCAGCAGGCAGCACACTTAAAATCCATTCATCCACAAAAATGAGAACAGAGTATTTAATCTTGCAGATAGAGATGAACAACAGAACAGTGATGACTTCATATTATTTACGGAATTTCCCTACAATAGTGGGAACAAATACCCTCTTGACATTCTATAGATTTAATGCCCTCAAATCTAGTAGTTTGCTACCAATTTAATCTAAAGGTTAACAAAAGAGTACAGAGTTATAAATTAATCACTTAGACTTTATGTTTCCAAACTACATGCTGACAAGATATTAGTGTCATCCTCAAACCTTCCACCTAACAAAGAAAAAGGCCCTTATCTTCTCATAGACCCAGCAGCTTTAAATTCAGGTATTTTAGCTTGTTATATGCTCAGCACTTTCCCCAGTGATCATCCCTAGAAAACACAATGGTGGGTTTCATTATCAATCTTACATAATCAATGACTCCAGTTCTTGGGTCTAGCATTGTCCAGATTCTTACTGACACACACATGGAAGTCAACGTGTACATTGGTAATCATCAATTTCTGAATGGCTATATGGTATCTACCCTTTCCCCCCCTGATGCGAGCTAAAGAAGGAAAAGCGGCTGCCAATGGCAGGCAGTGGGAGCATCATCAGGGCACCACAACCTTTAACCTGCTTGGGAATTGGTGAGCATGGGTTTTCTCCTCACCTCGTTCACTTCTGGTCCCAAAGTGCTTGGGTAAGGGGGAGGGGAGGGATTCAATGATTCTGCAGGTGGTGTTCTTACCAGATGAATAAAAAAATGTCCAAACTGAGAGATTGTAAACTCTCTAGGAGAGAGAAGCAGCAGCAGCAATGAAGTCAGGTACTTCTTTGATTTTAGAAAAATTCCCATTTAATCTGCCTCATAACAGAAGGTTCTATCCCTCTCCCATGCAGAAGCAATTCAGATAAATTAGGTGGTTTTTATTATGGTGGCATTGTTAAGTGGTATTCTGTTATGTTCATGAGCTACTCTGGGAACAGCATATAGTGTCACATCTGAGACTTGTGTTCGGTCCAGAGAGGTGAAGCATATTTCATGAAGAATCTTGATATATATAAAATGTACCCAGAGGAAGGCAGCCAGGCTTTTCAAGGACCTAGACTCCATGACCTGGAGAGAATCATGTGAACTAACAGGACATGAGAAGGGAAGACTTAGGACACAACGTGATGTCTGTCATATGAATATATATGTGTGTGTGTGTGTGTGTGTGTGTGCGCGCGTGCGTGCATGTGTGCGTGCATGTGTGTGTGCATGTGTGTGCGCATATGTGTGTGTATATCTATGTATATATAGGCATATATATACATACACACAAAATATTTTATTTTAAACTTACATGTGTTTGCATATGAATACATATATACTCATGTATATATACAAACATATATTTATCTGTATATATGTATATACATGTATATGTATGTATACGTGTACATGCATAGATATAGCTCTACACAGATACAAGCATGAATGTGTGTGTGTGTGTACACACAAAACATACACACAAACAAAAAAATATCTGACTCGATGAAAACTGAAGGCCAGTTTTCTTCAGCAATATTGTGAGAGAGAAAACCTTGTTCAGGTTCTTGGGCCCACTGAATAAAAATCGATTTTCTCTTTCCCACAACCCTGAAATACTTACTGTCACTAATACCACTTGAAGGTATTAGCCAACTCAAGGACGTTCCAATCCACCTCTGGCCCCGACTCAGCCACCTTCGCATGTCTTCCAGCACAATATCCAAGACGTGATGCAGGGATGTCATGCAGTAGACACTTCGCGTGATGTGCTGGGGTGGGCCAGAGCAACAAGAACCCTCAGGCAATCATGTGCTCAGAGCTGGAGGGGAAGCCCAGGATGAGCAGAGAAGAGAAATGAGAATCTCCTTTGGTCTTGCGGAGAATATCACCTCCCCACCATCACCCCAACCCACAGGGTATGCAATATGCCTCTCCCTTGAGCAAAATGGGCAGCATCCCCCCAAGGGGCCACTTCCTGTCTCAGTCTTTTGCCACTTTCACTCTTCTTTCTTGCTATGCCCATTCTCCACCCCCCCAATCAATGAATCAGGAAAACATCCTCTGCTTTGCCTATTTTAAATTCTGAGACAAAGGCATGTTAGTGAAATGCTGTGGATGTTTGATAAACCAGGAGGACCTTAGAAAGTTACTGCCTTAAGGTCTGACCATAAGGCATGGTTTGGCTGCAAAGCCTAGATGCACGAAACCCAGGCAACTTCCAAACGAAGTGGAGAATGCTGTCACCAGGCCAAGGGTGGTCCAATCCAATACACTCAGCCGGGAGCCAGGATGGGCATTTGGAAACTTCCTTTAGTTAGAGAAATTGACATCTCTTGGTGCTCCACTTCTTGCTCCAATCTCGGGCAGCAGAATGCCACCTACGAACACCCTCGAAGGTCTGAAAAGCACTTCCTGGACTTGATCTCACAGGAGCTGCACAACAACCCTGTAAGGCAGGCCCTAACACTATTATTGCGCCATTAAAAATGTGGCAATCGAATCTCAGAGATTTTGAGTGACTTCTCAATGGCTGCTCAGCCAGTAAGGATTAATGACTGAATTTGAATCCAGATCCCTCCTGTTTTTAAGTTCAGTGCAGGTACCACTACCCTGAGCTATCTGGCTAGTACATTGTTAGCTAGTTAAGGAAAGGGCCTGGGAAACTGCTCACTTCTTCACCCCTAGCACCGGATCTTCACTTAATGAATCCTTGAGGCATGTTATTGAATCGCTGCCTTGATGGCATCTTCTTGTGCGGGCTGGTTGAGCTTTTCCTACCTAGCCTGTGAACTCCATTCTGCAGTATCTTGGCGTCTTTGGAATGCCCTTCCTGACCTTCCCAAAATGCTGACTATCCCTTGGCCAAATGGCAGTATCTGCAACTTTTAGGGGGCCTCTACGACTCAATTGTCTGTTACCTCACTATTTTTGTTTATTTAGTTAATTTATATGCATGCACATACACTAACTAGAAGCCAAAGGTGTTGCTTAATGTTTCTGGAATGCAATTCTTATATCTGTGAGAGGAGGGATTATGTTGTTCTAGAACCTGGTTTCAGTGGTGGGTTTCAGTAGTTGCTCTGGCCCACCCCAGCACATCATGCTGACTGTCTACTGCATGACATTCCTGCATTCCTTTGTCAGACCCAGGACACTCAGGCTGCCCCAAACACCGTTCTTGGCAAGTAGCTCTCTTTAGCCTGTTTTCTATCGTAGTGATGTCACGTACTGTGGCCCTTTAAGAACCTTATCACAAAAGGTAATCTAGATGTGGCCTGGTTTTCTCATTGTGACCTTACACCCTAGTGCCCAATAGGGTCAAAGGTCCATCTGCATGGACAACCTTTATCCAGGTCTGCAGTCTTGCCATCAACCACATAACTTAGTTTGGGCTTCTGATCCCAACTCAATGGGAGACTAGACATTTTCTCCAATCCTTACAACCTCTACAGCTTTGCCAAACCAAAAATTATGGCAAAAGATAAAGCATTGTGAGCTGTCTGGGACATCACAAACTCTAATAAGGAAGACTGTTGATGAAGGAACAGCGGAGAAAACTGAGATCTAACACCTCCTCTGCCGCCGTGGTCCAGAAGGGCTGACCTACAAAGCTGTGACATAACTCCTGCCTAGCACCCTTCTCCACAAATAACCACCAGAACCCCAGAAACAAAAGGAGAAACTTACCACTAGAAAAAAAAAAGGGATGAAGCTGCCAGATATCTGGGGAGGAAAAAAACTGAGCTAAACACTTTGAGTATAATCAGATAAAACAATAGAGAAGATATTAAAAACAGAAGGGAACATAACCTCCAGATCAGCTAAATAAGTTCAGACATCTATGAATAAATATTGCAAGACAAAGGAGAGTGAATCAACACCTGCTGAAGCAAAGGACTCCATGGCTTCCCAAGAGAGGATGCAACCAAGACAGCATGTTTTCGAATGGTTTAAAAGAGAAGTAAGGATTTTGAAAGCCAAAATGCATGACAATACATGGTGGAAATAATTGATAGGGTAGAAAAGCTCAAATCCATGGGAGCAACTTCAGCAAAGGAACCAAAGAGAGAATTGTTTGGGAACAAAAATGAACAGAAATGAAGGACAATCCGAAGAAGAGAAATGGAAAACAACATCTTTAAAAGAAAACATGATTTCCATGCAAGCAAAACATGGTGTTCGTGAATACAGTATGTACACCTTTTTTATTTTTTATATTTTATTTTTAGGCAATTGGGGTTAAGTGGCTTGCCCAGGGCAGATTTGAACTCAGGTCCTCCTGACTTCAGGGCCAGTGTTCTATCCATTGCACCACCTAGCTGCCCCTGAATATGGGATGTATGAAGAAAACCTGATTATTGTAAGTCTCCCCTAAGAATATAAGTCACCATAGTGCAAGATACAAGAAACAGCCCAGAAGTTCTGAACAGATTAAAATATTGGGAGCCAATTAAAAGAGTCCACTAACTGCCTCCAAAAGCAGAAGGGGAGAAACCTGTGAATCAAAGTCCAAGACACATAAAGATTAACTTTGATAATTCCAATGACAAACAGCAAATCGTGCAAATAGGCAGGAGAAGGATCTTCAAAATCCAATGAAAGGAAATTTTAATAATACAATACTATTTGGCACCCAAAAGAAACCAGAGACGGCGATGGATCCTATCTTCCAAAGGGGAAAAGGGCTCAACATGCAACAAGGTACCACGTACTGTTACCCTGCCCCTAACAATTAATGAAAAAAGAAGTATGTTCAGTGCAAGGAGGTGTTTGATGCTTTCTGAGAAAGAAAGCCTGACCTAAACAAATGATTGACTTTTTAACCATCTAAACCAACAAAAATACAAGAAAGATAAACGAATACAGCAACCATGGGCAACAACAACAATTTAAAAAAGTAATTAAATTTCTTTCTAAAAGTACACAAGGATTCAAGGTTTAAAAATGAAGGTGAATAGAATTGGCAGCAGGGGAGAAAAGGTCTGAAACATCATAGGCTAAACCTCATATTACCCTCCTTCTGGTAAAAACAAAATATGAGGTCATAAAAAAGGAGAGGGAAGGAAGAAGATAAAAGGGAATGTGATATATCCAAATAAAGTTTATGGCTAATAATGATGGAAAAGAACTCCAGTAGTCTCTCAGGAATGGGCAGCTAGGTGGCACAGTGGATAGAGTGTCAGGCCTGAAGTCTTCTACAGCTGTATAACTCTAGGCAAGTCACTTAACTCTGTTTGCCTCAGTGTCCTCACCTGTAAAAGGAGTTGGAGAAGAAACTGGCAAACTACACTACTATCTTTGCCAAGAAAACCCCAGAAGGGGTCATGAAGAGTCAGACATGCCTGAAATGACTGAACAAGTGTCTCAGGAAAAAGAGAGCATAGCAGAGAATAGGTTGTGAGGCACAGAAGGGATTGAGGCAAGGGAAATGGAAGGGGGAATTTTGTTCCATTGGTGGGAGTATGGATCACTAATGAATGCTCCCATGGGGAAAGAGAGATATTCTCTGAAGAGAGATGGGATCCTTATAGGATAAGGGCTTTGTTTTTTTAGAGAGAACTTTGATCCTATCTCAGGAGAAGGGGAATCAGAGCTCCTAGGGGAAACAGATTCTCAAATAAGTGTGAGGGCAGGGTCCCAGAGAGGGAAAAGCATAGCAAATGGGGGGAAATGACTCAGGAAGAAAGAAAGTTCATAATGAATGACACAGTTAGGAAAGTAGGAAATGTCCTACTATGGAGGAGGAAAATATCCTCTATGTCAGTTGAAGCAGTTGGTTTATCTAAGAGATCTACAAGGCTATAAAATAGAAGCTGTTAGAAAAGCACCCCAAAGAACTACCTAGAAACTTTAATGCCATGAGAAATATAGAGACAAAAGCAGGAATGAAAAAGTGTGAAGTCTGTGAATAAAATGATAAAATTCTAAAACAGATGAAAAGGAAGAAAAATAGTGAAGACTGTAAGGAAAAACAATTATTTTTTAAAAGGTAGAGAAAATTGAATTAAAAAAAGAAAACAAGTGAAAGAGGGGTTTACTTGACTGAAAGGAAAAAAGGAGGGAAACTTGGCTAAGTAGACTAAACAAAGAAAGAAAAAAGAATTGAGTGAATGTCCCCAATTGGGAAGGGAAATCATTTGGAACTGGTGTGGGTGAGAGAAGAGGAAGGATCTTTTCAAGTAGATTGAGCTAATTAGCTAAAGAGAGAAAGTCCTGGGCTAGCATCTTTGTCTTTTAAATATTAATTGTTGTACAGGATTGAAAAAGGGAAGGGATTACTGGATAAAATGAAAAACTTACTTTTTCAAAATGTCGCCTGTACGTGTCTAGACCTGAAGAATGCATGACAAGTGACTGCCAGTGCAGCCAGCATCCATGTACTTGGGAAGTCCCCAGACCCCTCTCTGCAGCCCCAGCTCCACTGTCGGCACCCACAGCTGAATCTCATCTAGGACTCGGACTTGTTAGGTGAAACAGTGCAGGAAGAGGAAGAGGGAGGAAGTCTGAAAGGGCCTGACCATTTTCACTTTTGCCATGGCGGCTGGCAGCCAACATGCTCAAGTGAGTGGAAGTCACCCTGGACTTGCCCTTCCAAACAAACCTTCTGCAACACAGAGGAGGTCTGGGGGTTTCAGTGTATTTGTCACTGTGGAAGAGCTCTTGTATTCTTCTAGGACTCCCTTCTCTAGGAGAGAAAGCCATTTTGCTGTATGCTGTCTTTGCTCCGGGGGTGCAGGGTGTCTGGCAGCTGCCTCAAAAGTGTAAACCCAATAGGAAGCTGGAAGTGAAAAAGAAGGGAGGTTCGTGGGCCTCAGCTTTGTCCTCTGTCTGAGAGAGCCTTCCTGAGACCTAGTATGGTGATTTGGGGACAAAGCTCGGAAGATCTTGAGACGGAGCTTACACAGTCAACAATCTAACTTCACTCTTGCTTTGGGAACTCTCCACTTCCTTAGATGATAAAGATGCCCATCACTCTCACCTTGCCCCACTGAGGCCCCAGATACAATCTAAGTGGGTCCTGAGCTGATTGTAAATCTTGAAGAAGCCCTAGATGGGCTGCTCTATGATTTCAGCAAAATCAATAGTCTAATAAAACATGGAGGCAGCCAGGGCATTTTCAAAGCTAACCCCAGAATTGCTGAAAGCCCTGAAAGCAGACTTTGGGAAACAGTTCTTCCATGAGAGTCATGATTTTGAAAATCAGCAATTTAGAGATCAGTCATGACCTCAGGGTGCTTGGCCCTAAGTGGTTTGGACAGAATAGACAGCCTCAAGCCAGACCCATTCAGAGCCACCTTCTACAGCAGGTAGCTCCTTACCCTGGCATCCTTGTCCACAAAATAGACTTGCTCTTATCTCAGGTTCTTATTTTGTCCCTGTGCCTTCAAGAGAGGTAGAAGAAATCTGTGCTTCCATTTCCATAAATTACGTGATGCCACATAACCACAGTAATATGTTTAATTAATTTATTCATACAATCCCCCTTCCCATTATGTGACAGGGGGACTAGGAAGGCCTGTTAGCAGCAGAAAAGCATGTGAAAAATAAAATGCTAAATTGTTCTACAGTGAGCAGCAAGCAGAGTGTTATCTCCATTCTCTGGAAATGATTACAGCTACCAGGAGCCCAGCAGCCCAGCAAAGGGGCTTGAGCAAGAAAACAATATGCTAATTCAAAGAAGAATTCAAGCTCTAGTATTTTTCCAATAACAAAGCTTTGCTTATACTCAACAGCACACACCTGCAAAAGATAATAAAAAGGACAGCTCCATGCTCAAACTATATGTGATGGCAAGACAAAATGCCACTTCCAAAGAAAAGGACTGAGCCTATTTTTCTGGATGGTGAACAGCAGAGCCAAATATCTGAGGAGTACTGGTTAGAAGGGGGAGGTGGATGGTGTAGCCAGATTACTGCACTCACAGAGCAACACTGTCAAGCCAACTCTACTTTCCAAAGGTCATTAAAAATAAAACATTGTTGCTAACATAGACCCAGTTTGGAGGGGATAGTTTCATGAAGCTGGTTTTTAAAATGAATGTCTCAAAACATAAAATATAGGAGAAAAAAAATCCAAGAAAATCAGTAGTTACCAGTTAGGGGAAGGTGTGGTTGACAATTCTTCAGTTCAAAATCAGCTAAGCACCTCAAGGCTGGTGAGCCTAGCAGAGAGTGTGGTCTGTACGGTAGTATGAAAGGCTCCCTAGTGGAACCAGAAGCGGATGGAGCAGGCAGCAGATGACCAAGACAGCAGTAACAGCAATGAGGCACAATTGGAGATGGGGCAGGTAGCGAGTGGGAGCCCATGGAGATCATCAGTTCACATTCACTGCACCAAACTGAGGTCAGAGGGGAGGAAAGCACAGCTGAGATAAAGCCTTCATGGGTACAAAGTCTGGAATCAGCTCTAAGTCCCCCTCTCCTCTAAAGCTGCCTGCTTTACCCAAAGAGAAGGATAAGGCAGAAATCATGAACATTAAGTGATCACATCTCCTACAAGGGGCAGCATGGGGAGAGATAAATGGTTTTCTTTGCCAAGTTTTCACAAACCTGCATAAGAGAATGACTACTCCCCTTACTCTCCCTAGCTCTGAGGGAATCTTCCTTCTTCTTTTTTTTTTTAGCTTACTATTCTGCTGATCACACACACAAAAAATCTCCCTCACACAGCTGTTCATTAAGAGAAAACAAGATCTAAGGGATGATCAGGGCCCGTCATATGTGCGTGACCCTGATGCCCTAAGTCTTTCACTACATCCCACACCCTGTGATCTCAGAGATTTCCAGACTTGCTCCTCCCTCTGACCCAGTGAGCCATCCAATGCCTACTGGAATTTCATCAGAAGACATGTCACCAGGCCCTAGGGCACAGCTCAATCATCACTTCCACCATGACACCATCCATGAACACTCAGAACCAAGTCATCTATCTGTCCTCCTACCTCCCATGACAGTTTCTTTCTCATCTTGGGGCACTTAACACAGTGCCTTCCTTGAGAGTTGGTCAGAAATTGCAGATACTCCTCTTTGGATATTAATTAATAATAAAATAATAGTAGCTGACCTTTACACAATAATTTAAGATCTACATGCACTTTGCATAGATTAATTCATATGTGTCTTCTGACAAAGCTCTGTAGTATTATTATTTCCAGTTTTGAAGTGAGAAAACTTAGGCTGTGAGAGACTAAATGTCAGCCCATGGTTAAACAACTAAGTGTCATAGGCAGAATTTGAACCCAAGGTTGACTGACTCTGCTTTGAGAATTTTTTGATATGATGCTGCCTCTGAACAATTAACTGCCATACAGCCTTGTACCTCTTAGTTATTTTACATGGGGCAGGGGGCGGGGAGGGGAGAGAGAAAGGTACAATAGTCCTCCACACCCAAGTTCTGTCCAGAAAAAGTTGAGTTCAGGAAAGTGGGTTCCAATAGGAGGCAAGGGATGAGAAGGAGGACATGTATTTCTCTTTGTTAATATGACAGAACTCTCTAGCTTCAAAAGTCCTATCCTTTGCAAAGAAGTATTCCCTCCAAACTTAGCCTTGTCTAGACTCTACACATTCCTGTTGCATCCAGCCCTCAGAAGCTCTCCATAGTCCTTTTTCTTCCTCTTCCCCCTTTCTCTTTGTCTCTTACAATCACTTCCTGGTCACATATCAAGACTTATTGGCCATTGCCAAGTAATGTGCCAAAAACACTGGCATTTAACACATTTGGGGAGTTTTAGCATCTTTAGGGAAGTATTTATGTTTATTTTAGTCATTGGAAGGCTATTCATTGCTCATGGTTTGAATATGTTAATATAGTAAAAGTGAAGCTAGTACTTAATTTACAAATTTATTGCTATAAAACACACACACACTCACACACACACACACACACACACACACACACACACACACATACACACACACACACCAAGGAGGAATATTGTAGAGCTAGACACAATAACAAAATTCATTTAGAAGAAAATAAAGATATACAATTTTGAGGAGAAATAATGAAGAAAAATGAAGTAAAAGTGGAAAGGAACTTTTAGACCTCAAGTTTATTATAAATGAGTAACCATCTAAACTATTTGATACTGCTTAAAAATAGAAAAGTGGAAGAATAAAACAGAAAAGTTAAATGAGATTTTTAAAATACCAATTCAACATACCATCTTCCAATATATCTAAGAACATAAATGATTGACAAAAATAATGTATTAGTAAGAACTGCTGGGGAAACTATAAAGCAGATTGGCAAAAAACAAAACCAAAAAATCTTAGGCTCATACCAACATCTTACACCACATACTACAATAAACTACACACTGATGTGCAAAAAGAATGTTGTTATTCTTATGATGTTTTCTTCACTATCTTGCCATTGATCTCGGTTGAAACAGTAGAGGTTCATATAAGATAGCTGTTTGTAGATGTCCCTTAAGCAACACAATCTTGACATATCCAACAGAAAACAGATTTATCTCATCCCTCAAAACCTAATATCCTTCCCCAAAACTTCCCTAGTCCAGTGACCAAAGTCCCCATCTTCCCCAGCTCATATTCAATCTATTGCAAGCCTTCTAATTTTTCTGCCTATGTATTTCCCATATCTATTCCTCATTCCCCACTTTGATAAGCATGGCTCAAGGTCAGATACTTATAGAATTCTTCAAGCCCAATATAATAATAGCTCCCTACTTGTTCTTCCTGCCTCCAGTAACTTTTCCAAGATGCTATTTGCACAGTTATCAAATTGATAGAGTAGATGTCTGATCATGGAATGCCTTTACTGAAAAAAAAAAAACATCTTCAGAGACTCCTCATTTCTTCTGTGTGAAATCCAATCACTTACACTAAGATTTCAAACCTGCATCCCACTCGCCTTTCCAGTCTTATCTCACATTACTCATAACATGCTTCCCATTCTCATCAAGCTGACCTACTGCCATATGTCCTTATGGGGCCCTCTAACTCTGCCTAGCCGAGACCCTACAGTTTGAATTGTGTGGCTGTGCAACCTTTACTTTGGTTTTGCATACACACACACACACACACACACACACACACACACACACAGAACACAGAGTTATTTTTCTTTTATTTAATTTGTAATTAATTTTTATTTCATGAACTAGCATTAGTTTGTTTGTTTTTTCCCTTCCTGGCACTCATCCACTCAGAAAAAGAAAGAAAGAAAGAAAGAAAGAAAGAAAGAAAGAAAGAAAGAAAGAAAGAAAGAAAGAAAGAAAGAAAGAAAGAAAGAAAGAAAGAAAGAAAGAAAGAAAAAGAGAGAGAGAAAGAAAGAAGGAAAGAAAGAAAGGAAGGAAGAAAGAAAAGGAAAAGCAAAAAAAATGCACAGTCAAATAAAAATAATTCCCATATTGTCCATGGTTAAAAATGCCTCTTATTTTGCATATTTATCACTTCTCTGTCAGGTGATGGGTAGTATTCTTACTTATTGGTCTTCTGAAATCAAGGTGGATCACTGCATTAATAAGCATTCTTAAGTCTTTCAAAATCATTAATATTTATAATGCTGTAGTTATAAATTGTCTTCCTAGATCTTCTTTCTTCACTCTGCCTCAGCTAGTCCAAGTTTTCCTGGATCTCTCTGCCACTAGCTCTTCCATCCTTTCTTTCACAGCATGATAGAATTCCAATACATTTATGTGCCATAATATGTTTAACCATGCCCCATTTGATCCTAGTTTCTAGTTCTTTGCCACTACACAAAAGAGCCACTAGAAATGCTGGTGTAGATGTAAGACCTTTGCCTTTACCTCCATGGATTCTAGGTTGAACAGAGGTGCTGCTGAGCCCAGGAGCCCATGCAGTACAGTAAATCCAGAGGCAGCGGTCCAAACTCATTCCCCAGTTGCCTGATTCAGTTGATGACTCCAGCAAAAGTGCATCAATGTGCCCATTCCATTTAATTCATTTTGCTGGGATGTGTTCTAGTCTATTCTACTGCTCAATTTGTCTATTTATTTAACCAGGAATAAAATCACTTTGGTGATTACAGCTTCATACTGTAGTTTCAGATCTCTGACTGCTAGTTCCCCTTCCTTTCCATTTTATTTTATTTTCCCTGCAAATTCTTTCCTTTTTATGCCTCCAGATGCAATCTGTTATTATTTTTTTCTATTTTTCTAAGATAATCCTTGGGTAATTTGATTGGTTTGATCCTGGATGAGTAAACTTATTTAAGGATTCAACTGCCTTTTGTAGAAGTTTTAACTTCCTTCAAAATAATTGCCCAGATGCCACCTCCTATCCAAAGTTTTCTACTGATATTCCCAGTCACTAGAACCTGCTCCCTCTTGAAATCACTTTCTAAATATTTTGTCTTTATTTGTCATTGCATGTGTTATATCATCCCAGAAGAGTAGAAGCCTCTTGATAAACGTTGCTTCATTTTTTCTTTGTATCCCCAAAGGCCAGTCCAGTGTTTTCCAAATAATAGGTCCAAGCTATCAAATTGAATTGGATTATCTGAGGGCTTTTTTGTGTGTTTAACTTTTTGCATTCTTCATATGTAGTTGTGGCCAAAAGATTCATGATTTCTTACCTGGAGGTCAGCTGCCTGGTAGGCAGCTAGCTGATATCACACACCTTGTTAGTTAATTGTTCTCTGGTTATTTCACACACATTAATACTGAGCTAGTTGAAAACAAGTTCTGGTACTCATGTAGCTGGGTCTTCACATAGCAGATTGTTCTGTTGCCTATAATTAAACATCCCAACTTTATTGTGTCACCTAGAATCTGCATGACGTTGAGAGAACCTTCAGCAATCCAGAATGGCTGAACAAGTTATGGCAATTGATTGTGATGGAAAAACTACTGTGCTATAAGATATAATGAGCTCAGTGGTTTCATGGAAAAATAGGGAAAGACTTACACGAAATAATGAAGAGTGAAATGAGCAGACCCAAGAGAACATCGCACACAGTAACAGCAATATTGTTTCAAGACTGACTTTGAACAAATAAATTATTTTGACTATTAGAAATACCCAAACTGACTATAAAGGACATATGAAGAAAGACACTACCTGTAACCAGAGAAGGAACTGACAAATAGAAGTATATATATAGAATAATTTTAAATATGTATGTATATATGTATACATTTACATACATATACATACATACATATGTAGATTTACATGAAAATTGTGTTGTATATTTGAAAAGAATAACAAGTGTATAGTAGATTTGCAGTTTAATGTACAATCATCTTTTTATTATATGATGTTATGGGAATGTCTGTTTTATTACATAAATTAAAAATAAAATTTAATAATAAAAAAGAATCGAGGGTTTCTTCTAAGCTACAAGGATGAATTACAGAAGATTCTTAGTAGGTATCAAATCTGCACCTTGCCTACAATGTGTGTGGCTTCATTTGAACTGTGGTTTGTTTTGTTTTTGTGTGTGTGTGTTTTTTTTCAAATTCATCTATAAAGAATTCACGTGCTGTCCTAGGCTGCTATGCAGCCAATCTTTATACAATTGTATTAGAGCCTTTATAGTGTAAGACTAAGATCTCAGCACATCGTCTTTGCCCACAATGCCACTTCCACCATCATTATTTCTATTGTGTTCACTTGAACAGTCCTGAATGTTGCAGCACCAATGGCACTTTTCTGCTTATATATTTTAACTCTCTTTTATGTTGAGCAGCATAAGAACATTACCATTTTACTCCCCAATAAAAAGCAAATGAGATGTAACTGATCATACTAACAGTCCCAGTGATGGCCACTGAGACTCGCCATTTCTCTAGCCGACTGCCGCCGTCTGTGCATTTGTACACAGGGACATGGAGCTATGGTTTCAGTAAATCTAATGTAAGCACAGTTTAAGAACATTAAGTAGCACCTTTATGAGGAAAATGTATTCCATAATAACTTCTGATTTTTTTTCCTTAAGTCTACAATTTGTTAATAATAAGATGCGAACACATTCTCTGTGTTCTAAAGAATGAACTCCTAACGAGTATTAGAAGGCAGCAGACATTTTAACAATCTAGCCTGATTTCATTAAGGGATCATAGCAAGTTCGAACTGCAATACACCTTAGAGACCTAGACCAAACACTTCCTTTTTACAGATAAGGAAACTGAGACCCCAAAAAGGGGAAGTATTCTGTAACAAGTCATATGCTTAATAAAAAAGCCATGCCAGAGCTCAGGTTGGAATCTAAGTCCCCCAACTGTAAAACTTCATGCTTTCACTATCCCAGGCCATATGTTACTTGGCTCGGAATCAGATCTCTTTCAACCAATAATTAAATGAAGATATGATGAGTAACCCTAGGCATGTGGTGTGCATAGGCTGTGTCACCAAGGATGCTGGCCCTCACAACCCCCACCCCCTAGATGCCTAGGTGTGCTCCCACTGTATGCACAACATTACAGTGTAGGCAGAACACTGGAGTAAACCAAGAACTAGAACTCTAAATTACATTCCATAGCTTTTATTCTGGTTTGTGAAAAATATATGCCAGTTATTGAGATACATTAGTGTAAAAATTGTAAAACATATTACAGATGTGGCTATTGAATGTCAGTAAGTCAACTAAGGGCCTACTACATCCCAGGAACTGCTCTAATCACTGAGAATACAAAGAAAGGTAAAAACTGGCTCTGCCCTCAGGGATATCCCATTTTAATGGGAGAGACAACTTATGAATAACTAGGTGTATTTATAGCTAAGAAGTTAAATACAAAAGATGCAATAGAAATAAAGATAAATGAAAAAGATGGAAAATAGCCTCAGAAGGGAAGGTACTGATAACCTAGAAGCAGTGATCAACAAGAGATACTAAGGTGTGGCTTCATATACAACAGGTCATACAAGGCAGAGTCCAGATCCTTTTCTGACAGGGTTAGTAAACTGATAAAAGTGGAAGATTCTTAAAGTATAGTTTTCCTAATATTCAGCAAAATATTTGCTAAATATTTTCATGATGACCTTTTGGCCACTAGCAAGAGATATGGGATAAATGAGAGTATAATTATGTACATTTAGAATTCTTTGATACTTTGACAACATAAGAGTCATTAATGGGTCAATGTCAAGTTCCAGAGAGATTTTAATTGACTATTCTAGCTCAGTGCCTAGGAAGGCAAACAATGTTATCAGTCACATGTAATAAGCATCATAAAAGTGCCATTGGTGCCGCAACATTCAGGACTGTTCAAGTGAACACAATAGAGCTAATGATGGTGGAAGTGGCATTGTGGGCAAAGATGATGTGCTGGGATCTTAGTCTTGTAATGTGAAGGCTCTAATACAATTGTATAAAGACTGGCTGCATAGCAGCCTAGGATGGCATGTGCTATTTGGTATTTTATTTTTTGGTATTTATTACTTGGCATTTTTAACACATTTTCAGATGTCTTAAAACTAGCAAGTCTGGCACCTATTTTAGATGGGAGAGTCAAATTCCAAAAAGGTCTAAATATATGACAACATTCAGAAAATCTAATCTCATCAATTTCATGGAGATAAAAATAATGTCCAATGCATGAGTTCAAAAATTGATTTCATTTTAAGAATTCTGGAACTCTATATTTTAAAGGAACTTATAGAAGTAGAAAGGGGTTTGGCAGAAAGTTAGTTTAGACTAGCATCTTACACTATATAGCAAAAGAAAGTTGAAATCGATGAGAACTCTACTGGTAAAGTATATTTAATAAGCATCATAAAAGAACTATGGTAGAACAGAAGTGGAGTGTGCCTTTTTCAACCTCAGGTCAGAGGGAGAATTCATTATTCACCACAGCTCAGAGGGTATGGAAATGAGGGGGAAATGGGCAAATTCAAACAGATAACATGTAAATATTTGCATTACATTCAATGGAAGCATAAGAAGAAAGAATATTGGATGGGGAAAATATTTGCTTTCCTGTAGCTCTTATAAAAGTTAGATTATACACAGATGCACACACATACATATACATATATACAAACATATATGTGTATATGTTATCTCTATATATGTGTGTGTGAGTGTATGTAATAGAAATATAAAGATTAATAGTCGTATATATGTATACATATACATATGCATAGTTAGAGAAAATTAATAACTTTAAAAAATAAGACAGAAACTTTTAGTAACCATATAAAAATGTTCCAAATGACTCATAATAATAGCGTATAAACTGAGGCAGCTGTGGGGTATAGTGAATATAGGCCATGACTCGGAACAAGGAAGTCTTGAGTTCATATCTGAATCAGATACTTACTAGAAGTGTGAACCTTGGCAAGCCATTTAATATCTGTCTGGCTCAGGTTCCTTGTATGTAAAATGTGGATAAAAATAGAACCTATTTCACTCATATGGTTTTTTGAGCATGTATATGTGTATATATGTGTATGAATATGCAGATATATACTAGATACATACATAATACATATACCTGAACATATACACATACATATACATACATGCTAGCTATAAAATTTGGTTATTTCCAAGGAATAATCTCATGCTCATAAACTTGGCAAACATTATTAAATACTACAATAATCAGTGCTGGAGTATCTAGAGATAGAGAGACAGGCGCACCAATACAATGCTGGTAGAACTGGAGGTTAGTTCAACTATTCAGGAAAAAAATTTAGAATTATGGAAGAAAAGGCACAAAAGTCTTCACATACTTGGACCTCCTATCTTGCACAGAGGACAAAGAGATCAGTGGCACAAAGTAAACTGATTTCTATTGATAGATGAGAGACAGACAGATAGACAGCCAATAGCCTTGCTGTGCCTGTGTGTGAACGCTGTGTATGCATGTGTTACACATACAAATGTATGTACATACACAAATGATTTCTTGTATTAAAAATAACTGGAAACAACAATGTTTCCTATTAGTTGAAGAATATCTGTGCAAATTGTAGCGTGTGAATACTATAGACTACAGTTTTTTGTTTTTTGTTTTTCACAAGGAACTTAGAAGGGAAGGAATTCGGAAAGACAGAAGAAGAGATTTGTGAATTGCCATGAGGCAGTGACCATGGATGATGGAGAATGGGCCAGACCAGGGCTTCTTCATAGTCGTATACGTGTCCTGGACCCCAGGTTTAGATTCCTTGCTCTAGGTAATGACTATGAAACGTAAAACTAGACATTAAAAGCAAACAGAACTCAGATCAAATATCAGATAATCCAAGCTGGAACACACTAACTCTTCTCAGTAGAAAGGCTGTGGCCTATAGGTATAACATAGAACACTCCCTATTAGCTACTGAAAAAACCTATTACTTTCACATTTTTGGTGGAAGGCAATATAAGGAAGCATAATGTTTGAAGGTGGTAAAAGGCTGATGTTATTGGGACTCAATCACTGTGTTAAATACACTACTGAACCCTAAAAATGGAGGTTGCAATGAATGACAATTGAGTCTATATCAACAGCACCAGGTAATAGTCAAGACATTCCAGTACTCCTAGGCTGCATGAAGAGGGTTTCTGCCTCCAGAACATGTGCCAGGCAATGTTAGTTGTCTGCTGCACTAAATTCTACAAATGCTGCATCTTTTCTATCTTCGCCTTCTCTCTTTATCATTACATCAACACTTATGTGTTCATTTGGTACCTCTATCTAGATGATTCCAATGTTTTGATCCACAGCCCTAATCCATCTCCTTAGTCTCCAATTGCACATCACCTTTCATATATGTTTGATTATCAAGCCTTTTAGATGCATCCAGGCATGAGCAGTACACTTCTCCAACTTAATGTGTCCCAAAAATAAATTTATTGTCTTCCCCCAAAACCTTTCCTTCTTCCAAACTTCTCTGCCACAATTGAGTGTTTACCAGTCACTCTGGCTTAAAACATGATCATCCTCAAATCTCTATTTGTAGCATCCCACATAAGCAATCAGTTGGACAATTTTTTCAAGATTTGTAGGCCATGACCATACTTGTATGCCACTGAATACTAGGGCAGAAGCAGACTACACATACAGATTGGGATTAAATTTGGAACCAAAGGGATAGAGGCAGTCTAAAATGATGAAATGCATGAGTTAAGTACATACCATTGAAAAAAATTTGCATGGACAAAAATCAAAGCAATTAAGATCAGAAGAGTAGATTGAGGCAACTTGAGGTTCACACTTTATATAAATCACTTTCAAAGTAAAAAGTATCAGAAAGTGAGCCATAGGCAAAAATGAGGGAAAACGCTAAATTTAGCAAATATCTCAGAGTTAAGAAAATTTTGTCAAAAACCTTGAGCACTAGAAAGAACCTCAAATAAAAGGGAAAGAAATTTGAACAGTTTCAGACTATTCTGTAACCACCAGAAAGCACAGAAGGGAAAGAATACTGTATTGCACAGAGCAAAAGAGCTCAAGATGCAATCCATGGTTATATGGATAACTGCATAATTACAAAGCTATCCACAACTTGGAATGAAAAAAAAATGTATGGATTCCATCAAAAGGACATTCCAAGAATTCCTACATGGGAAACTAGGCCTGACTGAATGTTTTGCTTTTCAAACTTCCAAGTAACACGAGAAAGGTTTTAATATGTGTGTGTGTGTATGTATGTATGCATGTATGTATGTATGTATGTATGTATATACATTGCAATCAAAGCAAACCTGAAGGAAAGAACGAGAGAGAGACCATAAAGAGGTTCTTTTCTCAAAGTGTACAAGGAGATCAGGGTAATGTCAGCAAAGTCAAATAGGAGGGGAAAAATGGTGGAGAAGCAGGCTTGGGACATCATGGCCGAAAACTCACCATGCTGCTCTTCCAGGTGAAGAAATGTTTGGTTTTTGTGGTCATGATTGTGGTTCCAGTTATTGTTGTTGTTGTCATTGTTGTTGTGTGGGATTAAGTGGCAGAATTGGAAAGCAATAAAAAAGGGAAGAGAAGAGAAAGAAATACAGGGGAAGATGTAATGTACACAAATGAATTTAAAGGCTAATAATGTAGGGATGATAACTCATATACTCTCGGGAAGAGGAGAGACTGGAGGGGAACGGGTGAGGAGGCATGTGAGGGCTTGAAATGGAGGGAGGGAATTTAGTTTCAGTGGTGGACAAGGATGCTACTGATGATAACACTTAGAAAAAATAAGAATAAGAAAATGAAGTCAAAGGCTAAACATATTTTTTATCTCTTCCACAGGGAAGAGATATTATATAAAGGGTAATAGAAACCTAGCAATGAGTATCGTCCACAGCAATTTGGAGCTAATTAAGAGCACTGCTCTTGCCTCAGAAGGAGAATTGGAAATCCTGCAGGATCCAGAAGAGCGGGAGGACACAACCTTAGGTATGGGATACATCACAACTGGGAAAACAATGATTCTGGAGAGGGTAAAGGGGAACAGTGAACTGCACAATCAGAGACAGCACACTCCCTACCATGGGGTAATACTCTATCCTCTCTGCCCTTCAGACAGCAGAAATGGGAGAAGGGGCAGAAAAGCGCAAGATCTATCAGGCAGTGACACTGAGACGCTTTAAACAAGGGAACTCCAAGCATGTGTTGTAAAACCTTTAATTCCATGGAGAATCTAGAGACTAAAGAAGAAGAAAAAATAATGACAAGACTTATGAATGAAAGAAAAAAGAAGTCTAGAATAGCTGAAGTGAAGAGAAATGACGGCAAGAACCAAGGAAAGAAATGAAACAGCAGCGGCAGGAGCAGCAACCAAATAAAGTGGAAGGCAGGAGCAGCAGGGGGATTTACCTGAATAATTAACTGAGAGGGAAAAGAAGAGAGAAATCAGATAAATACGCTAAAGGGAGAAAGAAAAAAAACCCAAAGGAACTAATTAACCAAGCAAATCCTCTAAAATGAAGGAAAAGGGTAACCTGAGGTGGGAGGAGAGTGATGTAGGTGAGAAGAAGAGAGCCAAAGGAAACAGGGAATAAGGGACAGATACAGCAGATTTGGCAAAAATAGGTGAAGAGAGTAAGTACTGTCATTAGAGAGGAAAAGAAAAATAATCAGAATTAAAAAAACAGAGAGGCCAGTTGAGGAAATTATAAAGCTAACTGCCACGTTTAATGTGAATAGATTAAAAATACAATGAGAAAAAAAAAAGATTGTCACTGGATAAGAAAAGCAAACCCCACATTCTATTGGTTACAAGAAATACACCTAAAAAACCTAAAACATATGTAGTTACAAATGAGGGGCTGGAATAAAATTTCCTATGTGTCTGGCAAGTCTGAAAAAAGAATTGCAGTCATGCTATCAGACAAAGCCAAAAGAAAAAAAACAATATAAAAAGTGATAAATAGGGAAATGACATTACGTCCAAAGGAACTATAGAAAACAGACCAATGTAAATGTTAAACTTAAAGGTTTTATCATCTAAATTCTTAAAGGAAAATTAAACTTATTTACAAAGACATGGTTAGTGACAAGAAGTATCAATGTCTCCTTCTTATTTTGGGTCATATCTAACATAAAGAAAAATGAAATGAAAGTTATATAAATGAACAAATTGTGGAGAAACTAGAAGAGATATAGATAGATATTATATTACACAAATGCTATTCTAAATGGACTGAAAAATAATATATGCATTTCTGAAGGCTACATATAACTTTTTAAAAAATTGATCTTGTAATAGGATAAAAAGATATTGCAAACAAATATAAAATGGAAGAAATCATAAATGCATCCTTTACAGATAATAATTCAATAAAATAATAATCAGTTCAGGGCACAAACAAAAGATATAGTGCCAAATGGATACTTTATAATGTACTCCTAAGAAATGCATGGGTTAAATAACAAATCATGGAAATCATCACAATTATATGAAAGAGAAAATAATACTGAAGCAACATGTCAAAATTTATAGAATGAAATTAAGTAGTCCCCAAGGGAACATATTAATTGAATACAAAAAGGAGAAAATTAGTAAATGAAATATGCATTTTTAAAATTAGAAACCGTGTATATATATATACCTATATATGTACATATACATATACATATACATGCATGTATGATATAATCAAACATAAAATAAGCTCAAAAGAGAAGATATAAAAATTAGGGAAGAAATAAGTAAGCTAGAAACAACTAAACAAAAAGGTACACAGCATGAATGAGTGAAGATTCCAAAAAGATCTTGAAAGGATGAAGCATTAGTCAATGTAATAAGCAAAGTCCAATTCCTCCCAGTCCGGTAATTGGTCTGAAAAAACAACGGCAAGAAGATGTAAGGACTGCAAACTCACTGTGAGTCAACTGTGGGTGGACATTTACAAAAACAGACAGAGAGTAGCAGAATAAGGAGGCCAGTGCTACTCGGGACACTGGCTTCATCAGACCTCCACAAGAATACATTCTTGATCCTTTATGCCTCCTTTCTGAGGGAACAACAAACAATTCTAAAGTGCAGAGGTTCTAGAGGAGGGCAGACAGGATGGTGAAGGGCCTGCTCTCCAGGCCACATGAGGCTATCTCAAAGGAACTGGGGATTTTTAACTGGAGAAGAGAAGCCTTGGAGAGGAGATGATGAGTCTTTATCATAAGTTGAACATGAAGGAAATAAGGGTAGAAAGAAAGATTGTCCTTTCACTTGCAACTGTCCTATTGAAAACAGGAGATAATTTCTATTTTCAGAGAAATATATGTTCATCTTTTGGGGTGAAATTTTAGGAAGCAAAGAAATGGCATCCGGTAGTAGAAAAAAGCATGGCACTGGTGAGAAAGCCCCGGATCTGCCATTTAGTAGCATTGTACCCTCAGCCATATCACTACCCTCTTCAGTGCTCTATTTATCACCTTGAAATTGTACAGACTCAGACTATGTGATGTCTGAAATGCCTTTCATTTTTAAAATTCTATGAATCTACGTCCTGGATTCAAATCATGTCTCCGGTCTTTGAAAGCCATATGGTCTGGTCTGAGAAAAACAATTCTCCTTTAGTTTTCCTTATAAGTTAAACAATAGGCCATCCTCTGCTTATGCTACAGAGGTGTTGGGAAGATCATAGGAAATAAGGCATGGGATAGGACTTCTTAAGCTATGAATCTCTCTGTGAATGCTCAAATTATAATGATATTTTTAAATGCATACTTCCTCTCATTAAAGCTCCAGCCCCATGTCTTAGTGCCATTGATAATCCAGTTTCTTTTGTGTTGTTTTGAAACGAACACCTCCTATATGAGAGCCGCATTGGACAGCACGTTTCTGCTGGCCAGTTTCTTAATGAGGATACTAAGCACTTCAACGAGCACGGTCTTTCACGTACCCATCTCATGGTTCTACTCAGTCTATCACTGGTTACTCTGACGCATCACAACATGAGGTAGATTTGGAGTAACCCCATTGTCAATTATCCTGCAGAGGCCTGCCCAGCACTGCTGTGCACTTGCACTAAGGTGTAAGCAATGCTCATTTAGCAGCTGCATCCCCAGTTGCCAGATTTATGAAGCATGGAAGAAGCTGCCACCAAAAAGTTCCTCCACCCTAAACAAGACCCATGTAAAAGGTCACAAGAAGGGAAAATACTGGCTACAAGCACCTATGTGGCTGACTATGACAACAGTAAAATGACAAGAAGTGGGGTCTTGCTGAAATTCAGAAGACATAAGATGCTATATAGCACGGAAACCTACTGCCCTGCTCATCTGCATAGAAGGCAATAAATTGCTAGTTAGTAAGCAGAATGCAGGGCAGATCATTGCTGCCAATTAAATCTTCAGGTACTGTCCAAGGTTTCTGTACTGCTAGACTGTTTTAGCAGAGGATGACTCTGACCTAGGAACTGTACCTGAGATATCAAAAGGGTCCTGTTCCCCTTATGAATATTCTGGTTTGAAGATCTTGGTAATTAGCACCCACGGATGAAGATGTTGGGGTAACTGTGGATGTCATGAGAGTGCACTAATGAGAGGGCCTCAATTAGCTAATTGTGGTCTGGACAAGGCACATTAATAAGCCACACATTTTGCAACTGCTCTAGGTCTTATCAAAGATGTTAGTTTAGAGATATTCTGTTACTCACTGGCTCGTTTTATGATCTTTTATGATTTTATTTATGGCCATTTTTTTTTGAATGCATTGAATGTCAGACAAAGTTTTAAAAATCTCAACAATTCTCTGAAGCTGGTTTGATTCCTGTTAGGAACCCACATCTATCTTTTGCTCAGAAGCCAGATGATTTTCTGGCATTTTGGTTGTTGATAATTATTTTGTTCTTATTTTTCCCTTGAGAGTTGGTTGAAATTTTAATACGTATTATGACAATTTTGATTATAGTGGAGGAGGAAACCAAGAAAGAGAAGACTTCCACCCCACATGGCTAGATTATTGTTGTTATAAAACTCATTTTACCACCAGCAGCCTTTGCTAATGAGGCAAGCTGACAGACACAGGGAAGGCTGGTTTGCAGAATTCTGGCATCGAGACGTAGTTTTCCTATGCCATGTTGCTTGGCTCTTACTTTACAGATAGGAGAAAGCCTTAGTCACTTCCCAGCTGTTCTGTGGCAGGATAAAATGTTAAATTTAAACCATTAAATAATTCTGAAAGCAAAGGAACAGGTGGCAAATGGTTTATATGGCAGATGGTGCCTTTTTAATATTTGTATTTGATAGTAATTCACACTATGAGGGTCCGGAATGGCTCACACCGATTTTACCTTTTTCACTCGAATGCTTATAGAATTGTAGGAGAAGAAATAAAAATGAATTCAGTATTTTTTAAAGCTTCATTTCATCTGCTTTATTGAGAGTAGAAAAGCATTAAATAAGTTAGTTTCATCTTTAACTGAATTAATTTTGTTTTCTCTTTAATTCCAACATGGTTTCTGCAAAGTGTGAGCAATCCAAATACTGACTGATAAAGTTTTGACTACAAACCCTTTCATCTTCATTAGAAAAAAAAATGTTCTTTTTAGTACTTTTTTTTTTTGGCAATTGGAGTTAAGTGACTTGCCCAGGGTCACACAGCTAGTAAGTGTCAAGTGTTTGGTTTGAGGCCGTATTTGAACTCAGGTCTTCCTGATTTCAGGTCCAGTGGTCTATCCACTGAGTCACCTAGCTGCCCCTGTTTTTTTTTTTAATAGAGATTCCATTTCTCCTACCATGAGACATATTTTCTATTCCAATAGCCCTCTTTTCTCCTCAAATAGAGCATGACACATGCTGTTTACTGTTTGAGCTACCTTTCTGAACATTTACATTCAGTACTACAATTTGGACAGCTTCCCCAAAATCAGTTGGAGATGTATGAATTCATTAATTTAAAGTTGTTTCATGAAAAGGGGAAGAAAGCATGATCACATACTTTTCATATTACTTTTCCTCTTCTTGCCAAAGTTTCAGAGGCTATAATCTTGAGGGAAGTGTTGCTGCTGATAACCTTAGGAGAATATATTGGAGGATATGTAGTTTATATGCACACATGTGTGTACATGCATAACACATGCAGAAGTAAGCACATACATGAATTTCAACATGTGCTGTTCCTCCACATCAATGCCCTCCCAAGTCTCAGTGTGATGTAAAGGTGACTCTGGCTTCTTGAAGCCTGCATTCATGGAAATGAAGATCTAGGGTCTACTACCAAGAGGATAAACTTTAAATATAGGTACAAACTTGAATTTCCTGTGCCGAATCCCAGTGACAACCTAAAAAAGGTTTCAAAAAAGCACAAAGACCATTTGGTTATTGGGAAATAAATGGCATAGTAACTAATGCTCACCAGCACTGACTCACTACCTGAAGAAATGGGCTTATGGAAAGTGTGGGTGGAGGGAATGAGGAAGGAGGAAATTTCCAAATGTTGCAATACTGACTTATTGGCACACATGTAAATGTACGCATATGTCCACTCACCCACACAGAGAGAGTAAGTCGAGTATAAAGTTGGAGGGGCCAGACTTGTAGTCACAAAGTCCTGCCTCTGACACATGCAGGACAGGCAGCAAGGGGGTGCCACAGTGCATAGAGCACTGACCCTGGAGGTAGAAGACCTAAGTGTGAATTCTACCTCAGATATTTACTAGATGTGGGACTTTGGTAAGATAGCAAACATTGTTTGGTCTCGCTTTATCCATGTGCAAATTGAAAGTTAAAATAGAGCTCACCTCACAGGATTTTTTGAAGATCAGACTGCTAACCTATGTAAAGTGCTTTGAAGGTCTCAAAGCAGTACAGTAAAAAAATACTATCACCGTTGCTGGATTTATTAATTTTCTTTTGTTTTCTTTCTAATGATTTTATTGCCTAGCTGTGTGATGATGTGTGAGTCACATTCAACTAGCCTTTCAGCACATACGTCCCTGGACTGCTATGAAGATTGAAGGAATGAATGTATCAAAAGCTTTGTTTGATATGAAAGTACCAAATCAGTTATTATTATATCACTTATTATTATAGAAACATATTTTTTTTAACCATAATGTGTGTAAGCATTGGCTGTGATGTCCATGTGGCACATTTTCAAATTTAATGTTCACTCATTGAATAATTATTTGATGATGCCATACTTGGAAACCAAAATCATTTTAAAGCTATAAGACTAAAAGAAAATGTCATTGATAATTTAAGGGCTTCCAATGTGGAGCAAAATTGTCCTGTGGAATCAGTTAAGCTTGGAAATTTATGTCTAGAAGCTGCCATGATTTGCTTCATTTGTTTTTCAGTTTTTCTCAGCAAAGATACTAGAGTGATTTGTCATTTCCTTCTCCAGCTCATTTTTTAGGTGAGGAAACTGAAGTAAGCAAGGTTAATGACTTATCTAGGGTCACAGAGAGCTAGTAAGTGTTTGAGGCAAAATTTGAACTCAGGAAGATGAGTCTTCCTGGCTTCAGAATCGTCACTCTACCCACTGCACTATCTAGCTGCCAAAGGTGCCATTCCATTCCTTGAAAACCTGATAGATAAAGTGAAAATTCCTTAAAATTACTCCCAGGAATCCCTGGCTTCCTCCTTAGTACTACACTTCCTTCAGAAGCAAAGGGTCTAGCTCAGTAACCTAGTGAATATACCTGGTGTCAAAACCAGAAATGCATGGGCTTAAATCCCAGCGTCTGATAAATAATAGCCATGTGACTTTGGGTAGGTCCCTTAACCTTTCAGTTCCCTGGACAAATCTCTAAGAATGTAAGTATTGAGAAGGTGCTGACTTGTATTATGATAGGGAGTTCCTTGATACCGATACTCCAATCAAAAGCCCTATCCCTAACTTTAGAATGGGAAGGCTGAAGTGTATAGTGGAAATAAGAATGACTTGGGAGTGCAGAAGAGTAGGATCCATGTTCTGTCTCTCAGACATTCGGTTGTGTGGCCCTGGGCAAGGCCTTTGAATTCTCAAAGTCCCAAGCAACTCTCTGAGATTTAAGTTATAAATAATCTGCTGATCCCTCCACCGATGCACAAGTCTTCTTAAGCTGTGAAACTGCAGCTGCAGGCCAAACTAGCCCTACCCCTGCTCCTACAGCAGAGTGAGACTATTCAGTCCAAAAAGGATCATCTCATTTCTGGACAAATGACCTCTTCCCCTCTTCTCTCCTCTCTCCCTTTTTCATGCATTTTGAGTGAAGCAATTCCTTCAATGACTGACTTGAGTCTTTAATGAGATTCCTGACTGCAAGAAGCTCGATCATTGCTGCTTTGGTATTTCCTACTGATGTACTGATATAGAACTATTACCTTTTGTTAATATAGAAGCATTTTTCTGCCATCACACCCATGTAAGCATTGACTGAGGGCTATATACACCCTGTTTTCAAGCTTAGTGTTCAAATCATTATGAATACGGTTTCTCTTTTAGAGTCCAAAGTCCTTTAGAGGCATCATAAACCTAATAGCAAACAAATGTGAGTGTAAATATCTCTTCTCTCTGCCTCTGTGTGTGTGTGTGTGTCTCAATGCAGACAGACTTATCTGCACTGTTCTAAACTTTGCTTTGGCAACCAGATGAACTTTCCAAAAGGAGGACCTGCAAGGCATGGAAAGTGTCCAGTGTGTCTTCAGCAATTTGGTCCATACCACACAGCAGTGATGGCACTGAGTGGGCCAAAAAGATCACAGCTTTTTCCAGTTTCTCAATTTATTGCCTCCACTTCCCCTGTAAGTCTCAAAGATATCCTCTGTGGTGGAGCAGCCCTTCCAAATTGAATCAAACTTATTAACACAAATGATTGCAACAGTAAAGCTTGGAGACCCTGTATTAATATTGCCCTTTATGTCTTCTTGACAGTACGCCCTGACAGTTATCGCTAAGATAGATAACATTGTTGCTCATCTTTCTAACTGAATGCACATTATGGCAAATTGGATTATGGAAACCTTATAAAATTCAAACACAGAAAGTTGCCTAATTATTATGCAACTTTATAAATCATAAAAGAGCAGAGGAAATGAAATTCTCCCACCCCTATTGCCAGGGTACACAATTTTTGCTCATTCAAAGATTTATTTCCTTGGGAAACCATATGTCATGTTTAATAAGTATAGATGGACGGATGTTTTTAACCAAAAGCCTGACATGGTCATAAATGATGTTCCACACAAAGGATTATCTATGTATTTTATTGTAGTTCTTGTTTCTCAAGAGCATTCATTTCCCTAGGGAAATATAACCATCAGGTTATACTTGACTGCCCAAGGCTAGGTTCTCAAGTTAATCAACTGACCAATTAATCTTGCCCATAGAAAAAATATCAGATGGAACAGAAAATAACTAGAATAGCAAATGATTCCATTTTCTCCTCCTCTACTGCAAAGTATTTGACAAATAAACTTAACACTATTAACCTAATACAAATTCACATCTTCCAGAAGAGACAGAAAGAGAGAGAGAGAGAGAGAGAGAGAGAGAGAGAGAGAGAGACAGAGAGACAGAGAGAGAGAGAGAGAGAGAATGATAAAAAAAAGTTTCTCATAAAGCTCTACTGACAGCACCCAACATAATCTCAGTTTCAATAATCTCTTGTTTTAGTCCAATTTCCCCTCCTGATGCACTTCTTTTACGACTATTTCTATTTTGTCACATGTTTTCTTGGTACTTTTCCAAAAATTAAAAAGAGAATGAAATGGAAATAAATATATTAGAAAAAAAATGGGCCTTGGGCATAAAAATGAAGAATCAGGTGTTTTTGTTTTGTCGTGTTGCTTTTTTTTCCCCCCAAAACCACTCATTGAGGAAGATTTACAAGCTGAATCTTGATGACCCCAGATTGTGGAACACACCATCATCTGCTTCCTCTCTTTCCCCTTCCTTTGCACACTGATGCCCAGAGCCCAACCATGTGCTGTCCTCTGCTCTTTGACAACAGTTCACAGCACATCATTTATGAACAGAATAAGCTAAATTCCTCTGCCAACTGCAGCGTGGATCATATATGCATGTGCCAGTGGATTTACAAATGGTAGAGGAGATAAGCAACCATATGTTTGGGAATGACTTTAACCAGCAAATGTTCATAGAGAATGGAAAGGAAGGCTTTTGCGACTTTGTCCCTAATTCTTTTTTTTTTGGGGGGGGCAGAGCCAAGATGGCAGAGTGAAAGCAGTGACTTGCTTGAGCTCTCCCCCAAACCCCTCCAGATACTCATAAAAAATGGCTCTAAACAAATTCTGAAGCAGCAGAACCCACAAAAAAGACAGAGTGAAACAAATTTCCAGCCCAAGACAACCTGGATGATTGATCAGAAAGGTGTATCGCACCAGGCTGGGAGTTCAGCACAGCGCGGCGTGGGCTCACAGGCCACAGCAAACCTGTAGCAGGCCTCAGAGGACTGAATCGTGGGAATCTGTGGTGAATTTCAGACTCCTAAATCCACTAATGCCAAAGACAACTTAGAAGGTCAGTGGGAAAAGTCTGTTTCTGCAGTGCTGAGAAAGGAAGGCAGGATCTCAGCTCCATTCCCCAAGAGCGTGGCCCTGGGGGGGGCAGCTGCTTCCCAAGCTTCTGGCCCGCAGACTGAGGGGGAATCCAGTGGCTGATCAGAGAGGGATTGCAGGGATCTCTGCCAGTGCTGAGGCAGGAAACTCTTGCTTTGCCCATGTTTGGATCTGGGTCACAGTTCTGGGCAGCAGTGCTGGGGTGAGGAGGCACACTGGCATGGAAGAACTTGTAGTGGCTGTGGATAGGAACCCCTCCTCACAGTTACAGGACAGAAAGTAGTACTTGTGGTCACAGGCCAGGAAAGGAGTAAACACCTCGCCCCTTATCATACAACCTTGGAAGAACTGAAAATTTGCAGGTCTCTACAAGCATCTGAAAACAGCTGTACAAACCCCTAAAGCTTGGGCCAGTACACTCTCCACATTGGAAGCAGACTCTTCCCTTAACAAAGAGTTTAAAACTCAAGTAATTGGCCGGGATCATGAGCAAGCAGTGCAAAAAGAGTCAGCCTATCTTACTTTGGTGAAAAAGAGGATCAAAATATACAACCAGAAGAAGACAACAAAGTCAAAGCTCCCACATCCACAGCCTCCAAGAAAAATATGAATCAGTCCCAGGCCTTGGAAGAGCTCAAAAGGTATTTTGAGAAGAAAGTAAGGGAAGTAGAGGAAAAACTGGGAAGAGAAATGAGAGTGATGCAGGAAAATCACGAAAAACCAAATTCTTTTTTCCGCATTTTTCACTTTGAGCTTTGATTTTACTACAGATGTTGGCCTCACTTCTCATTATTTTCTCCAGTTATCACTGAAACCTCTGTTATTTTGCCTTCCTCAGACATTACAATTAGATTCATTCAATCAAGCAGCCTTAACTAATACAGACCATCTTTGATTTCTACAAAACCTAACATCAAAACAGTGCTTCAGGGAACAGCATCCTTCCCATAGGGAGAGCTTATCCTTGGGTGTGGGAAGCATCAGGAGAGGCTTATACATAGTAAGGATTCATTTTAATGCCATAGCCAGATATGGCACTTACCTGAGAAGGGGGCTGTCAGCAGAGGGATTTTTATGGGTGCCAGTGTCAGCACGTGGCACGGCTGCACAGTGGAAGCTGAAGGTCCTTGAAGGCCTTCGGGCTCTACAGACACCATGGCTGTTGATGTGATGGCAATGGTTGGATGACTGCCAACTTGCTTAAGGCCATTTGGACATCCCACTGCAGAACATGGACAAACAGAAAAAGCTTGGTTTCAATTGGTGATGGAAAGAAAAAAAAAACATGTCTCTAAGAATGTAAGGAAGGCAGCCCTTAAGGTAGAGAAGTTACCTGGGACATATTTGGGTTATATACATGCTTAGTTACTTAGAAATGGGAGAAAACCTGCAGGCCATCCAGGCCAAAACTCTTATTTTACAAATGAGGAATGACTTGCCCATGGTCAAACTTGCCCATGGCAAATACTGACAGAAATGGGCTTTGAGTCCTTTTCTTCAGACAACCAGGGTGGTGTTCTAGTCGATGTACCATGCTTTCTCTGCAGAAACATTATTTACTCAGTCAACAAAAAATTGTTCATCTGAATTAGAATATGAAGAATTATAAAATAACATATCTTACCTCAAGGCATACTCATGAATTGGGGCAAAGAACAGTCAGTCATGAAGTCACATGTTTTTAATGACAATAAAAACAATGATCTCACATTTCTGTAACAAGGTTTTTCATAGCATATTGTTCTTAACCACTCGTCCTTTCCTCCCCCCAACCCACATATACGATATTTAAGTATTATTACCTCCAGCTGAAGCTATTTTCCAAGCCTTCATAGCAAGTAAGTATCAAAGTTAGGGTTCTAAAACAGTTGTACTGATTGTGAGGCATGTACTCTTGCCTTTAACCAACATCCCATAAAGTAAATGCCAAGAACATTACAAGAAACAAGGATGAAGAGCTCAGAGTAGCTGAGGGTGTAGGAGAAGCATCCAGAGAATGTCAAACTTGAGTAAAGCCCAGAAGGCTGAAGACAATGATGGAAATGAAACTCTGGGGAAATAATTCTATAGTGTACCAAAGAAGGGCAGGTGACTGAGAGAATAAAATACCTTTCCCCACATTAAGTCACAAAAAGCTATGTCCTTGGGGCAGCTAGGTGGTGCAGTGGATAGAGCACCAGCCTTGCAGTCAGGAGGACCTGAGTTCAAATCCAGCCTCAGACACTTAACACTTACTAGGTGTGTGACCCTGGGCAAGTCACTTAACCCCATTGCCTAGCCAAAAAAGGACAAAAAAGAAGCTATGTCTTCACTCCTTTGTCAGATGATAACCATCAGTTGACGAGTCAATCAGGTGTTGGAAGTGTGAACAAAACCTAGTCACCTTTATTGAAACAATCAATTAAAATCTTTGAAATGGGTTAAAAAATCCTTGATTCCCTTATAAATCTTTAAAAGTCATTGGATAACATGGAGTGACCTCATGCAGGAAGTGTGTTCAATTGAACACACAGATAATAAGTATCTGACTTCTCATGTGCAAGATATATGTGACAGACAGGACTATATAAGTTGTGACTACATAAGATCTCTGTCTTCAAAGGTTTAAACTGATAAAAATCAATAAATTAACATGCAAACAATGTGACGTAGTGGTTGAAAAGGCACGAGAGTGGTACCAAATGATAGGGATTCAAGTTCTCTACCCCAGACAGTTTATGAGTATCTGTTACAGGCTGTGAGGATAATTAGGAGGAGGAAGAGGAGAAAAAAAGAGGAAAAGTACCATTTATGCAGCAAATTTAAGTCTGTAAAGACTTGAATAAATGAATAGATAGATGGATGAAAAATAATTTATTATGTAATTACTCTGTTCTAGGCCCGATGTTAAGCACTGGGGATACAAATAAAAGCAAAAAACAAACAAAATCAAAACCCATAGTCCTTCCCTTCAAGGACATTACATTTTTTAAAAATATGTGTGGGCTTGTGTATGTATAATTTATCTCATTAACTATATCCCGATTATGTATAAATATTTTAACATTCATTTTTCACAATTTGAGTTCCAAGTTATCTCCCTCCTTCCCATACCTCTACCACTCATTGAGAAGGCAAGCAGTATGTTGCATATTATCCATGGGAAGTCATGCAAAACATGTTTCCATATTGGCTAACCTGCAAAAAAAAACACAAAAAAAAAAAGGAAAGAAAAATTCAGGTAAAACATATGCTTTAATCTGCACTAAGTTTATTGGTTCTCTGGGTCTGGAGGTGGCCAGCATTTTCCACCATGGATTCATTGGAATTGTCTTGGGTCGTTGTACTGATCAGAGTAGATGTCATTCAAAGGTGACCATTTTTAAAATATTACTATTACTGTATACAGTGTTCACCTGGTTCTGCTCATTTCACTTTAAATCAATTCATGAAAGTTTACCCATGGAATCTTCTCAAATGGATGATAAAAAATATATTGATTTCTCAGCACCACATGGAACTTTTCCAAAAAGAAACACTTCATATTAGGGTATAGAGATATTATAGATAAATATAAAAAGATAGAACTAATCAATATACCCTTTAGAGACTATAATGCAATAAAAAGAGTCATCGGTCCAGGAACGCCCCAAAAAAGACAAAGACCCAAAAAGAGATTTAACAAAGAAATCCTAAGTAATGAGTGAATCAAAGAATAAATCATAATGAATTAGTAATTACGTGAAAGAAAATTATAATGATGAAACATGACACCAACATTTCTGGGATGAAGATATGTTCATGTTCCTTCACTTAATAAATTCTTCATTTGTGTTAATATTAAGTTTGGGTTCATGTAGAATGATATAGTAGGGATTCTTCATGCAATTAACTCTCCCTGTGTGGTTTGTTAGGCTCATCTCTTTGGGGTGGCCCATAATTTCTATATGGGGGCATGTGGTATATTAGGGATAAATGCTATTAAGAAAATGTCAAACTTGCAGTGCCAAGATGGTAGAGTGAGGAAGGAGCCCTCTGAAGACTTCGCCAATTCCTCTCCAAACAACTAGAAAATCATCTCAGAATTGACCTGGGAGCAGAGAAGCAGCTTGCCAGCTAAGCAAGAATGGTCTGTCTCCCTGGGGTGGGAAAAGAGCAAGCTCCTGGAGCAGTAGCAGCAGCAACAGCAACAGCACAGGGCCTGCACCTGCTAGGTCCCACCCTCTATCAAACCAGCAGCCCCCTAGGCAAGTAAGCAGTCTGTAGAGCACAGCAAGGCCCCAGCCCAGAGGCCCTACCCCAGCACAAGGCCTTGACCCCATTGCTAACAATAAAGAATCCCCACCCTGGGGCTGACTAACAGTAAGACCCCACCCTTAGGGCTTACCACCAAAGCCATCCTGTTTCCATAGGAACCTAGCAGCAGGGCCCATGACTGTGGAAGACCAGCAACAAAAGTCCTCCACCAGGGGCAGCTACCAAAAAGACTCTGTTACCATAGCGACAAATCCCTGGGGCAGACAGACAGCTAACCTTCACACCCAGGGAAGACCAACAGAGAGGCTCCACAGCCTTCCTCCCCCAGTGCAAGATAGAGGCAAAGCCTGATTTCCAGTGAAAGGAAGCACCTAATCCCTGATCCACAGCACAAAGAGCTTGGGACAGAGCAGGACCAGAGCCCAACTCAGTATTAAAACACCAAGTCACAGAAAAACGACAGAAAAAAAAAATGAGCGGAAAAAAAAAACAGAAAAGAAATTGACTATAGAAAGTCAATATGATGACAGTTGAAATCAAGGTATAAACTTAGAAGAGGACAATGGTATGAAAATGGCTACATGCGAAACTTCAAATAAAAATGTAATTTGGACTCAGGTCCAAAAGAAATTCCTGGAAGGTTTTTTGTTTGTTTATTTAACTAAATTAGAGAAGTTGAAGACAATTTGGGAAAGGAAATGAGAGTAATGTAAAAGAGTCATGAAAAGAGTCACTGGCACGGGAAAAGATATACAAAATTTATTGAGGAAATTAACTCTAATAAATAGAATTGGCCAAATAGAAAAAGGAAATACAGAAGCTTACTGAAGAAAATAATTCCTTAAAATTAGAACTAAGCGGAAGCTAATGACACTCTGAGACATCAAAATATGATAAAAACAAATTTCAAAAAATTACAAATAGTAGAAAAAGTGAAATTTCACATTGGAAAAAACAACTGACCTGGAAAATAGATCCAGGAGAGATAATATAAGAATTACCAGACTCTCTGGAAAGCCTTGATTGAAAAACAAAACAAAACAAAAGAAACAAACAAACAAAAATAAACAACCTTGGACAACATCTTTCAAGAAATCATTAAAAAAAAATACCCTGATATATTAGAATCAGAATGCAAAATAGAAATTGAAAGAATCCACTGATCACTTCCTGAAAGAGATCCCAAAATAAAAACTTCCAGGAATATCAGAGCAAAATTGAAGAGCTCACAGATCAAGGAAAAAGTGCAGCAAGCAGCCAAAAAGAAACAATTCAAATATTATGGAGCTACAGTCAGGATTATACAGGATTTGGCAGCTTCCACATTAAAGAACTGGAGGGTTTGGGATATGATATACCAGAAGACAAAGGAATTAGGATTACAACCATGAATCACCTACCCAGTAACACTCAATAAAATCTTTCAGGGAAAAAAATGGGTATTTAATAAAATAGAAGACTTTCGAGCATTCTTGATTAAAAGACCAGAGCTGAATAAAAAAAAATAAATTCACCTCCAAATACAAGACTCAAGGGAAACATAAAAATATAAATAGAAACAAGAAAGAGAAAATATAAGAAATTCAACAAAGCTAAACTGTTTACATTTCTATGTGGCAAGATAATACTTGTAACTCTTAAGAACTTTAATACCATAAGATCAATTAGGAGTATATGCACAGAGGGTGTGGCTATAAAGAGACTTTGATGGGATGACATCCCCTCCCCCAAAACAAAACAAAACAAAACAAAATAAGATCACGAGAAACAAAATTGCTCTGGAAGAAGGAAGGGGAAAATGGAATGGTATAAATTATTCCACATAAAAGAGTCATGAAAGAGCTATTATCATGAAGGGGAAGATGAGAGGGTGGTGGGCAAAGCTTAGGTCTTACTGTCATCAAAATTGGCTCAAAGAGGGAATAACATACATACTCAGTTGGATACAGAAATCTATCATACTCTATAAGGAAGTAAAAAGACAGGGAAAATAGAAGAAGGGGGAAGCTGACAAAAGGGAGGATACATTGGAGAAGGCAGTGATCAAAAGTAAAACATTTGTGAAGAATAAAAGGGTGGGAGTAAGACAGAGGGTTATACAAGGGGGGAAATAGTATGGAGGGAAATATAGTTATCATAACTATAAATGTGAATGAGATGAAAGCACACATAAAACAGAAGTGAACAGTAGGAGAGATTAAAAATCAGAATCTTAAAATATGTTGTTTACAAGAAGCACACTTAATACACACACAGTAAAGGTAAGGGGCTGGAACAGAATTTATTGTGCTTTATCTGAAGCAAAAAAAAAAAGGGGGTAGCAATCCTGATCTCAGGCAAAAGAAAACCAAAAATAGATTTAATTAAAAGAGATAAGAAAAGAAACTGTATCTTGCTGAAAGGTAACACAGGAATGACATCATATCAATAAGAAACACTTATGCACCAAATGGTATAGCATCTAAAACTCCTTTTTGAAGGAGAAGTTGAATGAGTTATAAGAGGAAATAGACCACAAAACTATGCTAGTATGTGACCTCAACTTTCTCCTCTCAGAACTGATAAATCTATGCAAAAATAAACAAATAAATAAAAACTAAATGAGCAAATGAATGAATGAACGAATGAATAAACAAACAAACAAATAAATAGGTAAGTAAATAAATAAGTAAACGAGACTTTAAGGAGGTGAATAAAATTCTGGGAAAAGTTGCATATGATAGATCTCTGGAGAGTAACAGAAGAAGAAATAAAATAGTTATATAACCCAATCTTAGCAAAATAAATTGAACAAGCCATCAATTAACTTCCTAAGGAAAAATTGACAGGACCAGATGGATTCACAAGTGAATTCTAACAAACATTTAAAAAAAAAGCAATTGATCATCAACATTTCTATATATTACCAACAAAGCCCAGCAGCAAGAATGGAAAAAGAAATTCCATTTAAAATATCTTGAGACAATATAAAACATTTGGAAGTCTAACTGCAAACACAAACCCAGGAACTATATGAACACAACTATAAAACACTTCTCACACAAATAAAGTCAGATCTAAACAACTAGAAAACTATCAATTTCTCACAGGTAGTGCAAGATAATATGATAAAATTGACAATTCTCCCTAAATTAATCTATTTATTCAGTGACATAGCAATCAAACTGTCAAAAAATATTTTGTTGAGTTAGGAAAAATAATAAAATTCATCTGGAAGAACAAAGCTCAAGAACATCAAGTGAATCAATGGAAAAAAAAATACAAAAGAGAGTGGCCTAGCCCTACTGGATCTAAAACTACATTAAAAACAATCTGATACAGGTTAAGAAATAGAGAGGTGGATCAGTGGAATAGATTAAGTACAAATTATATCATAGTAAATGACCACAGTAATCTAGTATATGATAAGCCCAAAGATCCAAACTTTTGGAACAAAACCATATCACATGAAAAAAAAAAACTGCTAGGAAAACTGGAAAATGGTATGGCAGAAACTGGGTATTGACAACATCTTAAACCATATGTCAAGGTAAGGTCAAAATTGGTACATGATTTACACATAAAGGGTGATATTATAAGCAAATTAAAAGAGCATGGATTAGACTATCATTCAGATTTATGGATGAGGGAAGAATTTAGGACAGAAAAAAATATAAGTAGCATTACAAAATGCAAAATAGATAATTTTGATTATATAAAATTAAGAAAAATTGCACAGAAAAAATCAATGCAACCCAAATTATAATAAAAGCAGAAAACTGGGAGGGGGGTGTTGTAACAAATATCTCTGATAAAGGCCTCGTTTCTCAAATATAAAGAGAATTGAGTCAATTTATAAAAATACAGGTCATTCCCCAATTGATAAATGGTGAAAGGATACAAACAGGCAGTTTTCAGCAAAAATCAAAGCTTATCTATAGCAATATGAAAAAATACTTTAAATCACTATTGATTGGATAAATAGATATCAAAACAACTCTGACATACCCACACACAACTATCAGATTGGCTGAAATGTCAGAAAAAGAAAATAACAAATGTTGGATAAGATGTGAGGAAATTAAAACATTAACACACTTGGTGAAGTTGTTTACTGATTCAACTATTCTGGAGAGCAATTTGGAACTATCCCAAAGGGCTATAAAATCATAACTGTCCTTTGACCAAGCAATACCACTACTAGGTCTCTATCCTAAAGAAATGAAAAAGAAAAAGGACCTATGTGTGCAAAAAATATTTATAAGAGTTATTCTACTGGTGGTAAAAAGTGGAAAATTAAGGGGATGTCCACAATTTGGAATGGCTGAACAAGTTGTTGTGTATGATTGTGATGGAATATTATTGTGCTTTAAGAAATGATGACTGGCATCATTTCCTACACCACACCAATAGTCTAACACTATCACATCCCATCTAAGAGATTGTCAATGAAAGTTTTTCCCCAGTTTTCTGCATCCCTCTTATTTTTGGCTACACTGGTTTTATTTATACAAGAACTTTTTCATTTAAAATAATTGGAATTGTCCATTTTACACTTCTACAATGCTCTCACCTCATAATATAGTTTAAGGTCTGATACTTCTGCATCTCCTTCCTTTACATCTTCTTCCCCTGGTTTCTTTGCAATTACTGTCCTTTTGTTCTTCTAAATGACCTTTGTTATTATTTTTTTCTTACTCAAAAAGATAATTCTTTAGTAATTTAATTGGGATGATATTGAATAAATAGATCAGTTAGGTAAAATTGTCATTTAAAAAAATTTATTGGCTTTACCTACCCATGAACAATAAATATTACTCCAATTATTTAGATCTGACTTTATTTGCATTAAAAGTGTTTTATGTTTAAAAAAAATGATGAGTGGGATGCTGTCAGAAAAAACATGTAAAGACTTACATGACGATGCATAGTGAAGTAAACAGAAACAAAAGAATGTTATACACAGTAACAGGAATATTGTTTGATGAAGAATTGTGAGTGACTTAGCTATTCTTGTAATGTAATGATCCAAGATAATCCCAAAGAATTAATGATGAAACATATGATCCACCTCCAAAGAAAGAACTGATATTGCTTGATTGCAGACTGAATAATGCCATTTTTTACTCTTTCTTTCCTTTTTTTCTTTTATTCAAATCTTCTTGTACAAAACTCTAATAAAGAAATGTTTTACATGGTTGCACATGTATAACCTGTATCTGATTACTTTCAATCTCAGAAAGGGGAGAGGGGAAGGAAAGAAGCAGGGATAGAATGTGGAACTGAAAACTTTAAATGAAAATGTTAATTCAAAAAAAAAATAACAAAGAATAGAGATGACAAAAAAATTAAATGTCATCCTATACTTTCAGCAAAACCTGGAAAGACTTACATGAAATGATGCAAAGTGAAGTGAGTAGAATCAGGAAGAAAACATTTTATGCAGTAACGGCAATATTTTACTGTGAAAGACTTAGCTATTCTATCAAGGCAATGATCCAAGAAAATTCTGAAGGACCTATGATGGAAAATGTATCCACTTCCAGAGAGAGATATGATTAATTCTGAGTGCAGATTTACACAGGTTGTTTTTCACTTTTTAATGTTTCTTTCTTTCTGATTTTATTTTGGCAGCGTAGAAATGTGTTCCTCATGACTTCACGTGTATCATCACTATCATATTGTTTGCTTTCTCAATGTGGGGGGGAGGAGCACAAGACAGGGAGAGAATTTGGATATCAAAATATTTGTAAATGAAAGTTTAAAATAAATAAATAAATTTGAGACTGCAGTAAAAAATAATAAGAAGAAGAATAGGAAATCTCATTCCTAAACGTAAGCACCTAAAAGACTTAACCTTCATGGAGGAGGTACCATTGGAGTGGAGTCTTGAAGGAAACCAGGGATTATAAGAGTTGAACATGAGGAGGGAGATGATTCTCTTCTTGGGAACAGCAAGTAAAAAGACTTAAAGATGGGAGATTGAGTGTCAAGTGTGAGGAGCAGTGATCAAGTAAACTTGGCTGTTACTGAATATGGCCAGAGGAATAATATATGGCTAGAAGTATAGATTGAGGATGAATTGTGAAGGACTTAAAATGATAACAGAGGAGTTTATATCTGATCCTAGAGAAAATAGGTAGCCATTAGAGTTAATTGATTAGGTGAACAACTTGGTCAGACATGCACTATAGGTTTTCCCTTCTGTACATTAAAAGCTTTCTGCCCTTCCAAGACACCCTAATGGAATCTGATTTCCTGACATAGTCATTCCACTTTGGATTAACTTTAATTAATTAATTAAACCAAGCAGTAAATACATATATAAAACTTAATATCTGTTCTGTACATGTGCCCTGGACTATGTTCGGCGCTAGGCATACAAAGATAAAAATTAAATAGCACCAGTTTTCAAAGAGCTTACTTTTTTCTTAGGAAACATCATGTTCAGTATGTAGGTATAGCAAAATACATTAAAAAAAAAGTTCTTTGTAATAGAGCTACTGCCAACCAAACATCAGTGTCCACATATAAAGCTGAAAGCTCTGTCTTTGTCACCTCCACCCATTGTTTCCACTTTGCTTACTTCATCTACATGAAGGTGGTTAAATACATGAAGACTGCAATTATATGGCACTGCTCTCAAAACTTCTCCTGGTTGCATATTCTCATTTGCTTCCATCAGTCTTCATATAGATGGTAGGATTACAGGTCTTTAGATAGAAAGGGAAGTGGAAGTCACGTTGGCCAGCCCTTTCATTTTGCAGATGAGGGAAATGAGGTCCAGAGAAGAAATGTTATCATCAAGTAGCAAGCTAACAGACCATTTGAGTAAATGTTACAGTAGGAACTGGGCTCCAAGTCTAGTGCTTTCTCTTTAATGCCATGATTTCCTCCTGATGTTTCCTGGTCCCTCTTCTTTTAATCATCCTGGTTGCCTTCTTCTGGACTCAATACTTTGTTTCTATATTTCTTAAAAGTTGATATCGGGGCAATTAGGTGGCACAGTGGATAGAGCACCAGCCCTGAAGTCAGGATGACCTTAGTTCAAATCCAGCCTCAGATACATAACATTCACTAGCTGTGTGATTCTGGGCAAGTCACTTAACCCCATTGCCTAACCAAAACAAAACGAAAAAAAAGTTGATATCAAAGTTTGAACACAACATTCAAAAAGCAACCAGGCAAAGTCCAAATCTAACAAAATCATTACTTCTCTTGTTTTGCACACAATATTTGTTTTGTGGCAAGCTAGCATAGGTTTGGCCATAGTTCGAGTTATGATGTCACACTATTGACTCAAATTGAGCTTATTATTTTCCATGAAAAAGCCAGAACGTTTTACACCGGATCGGTTGGATCTTACCATGTCTTTGCTCCTGTTTCTGAGGCTGTTTTTTTTAGAATACAAACATAGAAATTTATATTTAACCCTATTAAACTTATTATTCCACTTAGCCGAATTCTGGGCAAACTAGATTTAGTCCTCAATCAAAGAAATGGGAATTTCTGTACATTTAAAAATAATTTTGATTATATTAAAAAAAATAAGCCATCATTCTTAGCTCCTGGATTGCTGGCCCAGAGCTCCCATTGTCTAGACTTTTAAAACAATCTATTTACATCCAGACTCTGTCATCCAAAGTATTGCCTACATGTATTTGCATTATCTGCAAACCTAACAAGCATGCCTTACTTAATCTTTCATACAAATCACATATGAAAGTATTGGGAGAAGATTCTGGGAAGATGGCAGAGTAGGTCAGAAAATTCCAAGCTCTTCAGATTTCCTCCACAAACAAGCCAAAATAGTGCCTCAGGATAAACCTAGAGCAGTAAAAATAAAAAGAATTGGGGCAGAACAATGGTCCTTCTGGCACAACCGTACAAAATCCAAAGAAATATGCCAGAATGGAGGTTTGACCAGAATGAAGTGTGAACACTTCCAGGCTGTCTTTTCTGAAACAGCAAGTCACCAGCCCTGGGGGCAGCTGGATTGGGAGGTAGCCTCAATCTCAGCCACAGGAATTTTCACCTCTGACACAGTGTGGCTAGTCAGGCATCTGAGTAGGGGAAGATTGAGGGAGCCTCTCCTTAAAATGATGCTGCTCAGCTGTGCTGCTGAGTCCCACTTCTGGGAAAGAATAAATCTGCACATACCCAATGAGTGTAGAAGTCATAGGATAGGAATGCTGCTGGCTGTGGGCACTTACAAGGGAGCTGAGTCCTTCATCTCAGTTCCAGGCCAGAGGAGAGAATTGGAAGTCATAGCCACTAGAGGGTTCTTGGGAAGCACAAGCATTTCCAGTGTATTGTGCCGGGAGTGTGTGTGTGGGGGCTAGCTGTGGCTTGGAGGGGGAAAGGTGTGCAGAGGTTGGGCCCAGAACAAAGCTCAAAAAATGACAGCAAGAAGGATCTGAAGCCAGAGGCAAAGTCCCTCACACCCCAGGATTACAAGTGATTATAGAAGCAAGCTGCTATATTTTTATGAGCAGACAAAGGAGAAAGAAACCAACCATAGACAGTCACTATGAGAATAAAGAAGACCAGGGTTCATTTTCAGAGGAAGACACTGAAGCAATAATAAAAAAAAGAAGCCTCTACTACCTCAAAGACTAAAGTCATATAGTCACCTGTCCAAAAAGAATTCATAGAAGAACTCAAAAAAGACTTCAAAAATCATGGAAGAGAGATTGAGGAAATTGTTTTTTTTTTAAAGCAAGAACAATTTGGGGCAGCTAGGTGGAACAGTGGATAGAGCACCATGTCTGGAGTCAGTAGGACCTGAGTTCAAATTCAACCTCAAACACATGATGCTTCCTAGCTGTATGATCCTAGGCAAGTCACTTAACCCTGATTGACTCACCAAAGATAAAAAAAAAAGAAAGAAAGAAAAATAACAATCCAAGAAAAACAAGAAGATTATGAAAAAAAAAAAGTCAACCAATTGGAAAAAGAGAACCAGAATCTTTAGGAAGAAAACAACTCCTTGAAAATTAGAATGGGGGGAGGCAGGTAGGTGGCGCAGGAGATAAAGCACCAGCCCTGGGTTCAGGAGGACCTGAGTTCAAATCCAGCCTCAGACACATAACACTTACTAGCTGTGTGACCCTGGGTTAAGTTACTTAACCCCATTGTCTAGCCCCCCCAAAAAAAAGATTCCCATTAAAAAAAAAAGAAAAAAATTATAATTGGGCTAGGGGAAGCCAGTAAAGCTATACGAGACCAAGAAATAATAAAGCAAAATATAAAGAATAAAAGAAGTAGGAGAGAGTATGGAAAGAATAAGAGAAACAACTGATCTGAAGAACAGATTAAGAAGAGAAAACAGAAGAATAATTGGACTACCTGAAAGCAACAAGAAAAAAAAAGAATCTTGATACAATGATGCAAAAAATAATTAAAGAAAATTGTCTGAAATGTTAGAACGAGAGGGGTAAATAGAAATAGAAAAAAAGTCCACCAGTCATCAACTACTAGAGATCCTCAGAGGACAACCTACAGGAATGTCATAGGCAAATTCCAAATCCCCCAGGTAAGGAGAAAATACTACGAGCAACAAGAAAAAAAATAATATTGTGGTGTCATAATTAGAGTCGCATAAGACCTAGTAGTAGCTACCCTAAAAGACCACAACAATGTAGCAGTTCCCTAACAAAGACTGACTGTATCTGGAAGAGTCTTAAGGAGGTCTAAGCCTCATATCTAAATGAATACGCTTGTGTGGTGAGTGATGCCAAATCATTGCAAGTCACAGTGGGTCTCTCAATGCAAAAAGATGAAGGTAAACAAGCATAGTCCCAGGAATATCAGAACCATAGCAAAGATGAGGCCACTTGCTACCTAATCTGCAATCCACATTCCAGGTCAAGGAGCAGTGCCTCATGCCTTCACACAGATAGGGTTCCCTGGTCCCCTAGAAAGGAACATCTTCACCCTGGGAATGTCAAGGAGAAGAGACACAAAACCTTTGTCCCATAAGAGGACTCCAAGAGAGTGCCCTCCTCCTTATTTGGGGACTTGATAGATGCTTTTGTGATCCCTCTCCTTGACAGAAAGCAAACTCCTTCCCAGCAATGCCACCTACTGGCTCTCCAAATCCTCCCTAGGGAGGAGTTATGCAGTGATGCCTGGGTATTGTACTGACAAAAATAAGAAAGGATAAATCAGTAAGCCAGATGACAGTGGGTTGGCTTCCCCCTCCAAGCCTGTTCTGTCATTGAGTTACCACTGGAAGTCTCTCTGAGGTCTGAAGCCGCAAGAGGCCCCATCTGATTCTCCTGCTCCCTGTCTCTGGGGTCTGTGTTTCTTCCTACTTCCCACTCTGCCAGGTTCTATTGCCACCCACTGTTCTGGGGCAAGGAAATTGTCACTACTAAGGCCTGAGCTGATAGAGAATGCCATATATGGCAAAATTGCATTTGAATCCTCAAATTCCAAAAAGAAAACAAAAGGTTTTTTAGCATGAGTCATATAATGCTAAAATTCTATGCATTTGACTTTTATTTTTTTTTGGCATTTTCTTTCTGTTAAGGTCCTTTATGAAATCCTTAATAGACAATTCTATCCATATAGATTTATAGGACTACAGACTGCAGGTTCACCTCAATTACTATTTCCAAAAAGCATTCAAAGTGAAGCAATTCTTTTCTCATTCATATATGAATATGACTCTCTTAAAGTTGGGAGGTGTTTTTTAAATTTCTTAAATTTCATTAGTCTCCCCAGGACATGAAGACACAAATGGCCGTGTGAAATTTTTCTTCAAGAGACACTGGATACTCATTCTTTGGAGTTTTATAAAAGAAATTTGTGCCTTAGATAAGGATGAGGATGGATGTTTGCCATGGACCCTCCTATGTTCCAATTCTGTTTAATCAATGATAGAATCGTATTTCATGAACTAGATTGCTGTTAGAAATGACCAGTGCATCATTGAAGAACCAGGCATCTGAGATGTTGTTTGCTGCAAGTAAGAGAGTGACCTCATCCATCAGTTTTGCTACATTTAGAATTGAATTTAGTGGAGTGAATTCTTCTTATTACCCACATTAAGTTTGAGCTCACTCTCAAGGAGAACGTATCCCTCACTGTGGAGGCTGGATTGATATTTCAGTTCTTGCTCTCTCTTCTCAGTAAATAAGTTAATTTGAGTAATTGATAGCTACTCATTCCTTCACTTGGTCAATCAGTGAGATTGAAGGGATACTAAATTAGTGATTTACAATAGGGAGAACAATGGGATGAAGGCTAGAGCTAAGAGCATTAGCTAAAACACTCCTTAGTTACTTGAAGAAACTTGAAAGATGTAGCTCACTTTAGTCTGAGAAGCTCAACTTTCAGGATGAATGAGAGTTGGTATCACAGTCCCAGAGTCTATGTTGGCTTACAGGAAGAACATAAATTTAAATACGTAAGGATCCATTCTCCACCTCCTTCATTTTCTAGATTAGGGAAATGAGAACTGCAGAGGTTATATTACTGGCCCAAGATCTCACCTATAGTAAGTAGAAGGTCTGGAATTTAAAACCAGATTCTCTGATTCCAAATCCAGGTTTCTTTCCACTGTTGTTAGGTCCCTTCCAACTATAAATTTATGATTTTAAGATATTGAATACAAAGGTTCAACCAATTAAATTATGGAAACAGAAAAAAAATTTACCTAAAATGACTTGACTTGTAAGAAAGTGGAATGTTTGGAAAGAATCCAGGAACAATGTTCATTTAACATCAACCAGGAAAGCAGTGGTGAAACTGCAGTAAGTGATAGTGAGCAAATATAATTGGTAAAAATATGGAGAATGATAAATGTCTAATTGGAATAGGTAAAGGAACCCAAAAATGATGTTTACAGTAAGACAGAGAAATGTTGTCCCTAAACCAAAATTCTGTACATTCTGTCCCTATGACCTCAGTATAGTCATTTCACCTAAAGTAGGAACACAGTTTTTGGTCTACTTCTGCCCTCTGTACAGAGCTGGTCTAATAATGGAACTCTGTCCATCTTAACCCTATATTGAAATGTGAATTGCTTTGTTGTTAGCAATTTTGACAATGATAACGATGATGATAAGCATGGGGATGAAGATGATAATTTTGATAATGATGGTGATGATGGTGGTGGCAATTGCTCTGGCAATGATGTTAACAGCAACAAAATCCATCTGTCATTTATAGTCACCTTCCCTCACTCAACAATTGGCACCAGAGAGGATACTCTCAGCCTTGGTTCTGGGATTTTTTCATAACTCATGTGTAGAGTGTCTGTGAGACTATGATCAGATTGACAGATGGCAGCCATCAGTGGGCCATATTCAAAATGAGTTAAAATTCTCAACTTTATTCTAAAGGTTCCTAGCCAGTGTTTGAGGAAACTGAGTTTGAAATGGGGGAATAAAAGGTAGAGTTTACAACTTCTCTTTCCAAAAAAAGAAAAAAAAAAGAAGTGCTGGATGAAGGGAATCTTTATGGAGAAGTGATTGCCACTAGATTCTGAGAGAATTTGGCTTTGTTGGCTAACTAGCCTCCATCTTCATTCAGGGGAAGAGACGGAAGGAAGAGAATGGGAAACAAAAGGAAAGAAGGGGACATTATTATCTTGAGTCAGATTTAGCTCAACGAAATTTCAATTCTTGACTCTTGATTCTGACTCAAACAACATGATGATTAGGCTATCTCTCCTAACTTATTTTCAATAAACATGGTCGTAAGTTGTGCATTTCTCATTCTCAACAAAGAGTCCATTTTTAGAATATCTAATTCCTGTCTTTTTGTTTTCCAGGATGAGAAATTGAAACCTGTAGATCTAAAACAACCTACTTGAAAGGGCAATCGCCTTAGCAGCAGCAGAACTCAGAGTAGCCTGCAGGGCTCCTGAGCCTCAGTGCCTTGTTCTTTCTTTATTACACCACACACAAAAGTGTCATTCTCCCTCATGGTGAGCTCAGAGGTGTCTATTATGAATGTTTTCATTAAAAATTAAAGAGGGATTTAAGTCATTTGTACTTTTTTTCAAAGAAAAGTACATTATTTAACATTGATCTTTTGCCCTTAGCCTAAGGGGCAGGATCAAAGCTTTAGTCACTTGTATATGACTTTACGAATGAACCTTTAATGGAGTAAAGTTTAGAGATCAAAAATGGCATAGTATGTTAAATAAACAAGAGAAGGACTGGCGAGAATCTCTCGGTTGGGAAGAAAACCTAATTTGACAAACACCAGCTGCTGCTCTCTCTGTGCTGAGCTGTGTATTCAAAAACAGAAACCATCATTAGCTTATTATGTCTGTTTAGCAAATGCTTTCAGCTCATGTGGCCCCTTCGGGCAACGTGCACCAACTGGTGACTCTTGCTGAAAAGATGCCTGTTTGATCACCAGAACCCTGCTGATTGTACAACAGGGTTTCATGTAGCATGGGGCTATTGACTTAGAGGAACCTCTCACCAGCAAAGAACACTTGTAACTTTTACATGCAAAGGACTTGGGGAGAAGGGCATTGCCAGTATGGGAGGGATGATCCAAAGCTTGGGACATTCCTTCACAGGCCTGATCTTATGCTCCTGTCTCTTTGAGCATGTCAGTGAGTTTATGGGTATTATTACCCCATACATTAGGAGGTAAGAGACTGAATACTTTATTAAACTCTTTTTTAGAGGGAACTGATATTTTAAACTATATATATAGGTGTGCATGCATATGCATATGTATATATATATATATACACACATAAACACAGTTTCACCATAAGCATGTACATACATATATACATACACTCTTAAATTTTAGGTTATGCTGAAAGTATTACCATAAACCCACATTTTTTAATAAAAGAAAACTAAAGTTCTGCTTCATTTTAAAGTATTTAAAGAATTTGATCTAGAAGACATAATTTTATATACAAATGTTCTGCCCTAAGATACATATAAATCATAAGATTTTGAGTAGATAAAAAAGTCTAGGCTATCCATTCATTTTACAGATAAGAAAAGTAACACCAACAGGTGACTTAACTTGTGCAAAACAGCTGAGCTAGTCTCTAGACACAGGTCCTCTGGTTCCAAATTCAGGGCTCTTGCAACTACACCACAGTGCCTCTATCCTACATATGTCTCTAGTGTTACCTTGCAACCAGCACAAAGACTTTCTGTAATGCCCCCTACCAGTAGTCACCCAGTCTTTTCCTGAAACCTCCATCAATGAGTTCATCGCTGTCTTATGTAGCAGCTCATTCTATTTTCATACAAGTCAAATGGAAAAACATCATTCCTAGTAGCTGAGCTGAAAGCTGACTTCCTGTAGTTTTTCCACTGACCCTGGCTTTGTAAGTGAAGCAACCTAGAATCAATCTATTACATCTCTTTGAAATAACATTCCCTCATTTTTTTAAAACTGCAATTCAGTCAGTCATTTGTTCAAGAGTAATTTCTAAATTGACTACTATGCAATGAAAACTAAAAAGATATTGCAAACACTATTCCCACTTTCTTGGATCTTGTAATCTATCAAAATTATGTCTTCTTTTCTCTCTTTTTAAATTATCTACTTTCTTAACTTTCAAATATCTCTTCATTGATAGATTCTTCAGGCTAAGCATTCCAATAGAAGGAAGGAAGGAAGGAAGGAAGGAAGGAAGGAAGGAAGGAAGGAAGGAAGGAAGGAAGGAAGGAAGGAAGGACAAGTGGGATGATGTCCATAAAACATACTTCTGTCTGAGAAGTAATATCTTTGCTCTCATCTCCCTGGTCTAAAACATTTTACTTTATGGAGGAAAAAGAAGAGCTCTCTGGCCTCCACAAATTGAGGCAATGTAGTTGAAGTTTTCAGTATTTTTCACTTCTGCTAACAATTTTCCAGTGAAAGATGTTTTCTTGTAAAATGAATATATTGGCAAATTTTGCCACTAGTTACACAAATTTGCAAGACAGGAAAAAAGGGGCTAAAGATAAATCTCATGCTGGTGGTATAATAATTCAGCTAAAAGTAAATGAAAGAAAAAAAATCTCCCCATGCCAAAGGGAAAACAAAATCTTTTCAACTGCTGGCTTCAGACAATCAATTGTGCATAGGAGCAGATGGTGGAGTTATCTGGGTGCCATGAACTCTTCACCCTTCTCAAGTCATATCTAGGGTGCCCTACTTCAATATCTTTGGGCTCAAATTTGCATGAGGCAATAGTAGATAAATGGGACCACTCAGCCTGCTTTTTTTTTTTTTGGAATGTCATCATAGTAATCTCCCAAGGTTTGGAGCTAAAAGAGGCCAAATTTGTCTAACCCCTTCATTTTATAGAAAAGCAGACTGGGCATCAGGAAGGTGAAGTGATTTGCATCAGGTCACACAACTAGCAAGTAGGAAAGTCAGTTCTTGCACACAAAGTCATCCAGCTGCAAATCTAGTGCTGTGCTAGATGTACTCCATGCTGCTTCTTCAACGGTATTCCATGCCACTTAATACCCATTAACTGAACATCCATTTCATATCAAGCATTGTGCTGGGTAATATATAGGACAGAAGGATATGACCTGATGAATCCCTGCTCCTAAGAAGCTCCCATTTCCTTGGAGGAAGAAGAGAATTGCAAGCAGATAGCTAACCCACAGTGTAATAGATCGATTATTGTCTCAGAAAGCATTTCTCCTTGATGTCTTTACCACACACTTTCCATCTTCTGCCACTCCTGGCTAACTCCTGGGGGCACTGCAACTCAAAGCAATCTCTTCAGTATCTACTGGTCCTTCTTTCAATATCACCCAGCCCTAAACCAACCCCCCAAAACAATGGGTCCTGGGAAATGAGGTATGACCATGTTCACTCCTCACTGGTGTTTCAGGTGTACCCCTCTGACATCACAATTCAACGACGTCTTCTCCCACGAGGATCACTGTCACCACATTTATCACCTGGCTCTAGCCCCTGCTTCTTCAGCACTCTGGCCCCATGTTATCCTTCCTCCTTTCTCAGCTTGTTCCACATCTGACTCACACTCTTGGTCTCTTCCCAAGCTTTTCCCACCCACTTGGAGTCTTTAATGTGCAATTGAAGTAAAGTGATGTCACCTCTCAGCTCATCAATATCCTTAACCACGATGCTTTACACCTTTCTTACACATCAGGCCCATTCAGGGGATATTCCCTTAGATCTCACCAAGTCTGGGCCACCTCTAAAATCTTGAACTATAATTTCTCTCTCTTATCCTCCTTTCTTTCCACTCTTTGCCTCACTACGTTGAAATCCAGTCTTTGTCATTAGTGTGGACACCAGGCCTTTGCAATCTTCCTCTTCTCCAGATATATCACATTCTCTGGAGAAATATTCTTCCTTTCAATATCAGTTCAATAAAATCTGCCAGTATTATTGAGGTCCAGAATTGTAGATTAGCAATGGACCTCAGGGACTATACACATGTCCACAATACCTCTGATGATGTGCCCAAGAGAAAAACATCCAGCCTTTGCTTGAAGTCATCCACAGAGAGGAAAAGCACAAAAATATTGAGGCGAGCCACACACTTTGGACAGCTTTCCCTGAGAGGAAGTTTTCCAAACATCAAGCCTCAGTTAACCTCATTGATCCTCCCACCACCGCTTCCATTTTTTGCCCTCCCAGGACTGACAGACTCAGTCCAATCATTGCTCCGTCAAACTGACTTTCAAGTACTGGATAGTGCCTATCATGCTTAGCACCCAAGCTGCTTTTGCCCATACTGATCACTTTCAGTTCCTTGGACTCAGTAACATGTAGTTAAGGCCCTCCACCAGCCTGATTGCCCTTCTCTGCACATTATCTTAGTTTACTAATGCTTCCCTCATTTTCAACACTCAGAACTGAGCAGTCATCTTAATGAGGTCTGACTAGAACATGTGGCAACCAGAGTCTCAGCCCCTTAGTCCTGGAAGCCATCTTTCTCTTCATATAGTCCAAGACATCTTTAGATATTTTAGAGTCTTTGGAATTTTTTTAATCCCCCCTCCTCACCTCTACCTCCTGACTGCCTTTGAATTCCAGGTAAAATCCCACTTCTAGTGAAATTGTTCCCGATCTCCCTTAATGCTATTGCTTTCCCTCTGGTGTTATGTGCAGTGTACGCGTGCATGTGCAGTTGGGAGTGTGTGCATATGTATGTGTGCATGTGTGCATGTATGTGTGCACTCATGCACACGTGTGTACACACACATTTGGTGGTGGGTAAATGGCAAGGTGTGGGTAGCAGTAAGACAAGGATATGGATAAACCTTCCCCATCCTTACCTTAAACCTTTCCTTAATCATGTATTTGCTTCCTCTATGTCACTTATAAATATACCCAGCTTTCTTCAAGATTAAAAAAAACCCACAAAACTTTAGTTATGTTATATCTCTTTTCCCTTTCAAGTTCAAATGCCTAGTATAGGACTCCTAAATCATTGCATGCATTTTATTACATTCCTTTCATTTCTTAACAACTTGCAACCTGGCTTGTGATGCCATTACTTTATTGAATTATTTCTCTTCAATGTTCAGAATGTCCTAACTGCTAAATTTGATTACCTGCTCTCTGTCCCTATTCTTCTTGCCTTCTTTGTCACTTTTGACATCTTCAAACAGTCCTCCCTCTCACATGTTTTCTCCTCTCTTGAATTTTGTGACATTACTTACTTGTCTGGGTTCTTCTCTTAACTGCCTGGCTCTTGAAATGTTCTTAACTATCAATTACTGTTTCTTTTTCCAAAGTGCAGCTATCCTTCAAGGCTTTGTTCTGGGCCATGTTCTCTATTCTTTATATTGTGCATATGATTTCATCAGTAACCATGGGCTCGATCACCATCTGTATGCATGTGACTACCAAACATAGATGTTCCTCCAAACTTCTTCCCTGGATCCCAGGCCCACATTACCAACTCTCCCTGGATATCACCACAGAATGTGTCAAACACAGCATTATCTTTTTTTTTCCTGCTAAATTATTCCTTTGTAAAGAATCACTGTTTTCTGTAGCTAACACTACCATCTTACTGTATCTTAAGATTATATTTGTAAAATACCTTGAGCTGATAGAGGACTTAGCAATAACAATGTCTGAGACACATTATTTTCTTATTGAAATATCTCTTTAAATAGGGTGTTTCAATTTAACTTATTCAATCAAACATTAGCCTTATGTATCAAAATAAACATTTCAAAACCACTATATTGACAGCAACAGAACCAGAAACAATTCACATATATATACATGAAAACAAAGCAAGAAAGGAAGAAGGTAGGAAGACAGAGACAAATGATTGAATGTATCAAGCAACTCTAAACAGTAAGAAAAGTGGGACTAGAACCCAGGCCTTCTCATTGTCATCCATGTGTTGTTTCTATGACTCCATCGGTGCATGGCCACAGATAATTGCAGTTGGCAAACTATGGTAGCCATGCATAGGAAGGTAATATGTCCACTGCACCTCTGCTCTCTGCTTCTGGGGAAGCACATATCACTTCTTCCTGCACATTGTCATGCAGACCAGCACCCTCCAAAAGCTCCAAAAGCAAACTAAAATGAATTATTTTATTACTTCCCTACCCTGGAAGCTCACGTTGTTAATTTCTTCTTAGTATATCAACCTTTGTCAACAGTATTTCCCCATGGGGCCAGCTAGGTGGCACAGTGGATAGAGCACTGGCCCTAGAGTCAGGAGGACCTGAGTTCAAATCTGGCCTCAGGCAATTGACACTTCCTAACTATGTGACCCTGAGCAGGCTGCTCAACTTTGCCAAAACAAACAAACAGAAACCAAACCATTATTTCCTGATGGGTAATAAACAACTGCTATCACTCCAGCTGATTATTTTCTTTTATCTTCTCTCCTGATTGGCCACAGTCTTTAGGTTTGACTCATAAACAAAATGCCAGGATAACTCTGGTTCTGACATCCCTGAAACCTGACCCCCAATGACTCATTATAAAGTGTGAGCTGATGGAAAGAGCCCCAGACCAGGCTCCATCACCTACCAGCTATGTAACCTTGAGACTTCCATGGTACTTTTTAGCACCTCAGTTTCCTAACCTGCAAAATGCTGAAGTGGGGTGAATGAGATAGTCACAAAGGTTCTTCCTATTCTATATTCTATATAATCATAAATTTTGTCTGGAAGATTACCTGACTGAATTCTTCATTTTGAAGATGGAAGATCTGAAATTCCATGTGGGGAGGGGCACTCGATCAGAAGACAATGAGCACAGAGTAGAGCCAGGAAACAAACTCAAGTTCCCTGACTCCAAAGCTAGTGCTGCTCCTTTCATTACTCCCTACTGATACGGCTAGGGAGCAAAGTCATAGGAAAAGCTTTAACAGGCTCTGGGGGTGGGGGGTCGGGTCCTGAATAAACATTACAAAAAGCAACACATAGCTCTTGTTTTTGTTTGTTGCATGTTTAGGGATGGTACTCTTCCATTCTGGGTGCTCTCATCTCCTGTTTGACTGGAGATTATTGAGATACATCATTGTCATCATTCAAGTTTGGAAGTCAAGCCTCATGGTTTTTATTTCTAAGTACTAAACAACAATTATTTGACCCTGCAGCATCCTCACCACCTTGTAATGAAGTAAATAAAGTGAATGCTTCTATATTAGGAAAATGTCTAATTTCTATAGTTCTTTGTGCTTCCTATCTCTTCTTCACCTGCCATCAAAAGATCTAAACTCAGTATGAAGATGTTGTGCCTGAATTCTCTTCTTGATTCTCCCAGGTCCTACAAATGTATTTGGCACACAGTTGGTACTAAACAAAGGTTTGTTGCATAATTGAATCAACAAAGTTTTTGATAGAGGGAAAGAGAGCAAACCACAGCATCACCTCCATGCTAGATTTGGGAATAGACTTCAAAGATGTCTGGGAAAAGACATTTGATAAAGGAAGCCATTAATTCTGCAGGGAAAGTCAAAGGAAAAGAAATGTAGAGTGGCTAATAGCAACTCTTTGACAAGAGAAATAACTGATTTTTATGAGAAAAAAGGAAAATGTCTTCGGTGACCAAAATGGCTGCCTGCGGAGTAATCTACCAACAGAGTTTGAAAATAGACTTGCTTCCATAACAAAAGAGTGGATAGGTTACTGAAAGCCCAAATGAAGAGGAGTATGTGCAAATATTGTATAAAAGTTAAAGACTCTGCAGGAGGGTGATAGAGGGGAGGGCAGATTGGGAAAGGGGTAATCAGAAGTAAATACTTCTGAGGAGGGACAGGGTCAAAAGAAAGAATAGAATAGATGGGAGGGCAGGATAGGACTAAGGGAAATAGAGTTAGTTTTTCACAACATGTCTACTAAGGAAGTGTTTTGCATAACTGCACATGTACAACCTATATTGAGTTGCTTGCCTTTTCAATGAAGGTGGGTGGGGAGGGAGGAAGGGAGAAAATTTGAAACTCAAAGTTTTGAAAACACATGTTTAAAAAAATGTTTTTGCATGCAACTGGGAAATAAGAAATATAGGAAATGGGGATACAGAAGTCTATCCTGCTCTACAGCAAAATAGAAGGGGAAGGGGATAAGAGAAGAGGGGAGAGATAGAAGAGAAGGCAGAGCAGGGAAAGGGGTATTCAGAATGCATGCCATCTTGGGTGGGGGGAGGGGTGAGAAATTTGGAACTAAAAAACTTGTGAAAGTGAATATTGGAAACTAAAAATAAATAAATTTATATTAAAAAAAAGTTAAAGACTCTGTAATATCTGAGACTGGCAAATAAAAAACATAGAGTAATGCATTCTATAGCCATGTTGGGATTAGATGGAAATCAAAAAAAGAAATGAGTCCCCAGTTCAGGTGCAAGGAGTCAAGAAAGAAGAAATATATAGGGTATAAATATTCAATTCTTATTTTGTTTCTAGGTGGCATAGTGGCTAGAATTCTGGGCCTGGGGTCAGGAAAACCTGATTTTAAATTTGGCCTTAGACACTTAATAACTGTGTGACCCTGAAAAAGTCACTTAACCTCTGTTTTCTTTTGTTTTCTAAATTGTAAAATGGACATAGTGATAGCACTTACTTCCCAGGGCTGTTGTGAGGATTAAATGAATTTGTTTGTTTGTTTTATTGAGGCAATCAGGATTAAATGACTTGCCTAGGGTTACATGGCTAGTAAGTATGAAATGTCTGAGGCCAAATTTGAACTCAGATCCTCTGGACTCCAAGGCTGGAGCTCTATCCACTGCACCACCTAGCTGCCACTTGAATGAGATAGTATTTATAAAGTAGTCATCATAGTGCCTGGCACACATTAGACCCTTCATGGGTGCATGTTTCCTTCCTTCCTTCTTTTCTTCCTTCCTTCCTTCCTTCCTTCCTTCCTTCCTTCCTTCCTTCCTTCCTTTCTTCCTTCCTTCCATGATTTGTGTAGCATCGGCAGGAAAATACTAGTATTAAAAATATAATCTTTTGCATCAATGAACAGATTGGAATTGATTCTTCTTCAGTTACTGAAATTGGTGGAAAAGGCATAGTTAAAGTCCTGACTTCTTGGCCATTTGGTTGAGAAAATAAAATTGCGTGATAGGAAAGTCAGGGTTGACTCAAAATTCATTCAGAATCATGGAGATTAAAAAAATACCATCACTTTCCATGTTCCCCTACAATTTCAGATAGCTATTGTCCCTTTATGAAGCCAGAAATTGAAAGGAAAAAAAAGCACAATTCTGAGAACATACTGCATTTCAGAAAGGACCTAAGTTTTCATGTTCCCAAAAGAGCATTCCACTTCCCAGAAATGAAATTTAGTACTAAAAATTCAGACTCAGAGAAATTATACACCCAACACAAAGTGAATCTTTCAAAAGACTTTTTGGTCAGAGTGAAAACATCCTGATGCAATGCCAAGTTTCATGTGTGCACATTAAAAGGTGGGAATTGTAGGAAAATCGTTTTTGAAGTTCTCTGAACTTTCACGGTTCAGGCTTTTGCATATCCTTCATTTAATATATAAGAAAAGTGATTTCCAATAGATATTAATTTTCATTTTTCTACATAGAATGTCTCTTTGCTTTTTTTCCTACTCAAATACATAACCAATTTAAATTTCTACCTAAGTTTATATGTAAAAGCTGCTTTGTTAAGAAATACTGTTTTAAGAAACACTTATTTTTATTGATTTGAATTCAGTCAACTGATTTATGCTTTCCCCTTGGTTATTCCCTAGATAGATACCTTCTATTTGCTGCAGCCTCCTTTAAGCCTTAGCACTGGTATCACCACCACCATCCTCCTTTATCAAATATTTGGGTTTTTAACATTTTATCCATATATCATGATCCAGCTCAAGCACCATGTATTCCATGAAGACTGCCTTGAAACTGTCCAAGACATTTATGGGGGGGGTTCCCCATATTTCAGAATACTTTACAAGTATCTCATTTCCTAATTGACTTTTATATTTATCCATAAAAGCATCTCATAAGCATACTAAGAAATGGATTCTTTGAGAAGGCTGGTCAGTAGAAGGAATTGGACGACTTTGAGATACATAAAGAAACAAGACCTGTCTCCCTTCCTGCTTTAGAAAGAGCGAAACTAGAGGAGATGGAGCTGGACCTTAAAAAGAACTGCATGTAACAGGTGTATTTTTTGTTCTCATGCATATTTACAGGGGAGGGTGACACTTAAAATCCATCTCTCTATTGCTCTAGTTTCCCAAGGCTGAACATCTTTGGGACACTGACTCTCATTTTATGGACTAAGGAAAGATCAGTTTCTCATGACAGAAGCCAGAGTCGTGGATTTCTGATAGAGTTGGATCTGTTCCTTGGCTTTTCCTCTCACAGCATTCAGTGGAGCGTCATCTACTAATGGGATGGCCAATCAGTCGCAGCTCTCAGGCATGGAACAGGGTGTCAGTTGGAATTAATCAAACTAGAAAGCCCTTTGACCACAGAGATCCTCACCAGGATGTCGGGTTCCATCCTGGGCATGTGTGTGATGAGTGATGCTAAAGGCATCAAGCTTTGGTGTCTGGGTGGTCATCTGGCTCACCTTTCTGCTGATCCTAATCCCCCCAAACAGCCTTTTAGCTAGGAATTAGATTCCATAATACCTCTGCATGTATATAGTGCCTTTTCATTAAAAGCTGTACTTGGAAACATTGATATGCACACGTAACAGCTGTACATAAATTGTAACCTCTTACTTGTTTTGAGTATACCATCTCATATATCTACTGCACTGAAAGAGAAACACATGCCATTTTGACCTCATAAGATACAGAGTTCCCATATTGTTACATATCACTTTGGAGTTGTTCATTTCAGTCAGACATTTTTAATCTCATATCACTTAATATGCCATAAAATGAAAATTCATTTTATTGGAAATTAGCAATCAATTGCATTGCCCCAATCAACAAATTGCTTATAATACTTAGTAGTCTATATTTGCTGATTAATATAATGAACTGAGTCAGGGAAAGAGAGACAAAAGAACCAGCACTGATACTTCATTAGAAAAAAGAAAAAAAAAAAGAATGGGCAGCCTTCAGGAAAGTTCCAGTTAAGATTGTCAGCCCAGACTCTACTACTGGCCAGATCTGTTGCCTGGAGGCTTTCAGAGAGAGAGTCTCTCATCCACAAGAAACAAAGGAACATGATTACTCATGATGGGCACATGGCCAGAATATTCGGGGCTTGACAAGAGACTTTAAATTATGTACAGTTGTGATCAAATGATGACCTATCTGTGAAAAACACTCAACCCTGGAAAAGTTGCCGCCCAAAAGGATTGACAAATGATATCTCCAGGTGAAGATGCTTCCTCCTTGTAAGAAGGCCCCTCATGCCATCCATCCCGGGACTTGCTCTTCTCCACTCTAGACCAAGCTCGTATACTTCCCACAGCAGAGTTATTTCTGTGTCTGCCATCCCCACGTGGAAATCAGGAAATCCACAAGGGCAGGGTTTGAGTGTCAGCTATCTTTGTCTCCACAATGTCTGGCAAAATTCCTTACCTACAGTAGGTTCTTTTTTTCTTTTTTTTTTGAATTTGTGTGTTAATTGAGGTCAGGGGCTATCTTATATTCCTTTTTTTTTTCTTTATTTGCCAAGGTATTTTACATTATGCTAAGCATACTACAGATGCTTAATCAATACTTAGTGAAAACTTTCTAAATCACATGAAATTTTTGCATACATGATGGATATCCTACAGACTACAAGGTCCCCGCTGACTCTCCTTCACTGCTGAGTGCAGTGAATCTGTGGTAAGTGAATGAAGTGCCCAAAAAGGGAATTCCTGAGAAATTGTGTGGAATTTAAGTACTTCATCTGTGTACACAGCTGGGAACATAATTGCAGTGCAGTCCAAAGCTGGAGGGAGACAGTGAAGAGGTTGATTGTCTTCACCTCTGACCTGCTCCTAGTGAGACAATGAGGTCTTTAGTGAAGTCAGGCACTCTCTTTGAGATTCAGCTTCTTTCTGTGTAAAATGAGGCTCTTGGATGATACATGCAGAAGGGCCCTTCTAGCTCTAGTATTTCTATAACACAGCTAGATGGCTCGGCAGATAGATTGTTCTATTTGGACTCAGAAAGACCTGAGTTCTCATCCAGCTTCAGATACTTTTTAACTGTAAAGCTGTGGGTAAGTCATTTGACCTCTATCTGTTTTACTTTCCTCATCTATACAATAGAAATAATAATAGCATCTACCTGCCTGGATTGTTGTGAGGGGAAAATGGGAACATATTTGTAAATTGTTTTACAAGATGTAATGTGCTATACAAATGTTGGCTATTATTTAATATTTCTCTGTGTATATGTCTTTATTTGTTTTTGTGTCTCTCTCAGTCTCTCTCTCTTCTCTCTCTCTGTCTCTCTCTGTCTCTTTTCCTCTTTCTCTGTCTCTGTCTCTCTCTCTCTCCTCTCTCACTCTCAATTTCACTCTCTCTTTCTCTCTTGACTATTTACTCCTTCCAACACTGTGATTCAGAAGGGAATGTATCTGTAGTTCCCTAGGGGCCTCAGCTAACCCCTTTAAAGTACTTTCATTGCTGAGAGAATCTGGCTGAATTTATGAGGCTGTCAAAACTGGCAAGGCCATCACTCAAAGAAGTACTTTCTGCAGTTCAAAATGTGTGTCCTTGTCTACACAGAAGAATAACCCAAACACTTAAAATCAACTTTATTATCCAGTAGGAGCTGCCATAGACCAGTTCTTTTCCAAATAGGTCACCCAACATTTCACTGACCTTGAAAGTCTTCTGGGATGCTGCTGGTTTAAGTAAGTTCCTAAATTTTAGGAATGCTTTCTCAAATGCATGAAGCCAAAATCTGCTGTTTATCATCAGACAGCTGTTTGGAAACCATTTCATTATGTTTGATGCACATACAATTCATGTACGCCTCATACCTGTCTCATCATATCCCATGGCAGTAATAAGGAACAGAAGATCAATCTGAAGCCCAGGCTTTTTCTTGGGAGAAACACTGAGAACCTCAGTACAACTGCATAGCTGAAAAGTTTTAGAAATTCCCTTGTTTCTTTATTCTTCTTTCATTATAAAATTAAGATTGCTATCAGGAGACAAAATATGATTTTACCACTATGACCTGCAAAACTACTTATCCACCCTGTGTGTCCCACAAGAGCATATCATCGATGGTACTGTAATGCATGTGTCATCAAAGTTGCAGAGACAGGAACCTCCTGCGTCTCCTCTAGAAAAACAAAAAAGATAACTATGTCTGGCAACACAAAGTCCAGGGCCAACTGATAGTGTGAGACCAGGGCCACGAACTGTCAGGAATTGATCTGTCTTTCTTAGATGTCAATCTGGATTCATGTTCATGTTAGGTAAGAATTGGGTGCCTCAGCCTCTCTTGTTGTTGAGTCATTTTTCAGTTGTGTCCAACTCTTTTTCACCCCACATGGGATTTTCTTGGCAGTGATACTAGAATGGTTTGCCATTTTCTTTTTCTGCTCATTTTACAGATGAAGAAATTGAGATGAACAGGGTTAAATGACTTGCCTATGTTCACACAACTAATAAGTGGCTGATAACAGCTTTGAACTCAGAAAGATGAATCTTCCTGACTCCAGGCCTGGTGTTCTATTCACTGCACCACCTAGCTGCCCCTGAGCCTCTCTCAGGAGGACTGATACTCCCCTTTCTGAGGACTGTGATCATGAATTACTTGAATTCAAAGGAATAGGTTATAAATTCATGTTGTTCCCAAGCTTGGGTCGTTTGTTGTTGCCAGTAGCTAAGTGGTACCATGGACAGAGCACTAGAACTGGTATCAGAAAGACCTGTTCAAACCTGAAGGGCATTCATCAGCTTTGGAACCCTGGGCAAATCTGCCTGAACTTCCTGATCAGTAAAATGAAGATATTAACAGCACCTACTTCCAAGGGCCTTTGTGATGATAAAATGTGATAATATTCCCAACATGCTTTGCAAACTTTAAAGTAATATCTAAATGCTATTTAGCTCTCCTTGGTATTTGTGGTGGAGTTTGTGGTCAAAAGCAGCATGGCCCAATGGTTAGAGATCTGGTCTCCGAGCCAGGAAGATCTGGCTTGAAGGCCATTCTCTGACATATATTGTCTGTGGGACACGAGCTGAGACATTTCACTTCTTAGTGCTCTTGGGCTAAGCTGACAGTTTGGAGAGAATTTGCCCACCTGCAGTAGTTGGAGGAGTTTCCTCCCCAATAGAGACCTATGCCAAGGAAGTGCACATCCAGTCTTATCCTTCTTAATGATGGCAATAATAAATCACATTTGCATGACATTTGAAGGCTTATAAGGCATTTTCCCACCACTTTTTTAAGGAAGAAGGGAGCATAGATGTTATTCACATTTTACACATAAAGAAACTGAGGTAGAAAGAAATTAATTTCACCTTTGCCTTCACAATGCTCAGAAGGCAAGGTTCATGGTGGCCAAGAAGGCTGATGTTCATAGCACTAGCAACCTGATTGTAAACTTTATGACAACATATGTGGGCTGAGAACACATCTGAGGGAGGCTGCAACAGTGCTATTGTACAACATTATGGATACCAGAGAGAACCGAGAGCCCAGATTCTAGGAGCTCTGACAGCTCCGAGTGGCATATTGTCCTCACATGCTACTCCCTGGCCTTCTCCATGGATATTCTTGGAACAAGCCTGCCCACCACTGTTTGGTAGGTTTCAATTGAGTTACAGATATCACTATCCAACTGGGTTCCTTGACAGCAGGGACCTCTGTGAATGTGTGTGTGTGTTTCATCATATCCCCAGCATGTAATATAGTGCTTGGATTTAGTAGCACTTAATAAATACTTGTTGACTGACTACTGACTCCTTCCCTGCTGCCTATAAACAAGGGAGTCTCACTATACCTTCCCCCTTTGCCATGAGCTATCACCTTATGTTTCTCCTCTGTTTTAAAGTCAATGAAATAGAAAATTACTTCTATTCTTATCCCTTCCATTTCTCCTCCTCCTCCTCCTTCTTCCTCTCTCTCTCTCTCTCTCTTCATTTTTTCTTTCAGTCCTATCACTTAATTGAAAGTACTCTCGCCAATATTTTCAATGATCTCTTAATTGCCAAAATTGGTGTCCTTTTCACAGTTGATGCTGTCAAAACATTAGAATCATCTGTGCATATAAAGAGAGTCTCAGGACATGTTTTAAGATCCCATGTTTTTATTTTTAGTGTCCATTTTCACTAACTTTGATGACTGACTATTGATGTATTGGCAGCTAGGGGCCAAAGTTCATAGAATATTGGACTTGGACTCAGGGAGTCATTAGAGTTATTATTTTAAATCATGCTTTAGATGCTTAATAGCTACATGAATCCAGGTACATGTCATAATCTCTCTCAGTCTCTGTTCCCTCTCTGTAAAATGGGGATAAAAATAGCATCTAACAAGGTTATAATAAAGACAAAATATAATAATAATATTTGAAAAGAGCTGTGTACATATTAAAATGTTATGTGAATACTTAGTAGTAGTAGTAGTAGTAGTGGTAGAAGTGATGGTGGTGGCAGTGATGGTGGTGATGTAGTGGTAATAGTGATGGTGATGGTGATGGTTATGGTGGAGGTGGTAGTTTTAATAGTAGGACAGTAGTAGTAGTCATGATCATTGTAGTAGCAGTAGTCAGAGTTGTAGTGGTAGTAGAAGTAGTAAAAGGAGGGGAAAGAGAAGTAGCAGTTGTAGGAATATAATGAACTTCAATGTATTCATAAGCTAGTCAATAAATAAAATCAATGGAATCATTTCTTAAGACATCATTAAATAAAATATCTCTTAAAATATCACCATTCATATCTAAACCCCAGATGTAACACTGATTTTTAAAATATTAAGAATGAAAATGTTCATAGATTTCACATATCAATACTTACTATCTCTAAGCTACAGAGAACAAAAGGCTTTCAAAATATAGAGACCTAGTGGAAGAAATCAAACATGTTTGAAGGCTTTTGCACTAAGGACTCTGTAGAAAGGCTTCCTGTACAAAATGAGGATTGTATGTTTGATTCTGTAAGTAATGAGGAGTCACTATATGTTTTGAATGGGATAATAACATAGTGAGACCTGTGCTTTAGGAAGATCAATTTGAAATCTGAATAGAGAATGGAGTACATTGAGGTGGTACAAGACAAAGAGACCAACCAAAGGCCACTAAACAATGTAGGCCTGATGTGAGTGAAGCCTGAACCAGGGAGGAGACAGGTTTTTTTTTTTTGGGGGGGGGAGGAGGAAATGTATGTGGAATATATTCCAAGAAAGAATCAGTAGAGCTTTGTAATTAATTAGGTGGAAGGGGACATGGGTGTTGAAAGACACTGAGAAGTTGAAAACCTGGGTGAGAAAGAAGATGATGCTGTCCTCAACAGAGTTTTTTGACTAAACTCCAACAAAAGGCCATCTATAATAAATCCTTCCACTTGACTTCCTCTCCCTCTTCTCTAACTTCCCTACAATCTAGCTTCTGACCTCATCATTTAACAAAACCTGCCCCCTTCAAAGTTCCCAATGATCTTGTTCACCCCAATATTGTCTTAAGTGACCAACATAATGGACTATTCACAATCTTCATCCATCTAGACCTCTGCACCTTTTGACACTGTTGATCACCCTCTTCTCTTTGATACTTTCTTCTCTCCAAGGTTTCAGGACACCACTCTCTCCTGGTTCTGTTACCTATCTGAACACTCCTTCTCTGTCTCCTTTGCTGGATCTTCATTCAGGGCTAAGAATTGGAAGGCAAGATTGGCAATAGGATAAAAGGGCAAGGGAATTCAGAGTAAAAGACAATTGAGCTGGTTCACTGAAGTGTCAAGATGGGGAAGGGAGAAGAGTATAGTCAATGCAGTGGTGAAGGCCTGAGAAGATGGAGCAGTGGATAGATTGGGTAATGAAATGAAGATGAAGACTCTATTAGAGGCTGCAAAGGAGAGGGAAAGTTGGGGTGTCGATAGAGTAAGATCAGATAAGGAAATTCCAGGTAATAGTCACCATTCTCTCCACTATACCAAATGAGTTGTCTCTATGTGTTTTCTTTAGATGCACAATACAGGTTTGTGACAAAGTCCTGGGTTTGGTAATTTCTTACCCCTCTTACTTTTCTCTACCTTATGCTAATTATTCTCCCCTGGGGACAAACTGACCTTCTTTGGAATATTTTATGTATGTTGTCCACACATGGGACTTCGAGAAAATAGCATGTTTCTTATTTTACAGGAAATCTGAGATGCATTTCTGTACTACAAAAAAAATAGCTTTATTTTTCAAATATTTAATATTTAAAATTTGTCTATGGACCTTGGATGTTAGAAAATATTCTCTGAACAGCTTTACAAATCAGTGAAGTTTTAAAATATAGGCCTGATAATGATGTCCAAGCATGCGCACACACACACACACACACACACACACACACACACACACACACACACGCACACACACAGAGTCATGAGGTGTTTTTGATCACTACAACTACCTCAATAGCATAATCAATTGAGGTGTGAAGGAATGATAGCTGTATTGGTGGAAGGACTGTACTGTACATGGTGATGACATCATAGATCTTCTGAAGTACTGTCATCTTGACCTACACATACCTTCTTATTTGTCATTGTATACTTCTCTGTTGTTAAGCTGAAAGCCTAACACTCTTTTGTTACCTCCAAATAGTTAATTCATAGCATGAATCATCACATTACATTTCTAAAAACAGTAGTCCAAAAATGAAGTAATCTGGTCCAGTAAGTTTATTTCTTTGTTTTTGCAATTGTGTCATTGACTGTAGGCTCATCTTCCACTCTGTGCTACTGGAGGCATAATGCTCTAATAACTAACCTGAGTACTTTTCCTTTAGTTTTATAATTATTCTTAGCAAGATGAAAAGGAAAATCATATCTTCCCAAAATTGGGATATATTCCAGGGGGAACCAAAATTGGTATCCTTCCCAAACCTTTGCTCAGTTATCCTGTTTTTGCTGAATATATAGGTCAATGACCTTTATTTTTTCATCCTCAGAGTGTTTTGTCACCAAATAGAGCTGATTACCACAGGCAGTGGCCTGCCATTTGCAATAGTTAGGAGAATAAGGGAAGGGAAATAAAACATCCTGGTCATTTTATGAAGGAGTCAGTAACCACTAATGACATCCAAAAGCCTGCTTTGCTAGAAATGATAAGATTTTCCTGAAGGCATGATTGAGACACAACCATATGACTGGCTCAAACATCAAGGCTGATCACAGCATAAAATACAACAGCATAATCAGCCCTAAATTCTCTTCCCTGCTTCACATATGACTACACAAATGATGAAAAAAGAGATTACAGATCATTTGGCCAACCTTGACTATTGAATTGAATATTAAGGAAAAAAGAATATCACGTTAGTTTTGAAACTAAGAACCTTCTGGATTAAATGCAGGAATATGAAACATCTGATTTCAAGTTACCTAAAGTGGGTTCAGTGCTTTCTGACTCCATTGCTATATAGAGCATAGAATAAGTTTTTCAGTTCACTGATAGTAATGAAAGGATGGGCCCCAGATAGCCTAATGGCTCCTCAAGTCTCTTAGTTAATTCCAAGCATCATCTTTTTTTTTTTTTGCTTAGGCAATCAGGGTTAAGTGACTTGTCCAGGGTCACACAGCTAGTAAGTGTCAAGTGTCTGGTCTGAGATCAGATTTGAACTCAGCTCCTCTTGAGTTCAAGGCCAGTGCTCTATCCACTGTGCCATCTACCTGCCCCCTCCCCCAAGCATCATCTTTACCAGCATCAGCCATGGCCCATGAACTGATACTCTTCTCCACAACTTCTGTACTACCTAGTATTCAAGCAATACAAAGCTTTCTCCTTAAATGTGAAGCTATATATTGGGCACGTGATGTGACGTACATGAAGGTTATTTGATTAAATCTATCATATAACTGATATTTCAGTTGTGTTGTTGTGTAGTGTTGTAGATAACACTACAACTTGGATGTGAGCCAACTTTGGAACCAGGGAAAATCTGTATTCAAATCTGGTCTGGTACACATGCTGCCTGTGTGACTCAAAAAAGTCACTTACCATTTCAATCTTCTAGGCAAAACTCTAAGATGATAAGTTGTAGGGGAAATGCTAGCCATCATTGATAAAAGGAGTTCCTTCATCCACAAGTTCTATACTTAAACACAATCATAAACTCAATCCTATCCTATTATGTTAATTACTCCTTACCTAGTTTTAAATCCTCAGTCACTCTAAAACTCATTATTTTAATTTCATCTACAGTCATAGTGCGCTTTCCACAGCAAAAAGTATTCTGGAAAAGTTACATTCAGGCATGAGGGGGAAAAAAAACCCTGGGGACTCTGTCATATCTATAAGCTCAAAGACCTTTTATTATCACCACTCAATCTGCAGTTAGGCCTACCTTGTGATCCCTGAAAGATAACTCCAATTTCTCTGGGCAACTTGATTTTCTCATGTTTAAGATAACAGTGGCAGTCTTCTAGATGACTGTCACTACTAAGATCTCTTTCAATCAGAAAATTCCATGATCTCCTCTTTGGTATTGTATTCTATGTTCCCTATTACTAGTTAAGTGGTACATAAACACACACTTCCACGCATTTGAGATTCATGGGTAGTCAAAGGAAAATTTAAATACCATTGTAAATACCATTACTAATATAGCTATGATTTAAATAGTGCTTTAAAGTTGGAAAACCGCTTTACAAATTTGATCCTCACAACAACTTTGAGAGGGAGGTGTTATTAGTTTCCTCACTTTACCAATGAGGAAAATGAGGGAGACTAGTGATTAAGCAACTTGCCCAGGGTCAAACAGATTGTAAATATTTGAAGCCAGATTTGAAATCAGATCTTCCTAACCCTAGGCTCAGCCTTCTATCTGCTTCTATTTACTATCACAAAACTGCCACAAATGGCCCCCTAGAGGTCTCTGGGAGATTAGAATCCCTTCCTAGTTATTAAGGGATTGTACTTGACAGCTGCAGATAACATCTAACATTATCTGATACCAAATTGGTCCTGACATCATTACTTCCAATTCCACACTATTTACTGAGTCAAAATGGGTGCATTGTCCTTGAAATTTCTGCTGGAGTAAGTACATTTCCTTTAAAAACAGAATATGCAAACCTGTCAAAGCCACCTTCCCTTGTAGTTTTCACATTAGGAAGAAGACAGGAGAGTGGAAGGGGAGAAAGAAAGACATTTTCCCAAATTATAGAGCAGAGCAAGAGGAAAGGGTGCTTTTTCCTCCTTTTTTCAATATGTTATTTAAAAAAAAACTTTTAGCAAGCAAATTCAAACTGTAAGAGTATTTTTAAATAGACATTTATAAATTATTTATCATAGAACATTGCTGAGAAGGTCACATTTGTCATCAAGGTTTTGCAAGAAGCATCCTCATATGCATCTACACTTGGCTATACAAAAGTACAACAGCAGATTGCACCAAAAACACCACTGAACTCAGATTGTCTCTAATATACACTTGGCAGCCATTACCAGATGAAAACTTGACAATGTAGTCAAAACTATTGGTTGTTGAGCTGATAGAACAAAGAAGGGCTAAGTTGACTGAGTGTATTTCACTGAAAAATTGGTTGAATTCATTCATTCACCCATTCTGTCAACAGCTATTATAAAGACCTACCGTGCAAAGGCACTGTGATAAGATGCTTGGAAGGATTAGGACATTGACCCTACCCTCATTATGTCAGATTACCACAGTCGCAAATGTATTAGTATCAAAGGAGTCCAGAAATTAGAGAAAACAATTCTTATTTACTCATATGCTTGGACTACAACCTAAAAACAAACAAATAATACAAACTGAGGAGCCAAATAAGCAAATCCTTTTTCAGAGAATGAAAATCAAACAGGCAACATTATTGTTTTGTTGTAAACATATTTACAAACGTATTACTATGTGACGTTGATCTACTTTACAGTTAATCAATAATTTAAGAAAGGCAAGAACAGAAGGCACTTCACAGGCAAGTTACATTACAGTCTCTGAAAAAGAGAAAACATTTGAATTGTTCTCTAAGACTCAGTGCTAAATAAGATTCATCACTCATTAGTATAAGGGATGCTTGGAAACAATAAGAAAAGGCTTTTTTTTCTTTAACAGAACTCTCTATGATCCAAAGAAAATGTTCCTTGTTGCTACATTTGAATACACACACACACACACACACACACACACACACACACACATATATGTGTGTGTGTGTGTGTGTGTGTGTGTGTGTGTGTAAAGGAAATGGAAAAAAAAGTAATATGATTGTGAAATACTAAAACAAATTCCATAATAAGAAAGGGCTTTGGAGGATGTTGATGGGACCAGTATTTGTTTGTATGATATAACTATCAGTCCAGGTTACATTAAAATGAACTTTTAAATAAAAAAGATTTTATTAATTCTCTATAATTACATGGTTAATATAAAATCTTCTATCCAGGAATGGAGTCACTTTTTTTTAAACTAGGGCAAATGACCTTTGAGGTCATTAAAACTTAAAATCTGAACTAGATTAATCTTCAAAACAATACATTTCCTTCATTTCCCATTTGTGAAGCATTTATACTGCTTGTAAAGAATGACAAAGTAGGGGTAGCTAGGTATGCAGTGGATAGAGCTCCAGCCTTGGAGTCAGGAGGACTTGAATTCAAATCTGGCGTCAGATACTTGACACTTACTAACTGTGTGACCCTGGGCAAGTTACCTAACCCCAATTGACTCACCAAAAAGCAAAAAAAAAAAAAAAAGGCAAAGTGCTAGGAATTTTAAAACATTTAAAATTTAGTGGCCCATTCAAGATTAGTGATTTTTTTTTTCAGGCACATTGTTCCACGTAAGTATTTTTTTTTTTAAAACTGGGTTGACTGAACAGTTAGAAATCTATATTATTAGCTACCAATAGATGGCAAGATAAAATTCTAAAAATAGAGCACTGATTAAAAAATTCTGTATATGTTATCCATCTTTTTCAGTTTGCTAACACACAAGATAATATCTAACTCCCTTATATTAAATTATCTCCTGCTCACTCAAATAGAATTTTTTTTAACCAAAATGATTTCCATGAACATGAGCTATATACTGTTCACAATGAATGCCATATGACAATCAGTTGGAGAGAGTAAAAGATGATGAATAGAAGTAATCACCATCATTTTTTACCAACCTGGTATAGGCTGAGGTGCTAACACCACTGTGGGGAGATGCCTGGAGTCAGGGGCTGGCCTAGATATGGCCACGGCCACCTGGTTTGTCATTAACTGTGGCTTTTCATGTCCATGAAACAATCTTGATTCCTCAGGATGTATCCAAGTAGAGTCCAGAGCAAATGTGTTATTTAAATATATCTGTCCAAGATAAAGTAAAATGAATCTCTTAAGTAAGTTGTCACAATGAACAAAATAAACACTATTCAGTCCTGCCTTAAATTGGTTCAAAATGATGGGCATTTGTAGATGATTACAAATTGTTTGACTTTCATAAAGATAGCTTTTCTGAATGTAGTTAGAAGAAATAATTGTGGTTGAATTAACATAAATAAACTACTTTCTACTCAGGATCTCCTAGGCTGTGTCTATACCTGGTTTTGAAAACTCTAGCACAATTCCAGTCAAATTTTGAAAATAAAAGAATAATTCTGCAGCCTATTCCTTATAGTTGGGAAATGGAAAGAATTATGATGAATTGTCCCCATAGGGTAATAGATAGATATCTTTCTTTGTAGTAAGATTGACTCTAGAAATAAAGACCATTGCAAATACAATAGAACGACAAGGAAACCTAAAATTGATAACATCATTCCCAGCCAATAAAGGGAGCCAACTGTAGCCAAGCCACTGTTTTCAGTGATGTTATGAGCTAAGTGTCATGAAATAGCAATGTGGAGATTCAGCCTGGTCATAACTTGGAATGAATTGTTAAGATCTATTGGGCTGCACTTTCAGACTTTTGGTTGTAGAAACCCAAACTTTGGCTGTGCTACACAGTCAAATGGAAGTGAAGACATTAGGAATAGATGGATGTCTTTGGCCAAAGTAGGTTGCCAAAATGCATATTTCAGTTCCAAATATCCTTTTGCCACTTGGGTGCTTTGTACATTGATCAAAATAATAATTAGTTTGTGACTTTAACTGTCATTATCTAAGCATAAACAACAATCCAAACTTGTTCAGGGCAGTGGAGAAAAAAGGCAACTAATTTATTAATTACATGCAACTACTGAGAAGCACAAAAATGTGATGAATAGAGTACTAGATGAAAATGCCAGAATACTTGCCTGAGTTCAAATTTTTTATTTCATTCTTAGATTTGTGAGCTTGGACAAATCACTTAGCCTTTCACAGACTCCAATAACATCTAAATGCATCCACTGAGCTACAGTTGACTTCTGCTTTGGTGGAAAGAGTGCCTTATTTTAATATGTACCATACATACATATATATGCATGCATGTGTACATTATATGTATATAATGATTCCTGATACTGGCCAAGTAATTTTAAGGATGCTATAACATAAACCATTCAATTCATGTGTTCCCAAATAATCAAAGAAGAAAAAGCACTGAATAGTAAATTCAAAATCTAGTAAAATGAAATGCCAATGGAAAACAGTTCAGCCATTGCCTTGAATTAAAAAAAAAATAAGGCTTTGGGTTTAATCCCTACAACATATTGATATTTTTGATAAGTCATTCTTACTGTGCAAGGGTTTAGATGGCTGGTATGCTGCAATAATAATGTCTAAAAATCCTACTGTTTCTCTCTTATACTTATATGTATACAATTTAACAATTAAAATCTATTGATTCAACTAAATTATTGGCATTTTTACCTTACAGTTGGGCATCCTCTTGTCTAGCCAACTTTTCCCTACAGGAGGTGGAAGAGCAGAAGTGTATGCATGGGGGAAAATAGGGATCAAATCCACATTAGAAGAGGGAGAAAATCCTATGAGAGGTGACTGAGCTCCAAATATCCACTAAAAAACAAAATGATAGAAAAGGGAAATTGAAGTTTTGTTTGTCCCAAAATAAATCCACAATGTTTGGGTCTAAATAACTGTTGATTTATATAGAGGTCTTTGAGTCCAATGACTATTTTTAAACAAACAAAGACATTCATATTTCTAAAAGTGATTGAAATATCAAATACATTTTCCCATGCTGCACTGCTAAATGAGTACCACAATTCATGAACAGTGAACATGATGGTAAATATAATGGTTGAGTAACATTACAAATCAATGTTGAGTACTGAGTACTGCATTCTTGAATACTGACAGAAAACTAAATTCCAAGCATAAAGACACCAACACGTAAATGACGAAATGATGCACTACTCTTTTCCCAAATTCTTTTAAAGGATTGTCAACTACAAGGAAAAGATAGAGCTAAAAGCATTTTTTCACCCTTGGATTGCTTTGATAAACATGAAAAATACCATATTTCATGGCATTTCAAGACTAGTGACCCATTTCTCCCAATTTAAGGCAATAAAAGATCATCTCCTAAATGAACACTTCCCTTAACGACCCTTTTTTTCTCATTAAAAATAAGCTTAAGTGTTAAGGCTTAAAGTTTTTAAAGAAAGAGGCTTGCAAATAAAATGTAACTATATTATTAAGTCTAGAAAGACTAACAAGACCTAATGCATGTAACATAATGGTAAAAACTCACATTGAATACAAACAGCTCCAGGTTTTCAAAAAAGATTCTTATATATACATAAACAATCCTCATTAGTGAGTAATTAACAAGAGGTATGGCTTAATGGTAGAGAAAAATCTCACAACATCTGTCTTAGTTTTAAGATCATACATACATATATGCATAATGCACACACACACATTAGATACCCTTCAGTGTTAACACTGTTCTTTTGATTCTAAAACTTAATATTTTATAGTAAACTCAATTTCCAAAAGGAAGAGAAAAGTATATTCCGTGTTTTCCTCTTTTCCTTCTTCCATTTACACACACACACACACACACACACACACACACACACACACACACACAAACACACACACACACAAATGCAGCTTTCTAAACAGAAAATGTTAGTTCCTTGGCATTATATACCTCTAGTGGTAGCATTCAGAAATGACAAGCTCCAAAATGTTGCAATGGCTAAAGGTTTATTTAACAAATGCAAAAGGAAACTGGATGAATATGAAAATGTCACAGAGAACTAAATACATGATTTAGTTTTAATTCTCATAGTACACTTTTAAAAGGATAAAGACAAGGGGCTGTATCAATTTCACAAGATGCAACTGGAATGAGATACATAGAAGTCTCCCATTTTTTTGCACATCATTTATTCAAATATGCTAATGAAGTTAATGATCAGAGTAAGGGGCAAGCTGCCTAAAATGCAATATCTGCATAGATACACAGAAGAGAACTGAGCGAGCATTTACTGAAAGGAGACTTCTATTCTGCCTTCTAATTGAAATCAGTCATAATTTAAACCATTTTCTCTGTCTTTTTCTGTCTCCTTTTCTCTCAGTGTGTCTCTGTCTGTCTGTCTGTCTATTTGTGTGTGTCTGCCTGCCTCCCTCCCTCCTTGATCTTCTTCCTTATCTTCTCCTTCCCTCTTATTTCCGCTTTTCTTGCCTTTTTCATCCTCTTATTTGAAACAAACTCTTCTAAAGTGCAGTATATCATGAAACAATTGTATGATTTAAGTCGGACAAGGAGAGAGGATTCAGAAAACAGTATATGTTACAAGTTCATTTTTCTGAATACCTCTTTTCCCCCCACCCGCTTCCATAGAATAAGATTTCCTTGGTGAATGCCCTAGGTCTTACTTTAAGGAGGGAGGAGAGAATACCCACCCAGATAAGAATGAGAGATAACTATCGATTCGCAGACCCCCTTGTTTGCTTTTGAAGTCTGTCAGAGACCGTGAAAGTATTAACTTCTGCGTGTGTAACTCCGCCATGGCAGGTACATGGCTGCAGCCCACGGTTTTTAGCAGCCTGGAACTTCAGCACCACTGCCTCCTGGACAGCGAAACCAGGGTAGGAGAAGAAAGTTATCCCAAGGGTTTTCAGTTCTCTGGCCAAAGAGGGTCATCCACCTCTAATGTGAATTCCCCAATATCTCTGTAAGCATTCCTGGAACGGGGGCTGCAAGCACGAACTTTTGGGGGTGGGGACAGAGAGATCTCTGCCAGTCTGCATATTGATATTCTGGAAGTCCGAGAACCCTGGAGGATAAAAGCTGGGAAAGCGGAGAGCAAGCTGAAAGGGAGACGTGTGGCCCGGAATGCTGCCCCGAGAGAGCAAAGGCAGTCCCCAGTGAGACCTGGCAGCTGTGGGGGGACAGGCCCAAGGGAGCACGAGAAGGCAGAGGGAGAAGGGGAATAGGGATGCCGATCCTTACCTGCTCGTTCAGCAAGGGGTACTGAGGCGCTGGGGGATTGGGCGCCGCTGAGGGCACAGGTACCAGCGGTAGAAAGGAGGGCTCGCAGGGCACCTGCCAACTGGGCACCCCCGGAAGCAGTGGTGGCGGCGGCTGGGGGGGTGAAGGCAGCAGTAGCGGCGGGGGCACAACCCCAGCTGCCAGCCGCAGGAGCCCCCCGGAGCTTGGTACCATCCACAGGCAGGGCGGCGGCGGCTGAGGGGTGAGATCGGCGTTCATCTGCCAGAGCAGTTGAGTGGGAGGCTGAGGGGGCCGGCGGGGCCGCCGCCGCGGGAGGCTCGGACCCGGGAGCATCCTACATGCCCAGGTCAGCCAGCCTGCCGCCCTTCCACCCGCCCGGCCAGCTGGAGGACGCGCGGGATGGAGTGCCGCTCAGCCGGACGGGTGACCCTGGGCAGGGGAGGCGGCGGCGGCGCCGGGGAGGGGGCGAGGACGCTGCCCGCTGCCCATCGGTGCCCGGCTTTGGCCGCCTCCTGCCGCCGTCCCGCTGGCTGCCGGCTGCAGGCACTATGAGCGGCTGCAAGAGCAAGGGCAGGCCTGGCGGAGGCACCTGCGAAGGCGGGGGAGGCGGTGGGAGCGCAGTAGACCCAGACCGGGGCAGCCTGGAGCAGCCGAGCTGAGCCGGGCACCAGAGGCAGCGGTGGCAGAGGCAGCGGAGTGGGAGCTCCACTTCATTCAGAAGCGACGCGCGACGTCGCCCCGCCCCTAGACCCTCCCTTCCCACCTAGCTCCGCCCCCTCCCTCAGCCCCTTCCCCCTCCTTGCCTCGGTGGCACGGCAGGGCGGGGTGGGGGTCCACAGCAGCCCCAGCCTTCAGCCTGGTTTTCCCCTCGCTGGCCAAATCAGGCACAGGAAGGGGAGATGTGACAGGGTTGGGAGGGATGTGAGGCGCTCGCCAGCTTCGTCCTTTTGTCTGGGCACTGCCCCTGGAACCTGCCGATTTCCTCAGGTCGGCCCAGTGGAGCGGGCATGGGCCCTCACGGACAAGGGAGCCAGAGGGCACCGAGGTGGGCACGGCCTAGTGTCTCCCGTGCAAAGGGCAGCTTTCTATGCCCGGAAAGAGCCTGGCCCAATTAACGCTGGGAGGTAGGGTCCCAGGGGTGAGTGAGGCTTCAGGCTAACCCTACACAGAATCTTAGACTGTGGGAGTCTGTGGGTGATGAGAAGCTAAGGAGTTTTCATAGGCATGATACAGTCCAGCCGCGCCCCCTCGCTAGTTACCGGGGAGAAAATTGAGACTCGGGGAGGGAGAGGACATGCCCATTGGCACACTAGCAACTCCAGTTTTTTCTACTGCAGCATCCTGCTTTTTTCCTCAGCCTCAGACTGAGGAAAGGCTGGGAAGCAGGGGAACGGAATTGGGTGCAAGGCCCAGTGTACCTTGCCCCAATCCCTCTTATTCTCAGGCTTTCCTTCTTTGGATTCTTTCCTATTTGTGCTGTACATAGCTTGTTTTGTATGAATTTGTTTGCATGTTGCCTTCCCCTTTAGATTGTAAACTCCTTGAGGGCAGAGATTGTGGTTTGCCTCTTTTTGTATCCCTAGGGCTCAGCACAGTGTCTGGAACATTAGTTTTCAGTTTTTCAGTCCTGACTGACTCTTCTTGACTCTGCTGTTTTGTTTTGGTTTTGTTTTTCAGGGGGAAGGGAGTTCTTGGCAAAGATATTGGAGTGCTTTGCCACTTAAGGCAAACAGAAGTTAAGGGACTTGCCAGGGTCACACAACTGCTGACTGTCTGCGGCCTGACTTGAGCTCAGATTTTCCTGACTCCAGTGCTGCATCCATTGAGCCCTTTATCTGCCTCTCCTGGCACATCACAGGTGCTTAATTTTGGCACATAACAGGTGCTTAATTGATTCATTGCATTGATTAATTGATTGCATGACCCTGGAAAAGTCACCTGCCTCTTGGAGTTTCAAACCAATTTCACAAACAATGTAACGTGAATTGCATGCCTTCAATGTTCAGGGCAGAATGGCTTAATGAACAGGGATCTTGCATCAGAAACAGGAAGTCACCACTACTAGCCAAGTGACCAGGACCAAGAACCTCTCCAAAGGCACAGCTACAAGCTAAGCTGCAAGAACTGAAGGGCACAGTAAGAAGTGCATTTCCTCCCCGGGATATCTGTAGGCCCTTGAAATCACTGGCATAGGCTTTTTGCTAGTTTCTTAATTTATTTTCTAAGTGAAATGCACTCTACCGGTCAGTGGGTTTACAAAAACAGCAAAGTTTCTAACCATGAGGACCTCAGATTCTGGGGAGAGGGTGGTAGTGGTTGTGGTGAAAGATAGAAAAAAGTAAGAACATAAATGTGAAGTATGTGCCAACAATTTCTAGTTGGAGAATGTTCGTAACTGAGGGGTTCAGGAACAGTCTCAGACAGGAAGGACCATCAAGGCTGGGCTTTGAAATGAGCCTGAGGCTTCTCAATTGCCAATAGGCAGGAGGATTGAGTGTATCCCCCCACTCTATGAGGAAAGTATTATTTTTTTTTTTGCAAAGTTCAACTGGGGGGAGGTGGTACTCCATGCATGAGGAATAGATACTAGGCTAGTTCAGTAAGAACTGAGGGCATAAGAGAAGTACTAATCTGAGACAAGATTGGAAAGAGAGGTGGAAATAAAATTGTGAAAGGTTTTCAGTAATGACAACTTAAGGATTTGGGTCTTTATCTTAAAGCCATTAGGGAGCCTTGGAATTGTTTTTATATGTATGGGTTTTGTTTGTTTGTTTTGAAGTAGTAGAAATAGAGGGAAGCCCAAGGTGGGCAAATCTAAGTCTTAGTGCATATATCAATCTGAATCACAGCTATGTGAAAGCTGGATTATAGAAGAGTGAGAAAAAACCATTCAGGAGCCTGTGGCTTTCCATCCCAGAGTTCCTGAGGCCCTGAACCAGTAGAGAAAGTGTGTGAGTAGAGAAGGGAATGGATTCAAGCAGCACTGACATAGAATAGTATAGAATTTACAATGAATTGGACATGGGGGACTAGGAAGAGAGAGATGACCCAGAGGATGCAATCCTGAGTGAGTACATTGATGGGGACACAGCTGGCCAGTTTCAGTTGTAGAACTGGGTTGTGGGGCTGCTCCTTCTCTCCTTTCCTGTCCTCTCCCTTTCCTCTCCTCTCAGCTGGGGATGTTCTTCCCAAAGGAAGGTAAATTTTGATGGCTAGATTTCTTGCTCCAACACCAAGCCTTAAACACAATTTACTTGGATCTCATGGACTGGACAATAGGTCCCTGCCTAAGCACCACTTAATGTTTGCTTTTGGGCCAACCTGGCTCAGAGTGAATGTAAATAGTAACTGTTTCTGATTTGGCCGGGAACCCTGAGGGTATTCCCCATTAGTTTGATTTTTTTTTTTTAATCAAAGGAGCCTTCCCTTGACTCATTTCTTAAAGAGGCCTATTCACTAAATGGGTGTTGTGACATTGAAAATGAGAACCTGGAAAGACATTAACTTAAAAAGGCCAAGGTCTCCCACTGCATCCTGGGACATCTCCAGTCATCCTGATCACTGTCTGGCCACTGGACCCAGTGGGAGAAAAGTGAGGCTGAGTCAACTGCTAGTCATGTCATCATCTCCCTGATGTCATGGTCCTTTTTGAGAATGAAGGACAAATCATACAATTTATGATGGTGCCATCAACAGAAAATGATTAATATGGACATTGTCTGTTTTAGATCTGTTGAGTTCCACTTCCAGACATCCAAATGGAGATGTCCAGCAGGCAGTTGGAAATAGGAGACTCAAATTCTGATGAAATATTAGATTTGGATATAGAGGTTTAGAATTCATCTTTGTAGAGATGATCACTGAATGCATAGGATATGAAGAAATCACAGAATGGGTAAAGTGAATAGATGGGGTCCCAGGGCGAGAATAAATAAGTTTAGGGAGTAAAGTGTCCAATGAGTAGCCGTGGATGACAAAATCCAGACCTAAAGAGATAAAGAATGAAAAGAGAAGACCACTGGATTTGTCATTAATAAATCTTTAATACTTTTACAGAGAACAATTCCATTGATGGGGTGTGATGAGAAACCATATTGCAAGGAATTACAAAGTGAGTAGGAAGTAAGAAAAAAGAGGCAATATGCTTGGGATGTGGGCTTTTGAAGAGTTTGGCTGTGAAAAGTGGAGATAAGGGATGGTGTTTTGTAGAAATGGCAGCAAGGAGCATTTACTGTTCTTTGTCTTTTGTTTGTTTGTTTTTAGAATAAGGGAAACCTAGAAATATGTGCATACACTGGATAAGAAGCCTGTAGATAAGGAAAGATCTAAGACAAGGGAAAGAAAAGGAATGACAAACTCTCAGAAGAGATGGGAGGGAATGCTATTAAGAGAACATAGAATTGTATGTAAACCTATCAAAGAGATAGACCACATTTTCAGCAGAAATAGAAACAAGAGACCAATAATGGGGATAATTGTGAGTGTTTTGGAGGCATAGAGTGAGGTAATGGAGGACTTCACAACAAATGGCCTCTCTGCTCAAGAGACAAAGGTCTTTGCTGAAAGTGAGGGAAGAGGTAGCTGTAGATCAGAGGTTCCTAAACATATTTGGCCTACTGCCCCCTTTGGGAAAAAAAAAAGTTGCTCAGTGCTTCGGGAAATCTACTTTCTTTAGCTCTTTAACTTTTTTTTTGCAATTTGCATCATTTCAAAAATATATATAAAATATTTTTAAATAACACATCTTAAATTTAATAATTTACTGTAAATTTGTTGGGTTTTTTGTGACATTGAAATTTTGAGGCCACAATATTGCATCATGTAGCCTTATAGTATCATATTGTGAACAAGTGAAAACACACACATATTCCTGCTCATACGTGCTGTACTTCCTGACAATGCCTAATTTGCTCACCTGCTGACACTTGCTTCTTAAGGCGTGTCTACAGACTTGACCAGTTATAACTTGTATTTTGTGTTTATTTGGAAAATAATGTAATCACTACAATTATAGCTCTATTACACAACAGATGAAATATGTACAAACAATTTTTCAAACTTCTGTTCTTTCCTTATGCTTCCACTACCCCATTAATTTTTATTTAATGTCCCCCAAATTGCACCCAAGGATTGTTCCAGCACCCCTCCATGGATGCAGATCATCTGAGGAAAGAAGGAAATGTTAATAGCCACTATGGAGGAGATTCCAGAGGGTCAAAGATAAAAATTAATCCATAAGCATTTATTAAGTGCCTGCTGTTTGCCAAGTATTGTGTCAGGAAGTGATTATACAAAGACTGAATAACCCTTATCCTCAAGGAGTTAATATTCTATGAATGGAAGGTAAGTAATACATATTTACCCATATAAAAATATATATTTGGCAGCTAGGTGGTGCAGTAGATAGAATTCTGGGCCTAAAGTCATGAAAACTCATCTTCCTGAGTTTAAATCTGGCCTCAGCAACCCTGGTATCCTGAGGCCCTGAGTTCAAATCTGGCCTCAGACACTTGACACTTAATAGTTGTGTACTCTGGTCAAGTCACTTAACCCTGCTTATCTCATTTCCTCATCTGCTGGAAAACCACTCCAGTATCTTTGCTAAGAAAACCTCACATGGAGTCAGGAACAGTCAGAGAGACCTCAAAGGGCTGAACAACAACAATAATATACATTCAATAGTATGCAACATTTAAAATTCAAAAATGCTTAATAATGTTATGCAGCAGTGAGTGCCCAGAAAGTACATTCATGTCAGCTCAAGTTGGTATAATTTCACAGTAGCATAACTTCCTCAAGGAATATTCAGTAAATTGTGTTTAGAAAGAGAGAAGATGGATGCTGTGATACAAAGTGATGCTTTTGTAACCTGATATTAACACTAGGAAAAGAGAACTAAGGATCAATAGGTAGCTCACAGTCTATAGCTGATGTGGTCAAATATCGGCTCAACTTTTTGAAAAAAGAGAAAAGAAATCAGAGCACAGTAAGGATAGAGAGCTGTTTGGGGAGGGATGATCCACAGAGAGATTTGAGAGTAGAAGGAGATTATGGTCCTACAGAGTAATGTATCACTGAAGTAGCATGAATATGGGTGATGGCCAGATCCAAATTGTGACCACCCCTGTGTGTGACTGAATCAACTGATCCATAACTATTTAAGTGTCTAGAAAGTGCACTTTCATTTCCCAACTGTGCATGACCATCCAGCTTTTTATTTGCTATCCCACTATGTTCCTTTAGACTTTTCCATCATGCCCTGAGGCATCAGGGACCTCATCATTCTATAAGATGAAATCAACCTTAGTACTCACAACTCACCAGTACCCTCTGCACCCTCAACCTTTCCAATTGGATGGTAGAGCAAAGAGTTCCTCCCAAATCCTCCAATTAAGAAAGGCACCCAGGCCAGCCATCTCTTCATTTCCTACCTGGTTGTACTCCTTTGGACTCTTCCATCACATCCACATGCCTGGTACTTCCCTCCCTCTCCTCTCTCTGATTTTCAGCTTCCTTTTGAGGATTATCTTTTCCCATTAGATTGTAAGCTCTTTTGGGGGCAATTGTTGTCTTTCACTTTTGTGTTTGCATCCACAGCAGTTAGTACAGTGACTGCCACATAGAGGTGCTTAATAAATATTTACTGACTGATTGACTGACTAGCATGGACCAGTCATTCTGCTTGGTGCTAGGGCTGTAAAAACAAGTGCAGTGAATAAAATATTGCAATTAGGGGCAGGAAGATCTGAGTTTAAATCTTACCTTAGATTGTTACTGGGCTGCTACCTTTGTGTAACAGATCACTTAACTTCTATCAGCTTCAATTCCCTCATCTGTAAAATGGGGATAATAATAGCTCCTACCTCACAGAATTCTCAGAATTACCAAAAAATGATGATGATGATGATGATGATGGTGATAATGATGATGAGGAGGATTGTTCTTGTCTAACAAAGGAAGACAATTTACACATACACATTTAAGTTAATAAGACTGAATTTAATTGTAGGCAATTAAAATTTAAAACTATACTAAGAGTTTGGGGATAGTATGTATATGGCTGTGTGTATATGTATATGTATATGTACATGCGTTATCTACATATGTATGTATGTATGTACGTGTGTGTGTGTGTGTGTGTGTGTAGGCCCCCAAATTTCTAATCCTCAAGAAAATACAGCTGAGGCAGAGCCCTGATTAGGGATCAGTTTATCAGAGACTGTTGGTCCCTAAGCATTGTGATGCAAGACCTTCCTCTCAGGAAAGGCCCCTAATGCTCAGAAGCTGATGGGTTTTATAGACTTTTCAGCTGGGAAGTCCCCTAGAACTTGGGAAGTTCCTTTAGAACCATGAAGATTCCTATAATTGGGCTGATCTTCAGAAGCATGGGAGCTCTCATGATTAGCCAAAGGCAATGTCCATCAACCATAACCACTTTGTCTGTAGGCCTTTCATAGGTCATCAGCTTCAGGCCATCAGCTACAAGTCATCAACTCCAGACTATCCCAACATGGCTTTCCACAAGCCATCAAAAAGCAGTGTTTGGCCAGCAGTATTCTAGGGGACCAAGGAAGTTTGGGTTTTTAAGCAAAAGGAGTTAAAAGTAGTAATTCACAGCAGTATATGTGTGGGGGGGGGACTTATTCCTGAAGCTTATGAACCTTATTTTAAGCAGTATATTTAGCAGTGTGTGTGTGTAAAATACACTGATAAATTCCTATAACAGGCCTAAATAATGCTGTGGGAATCTATCTAATAAATCCAATATGATTAATATAACCCTCAACACATCATGGATGAATCATAACTCTTAACATTAACTTACGTAACTAACTCAAACTAAATTCTATTCTGCTTAACTCATGAACACAATCATAGACATTAAGTCATAATGAACTAAGTAAATACTGATGAAATTAAGTAGGGATATCAAAATTATCTTTACATGAATGTTTATAGATAGATGTAAATATAGAGAGATATAGAAGAGATGGATACATGTGAACATATATAAATATGGAGAGGCATGGTTCTTTAGACATTTTATATCTCTCATTAGATAGAGGTATCTATCTGTAGATAGGTAGATATAGCTAGACATATAAAGATACATAAAAATGTAGATATAGATTTCTATGTAGATACCTATCTAAGCACAAAACTGATACAAAGGGATTTTAGAGGGAAGGCACAAACCACTTGGCAGATCATTAAAAGCTACATGTAGAAGAGGGTGGTTGAGCTCACCGTTAAAAGAATTTGGGGATTATGAAAGATAGAGAAGAGGAAGGAGCACGTTTCAGGCAGAGAGGACATTTAGTATGGACAAATGCATCAAGGCAGGAGCCATGGATGAGTAAGAGCAAGGCCAATTGGACTGGGCTTAGTATGCTTGGAAGACAATAGTGTGTAATAGACGGGGCTGGAATGGTAGCTTGGGACCCGTTGTGAAGGGTTCCTATGTACAATTTGCCTTACATTGTTCTGATAAGATTGATATGAAGGAATGCCTTTTGTGAATGATCAATTGTTAAAGAAATGGGAACTATCATCAAAGCCCATCCATCATCATCTTCCTCCTCCTCTTCTCCACCCCACTCCAGCAGTCTTATCCACATCATTTAGTAAAGCTCTGAACTCCATCTGTAGTGAAGAGAAGGAGGCAATAGAGGGGGAATGAGAGAACATTCTGAATCAGGTGGTCATTATTGACATCAGCTCCAGGTGTCTAGGAGGGTTTTATAATCATCAGAAAACCCAAAGAACTCATCTACATAATGCTTTAGGGGTTATAATGTGTTTTTCTCAAGGGAAGTCTGTAGGATAAATCCTCTGACTATTCTCAGTCCCATTGTACAAATGAGGAAGTTGGAGCTCAGAGAGTTCCAATGATTTGTCTCTGCTCATATAGATGGTATGGGGCAGATCCCCTCATTCTATGTCAACCATTCTTTTCATTTCAGCCAGACACATAGTAGGTGCTTCACAAGTGCTTGGTAGATCAGGTGATAGATCATTCCACAGTGTCTCATCTACTAGGGGACTTGTTGGTTCAATGAGACAAGAGCAACTGTCATAGATGCAATGCTAGTCTGGGAGCAGGGGGAAGTCAGAGGCTGCTAATAAAGTGGAAATTCCACATAAAGAAGTTTTAAACAGCTTCAAAGAGGGAAATCTAATCTTTGATCATATGAAAAGTAGACTCAGAGATTCATAACACAAAATGACAAAGAAATAAAAGGACATTCTCTTTCTGCTTCAACCATCTAAAAGTTATGTGCCTAAAATCTGCATGTCAGCAGGTTTCATAAAATTTTTGTAACATCAGAAAAGAGTCATGTATAAGGCCTTTCCCTGTTATACTGAATTACATGTGGAGAGATCAGCTTTTCCATTCCTGGCAGGGTCAATGTGGTCAAAATGGACCAAATGTCTTGGAAATTATTTATGGAATTCAAGAAATCTAGGCAATTATGATAATATGAAAACCTTAAGGCTCCTACTGCTCTAACAATGGGCTTCCAAACTGCCAGTCCCAACTGGAGACATATATCAACTCACATAAGAGCCAAATCCTCTCATATCTACTCTCTGCTTCCTCTCCAACCCCACCTTCACCCTATAAAATAAATTGGAATTACTAGGAGCTTCTCCAATTGAGTGTAGATCACTGGTTCAATTTTCTTGATTTGCTTAATTTCCTCTTGGCCTGGCATGACTTCACTTAGATCTGTGGCACATTCTAATTTGCAGGACTGTGATTTCCATTTATTTCCTCCACGCAAAATTTTCAATTAACAAGTTCATATTTTACTTTGATTCAAAAGTATTGGAAAGAACTTTTTTTTTTCTCACCTAGAACTAGATTTCCTGGTAATTAGTATCCTGTTACTCTCTAGTTTTCTTCCTTGCCTTGTCGTCACTAAAGGTTTTCCATCTTGACTGACTGTGTGCTCTATTGCTATGTCAAGGAATAACAAGGAAGGTCCCCAGCCAGTGGGTGACATATTTATGGGAGAACAGAAAAAAGAGTTACACATAACGAGCAACTATTAATGAGTGACAATCTGAAAAATTGGAAAGAATATCCAATACAGATCAGCTGTCCTTTAGAGTATTAGATATTAGAAGAGAGTATGGGAGTAGGAAGTCACACGTGACTTGTTGGGTTTCTTTTTTTTTTCAGGTCCTTTCAACAGATAGAAGAAAAGAAGAAAGGAAGGAAAGAAGGAAGAAAGAGAGAAAGAAAGAAAGAAAGAAAGAAAGGAAGAGGAAGAAAGAAAGAAAGAAAAAGAAAGAAAGAAAGAAAGAAAGAAAGAAAGAAAGAAAGAAAGAAAGAAAGAAAGAAAGAAAGAAAGGAAGGAAGTAAAAAGGATTTTTTTAATGCTTACTGTTTGTGTGAAGTACCAGTGCTATTCACTGGAAATGTGTATATGAGGTCACAGCCTCTGACCTTAAGGGGCTTGTGCTCTAATGAGAGAACAAAACTGGGGTGAAGGAAGTACATATTGCACAGAGATGGCTGGGAAGTGTCATGGAGGCCTGATTTGGATCAGGAAGAGAAGAAAGTTCACCTATCAGATCCCTGAATCCCAGGGGCAGTGGTAGGGTGGGAGGCACATTGGGTTTGAATACAGATGGCATAGTGTAGATAAGCCTAGGAACAGATTTAAGTAAAAAACTTGCCAAACAAAATCTGGCATCCCATAATTCTCAGTAGGGGAGGGGAGCAGAGCTCAGGGAACTCCTGGAGGGGGAATGTCTGTGCATTTACTGCATGTTCTTTCAATGAACCAAACCAGTTAAGCTTTAGCCACCACTCATGGAACACCTACTACATAGAGCTAGAGGAAGACATGAAACTTATGTAAGACATAGTACCCGCCCTCATGGATCTTACTATCTAGTTGACAGAAAGCAATGCAGTGGAAAGTTAGCTCATCTTGGAGTTTGGAATATGGCTTCAAATTGTAGCTCTGCTGCTTACTGCTTGTATGGTCTCAGCCAAGTGCTTGACTGTGTCTGGGCCTCATTCATGTCCCCTGCCAATGAAGGGCTTGCTTTAAAGTAGCCTCTGAGTTTCTTCCAGTTGTAGGTCCATGATCCTGTGGAAAGTAGACTCAGAGACTCATAACACAAAATGACAAATGGTATATGTACTAGAGTTGGACAAACCTTCACACTAATGCATGCATACTTCAGAGTGCATGTACACATGTACATTCCATGTATACATGGAGTATATGATATGGGCCATGTAGAAAATCTCTGAAGTCCCGTTGGGGAAGGGCTGTTAGTGACTAGGGAGGTCAGAGAAGGCTTTGTGGTAGAACCTCAGCACCTGGATATAACAGTGTTTCCAGCCAAATGATACCTCAAGTATATGGAATCAGGAAAAAACAAACAGACAAACAAACAAATAAACAGGCCAGCAGAGTGGTAAGCAGTCCAATTATTTGTTATGAGAAGGATGGTATGGAGCCCAGTTTTGGAAGGTCTCTACACAAAAATCTCAGGAATTTGGACTTTATCCGGTAAGAGACAGTGAACATCTTTTTTTAAGCAATGCTAAACAGGACAATTACATGGACAAGGTCTCTGTGTTAAAAATGAAACAAAACAAAACAAACAAAAAAAAACATTGTCCTGGGAACAGTGAAAAGGAGGAGCTGCATAAGAGGAACTATAGAGTTGGCGAGCCTGGTTAGGATGTTATTTGATTACCTGTGGTGTTTGGGTGTTCATGGAAAACTAATACCTCTGCTACAAGGGCTGCTATCCACTTTGGGTATCCACCTGCCACCCAACTCTCTTCTATGGCTTCAAGAAATTGGAGCATGAGCAGTGGCTACACCCCAGGAAAATGTTTTTGACGCATGGGATTAACCAGGCTGAAGGTAAGAGATGGTTCTTAAACCCATCCATGAGTTGGGGGGGGGTACCATGTGAAAACTTCCCCTGGTGGAGTGGCTGCATATGAATAGTTTGTTTCAATGGGTCATGAAAGCAGCAGATTACTTAGAGCTTGGTGAGCCATTGAAAACACCAAGGTCATCCACTGCATCCAAAGTCATTGCCAGTCATGGGAACTTTTCATCTTGCCACTGGATTGTGATGACTGTGGAAGAGAGAATGAGGCTGATGGCTTAGCTCAATACTGCCTCACTTAAATCCAATTAATGTGAATGTCAAAAAGACATTTGATTCACCTGGAGGCTAGGGTCAGGGAGGTGGTGGAGAGTTGATGATGATGATGGAAATAAATTACTAAGTTACTAATTTGAAGGATGTTGCCAGGCAACACATCATATAAATATTATATCTGTTTATTAAATGACAGAGTTGCAGAATGTTTAATTTGATGGAGCTGGGCATAATGATAGCTCATTACTGTATTCAGCATGACAAACTCACAGTAATCTTCCATGCATTTAACACCAAAATCCAGAGCTAGAATCAGCTTGGAAGTCACCTACTGAAACTTTCAGGTAAACCTGACTTTTCTCTGTATTGTATCTGAGCAACCTTCATCCTGCCTCTCCTTGTAGACTCCACCACCTTTTAAGAGGGCCCATTCATGCTGTGGATGACACTTTTATTGGGAAGGTTTTCCTTACATTGAACATAAAAATGCAACCTAATGATTAATGAAATATTTATTAAATACTTCTATTTCTAGTTTTGTCTATTTGGGTATTTTCTTTTATTTTCTGGAAAGACCAATTATTTATTTTTTAAATTTTATTGTCATGTATTGGGGTAAGATAGTTTCTAATAATATCCTTTATTTCTTGTATATTCGTCATGAATTGTCATTTTTTTCAATTTGATCATGTTGATTTGTTTTTTAGCTTTCTTCCTTTTAATCAACTTAGACAATAACTTCTTTATTTTATCATTTTGAATTTTTTTTAGATTTTTAGGCATTTGGGGTTAAGTGACTTGCCCAGGGTCACACAGCTAGTAAGTATCAAGTGTTTCATCTGATATTCTATCATTTTTAAGAGCTCACCCTTTTACTTATTATTTTTTTCTGTTTTGTCTTCAATTTTGCTAATCTCTTCTTTGACATTCAGGAGTTATATTTTGGCACTTAATATTTTTTTAATTTGATGAATTTCTAGTATTTTATTTGTACTATGTATTCATTGATAAGTTCCTTATTTTTTTCCTTAATAAAAGTGTATAGAAATATAAATTTTCCCCTAAGGACTATTTTGGCATCCTAGAATTCTGATACATGATCTCATTTTTTCATTATCTTTAAATTATCTATCATTTCCATTATTTATTAAGTAAAATACAAATTGTTTTGCATTAAGTTATTTAGTCAAGTTGAATTTTAATACTTTATCAGCTTCCCTTTATTTAACATAATTTTTATTTCATTGTGCTCAGGCAAGATTTCAATTTATTTTGGGCTGACACAGAATAAATTGGTTTCCCCAACAAGTACAGACCCATGGACACACAGACACACACACATTCACACCAGCAAACATACATACATGCGTGTATGCTCAAACACATGTGAGATATAGATGTATATACATATGTACATATATGTACACATGGATAGATAGATAGATAGATAGATAGGTAGATAGATAGATAGATAGATAGATAGATAGATAGATAGATAGATATAGATGTCTGTAATCATTATTAATCTTTGAAAAGTTGGCATGCACAGGAAAAAAATATGTATGCTTCTTTCTATTTCAATTCAATCATCACCAAATGTTTATCACAGCTATTATTTCTAAAATATTACTCAGATCTTCAACATTTCTTTTGTTGTTGTTCAATTTGTCCAGGGCTGATAAAAGACAAATTGAGTTCCCTTAAAATTATAATTTTACTTTCTACTTATTCCAGTAATTAATTAATGTAATTTTTAATGTGTTTAGATGCCATAACATTCAAGAGCATATACATCTTTTTAAAAATAAATTTGTTTTCTTTTTTACCTTTCAGAAAAATAGTTTTTCTTTTTATCTCTTGTAATTGAAACTAGTTTATTTGTTGCTTTCCTGAAAATCACAATAGCTACCCCTTCTTTTCATATGTGTGTTCAGCTGAAGAGTAATAGACTATAGTAAGAATAAGGAAATTGAAGATTTCAAAGAGTCATAAAAATGTTTATGTGATCAGGTGCAGGTGGAAGTCAGCAGAATCAGAAGAGCAATTTAGAAGTTAACATCCATAATACTTTTTTTAATGCACAATTTTGGGTACTTTGATAAACTGATAAAAAATGATGTGAGCAGAACTAGGGAAACAACTTATATAATAACAATAATACTGTAAATATAAACAGTTTTGAAAGCTAGTAGAACAATGATCAATAGAATAAGCATGCTTTAAGAGGAAAGTGTTTCCAGAAGAACAGTAATGAAATATATATAAACAGCTCCTGAGAGATGGGGGAATTAGGGGGCAAATTAAATATATGTATATGTACAGACAAATATATAAATACACACACACACGTACACACACAGCCAATAAAGGAATATTTATTTTGTCTGACTATACGTATTTGTTGTAAGCAATTTGATTTTATTCTGTTTCTATCTCTGTTTCTCTCCTCCCTTCCCCTCCCCTCCCTTCTCCTCTTCTCTCTCTCTCTCTCTCTCTCTCTCTCTCTCTCTCTCTCTCTCTCTCTCTCTCTCTCTCTCTCTCTCTCTCTTTCCTTCTCTCCTCCCTCCCCCCACAATGTAGTAGGAGGGAAAGAAAGCAGATTTTTATTAATTAAAGATATGTAAAAATAGAGGGGTTTGGTGGAGCCAAATATTTTCAAATAATTACTCCAAAAAAATTCTAAACTAGAAGAGCCCAAAAAAAGATGGAGTGAAACAGTTTTCCAGCACAAGACGCCTTAGAACATCAGCAGGAAAGGTCTGTTGCACCAAGGTGAGAGTGGAACACAGTCCAACACAGGCTTTACAGGCACAGATCTGGCCCCAGCAAACCAGGAGTAGAACTCAAAGATCACTGAAACAGTGGCAACAGTGGCAGTTTCCAAACCTCTCAGCTCACAGACAGTAAGGGGGAAGGACAACTGGTCAGAAGGATATTTACAGGGGTCCCTTTACTGGCACCAGGGGCAAGACGTTGTTGCACTGCTCATACTTGAGTCTAGACTGCAGTCCTGAGTTTTCGTCTTAGTGCAAGGAGGAGGACTAGCACACCAGAGCTTGTAGCCACAGTGGAGAGCGAACCCTGGTTACAGTTCCAGGGCAGAAAAAAATGCTTGTGGTTACTCAGACAAGTGCATAGTACTCTCCCTAGATCTCCCTAGAATATACCGACTTAGTAGAGCCAAAAACTTGCAGGTCCTCAAAATTACCTCTGAAAACAGCTACACACAAATTCTGAAGCTTGGGAGTGTGCCATTTCCACTTTAGAAACAGAGTCCCAACTTTAGCATAGAGTTAAAAGTCAAGAAATATGCTGGAAAATGAGCAAAGAGCAGAAAAAGATCCTTACTATAGAAAGTTACTATGGTGACAGGGAAGATCAAAACACAAACTGAGAACAAGACCACAAAGTCAAAATTCCTGTATCCAGAGCCTCAAAGCAAAAATGTGAATTAGCCCCAGACCACGGAAGAGCAAAGAAAGGTTTTTTTTTAAAATTAATTTATTTTGATTTATCAACAATCACTTCCATGTGCTTTTGAGTTTAAATTTTTTTCTCCCCCTTTCTCCCCACCACCCTCCCCAAGATGGTGCATAATCTGATATAGGATACATGTATACATTCCTATTAAACATATTTTCACATTAGTGATGTTGTAAATAAGAATTAGAAGCAATAGGAGGAACCACCACAAAGAGGAAACAAAACTCAACAGAAGAAAAAAATAGCAAATAGTATGCTTCGATCTGCATTCAAACTCCATAGTTCTTTCTTTGAATGTGGATAGCATTTTCCATCACAAGGCCTTTAGAGATTTCTTAGATTCTTGAATTGCTGGGAAAGGTTAAATTTATGAAAATTAGTCATTGCACAATGTGGCTCTTATTGTGTATGATGTTCTCTTAGTTCTGCTCACTTCACTCAACATCAGACCATACAAGTCTTTCCAGGTTTAAAAAAAGGATTTTAAAAATAAAGTCAGAAAAGTAGAGGAAAAATTGGTAAGAGAAACAAAAGTGAAGCAAGAAACTCATGAAAAAAAGAGTCAACAGTTTAGTTTAAAAAAAAGGCAAAAAAGTGCCAAAGAAAACAACAACTTGAAAAAAAAGAAACAAACAAAAAGATTAGGCCAAATGGTAAGAGAAGCACAACAATCCCAATGAAGAGAATACGTTGAAAAGCAAAATTGGCCAAATGGAAAACGTATGTGAAAATTCACTGAAGAGAAGAACTCCTTAAAAGTAGAATTGGCCAAATGGAAAAGAAGGTACAAAATCTCACTGAAGAAGATAATTCCTTAAAATTAGAATTTGAGAAGTGGAAGCTAATGACTCCATGAGACATCAAAAGAAAATACAACAAAAATTGTCAAAAATGAAAAAAATAGAAGAAAACATGAAATAACTCACTGGAAAAACAAGTGACTGGGAAAATAGATCCTGGATAGATAATTTGAGAATTATTGGACTACCTGATAGCTGTGATAAAAAAAAAAAAAACCTGGATATTATCTTTCAAAAAATTATCAAGTACAACTTCCCTGATATTCTAGAACAAGAGGATAAAATAGAAATTGAACAAATACACCAATCACCTCCTAAAAGAGATGCAAACATGAAAACTCCCAGTAATATCATAGCCAAATTCCAGAGCTTACAGTTCAAGGAGAAAATACTGCAAGCAGCCAAAAACAAACAGTTCAAATGTTGTGGAGCCACAGTCAGGATAACACAATACCTGGCAACTTTTACATTAAAGCTTTGGAGGACTTGGAGTATGATATTCTGGAGGGAAAAAGATCTAGGATTACAACCAAAAATCAACTACTCAGCAAATCTGAGTATAAGACTTCAGGATGAGAATGGATATTCAATAAAATAGAAGACTTTTGATCAATCCTGATGAAAAGACCAGAGCTGAATAGAAAATTTTACTTTCAAATACAAGACTCAAAAGAAACATAAAAAAGGTAGACAGGAAATAGAAATCATAAGGGATTTAATAAGTTGAAATACTTACATTCCTACATGGGAAAATGATACTTGTAACTCTTAAAAGCTTCCCCCCCCCCCATTATTAAGGCAGTTATAAGGAGTAAACATAGAAAGAACAGGTATGAGACAATGTGATGGTATAACTATCTGAAAAAATAAAATTAAGAGGTGAGAAAGAAGAATGCATTGGGAGAAGGGGAAAGGGAGAATTGGAATGGGATAAATTATCTGACACAAAAGAAGCCCTAAAGAGATGTTATAGTAAAGGGGGGAATGCAGGGGAGTGGGGGGGGTAGCACATGGACTTCTCATTGGAATTGGCTCAAAGAGAGAATAGCAGACACACTTTGTTAGTGTAGAAATCTATCTTACCATGCAGAAAAGTAGGAGGGGAAGGGGATGAGAGAAGGAGGGTGAGCTGATAAAAGGAAGGGTAGGATTAATGGAGTCTAGAACCAGAGGGTAAAATAGTCACTGAAAGAATACACTGATAACTCAAAGGAATATACCAGCCAAATTTCAGAGCTCCTAGGTCAAGGAGAAAATACTACGAGCAGCCAGAAAGAAAAAAAAATATCATGGAGCCACAGTCAGGATTACACAGGAATTAGCAGATTCTTCATTAAAAGATTCAATGGCTTGGGATATGATATTCTGTAAGGCAAAGGAGCTTGGATTCAAAATACTACTCAGCAAAACTGAGCATAATATTTCAGAGAGAGAGGGGGAGAGAGAGAATGTAGGCGTAAGTTGACTTTTATGTGATGTTGCAAAAATAATTAATGGGTGAAATAAAAACTGAGAATGATGCAAGAAAATCATGAAAAACAAATCAACAGTTTGGTAAAGGAGATGCCAAACAATGCTGAAGATAACAGCCTAACCCAAATGACAAAAGAGGTCCAAAAAGCCAGCGAGAAGAAGAATGCCTTCAAAAGCAAAATTGGCCAAATGGAAAAGGAAGTCCAAAAGGTTACTGAAGAAAATACTTCCTTAAAAATTAGAATGGAATAAATGGAAGCTAGTGACTTTATGAGAAATCAAGGCACTGTAAAACAAAACCAAAAGAATGTAAACATAGAAGACAATGTGAAATATTTCACCTGAAAAACAACTGACCTGGAAAATAGACCCAGGAGAGATAATTTAAAAATTATTGGATCATCTGAAAGCCATGATCAAAAAAAGAACCTAGACATCATCTTTCAAGAAATTATCAAGGAAAACTGCCCTGATATTGTAGAACCAGAGGGTAAAATAGAAATTTAAAGAATCCACCAGTCACCTCCTGAAAGAGATGACCAAAGGAAAACTTTTAGGAATATTGTAGCCAAATTCCAGAATTCCTAGGTCAAGAAGAAAATATTTCAGGCAGCCAGAAAAAAAAAACACAATGAGGATAACACAAAATTTAACAGCTTCTATATTAAGGGACCAGAGGGCTTGGAATATAGTATTCTTGAGGTCAAAGGACATAGGATGAGAGCAAAGAATAACCTACCTAGCAAAACTGAGTATAATCCTTCAGGGAAAAAATGGACATTCAATAAAATATGGGACTTTCAAGCATTCTTGATGAAAAGATCAGAGCTGAATAGAAAATGTGACTTTCAAATACAAGACTCAGGAGAAGTATGAAGAGGTAAACAGGAAAGAGGTATCATGAGGGACTTGTAAGGTTGAACTGTTGATGATATTTGTAACTCATGAGACCTTTGTCAGTATTAGGGTAGTTGAAAGGGAAAAAAAAAAAAAATATATATATATATATATATATATATATATATATATATATATATATATATATATATATATATATATATATATATATATATATATGGAGAGGTGGGGGCACAGGGTGAGTTGAAGGTGAAGGAGTAATATCTGCAGAACAAATTTAAGAGGTGAGAGAGGATTATACTGGAAGAAGGAGAAAGGGAGAGCTAGAATGTGGTAAATTATCTCACATAAAACACACAAGAAAAGGCTTTTATAGTGGAGGGAATGCAGGGGAAGGTGAGAGGGGAAGAGTGAATCTTATCCTAATTCAATTTGGCTTCAGGAGGGAATAACATATACACTCAATTGGGTATGGAAATTTATCTTACCCTACAGGAAAATGAGGTGGAAGTGGATAAGAGAGCAGGGATTTGATAGAGGGGGGGACAGATTGGGAGAGGGGTAATCAGAAGCAAACACTTCTGAAGAGGGACAGGGTCAAAAGACAGAATAGAATAAATGGGGTTCCAGGACAGGATAAAGGTAAATATCATCAGTTTTTCACAATGTGACTACTGTGGGAGTGTTTTGCATGACTACACATGTATGAATTGTATTGAGTTGCTTGCCTTCTCAATGAGGGTGGTTAGGGAGGGGAGAAGGGGAAAAATATTGGAACCCGAAATTTTGAAAACAAATGTTAAAAATTGTTTTCACATGCAACTGGGAAACAAGATATACAGGTAATAAGGTATAGAAATCTACCCTGCCCTACAGGAAAATAGAAAAGGAATGGGATAAGAGGGGGGGGCAAATGGAAGGGAGGGCAGATTAGGGGAAGTGGTATTCAGAATGCACACCATATTAGGGTGGAGGGAGGGACAAGATGGGGCAAAAATTTGGAACTCAAATTCATGTGGAAGTGAATGTTAAAAACTAAAAATAAATAAATTAGTGAAAAAAGAATTTTTTAAAAAAGGCAATATAAACAAAAAGAATAGTATGGCAGAAACTGGGTATAGACCAACAACTTACACAATATATGAAGATAAGGTGAAAATAGGTACATGATTTAGACATAAAGGGTGATACCATAAGCAAATTAGGAGAGGAAGGGATAGTTTACTTTTCAGATATATGGAGAAGGGAAAATAAAAATATGATCAAACAAGAGATAGAAAACATTATGAGATGCAAAATGGATTATTTTGATTACATTATATTAAAAAGTTTTGCACAAGCAAAGACAATGCAACCATGATTAGAAGGGAAGCAGAAAGCTTGGAAACAATTTTTACTGCCAGTGTTTCTGACAAAAACTTCATTTCTAAAATATATAAAGAACTGAGTCAAATGTATAAGAATATAATTCATTCCCCAAATGATAAATGGTCAAAGGACATGAACAAGTAGTTTTCAGACAAAGAAATTAAAGCTATCTATGGTCATGTGAAAAATACTCTAAATCACCATTGATTAGAGAAATGAAAATTAAAACAACTCTTTACCACCTCACACCTATTTGATGCATTAATATGAAAAAAAGGAAAATGATAAATGTTGGAGAAGAGGTGGGAAAATTGGGACACCTGAATTGCTGGTGGAGTTGTTAACTTATACAACCATTCTGGAGAGCAGTTTGGAGCTATGCCCAAAAGGCTACAAAATTGTGAATACCCTTTGATCCAGCAACACCTCTACTAGTTCTGTATCCTCATCAGATCATAAAAATGGAAAAAGGAGCCATACATACAAAGATATTGATAGCACCTATTTTTGTGGTGTCCAAGAGTTGGAAATTAAAGGGATGCCCATTAATTAGGGAATGAATGAAAAAAGTTGTAATACCTGTATGTGATGGAATACTATTGTGATATAAAAAATGATGAGCAGGTGGATTTCAGAAAAATCTGGAAAGACTTACATGAAGTGATGCTGAGTGAAGTAAGTAGAACCAGGAGAACATTGTACATAGTAGTAGCAAAATTGTGTGATAATCAACTTTGATAGACTTAGATCTCAGCAGTACAATGATCTAGACAATTCCAAAACACTCATGATGGAAAATTCTATCCACATCTAGAGAAAGAACTATGGAGTCTGAATGCAATTAGAAGCACACTATTTTCTTTTTCTCTTTTTTTCTTTTTAGTGTTTTTTTTTTACTTTTGTTCTGGTTCTTCTTTCATGCCATGACAAATGTGGAATTATATGTAATATGATTGTACATGTTTATATCAGATTGCTTGCCATCTCAGGTAGAGAGGGAGAAAAAAATTTGGAACTCAGAATCTGATAAAAGTGAATGCTTCAAAGTATCTTCAAATATAGTTGGAAAAAATACTATTAAGTGTTCAGAAAAAAGAAAGAAATGATGAGCACGATGCTCTCAGAAAAACCTTGAAACAGTTACAAGAAGTGATGCGCAGTGAAATAAACAGAACCAGGAAAACATTGTGCACAATAACAGAAATATTGTTTGATGATCTACTGTGAATAACTTAGCTATTCTCAGCAAAATCATGATTTAAGACAATTCTTTTTAATTTTCTGTTAATTTATTTATTTTTAGTTTTCAACATTCAATTCCACAAGATTTTGAACTCCAAATTTTCTCCCCATCTATCCCTTTCCCCACCCCAAGATGGAGTGCATTCTGAATACATCTTCCCCTAATCTGCATTTTCTTCTCTTATCCCCTTCCCGTTCTATTTTCTCATACGGTAGGATGATTTAAGACAATTCTAAAGCACTTATGAGGAAAGGTGCTGTCTATCTCTAGAGAAAGAACTTGTAGAGGTTGAATGCAGATCAAAGATACTTTTTCTTTACTTCATTTTTCTATTTTTTATCTGCATTTTCTCTCACAGCATGACTTACATGGAAATGTGTTTTACATGACTACACATATATAAACTATGTCAAAGTGCTTACTTACTCAGTGGGAAGGGTAGGGAGGGAGAGAATTTAGAACTCAAAATTTGAAAAGAAAAAGATGTCAAAATTGCTTTTACATGCAATTGGGAAAAATTTAAAAAATAAAAATATAGAAGGGTTGGAAGTGCTACAGATTTGGACTGATGTGTACACTTTCAGATGAGGTTATTGTATTTTTAATTTTGTGTAATTATTTTACTTTATTGCAAGAGAGCTGTCATAGAGTTTGGATGATCTAGAAATGTTTGTGACACAAAAACATATGAGCAAAACTTTGTTTTAAAAGAATATTAAATACTTACTATCTACAAAGCACTGGGCTATAAGCTCAGATTACTCTCGTTATTCCTATCTCAGCTTTATGGAACCAAGCCCACTGATATTTATAAAAGTTCTTCAAATTAATGAAGACAGATATAATGTCAGTCCATCTTTAATTCTCCTCCAACAAATCCTCATGAGGCATTCTCTTAAGACCATACCGTGCCTTCTGGATTCTATTGGAGTATTTCCCAAGATGCCTAGAATTAGTTCCAACATTCTAATTTGTACTGACTGGAAGAGAGGCTGGTAGGATGACCACATATGCAAAGGTAGCCTCTAATCTTCAGCTCAAGTAATTCAAGGTTCCTTCTGTTTTCTTGAGAGTGGGGACATTGTCATTTGTATCTTTGGTTTCCCATCACTTAGCACAGTTCCTGACATATAGTACATGGGAATGAATGCTTATTCATTGATTGATTGACTGCTACATCATGATATTAACTTATGCTGACCTTTAATATCCACTAACCCCCCACCCAGGTCTTTATGCGCCAAAATGCCATTTAGCTATATTCCGCTGATTTTTGTCTGGTGAAATTGATTTGTCCAACTCAAGTGTCAGATCCTGACTTGGTCTCATATTTCTCGGTGTGGCCCACAAAAGCTTGTGGATCTGTGTTTCAAGTCATACTTTCACAATGAGGATCAGTACCCAGAACAAGGCTACATTTCCCCTTTAAGAGTGTAGGGGCTCACCTAAGGAATCAAGTGTGATTCCCTAATGCCACCAGCTTGAGTTTGAACTATGTCCCCATATGAATAGTGAATACATGTAAAATGAATACAAGGTAGTTTGAGTAAAGGATGTGAAAGCATCATCAGGGAATAAGAAAGTTTTCATGATGAGGGGGGCCCTCAAGGTCACTCTTGAAGGAAACCAAGGACTACACTGGACAGAAGCTATGCACCATTCTTAGAGTTTTCAAAGACAGAGATAGAAATGGGGAGTGAATAACAGGGTGGAAGGGAGGGTTACATGGTCCCTCAAATTGCAGAGTCATGTCTTCTGTCTTCTCCACACATGGTCTCTGGTGTTCTGATTTGGAGGGTGGAGTGGGTGTAGTGGTGACGAGCAGAATACAGTGAAGAGCAGTGGATATGGCTAGAGTTAGATGTAAGGTTCTTTCTATGCTAATGCATGCTTATCCTGACTCATTTCTACCTGCCTCACACAGATTCCCAACCCCACACTCAAGACCAAGCCACACCCACTTTATAATAGTCCTTTTTACACTCCTCTCATACTCCAGTGAACCTTTGTACTACTGCCTGGACGGTCATTCTAACACATAAAATAATCGTGCTGCAATTGTACTATTTTTCCCCCAGAGGCTCCCTGTTACCTTCCAAATTCATTTTAATGTCTTTGCCTGGCAGTCAGGGCCTGCTATCACCTGGATATAGCCTACTTTCCAGCCTTGTCTCCTGTCTCCTGCCCACTGTGCCAGGGACTTTGACTGACTCGCTATCTGATGACCACATACTACTCATAAGTAACGCTATGCTCTTCCTCACATTATGCAACATGAACTCAACAGTCAATTATTAAGCTCCTACTGTATTCAAAGTACTGTGCTCAGAATGGAGCAAATTCTAGCCTGTCAAAAGTTGTCTTGGAATTACACACACACCCACACACCCACACACATGCACACAAATACATACACACACACACACACATACATATATTTGTATAACTGTATAATATGTGATTTTGCACCCAATATACACATATACATATTTATATATGTATGTGTACATATAATATGTGTATATTAGATGCAAAATACTACTATTAATATATTACTATATTATGCACTGGATTATGCCATAATATTTATGACGAATGCAACATTAGCCTTCTCATGGTAGGCAGCTATGAGCTTTCTAGATTTGTATGTTTGAGAAAAATGAAGTCCCTCAATACAATGGGCCTAGAGTCAGGAATATTTGAGTTCAAATCCAGTCTCAGACATTCCCTTAGCTGTTGACCCTGAGCAAGTCATTTCATTTCTGTTTGCCTCAGCTTCCTCATCTGCAAAATGGGGATAATAATAGTACTTACCTCCAGAGTTGTTGTAAAGATCCAATGAGATAATTGTAAAGCCTTTAGCACAGTGCTTGAAACATTAAATGCTACAGAAATGTTAGTTATTAGCTAGCTATTATTATTTGAGGGGATGGGCTGAGTATGTGATTTTATTTTTTAAATGTCAATTGATTGGAATTCATGGTCCAAAAAATGTTGCTAAAAATTATTCATCCATGTAGTTTTCCTTTGAATGATTCTAGATCTTGATTAGGAGACAGAGCAATGTTCAGGGTCTGGACACAATTTAACACCATGATATTCACAAATCTGAGCATCTGGAAGACCTCCCCATCTCTAGGGTTAGTCATTTGGCCTTTCCACTGGGCATCCTCCATGACAAAAGCAAACACTTTCTGTATGTGTTCATCCCCTTCATGTTATCTTGGTGCAGCTATGCAGCACATTGGACAGAGCTCTAGCTCCAGCGTCAAGAAGATCTCAATTCAAATCCAGCTCAGACACTTAATAGCTACGGGACCCTGGGAAAGTCACTCTAATTCTGTCTGCTTCAGTTTCCTCATCTCTAAAATGGGGATGAGACAATATTCTTAAAGCACTTTGTAAAACTTAAAACATTGTATAAACACCAGATATTAGTAATAATATTAAGAAGAATAAGGTCATTGAACAAAGTTCTCTGTTGTTACATCTTTTGAGGAATCATGTAGGATTTCACTTTGTACATGGGGGACACCTAGATAGAAGGAAGCTTTGAAGTCAATGTTTCCCTCTGCCAAATCAAATGTTTTTGTATTCTTTTCAACCAGTTTTAATCACAGCAGGATTTCTACAAAAAAAAAATAGCTTATGAGCATGCCTTAGGGTGAACCACAGGGTTTCCAGAATCCTTATCATCTGGCAAAGAGAAGATTCCATGGCTGATTTGCTTACATGGGTATTATTTAAGGACACAGAAATAGAGTAACATATTCCAGGAAAAGATGGCCCCAAGGAGGCACATCGCCTCTGTAGTGTAAGCCAGACTGTGGAGGTCAAACTGGCTGTCAAAAGGATAGATTCCATGGCCTTTGGTATGGCTGTGGGAAAAGAGGAACCCACTTCTTTTGGAAGCCAGTGGGACACAGCTTTGGTTGAGTTTTTAGACAAAGGAACTTATGAGCAGACTTGTCTCCACCTCAGACCAATTCAGGTTACGATTATTTCATCAGAAGTTTTCTCCATTATAGCTTCAAGTATTGGGTCTGTTTTGGGCAGTGATGATGAGTAGGGAATGGGAAGCTGTCAGTTGTAATGCTTCTTAACCTGCATATATTTCTACGGCAGAAAGTCAGCCCGGAAAATCATACCTTCTGTACATCCAGTCTTTTTCTTTCCTTTATCATCCCAGGGAACTGGCTGGTATAGTGAAGCAATAGAACATTTGGCAAGCTTTGGGTGTTTTTCAACTTTGATCAAGATGGTGGTTCCTCTCAGTCCTCTCTATACTCCCTGTTTACCCATTCGTCTTCCCACCTTTACCTGGCACTAACATCTAGTAAGAGTGGAGACTGGGATCTTTAATCTTATAAGAATATGATGGAAAGAGCATTGAGTGGGGAGAGTGCTTCTGCAACACCATTTATTTTCATCAAAAGCATAGGGGAGCATGATTTCTGATTTTACACACACACACACACACACACACACACACACACACACAGACACACATACACATGCGCACACACACACACACACATGCACGTGTGCACACACACACACACACACACACACACAAGCTAACACCCTCAGGGTTATTCTATTCAACACCAAAAACTTTTCCTTCTTTTTCTACCTGTGAAAGGAGTTGCCTTTTGCTTGACCAATGAAAGGGGGGGGGGATTTCTTGTGTCACAATTCTTTTCTTTGCTTTGGAAAAAAAAAAGAAACAAAGAAACAAACAGTGTGAGTGAGGCACCCAATGCTCTGGACCCTTGTTATCTAGCTTAATTTGGGGAAAATGTTGGATGGAAGGCTTTGGAAGCTGGTTGGAACCTTAGAAATCAGCTCATATGGCTCCTTCACTTTGTAGACAATAAAAACAAGGTTAAGAGAGAGAAAGAACTCACTTGAAGTTATACTGATGGCATGTGGAAGAAAGGGGATTGGAATCAGGTCATTTGATTCCAAATCCAATTCTACTTTATGGCTCAAAAGTGCTTGGTTTTTAGGAAGTTTTCTTTTGGTTAAGTTAATATTTTAAAAAATGAAGTAAAGAAACTAGGTGGGGTTTGGCGGCGCAACAGCATAGTGGATTGCATATTGACTCCCCCATTAAACTGTGAACTCCTTGAGGACAAGAACTGGTTTTATCTTTCTTTGTATCTCCAGTCCTAAGCACAATGCCTGGAACATGGTAAATGAGTAACGTGCTTGTTGACTGACAACAGCCTAACAACCCTTAAATACCACGTTAAAAAAGCAGAGAAAGGGCGCAAAGTGTTCAGAAATTGTCTTGTCCCTAAGTGAAAAAAAAATTGCTGGAATTGAGGGGATTAAGACAGCAAGTGGTTAATTGTGGGAGTTGAGTTAGCCACATAGACTCTATCTTGTGACTCAGTTCTGGAGCTAGCTCAGTTCCCTTTCTATTCAATTATAGGTCTAGTCCATTTTTCGTATTGTAAGAAAACTTTATTTAGTTGTTGGAATTAGAAGAAAACATTATTGCATTGTTTAAACCTAGCCCTAAATGGCTGGGAAGCTGAAGCAGCTCTCCTTGCTGCTTCAAGACCCTTAACCAAGAACCTTGAGTATACTGACCAAAAACCTGGTCAGATTCAAAGACTGATCCAAGGAGTTTTCTTGCAATTGTACATTTCCAGTAACCCTTATGTCTTGTCTGAAAGCTGGCCCTGTACTGATCAATCAGTTACTGTTTCTGTATTCCTTTGATTGTTTACAGGCACCTGGGGAAAATGGGGTACTCTGTTTCTGAGTTCAGAGAATTGTACCTTTTCAACTTCCCCCGCCCAACTTAGAAAGTCCCTAATCTTTCTTCCAATTAGAATGAGTTGCCCAATGTATTACCCAATGTATTGTTCCTTTACTTAGCCTTATTTCATTAATAGTTTTAATGTATAAACATCTGTCTCCTCCTATATTCAGGGTCCAGGCCTAAACTGAGGAAGTCTGGTCCTAGTTTGGTGGACAATTGGCATGCGCTACTTAATAAATCAATATGCTCAGAAGATTGAACCTTCACTTCCTTGCTCATTTCATCTTTCACCCACCACATAAGTCACAAAGAAACGTTCATGTTCTGTCTCAACTTGGTTGTCAGAATAGGGATAAAGACTGCCCCTTTGCCCACCTTTGTGTTCATTCTTGTTGGGATCCTCACACCCTATGTAGTTTTGACCTGAGTGGCAACATATCTCTTTGGAAAAGTCATATGTAGTGGAAAGGACCTCAGGCTTAGAGCCAAAAAGTTTTGGATTCAAATCCTTTCTCAGACATAAATTATGTTATGAAACTGGGCAAGTCACTGAACTTCTCTATGATTCAGTTCTCTTTCCTTTAAAATGGGGGGATTAGATTCAACTATCTTTGATATCCCGGAAAACAAAATCTATGATCCTATGATATTACTGACCAGAGAACCAACAAATCCTGGGTACGTTTGAGGAATGTCACTGATATCTCAGGGAGAATCCAGAGGAAGTTGGCTAGGATAGTGAAGGGCCTTTAATTTATGATATCTGGGGATATTTGGAAAGAACATGGGCTGTTTACCCTGGAAAAGAAAGTATTGGAGGGGCGTGAGTTGGAGGAGGGAGGCACACAGGGTGGTGGTGGTTGGTGGGCAGTGAGAGTTAGGCTTTGTTGTACACTTGAGAAGAGCTTTCCAATGTTTGAAGGGGTATTAGACAGAGGAGTCTTAGGACAGATCAACTTGGTCCAAGGATTTAGAACATGGAGAGATAACAGGAGGTTGTAAAGAGGCTGACAGCTTAGCTGAGGAGCTGATCTTGTCAGCAAAGCACATGCTGTTGACTTTTCTGATGGATCCTGAGTACACCATCATAATAATAAGATTGAAAACTTCTTTGCCAACCAAGTGCAGTGCACACATCTGGGAAATTGGTCAACATTTTCTTTAACTCACCAGCCTCTAAACACAAAGTATGAGCCTAAAGAAGCCACTTCAGGTCCTCCCAAGCTAGTGTTCTTTGCCTTCAGATTTGCGAGCCTCCTTGTCATGGAGCCCAAATATCCTAATTTATTAGATCACTGGGTGAAGAATAAGGAAACCTGGCTCCTCGGTTCTGGTATCAGTTCTGCTGGAACCCACCCTTTCCAGAACGAAGGTTCAGGGGTCAACCCAACCTCCTGGCAATCAAAGGAGCACATCTAGCAGGAAGTGCTATAAAGTGGAAAGCCATATGGTCTGGGTTCAAGTCCCGGCTCAGCCACTTCTTCCCACTGTGAAGCCATTTCATCAGGGGCTGCATGTTGGATTTGGGCCCCAATCCCAGCTGTGCCACCTTAGACAACAAGTGAAAGCTTCTGGATCTAGTCAGAGGATGTGGATTTGAATTTTGACTGTCACTTCATATCTGCGTGACCATGGCCAAGTCACTTATATCCTCTGAGCCTCATTTTCCTTAAATATTAAATGAGGCATTTGTCCCTAAATGGATGAGCCTGGGATTTCCAAGTACCCTTCCACCTCTGACATCCTGGTTTCCATTCTGTTTTGTACTAACAATATACTAACAATGGTGGGACAAAGCAACGGGTTTGCTGTTTACTGGAAAAGGCCAGGGTGCTTTTGAATTGACCAAAATAACCGCCAGAGTAGAGGTGTAACGGATAGACTGCAGGGCTGGAGTCAGGAAGACGTGAATTCAAATCTGACCTCAGGTATTTACTAGCTATATGACCCTGGGCAAGTCACTTAACCCTGTTTGCCTCAGTTTCCTCACAGGTACAATGAGCTGGAGAAGGAAATGATAAACCACTCCAGGATCTTTGCCAAGAAAACCCCCAAAGGGGTCACAAAGTGTCAGACATGACTGAAAGGACTGAACAACAAAAAGTGTAAATATTAGAAAAAATCCTGGAATCTTATCACGGTCTGCAGCACTAGATTCTTAAAGACCAAAGCTTCAGTAGACTCAACAAACACCACTGTCAATTCCCTCAAGACCTGAGCACACCTTCCCAGCTCTCTGTTTAAGACTCCAGTCTGTAGGAATGTTTACTTCAGATTCCTGTATCTACCCTAATGAAATCCTGAGACTAAGTATGGGGCTCAGTGTTGAGAGTTCAGAAGCAGTCAACCAGCTCCCATCCTCTAATTTGAACCACCCTGACTTTTCTTAATCACTGGAAAGACAGATTCACGTGTGGAGATCCACTCTGTGGCTTGCCTGAAAATCCGCCTCTCTCAATGACTTCTCAAGCTAATCGTATGAGCTCATTTTACATGGCCGTTGCTGCTCATTTCCAGGGCCGATCATATCCTTTTATTGAAGCAACAAGGCCAAAACAAAGTGGGCTTTAGCTTAAGTCAGCATAAGGAGGCTTTGTATGATAAGGATCTTCATTATTCACCTTCATCAGCAGAGGCTGAGGGACCAGCCAGAACCTGTGGCAAAATGTTCTGAACAAAGTCTCTTCTTCATCCCTTCACTTTTCCAACCTTATCCATTCCAAACAATACAATTTTCATGAGATCCTGTGCTAAGGGATTTCCTAGACATGACTCCAGAATGAGAGCCAGGGAGGCGAAGCTTCAGAAGGGCAAATTGTGACTCAGCATACAGAAGAATGTATTAGCAATTTGAGCTGAAATTTGAAGATGGCACATCCTGCTCCTGAAATAGTGAGTTTTCTGTTTCTTGATATATTCTGGAAGATGGTTATAAGGAATGATATAGCAAGTATTTAGATATCATTCTAGGGGTTGCATTAGATAACCTTCATGTGCCCTTCCAATCCTATGATCCATGTAAGTGAACTGGAGGGACAAATAAAAGGGGAAAAGGAAGCACTTCCCTGTTTCCCAGCCCACCCCAGGTACTAGTAACTTCTATATATACTTTGTGTAAGTCCCATCTGCACTTGGCTCTTTCCATTTTGCCCCCCCTTGAGGGCAGGGAATGTGTTTGGCTTTCCTGGTACTGAGTAGAATGCCTGGCACAGACTGAACTTTCAATAAATGTTTGTTGACTAACATGACAAAATTCACAACTGGAATAGAATTATGAAAGCTACTTTTATGTAGCTTCTAGAATAGGTTGTTGGGAGGCTCCAGTGACATAATGGATGCAAAGTATTCTGCAACCTCTAAAGTGCCAGAGGAATGCTAGGGTTGGAGGTGGTGGTCTTTCCATCCTGCAGTCGCTGGGCCTCCAGCCTAGAGATGATCTTGTTCCCTGAGCCTTCAATTCCCCTTCCCTCCTCCTGAGGTCAGGCAATGTTTCTAGAGAATAGAGGTGCCTGACAGTCAATTTGTAACTAATAGGTTCTTTTCCTTGAAGAAGGAAATGGCGAACTATTACGGTATCTTTACAAGGAAAACCCCAAATGTGTTCCAACTGAAATGACTGAACAACAACAGCAAATCTTTATATATGTGTGTATATATATATTCACATACATACAGATATGTGCACGTGCACACACATACATATATTACATATTTGTATACACCCACACACACATACATACATACATACATACATGCATACATACATGTACACTCATGTACACGTGCCTCCACAATACTTTTAAATTTAATATGAAGTATTATTACCACTTCCTTAATCTAGATAATCAATAAAACAGTGAATCAAGACCTGACTTGTGGCAAATTCTCAGGTATAAATGTTTACACAGAAACTTTAGCAATGGGCTCTTGCAGGTAGATTAGAGGTGGCCCAGTACCCTGTTCCCCACCCCACCCTTCTTCTAAATATTGTCCTCTATCTGTTTTTACTTTCATAGCCAAGCTCCAAAACACAGTAATTTCATTCCCTTGCCTTCATTCCCCACTTACTTCCCTAGTCCTTTCAACTCTCCTAGGTTTAAAAGAGTCATCTTGATTTTTCATTTATCCTTACCCCAATATCCAATCAGGCCTAAAGACTTCTTTGTTTGGCTCCCAAAAGTCTCTTACATCCATCCCCTTCTGTCCACCCACAACAGCATCCCAGGTCAGCAATACCTCTTACCTGAATTCTTGGACCATGGTTTAAATGGCCACCCAACTACCAGGATCTCTCCTCTCCAATATGTGCTTCATAAGATCACCAAATCAATCTTTGTAAAGTCAAAGTCTGCCCTTGTCAGCCCACTCCACACACAGCTTCAGGGGCATTTCTGTTCCTGGCTCTGCCTCTGATTTTCCAACCTTCAATGTCATGCTCTGGCTTCAGTCATACTTTGGAATCTCTCTCTTTATGTGGAGCCTCCTCAGGCTGGAGCATCGCTCCTTCCTTGTCACTGCTTCCCCTTGGAATATTCCTCTGCTGTGCTGGTCAACTTCTGCCTTCTTTAGTTAGTGGGTCCTTTGCTTTGGATGGCATACCACTATGATTTAGTGGAATGGTCTACCTAGATTTCCATTTCATTTAGTTCCTGTGGCCATTGAAACAACTTTCCAGATTTGAACACCATCCCCCACTCAAGGAAGGCAAGACTGTCTTTTTGATTGTATTTGTATCCCCAGCACTTAGCATAGTGCTTGACAAATAACCAGTACTCAATAAATGATGGTTGCCTTGCCTCGTCTTTTGCTTGGGGGAAAAAATGCATTCTCTTCTGTAGGCCTGTAAAGACCTCCTGGCTCCAGCTGATCTAGCCGTGCTTACTGTGCATTCTTCAGGAACTCTGCACAAAAATCCAATGGTACTGTGCACAGTTCCCTCCATTTCCCACCTCCATGCAATAAGACAGGCTGACCCTCTTCCCAGTAATACACCACCCTCTGCCCTCTGCTGCTTAGAATATCGAACTTCCTGTAAGGCTCAACACCTAAAACATCTCTGAGAGAATCCTTTGTGCATCTCCTCAGGTCTCAGCACTTTCTCCCTTTCCCTCAGATTATCAAATGCAAATGGATTTTTATATTACCCCTCCCTGCTCAGCCACAGGAGAATGTGAGAATATTTGTTGTTGTGACTCTTGCTTTCAGCAATGGGCCTACTGACTCCTCTCGGTGGATGCTGCCTTTGTTGAGAGATGCCGTGATTTGTGAGACCTTCCTTTTTGGGGGTGTGGTTTTGCTCCCTAATGTCCCCAATCATCTTCTGTCATCAGATAGTTATTACATACTTACTATGGGCCAGGCCTGGAGTTAGTCATGGAGAGTACAAAGACAAAAAAGGGAAAAAAAAGATTCTGCCCTTGAGGATTGAAAGAATGAATGAATAAGAAATCATTAGGCACTTAGCATGTGTGAAACATTCTGCTATGACATAGCCATACACAGATACTGCCACGAAGGAGCTTACATTCTAATAACAAGAGAAGAGCTTTGATTCTGAAAGTGATGATAAGGTTGTGAGTAGAGACACAGGAGAGTAGAAACCCTAATTCCAGAAACAATAACCATGGACTGAATCTTGGTTCCATTACTGGAGGGTGATGGGAAGGTTGCATGCTTGTGTAGCAGCATGGTTGTTGTCAAAGTTGTTGAGCAGATGTCTAGCAAGGAGTGAAGAGAAGCATGGTTGGAACTGCCTAAAATTAGTGAGTCAGGAGAAGTGGACACCAATGGCAAGGGGAGTGGGGGAGGCCTGGAGAGCAGAAATTGTGGTAAGGAAAGGCTTAAAAGCTCAGCTCAGGATTTCTTGGCCTGGTGGTAAAGAGGTTACAGAAACTGTGGCTGAAGATTCTCAGAGGATGGTTGGGGGGAGAAAGAACTCCATGCATATTCCCCCTGGGATGATATATGTTTTCTGCTGGATGGATGAGGGTGTTTGAGGGGTCTGACACATGACTCTACCCAAAAACATAATGAGGGATGGATAGGAGCCAGAGAGCTCCCAGGCAAAGGCTCTAGGAATGATTGAGGAGGGAGAGAAGGCTGCTCACGCAGGTAACTGAGCTGCCTGGCTGGTGGATCTTTAATTAATGTGTGGTGAATTAAACTCATCATGAACTCAAAGGCTGAACACCAGGAAATCCTGTTTTTCCTTAAGAGATGACAATGGAATCTAAAGGTTTCGTTTGTATATTTCTATCTTCTATGTCATATGATCACTCACTCAATTGATAAGTTGACAATAACAGCAATAAGCTATAATCAATAAGGCAATGATCATTTATGAATCACCTACTACATATCAGGCACATTGGGGGATAAAAAGAAAGGCCTAGGTTTAAGGAGCTCACAGCCTAAAGGAGAGACAACATGCAAACAACCAATCGCAAACAAACTATGAGCAGGATGGAGAGGAGCTAATCTCAGGGGGAAGGCACTAGAAGGAAGGGCATTGGGAAAGAATTCTTGCAGAAGGAGGGATTTCAATACAACATTGCCCCTGAAGTCAGGAGGACCTGAGTTCAAATCTGACCTCAGACCAAACACTCGGCACTTAGTAGCTGTGTGACCCTGGGCAAGTCATTTAACCCCAATTGCCAAAAACAAAAAAAGAAAAAGGAGGAGGATTTCAGTTGAGACCAGAAGGAAGCCATTTAGGTCCAAGTGTACTAATAACCCTGAGTATTCAAAGACCGAGAAGAAATAATCCCTATCCCAGGCCACGATGTACATGGTGTGTGTGTGTGTGTGTGTGTGTGTGTGTCTACAGACAAAATAAACATGGGGGAGTTTAGGGAGGAAGAGGGAGTGGCTTCACTTACTGACAGTGCTTGAGCACAGAGGTTTGAAAACAGTCAAGGATTCTGTGAGTGAAGTCAAGAGGAAGAAGAGAGCATTTCTGGAATGGCTTTAGCCAGTGCAAAGAAAAAGTGGCAGGAGATTAAGCAATGTAGGAAGGCCAGTAGGGCTAACCCCAAGAATTTGGGCACATCTATCCCTACACATGGAGATCTGTATCCTGGGGACCTCAGGACTTTCATGAGAGTAAGGCCTAAGAACTTTGTTTTTTAGTGAATACGGAGTTTTCCAACCATTTCTCTTTCCATTTTCAGTCTAAGTTATTTACGTTATCAGCAAATGATGTTACCTAGTCATCTAAGTCATTAACAAATGTATTGAAACATTCTTATCCCGGCACTACTCCTGGGCTATCCAGGCTCTGATCTTTCACTAGATTAAGAATCTGCCACAGTAAAAAGTGGCTATTCTGAAATGTCAGGCCAGACAAGTGGTAGACACTCTACCAATTTTTGTTGTTGTTGTTGTTTTTAGTTTGCTCAAGGACCACGGTGCAGGCATCCTAACTTAAGCCCGTCTCCTCATCAGGCTGGTCTCCCCTGAAGGTTAGGGTTCCTAGTTTGTCCAGGCTTTCAATGTACCAGCCATAAGGCATCCTCAGGTGCCCTCAGGCTAAACAAGCAAACCTATCAGAATCAGTCATTTCTTAGTTCCATTGGATGGGTACTATCTGTTATTTACTGTCTAGACCAGAAATCTAGGCCATAGACTATAAGGGCAAGCTACTGATGAATGTAGCTGGGCTGGAGATGAGTGAAAGGAAGAATGAAACAAATGTTTCCTTACTCCAGGAAAACAAGAACAGGAGGTGGCATAGGTGGTCATTCACCAGAGAACAGAAGAGACAGAATAATGGGAAATGTAATCCATAGTAACAGACCTGATGACCAAGAAAGACAGAAACATATAGGGACAGAGAGACAGACAGATAGAAAGGCAATGCTATGCAATAAGCATGTGTTAAGCACCTACCATGAGACAGGAATGGTCCCACATCTGGGGATTCAAATACAAGCAAAAAGAAAGACATTTTATGCCCTCCAGAAGCTTGCATTCTTATGGGGGGGGGAAACCACACACAAAAGGCAGTGAAAAGGTGATTGGGAGATTGAAGGTACCTCTGCAAGAGACTCAGAGAGACATAGAGAAGCAGAAACAGACAGAAGCAATGGAGAAAGTCCATTATGCACCAAACAAATGGCTTCTGTAAGAGATGACTGGAGCACTGGCCAAAATTTAATCAGCAAGCCAGCCAGAAATGGAGGGCTCAGGGTCTGAGAACTCCAGGAGGAGATGGACAGGAGGGATAAAGAACCCTAGAGTGAAATAGAGAGTAAAACTATACTAGCACAGATGGACAAAGGTTCTACTCATCACCAAAGCAACTGTCATGAAAATGCATGCAGTAAGGGACTGGACAAAATGCATGATTTCTATGTTCTCTCCAAAAAGGATTTATAAAGCACCTACTTTGTGCTCAGATAAAAAAAACACTTAATTGAAAGAGTCACTACCCTCAAGGAGCTTACAGTTCCACAAGACTCCAAAGAACATCTAAAGGTCTGATTAGAACTCTCATGGGATTTCAAAATATCGATAATCTAACACTAAAAAGTGGATTCCCAGGTTTCAGCACCTAACAGTAACAGGTAGATACCCTGTCAGTGGGATCTAGTGGACTGGACATCAGAAATCCTGAGTTTGATCTTGCCAATGGTCCCTAATATCACAGTAATCTTGAGTGAGCCCCTCCCCTTCTCTGGGCCTAGGTTTCTTCATCTTAAAAGAAGAAGGAGAGGTTTAAATAGATATTTTCTAAGAGCCTCTCGGGCTCGAAGTCCATGATTCTCTTCAGTGAATTAGAAAGCGAGGTGCTCCCAATCTAGAAGTTGCCAGGCTTAAGTCCCCCACTCCTGTTATACCCCTAACTCCCTTCATGGGGGATGATCAGGAGGCTCCTGTCAGTCCTGGGGGACTTCAGGTTTGATTTGGAAGGAAGTAGAAGATGTGGCAGGAGAAAAAAAAATATCTCCTCCTCAACACCAATATGGCCTCCCCCCAATATGGTATCTGCCTTTTTTGTTTGGACAAATACTGCTTGACAGCCTGCTGTGTAAAAGCAAGTTAGAAGCAGAACACCAGTATGATTTATTTAAATAGTGCATGTGGATTTCATTTCACTCAGTTCCTATGGCCATTTAAACTACTTTCATATTTAAAACTGAGATGCTTCACTCACATAGAGTTAGAGAAAGCACTCCTCTGTCTTGTTTTTAGTATAAAATCATTTTAAACAAATGAACAAAATTCTGTTTCTCTGGGACATCTATGGGAATCTAGAGACGAATCTGTAATCCAGAGCCTCGCTGTGTAAGGTCAATCAATTAATCAAACTTTGAGTCTTAAGTGCCTACTGAGGGCCAAGAAATGTTCATAATAAGATTTCCCATTGGACTGAATATTTTCTTGGACAGAACTTTTAAGACTCTGACCCTTTATGACCACAGACTGACATCTGTGCAGATGAAATAAAGGATGATGTTGTCCACCTCTATTTTTTTCCTTTCTTTAAAATTTTAGACAAATGCTAAAACTTAAATACATAATAAGAAAAGAAAAAATAAGTATTAGAAACTTAAATATAAAATAAGAAATAAAAAGATTTGCACAGCAGAACACAGGAGAGGATTCAAACTACATAGTGATAACTTTTCATTTCAAGAAAGCCAGTATATTAAATACTTTTCATTATGTTGAAAGCTGTCCATGTTTTCTTTGCTTCCTTGTAGGTTTTCTTTTGTTCTCTGCTGCACATTTTGTACTTTGTTCTTTTTTTCACCTTTGCTCTCCACTACCCACCACCCCAAGCACCCCAAAGCTACAGTTGAGCATTGGATATATTTATGTATAGGTACATATATATATATATATATACATACACATATATACACACATACATACATACATACATACATACATACATATACTTTCCCTAAGAGATTCTACTCCTAATCTTTGTGGGTTTTTTTCTGTTTGTGAATATCTCTTTATTTTTCCTATCCTAACTCCTCTACTTTACTTCTACTTGCTACTTTACCCTCCCATTACTTAGCCTACCCCCACTCCAGTCATTCCTCCGTTATCCTCCCATTCCCCTAAATCTAAACCCACTTTCACATCCCCTTTTAACCTATTCCCATGCCTCGCCCCTAAAATCCCTCCTTTATCCTCTACCCCCTCCTTATCACCTTAGAATTTTATTTCTTTCTAAACTTAGAAGATTTTTATACTCTTCTAAATGTATATGTATTTTCCCTTCTTAACCCCATTCCCAATGAGAGTAGGTTTCCAGAATTAACATCTCCCCTCCCCCATCTAATTCCTCTGCATTGGTCCTTCCTCTTTCTCCTCATTTGTAAAAGATAATTACTCTTTTAGCTGCACTTAAATAGTTTTACTTCTTGAAGTCACGTACTCAGGTCTACCCAATCTCCCTTATAAGTTACCTAATTACCTAATCTTAGACATAGCTTTTACATTTTTCATGCATAAAAATTAAACATTGTTTAATGCCTTGTAATTGGTCATCGGTATGTACCTTGTAATTCTCTTGGATCTTGTATGTTAAATCTTCTACTGAGTTTAGGGGTTTTTGTTTGTTTGTTTGCTTGTTTTGTTTTTGACAAAGACCTGAAAGTCTGACAATTGATCAAATGTCTTTTTTTTTTCATTCAGAATTGTTTTCATTCGGAGGGTAAGGTATGCTTTGTTGGGTAAGATATTTTCCGGCTGGAAGCCCAGTTCTTTTGCTCTTCCATATACAGTGTTCCAAGACCTGCAATATTTTAGTGTTGCCACTGCTACGTCTTGTGTGTTTCTAATTATGGTACCATGGCATGTAATTTTTTTTTTCTTGTTGCTCATAATGTTTCGTCCTTGATCTGGGAGTTTTGAAATTTGACCATAGTATTCCTTTCAATTTTCCTCACAGGATCTCTTTCAGGTGGTGATGGGTGGATTTTTTTTTATCTGTTTCTACTTTCCCCTCTTGTTTTAATGCTTCAGAACAATTTTCTTTAATTATTTCTTGTATTATTGTATTAAGATTCTTTTTTGTTCAGAACTTTCAGGTGCTCCAATTATTCTTCTGTTTTCTCTTTTTGATCTGTTCTGTATGTCCATTGTTTTTCTTGTGAGATGTTTCACAGTCTCTTCTTTTTTTTATTCTTTATACATACACACACTATGTGTGTATATACAAACATACATACGTGTGTATGTATATACATACATATATACATACATATATGTATATATACCTACACACACACACACACACACACACACACACACACACATATTTCTTCATCTCTTGTCCCTTTGCCCAATTCTGATTTTCAAGGTCTCATTTTCTTCCTTAAGATTTCAGATCTCCTTGGGAGCCGCGATTTCAGCGTGAAGCGGCCGCGGGGATGGGCGGGCTCTCTTCGGCTCCGGGCTTGATCTAGCGCCCCCTTACCTTGTCGCCCGAAGGCAGAGAGAAGAGGGTCAGGATGGGTAAAGGAGACCCCAATAAGCCGAGGGGCAAAATGTCCTCCTAGGCCTTCTTCGTGCAGACGTGCCGGGAGGAGTACAGGAAGGAGCACCCGAACTCCCCGGTAAACTTCGCCAAGCTCTCTAAAAAGTGCTCGGAGAGATGGAAGACCCTGTCTGCAAAAGAAAAGTCCAATTTTGAAGACCTTGCAAAGGGAGATAAAGCTTGATATGATAGGGAGATGAAAAACTGTGTTCCTCCCAAAGGTGATAGGAAAGGAAAGAAAAAGGATCCTAATGCTCCCAAAAGACCACCATCTGCATTCTTCCTTTTCTGTGCCGAGCATCGTCCAAAAATCAAAAGTGAACACCCAGGCCTTTCTAAAGGAGATACTGCTAAGCAATTGAGGGAACTGTGGTCTGAACAGTCTGCCAAAGACAAATTGCTTTATGAACAGAAAGTTGCTAAACTAAAGGAGAAATATGAAAAGGATATTGCAGCATATCGTGCCAAGGGCAAGGGAGATGCAGGAAAGAAGGGCCCTGGCAGGCCAATAGGATCTAAGAAGAAGAACGAACCTGATGAGGAGGAAGAAGATGAAGATGAGGAAGATGAGGAGGAGGAGGAGGATGAAGAGTAATACCCTGCTGTAAAGATTTTTGTGTGTGATGAAAGTCATTGTTTTGCTAACAATGTGAACTCAAGTGCAGCTCCTTGTTAGCATCAGTATAAAAGCTGTACAGACTTGTATAGGTAATATGATTGATTCTTTGTAGGGAGAAGCTCTATTTTTTAATGTAAGCAGAAGCTTTTGAGGGGCCACTCCAGATAGATTTTAAAGCTTCTGATGTTGAATGTTTCTGCATATTTCATGGTTTCTTTTGAATTTCTTGACAGTATATTGTTGTAGCACAGAAAAGGCCTAGGAAGTAGTATCATAGCAAATTTTAAGTTTTATAGAATGTTGCATTTTGGTTTTTTAAGATAAAATATTTTGTAATAAAATCATGTACGTTAAAAAATATTTTAGATCTCCTTTTTTAATTAGTTGACTTTTTTGTATTCTTATTTTTCTTCTATTATTCTTATTTTTCTTTTTAGTTTTCCCTCAGTCTTATTTGATTTTGAAAGTCTCTTTTAAGTTCTTCAATGAGTTCTTTTTTGGGTAGGTGACCATTTGTCATTACTCTTTGGGATAGAAAAGAGTTTCTTTGCTTCACTATCCTCCTCTGAAAATGAACCCTTCTCTATTGCTACAGTAGCTCTCTATGGTTGGATTATTTCTTTTGTGCATTTGCCTTTGCAGTCTTTTTTTTTTTTTGGTAATGATTTAGTTTTTATAATCACATCTAGTCCTGGGGTATGAGGGATGGTGCCTCTAATCCTTTTCAATTCACCCTTCTGACCTTGAACTCAAACCAAGACCTCCCGCCTCCTACAAGTGCCCACAGCACAGGTGCCCCACCCACTTCTTCTGCACTCACTGGGAGTGTGCTGGTTCCTTCTAACCCAGGCAGCTCAGAGCAGGACAGCTGGTCTGAAGTTCCTGGACAGCAGAGGTTCCCTCCACCTTGCCCAGGTCTGACGCCCACCTCCTCTCACTGGCCCTTGGTAAACGTTCCTGTGTCTGGGACAGAGGCAGCCTCCCAACCCAGCCAAGCCCAGGCCTTGCCACTCATTGTTGAAGTGGACCCTAGTTCACTCCTCATGGGGAGGAAATCTCATCCAGGATTTTTCTTCAGTTCTTCTCCAATTGTCCCAGGAGGAGCCCTTTTCTGCCCCTACTCTTATTTGTTGTCACAGCCCCATGTTCACCCAGCGGTGCTATTTTGTCTCTTTTGTGGAGGAAAATCTTGAGAGCTCGAAATTTTCTGACCTACTCTACCACCTTCCCAGAATCTTATCCCATCATTTTAAAGGGTTAAAATAGTACCAGTACCTGAAATATAGTATGATTATTTCTCCCAGTAATTTGTGAAATATAAGCTAAATGTATCCCTGCCTGGCTATCGAGTAAATACTTGACTTTCCCAGAAAGGAGAAATCAGGTGAAGAGACTGATCATAGAGGTATCTTACAGGGGCATTTTTAAAACTCCCAAGTTAATCAAATTGAATGAAGAAGTAGAGGCATTGTTTGCTTCAAGAATACTTCCTTGATTAAGCATGCATTCCTGAACAAGGAATGGCAGTTTGTATATCAGAAATATCCCTTAGTTTTAAATATCAAAGTAGTTTGAAAAGGCCAGGGGACTAAGATTTGAGAAATAAGCATTATAACATAAGATAAAATATATCTATGTACTAAGAAGATGCTTTGTATGTGTCATGCTCATACTATATCTTTGGCATTATCTATCTTTATATCAGTCTCTATCATCTGTATATACATTTCTATGTTTTTGTCTATATCTATAATCTATATCAATCTCAAATCATCTATAGAGCGATAGAAATAGATCTCCCTTTGTATATATATGTGTGTATGTCTGTCTTTAGCCATTTTATTATTCATAGAGACATATGTGGGTGTTTGTGTGTAGATTTATATGTATGCATGCACATATATAAATCCATCTATCTTTCTATCTCTCTATCCCTACACTCATCTGTGTGTATGCTAAGGGCTAAATGGCCATTATCTCCATAGCAGTGTGAGGGACTAAGAGCTTCCAATGTGCTCTGTGAATAACAGAGACAATGCAGGACTTTTTTTCCCTATACAACAAAATGTCTAAAGGCAGAAATACATAGAAAACATCAAGATAAGAAGCCTTTAGATTAGACATCAGGCATGCTGGCCCTCAAGGATTGTTGATCCCTCAGTGAGAGTGATGACTGAGGGTGCTGAGGAATGTTATTCTCTTGAACCCTAAAAGCAGCTAAGTTGGTTAATTTCCTCTCCATCTGGGATGCTTTCATTTTCTTCTGCCTCAACCCTAGTGACACCAAGAAACCCCAAAGGATTCCTGCCTACAGATAGTATTCCTTACCTTGGCACCATGAAGAGATCAAATAAGGTAATTTATGTAAATTACTTTGCAAACCTAGAAGAAGTATACCCAAGCAACCATTATTTTTTTTTCCAAAGCAAGGGTTGGCATTGGATTGGGGTTAGTGCTTGTCATTTTGTCAACATAGGAAAATCCAAAGGTAGAACCTTCCTCTAATCATAAAGATTAGCAGCTCTCTTTGGTCTTTGAGAGTTGCCTGGAACATTTAGAAGTTAAGGTTCTTGCCCACTGAGGATGTGTCAGAGGCAAGCTCTGAATTTGGGTCTTCCAAGACCAATCTAATATTCTCAATGTCAGATTAGGATGATCCTGATGGTGGTGGTGGTGGTGGTGGTGGTGGTGGTGGTGCTCATGATGATAGATGAGCCTAGTAGGATAGATATATGTTGATTGGCCTTGTTACCACACAAAAATAACATGATCATGGAGACAGGATTTGCCTAAAGAATCACATGGAATGTTTGAGTCACAACATACCTCAGAGGTCATATATACCAACTTTGAGCCAAAAAAAAAAAGAAGTTCCACCTCAAAACCCAAGACAAATGGTAATCATGCTCTGTATTGGAAAATGAAGGGTAATCTAGCAGCAATCTGCCATGAAGTTTTTATTAAGTACCTACCATGTACCATGTGCTGAATGCTAAAGACACAATCAAAGCAACTGCTTATTCTTCTAGCCTGCTTCTGCTTTGTATATTATTGTCAGGGCCAGACTAAGCATACTTCTAGGGATAATACCTGGGTTAGTACTATTGTTGCTGTAATGTCAGGACAGCTCAATCTCAGGACCTAAAAGCTTTTGGTGCTCTCAACATGATCTGATCCAAGAAAAATAATTTTCCCCCTCCTAATGAGTTCTGCAAGTTCCTGATCTGGGTTTGGGTCTGAGTATCACACATGTGGATTTGTTCCAAAGGGAATTCCAGTACACTACTTCTGGATTCAGCTGCTCTGTTGGTTCAGAATGACAGAATTGCAGATTTACCTTTTGTCTGGATTCCTAGTTATTCTACTATGGGCTTCAGCCTGGGCTGGAGATGGGAAATGAGATTCTGCTGCATTCCTGAGGTCAGAGGCACACAGCTCCTGCTACCTTCTCAACTCGTTCCTTGCTAGGTTAATAATCTGTGATCAAAGACCACTCCTCAACTGGGAATGATACCTCTATGTAGAGGTTCCATCTTCAGTCAGCCATGAATCATAACCCAAACATGGGTTATAAGCCAGAGATATGTCTGCTAGCATCTTTTCTTATACCCTGCACAAGGTCAGTCCCCTCTTTCCTAGATTTGGAACCTTTTGTATCCTGATTCAGCCTCTCCCTGTACCAGAAAGCTCCTCAAGGCTGTTCCTGGCAGGAGTTCCATCCTGAGTGTTCAGAGACTTTATATGTATTTCTATGCCAACTTAAGATGACTTTGATTTTCCAATGAATATTTGGTCCTGGTACAATTTTTATACCTGTTTGGAAGAGCTGAAGGGAGAGGGGAACTTTTGAACTTCTTCCTGCTGTCCCGCAATCTTGGCTGTCCTTGATTCAACAAAAGTGAACTAGTACTTGCCCTAAAGAAGTCTGTCTTTTTTTGGGAGAGGGAAGATCATTCTATAATAAAGATAAAAATGTAAAGGCTGTCGAGGTTTAAAGAGGGAGACAATGGAGGAGGGCAATATTAGAAAAAATTTTCAGAGAAAAAATAATGCTTGAGTTGAATTTTGAAGAGAACTTAGAATTCAGAGAGGTAACGGTGAGGGAAAACTGCATTCCAAGCATAGACACACTGGGCAAAAGCACAGATGTGAAAGATGCTATACATACACTATATTTGAGGGTACTCCAGGATGATCTGAATTGTCAATCAGTCAAGCCCCAAACAAAAATTTATCATATGCCAGGTGAGAGAAAGAGAAACATAGAGAGATTAGTAAGGGCTTTTTTATGATGGTGTTGATGATGATGATGATGATGTCATACGTAAAATTCAAAGAAGGAAACAGAATCCATTCACTAGGCATTTTCAATTTAATGAGGGCGGGGGGTGAGGAGTATAAATAAAATCAATATAAATGTAATAAATACACTGTAAATAACTGTAAGTCAGTTTGGGAGAGAGAGTCTCAAATGTTGGCAGAGCAGTCCAAAATTCATGTAGAAGGTGTTGATTAGCTTTATCTGGAAAAAAGAAACAATCAGTGAGGCAAAGATGAGGAGGAGATCTATTATAAGCACAAAGATATTGAGATTGGAGATTGGTTGTTTTCATGCAGCACAGAGAGAACGTCTGTATAAGGAGCACAAGAAGGGAAGTAATGTCCAACAAGATTGGAATGATGGGTTGGGGCCAAGTTGTGAAGGGCTTTCAGAGCTGGATGGCATATGCAAATTGTATGAATGGGAATAATGTGAAATTAACCAAGAAAGGTAACCCTAAGGCTTATTATGAAGGGTTTTAAATGCAAAACACAGAAATTTAACCTGAATTTTTAAAATATCACTCTAGCAGCAATGTAGAAGATGAGTTTAAAAGTAAGGGGAAGAGGTAAGGAGGCTAATCAGAAGATTGCTGCAATAGTCCAGTAGAAATGCGATGAGTTTCTGAACTAGTGTGGCAGTCCTATGGGTCAAAAGGATGAGACAGATGCAATAGAAGTTTAGGAAAGAGAAATGACAAAATTTGGCAGCTTATTGTAAATATGTGGATAGTTAGGTGAAGCCATGAATACAGTGCTGGGCAGGGAGCCAGGAAGACCTGAGTTCAAATCTGGGCTCAGCTGTGTGACTCTGAACAGGTCACTTAACCCTTGTTTGACTCAGTTCCATCATTTGTAAGATAGGGACAATAACATATACCACCTAGCATTGTTTTGAGGATCAAATGAAGTAATAATTGTAAAGCACCTGGAACATAGCAAGCACCATGACAATATTGTTGTTGATGATGACAATGATGATGATGGTGATGATGAGATAAAGGGAAAGCCAAGAATAATTCTGAGGTTCTCAGCCTGGGGGGCTGGAAGGTTGATTATGCCACTCTCATCAGGAATGATGAATTCAGAGGATAACAGGTTCTGTTTAGACATATTTAGATTGAGATGCATCCAGAAGTGAAAGTGAGGCTGGTGACGTTGCACAGCCCTACCTCCCTTAAATCCAATTCACTTGGAAGTGGGGGCATCATTTTCCTTATGTCATGGTCCTCTTCCAGAATGAAGGACAAACAACAACAACGTTTAGATTGCGATGTCTCTGTGGCATCCAGTAGGAAAGTTCAACAAGGTACTCAATGATCAGGAAAGACTCTATGGAAAGATAAATAGATAGATAGACAGATAGATAGTTAGAAGTTATCTGCACATAGGTAATAATTAAACTGATGTAAACTGATAAGGTTTCTGAATGAGTACAGAGAAGGAATAGAATGCCTAGGAGAGAGTTTTGGTGGACACCTATGGCTAGCAGGTATGACCAGCATGATGATCCAGCAAAGGAAACTGAGCAGTAGTAGCTGGACAGATAGGAGGAGAATGAAGAAGAATAGTGTCAAAAATCCAAAGAGAAGATAGCATTTAGGAGAAAAGCTTGGTAAGCAGCTCTAAATTTTGCAGAGAAGCAAAAAATGATGAGGCCTAGAAAAGTCCATTTGATTAGCAATTAAATCTTCAGAAAGAACAGTTTTGAGTTATGAAGTCAAAAACCAGTTTTCAAGGGGTTGAAAAAATGACTCAGTAGAGAAATAGAAGCAATGAGTATAGACAGCTCTTTCTACAAGTTTCCTCTCAAAAAGGAGACTTCTAAGAAGACAGCATGAAGGAATGGTTTTATTTCATAGTTAAGAATAAGGATTACAAATTCAAAGCTCTCCTTGCAAGAGGTAATACTGATAAACCCCAGTGGAATATCACCATCTTGGTAGGATACCTTTATACCTCTTACTCATTTGAAGGCATGTTCCTTCTGCTGCCACAGGTCACAGTTACTCTAGAAATGATTAAAAGTGCAGTGTACAGCAGCCAAAAGAATTGCCATCCCTAAGCTAGTCCATGAACCTCCCCTCCCTTACCTAAGCAGGCCCTCAGACAATAGAAACTCCCCATCTTGGGTCATTTGGACTCCAGGAAGACACATCAAAGCAAACAATGGTGATGGATATTTTGGTGTCTTTGTTTATTTTTACAAACATTCTATTATCAGCTGAGATTCTGTGCAAGTGAGGACAGGAATCACAGCAAAAGTGAACCTAGGCTATATAGACATTACCTCTCCAGGGTGTGAGGATCTTTATTTTCTGGCACAAATCAAGTGGACCTAGAAGGAGAAAAGGAGAAGATTTTGTGCTGCCTCAAGCCTGTTGTAGGTGAACAAACCAAGTTCTGAATAATTAGAATATTTTTTTTAAGAGAGAGAAGTTGTTTTTTTTTAATGTGAAAGTGAACTACTGGAGTTGGGAGGAGGTGGAATAACAGATAGAAGACAAAACACACACACACAAACAAACAAACAAAAGCCACCAACCAATCCTGAGACAGGTAGAGTGGACCTTTATGAGACATACAAAATCCTGGTGGAAATTCAAATAATGAGCAAGTGCCTACTAGAGGAAAGAACTATTTTACGGATGTAAAAGATGTTTTGTGACTCTCCCAAGGTCACACAGCTACTAACCTTCTGAGTAGGATTAGAACTTCGTTCATCCTGACTTCAAGTACAATGTTCTATCCTCTGAACCTTTACAATTTATTTTCAGTTTGAATCCAGATTGGTGAGATTTTAGCATCTTCTTTCATTGACTCAGTGATTTCCACACTATATAACATACACATAAATAAAAACAATAACCCTAGTTCTCAGCTTGCAGCAAGGATGTAAAGAGAGGAAGAAAGACTCCCAATTCGTGCTCACGAATCTCAAGTAAAGAATGCCTCATACTTATTACCGTATCAAAGTGATGGTCTATGTCACACTGAACAACTAGAGTACAATCTCTTTCTCCAAAGGGAGAAGTGTGGTTGGTGATCATTGACCTCAGTATGGGTATTTGCAAACTAGCTTTACATCTGTTAGCCCATAGTAAGCTGATAAAACTACTGAGAGCTTGCACGGTATGCTGAGGAACTAGAAATCCCAATTGAAAGAGGACTCGAGATTCCTATTCTCTTGCTCTAAGTTAAATCTCCTCAGGTTTTCTATCTGGGCAAGATGATAACATGGACTTAGTGATGGCATAATTATGTGGATCAAAACCCCTTGAGTGGCCAGAGTCACAAATAAAGTGATGGATCATTATTGACATGGAGGGAGTTCTTATGCAGAGCACCCCAGGTGTCTGTGCTTGGTCCAATGTTGTCAGAACATAGATGAGTGAATAGATGGCAAGTTTATATGGATTTCAGGTGACATAAAACTGAGGGCAGCCAACATGGCGGATGAGAGAGTTGGAATTTAAAAAAAAAAAGATATCCAGAATATTCATAATTTGTCCAATCTGATAAGATGAAATTCAATAGAAAAAAAAATCTTAAATTCTAACTTGGGTTGAAAACAAAACTCTAAAACTTAAGGAGACATAGTTAGACATTTCATGTAGGAAAATGGAATCTAGAGGTGATCCAACTAGGCCAGAGTTGGTGTATGAAGGAGTGTTCTGAGAACCATGTTTTAGGATGGAAATTAAGCTGCAAAAGAATCTGCAAAAGAAGACAGATAGGGAGGTCTGAGTGCTTAAGTCAATGCCAAGTAAGGAAGATTCACGGGGAATATGAAAGCTGTTTTCAGGTAAATGAAGGCTGCGCATTAAAGAGGCATTAGATACATTCTGCAGAAATAGGAATAATGGAGATCATTTGTTGTTCCATCACCTGCAGTGCTAGTGATATTGCTCCCAATCTTGTCCCAGAGAGTCATTATCTACCAAAAGGATCCCTCCTCTCCAATCGAAAAAAGAGAGAAAGAACTGATCCAAAAATTGGGAGTCACACTCATAGAACTGGAGGCAAATCCACGGGATGAGATAGTGTAGACCAGGTCATTCTTTCTTCCTGAGGTAGTCATGTGACCTGGAGAACTGTAAGTCAGAGAAATTCTGCCCAGGTTATAATTGCTGAGGGTCACCTCTGCTTTAATCGAGTTCTGCTCTCTTCCGGGAGTAAACATCTGGGTGACTACTCACTGTGACTCACATGCTCACACCAGCACATTTGCCACTGGCAATCAGCCTGTGGTTCCCATTAATAATCATTTGATATGATTTCTTCCCAAAGTCATTTACTAACACTGTAGAGTAGTTCCCCTAGGAGTGGATGGGAAGGCATAGACAGATTTTGGCGCCCTTCCAGCTCGGCTGTCCTGGCCTTCTGGGGTTTGGTCACCACAGAGGTTTCACTTTTTGCCCCTATGGTCCCTATCTTGGTGCAGGAACACAGCTAGAGGTAGAACTCCATGGTTGAGCCACCATGCCTTTTCTTCAGTTTGACAGGAGAAGGATCAGAAATTGGTGAATTTGCTAACATCTTGATTGGGGATGAAGCTTGTTTGGATAAAATGCAATTTACATCTTTCCAAAACAATGATGGTTCCAGTTGAAGCCACAACACTCCACATTTGAATGATCTGGGTGCCTGTGCTTTGGCTTAGTTTGCTGAATTCTATTGTCACCAGGGGTATGGCAGGGAGGAGGCTGGGAGGGTTCTTACTCTTTTCACTGTGTTGACCCAATTGGGGGCAGAGGTGCAATTTCTTTTTAATGTTGGGAACTTGCCATTCTCACTTGTTTGAATGTCTCTATTTGGAGAAAAAAAAATAACAAGCAAATGCTAGTATAGGGAAAAACCTGTTTGGTCCTTTCATATTACGGTGCAAATGCTCTAATGGTCTGCAAATGCATTTTAATGGGTGTCATCTGTGCTGTGATTTGCCACCTGCTAAGAAAAAGTGAATATAGGAGAGTGTGCTGAAGATTGAACTTTCTTCTTCCAGGGGACTCTTGTTTTCATCTTTCTTATTTAAAGTGTGTCTGTAGTAAGGTTCTCAAGGTTGTAAAGCCTCTCTCTGGGACTGAGACTTGTTTGGCAATGAAACTGACAATTTCATGGCTGAAAGGATTCACTAATGGTCTCCTTTCCACTTGCTAATAGCTTGACTCAGTTGCTGTGAAAATACAATAATCTGTGTCTCTCCCCAAGATTCTGAGTGACTAGTCTGGCTCATTTTTCCATGTTGTTGTGTGTTCCCCAGCCCATGCCCAGAGCAGACAACTGCCTTGTTAGGCATGTTTAGAAGCCTCATTAGTGAAGGAATTAGCAGTAAATTGGAGCAGTGCAATAGTTCCTTGTCTATAAGTCAACTGAAATGAGCCACTCCCTGAATAGCACTAGGACAGGGCATGTAGCCAATCAGAGGGCCATGCCTGCCTGACTTTTAGGAAACCGAGTCATGTAGGAACCCTTTCAGTGTGTTCCAAAGTTTTGTTATTAGCAACAACACTGGGAAGGCTCTCTGAACTTAGGATAATATATTACATTAAAAGTATATTTTGCCTTCCCTTATTTGTGCATGAGAAATCATACTAAATTATATTTCAATACTTGGATAATATGAGCCTAGCAGTCAGACTACAGCTGTCATAAAGCCCTATTTTGAACACATTGTGGTTCCATCAGCATGTCATTATTACATAAAACGTTGCATATTTAAGCACATGTAGATAAAAGTTCTGCATTTGCTAAGCACTATGCAAATGTGTACGAAAGGAAGATTGAAGAGAAATGTATTTACTAAAATGTCTATGGAAACAAAAGAGCTTGTGCTAAATTGTGTCTTCCACAGTCAGTTTTTTTAGGTTGCAAGGTGACTATTTTAAATACTACAAGCAGTTTCAGGGTGTTTTTTTTTAAGCAATTTAAACAATTTGAATAGGCTTTCTAAATTGGTAAAATAAAAGTTTAATTTTGAGTATTTAAAAAAAAAGGTTGTATAGTAAGAACAGTTGCTATAAGACATTTCCACCATAAGTTTGCTATGTGATCTCCCGCAAATAGAGTGTCTGCCAGGCAAGGAGTTTAAACTTAAGAGTTCAAGTGTAAGGAAACTATGTGTAGGAAACTCTCATAGGAACTGCACCTCCCAGTGCTGGTACTTCAGGGATGGGAAGACTGTCCTCTTTTTGGAGTGACCCCTTACTGGTTTCCCAGAGTCTATCTCTTCCCTCAGTTTGTGTTTTAGTCATCAAGGTCCATGCTGCCTGCAGTTACTTTCTCCTTGTATTTCTGACTAACTAGAATTGGTGATTTTGAAAAGTCTTGCAAATATATCTCTGGCAGCTTAGGAAGGCTACAGAATTATCCTTCAGAGTATCTTTCACTAAATAGGCTTTTTAAAGTCCCCATAGTTCACAGATAATGCAGGAAGTAATATTTTTTACAAGAATCTGGACAAACATAGTTGGGGGTAGGGATAGGATATCTGAGTATTTCACTCACTTCTAAAGTTACATTTTACCTATGTAAAATACATATGAAAAAGAAATAGGTCCTGGTGACTAGAAGTTGCCTTGTTGCTTGTTTTTGTCCAGAGACAATACGAAGAAGAAAAAGGAAAAGAAAATCTAGTCTCCTTCAAAAGGAAAGCCTGGTCCTTATTAATCATAAGGCACAGAGATTTGAGATTAATTGGAAATCACCCACTTAACCTCCAGCCATGAAGAAAAAGTAGCAACATACAACCATTGGTGCAGGAATGAGGGAGCTGGGACCCTAGCCCTCCACTTCTCCCTTTGAGGTACTCTTCTCTTGGTCCACAGTTGGGGAATGATAGCTAAAGGTCCTGGGTACTTGGTGCACCTGTAAGCTCCCTCCCTTCCCCACTAAACTGAAACTTTGCTCTGAACTCACGTGCAGAATCTAAACTTAATCCTTGGGGGGAGGAAGAAAGAAGGGTGCAATTTCATCATCAAACCATACAATATATGGGGAATCCAAAGGGAATTTGAACTCATTACATACAAGGACAAGCAGAGGAACTTTTAAAAGAGATTAAACAAACTCAGAACATCACACCATGATGTGAATATCCCCCAAAGGGCTGAAGTACTTTGGATTCATTACTGAGGAGCTTCTAGGCCATCAGGCCAACCTCATACTACAGACCTGTAGGTTGCCAAGGTCGCATACAAATTGTTTGGCCTCTTGTTGCTACGAGGCAAACAGTTTCATGCTTAGATGCTAAATATGAAATATAACCGATGAAGACAAATGGGACCCCGTAGTGTGCTCAAGGCAAGTTGCTGGGTGCCAGCAATCTAGGGACACAAAATGCATTCTGTTCATGTTAACACATATCTTCATAATAAGCCCAGTCATACAACAGACATGTAAATAAATGATTCAATGAGGAAAAATTATCTCAAAGACATCGGTCTGACTTGTAAAGGAAATAGGCCAGAAAATTGGCTAGCAATTAGAATCTAAAACAAAAGGACAAAAGTATAAAATATATGTAGACAATTTTTCTCTAGTGGATCCGTATAAAACCAGGGTTGGGGAGACAGGCTCAGCTGGCAAATCTCCCCAGGAACGGCTCCATCTGCAAGGCCTTAAATGTTCTATGGATCCCACCTCCTGTGTCATGACTGCCCTCTGGTCTCATCCTCTAACTTGCACTATCATTCAGGGACAGTCAGTAGCGCCAATCGGTACCTGCAAGTGTTGAGCATCAATTTGGGAGGGGGGAAGGATCCTTCTGGGAAGTGATGGGCTGTATGCTTCTCACCTTTAGAATGGAAGTACCTGGAGGGTAAGAAGTCCTTCTTTCTGCCTATACCAACCACCCTTCACACAGTCTGGCACATGGTAAGTGCTAAGTAAATGCTTGTTGAAACATTGACTGACTAAGCCATGAGAGATACATTGCCTGGGCTATGAATGACTCGCTGTAATAGGCAGTAGGAGCCCAGGACTTGCAGCTGGGTTTGAAAGTGTGAAGCATTCTTCAAGAGCCAAGTGTCTCAACTTGCTCTGGGAGCCAGGTGGCTCTAAATGGCTTAGCTGGGGACTCCAAGGCGCCCCGAAGGATGCAGAAGGAGGATGGGCATGAGAAAACCTTGGTCACATTTGTCAATGTGCTCTACTGACATACAAAATGTCCATCTTGGCTGCTTGTGGCTCTGGAATGACTTGACCCTCCCTGTTACTGCCCCAGGACTGATGAATACAAACATGGTAGAGGACAGCATTCTGAACTCCTGGCTAGTGCTGCTTACAGAGTTTAGTTCTAAGTTGGTTTCATTCATCAGAAAATCACCATCTTCTTTGCTTGTTTGAATAATTTTCTGCCTCAGATGCCTTTGTTTCCTCTAGTGGATGAGGCAGGGCGGGAATGCTCAAAAGACTCATCTGCATTCCACAGTCCATTTCTCAGGTGACTCAGTCTCTGTTGTCTTTGTTCTACAGGGCAAGGAACTCTCAGTCTAAGTAATGTGTCTTATTTTTACCACAATTTCCTGGGTCGGATCCCCTGACATTTTATCAGTTTTCACAGCGACTTCAATTGGCTTCAGATGATTTTCAACTATTCAAGAAGTATGAAACCACACTTGCCTTGCACAATGAAAGCCCACACTGCACTTCACAGTAAAGAACATATTTTGCCTAATCTGATCTCCAGCTGAAGAATATCAAATACTGCAAAACCCATAAACAATAGAAGCTGCCTCCTCTCTCTCCTCATTGACCTTCAGGTGGAGCAAAACCTTCAATGCTTTGAAAAGTATAAATCTCAGCATGTTAATTCTCCTACAAAAGAATTCAGCTGCCACCAGAGAGCAACTGTCACTTCAATACCCCATTTTTTATTGTCAGTGTCTATTAAGAGACTGGCTTGTTAATTGAATGGTAAATTAAGCAGTTGAGTCTTGAATGGAGCTCAGCCACCTCAGATTGAGTGAGCAGGAATGCAGAGGAGAAGATCATTCGTGCCTGAGTGTCATGTTCGCATCCTGTTGGTGGCATTCTCATGGCCAGTTACCATAAGGGTAGATGCTGAAGTATATTCTTCCAAATGTAGTCATTGGCCACGGAATGGCTTCTGACAGTGAGAGAGGACGCCCTGATGAAATTTGCAGGGAACCTCTGTCAATGAACCATCATTCCAACCCATGAACTGTCTTGCACTAGGTCTCTTGGCTAGCTAAAGAGGGGACCCCCTTTAAGGGAGCTAATATCAACAAACATAGGAAAGAGTTAAAGACCAAAACATCCTCCTAAAAAGGAAAAAAGAAAACATTTCCTATCCCTAGACTAGAGAGGCTTCAGAATGTTTAGCCTTCTCAACTGGTTGATGGAGGAGCACAGTAATGTTAATTTCCAGTCTTGACAGACTAGTCTTGAAAACCATCCAGGAGGAAAACTTTCAATTGGAACTTGTGATAGGTACCAGACAGTCATGTCCAAGCAAAAGCCTCTACTTTATTCTCCAACTGTTTTGTTGCATTGAGTAAGGATTGGTCACCACTAGGGTGAAACTCTGGGATGCATGATGTATGAAACTCAATGAAATAAAGAACAGAAGAGAGGACTCATTAAATAGTTTTAAATTGCCAGCCAGGTTCATTTGTTGTGGAACACAACCCTGCCAAGTAACACAAAACATCCCAAAAACAGAAGCTTCATGAGATCTCTACAAAGAAAAACAATTTTCTTTTTTTCTGGTATTTGGTGAAAAATCTGTGTTTCCATCTATCAATTCCTGCAAAATTATCTCTAGCAGCCATGCATATGCCTCTTTGTGACTGTAATGCATAAAGGCTGGCTATCCACAGATGATGTGTGTGAATAACTCTTGAGATAGGAGCAGTGGCAGCCTAGTAGACTTCCTGTGGGACCTGAAGGAGAGCTGGAAAGGTGTGATGTCACCCACCCACCCACCCCACTCCTGTGCCTGTGGAACAAATCGTTCACCAAATCCACTGATAAGGAGGGAGCTATATCTCATGCCAAGGACAGACTTTTTCCAAAAGCACTTAATTACCATCAGCCCACACACTATTTCTTTATTTTTCACAAAAATGCTGAGGAGGGGCTGCAGTGTAGATTCAGTGGATCAGAGACAGTTGGCGTTCTGGAAGTTATTTAGAATATTGTCCGGGGGTGGCTGGTGGGATACAAAGAGAGGAGGGAGAAAAAAAAATCGCTGTTGCCTCCTTTCTATATCTTTGGATAAGTTTTTCCCTTCACGAAGCAAGAGTGACATGTGGCTTAAGATTGCTGAATAGAAAATTGGATACAGGGAAAGAGACCACTCCCCCTCATCCATTCAGCAATTATTTTGTGAATATTTCTCCCTCTCCCACATGCCATTTATCCTTTTCCAATATGGAAATTGCTTCCATCCAGTATTGGCATATTCACAGTTTTCAAAGGCTCTTTCTTCTTTCCCCTGTCTCTGCGTTTTTTTTCCTGTCCACCCAGGACAGCCTTGGCTTTCCTCTCATCTTCTTAGCTTGTGGACTGACTAAGCCACAGATCTGACACCCCTCACTTCACTCTCCCTCTGGCTGCTATCAAAGGCTACCTAGCTGCTGGCTGTTAGCTCATCTCTTGTCTGTGACACTTTGACGGGGCCTAATGAAATTCCACAGCTACTATAATGGTAGTGATCAAGCTGAGTCCCAAAGAGGTATGCCACTTCCTTTTTTGAGGGAGTGGGGGCTATGGGTTCACAACATTTCATATACTGCCAAACTTGACTAATGTTTGTTTGATATAGTTTTGTTGAATTAATTTGTTTGTTTGGTTTGTGTTTTTCATCTTCCCTCTTTCTTATTCTTTGTAACAAAGCGTATCTCTCTGGACGGAGGAGACAGAGATGATATGTGTGGAAATGAAGGGGATATAAAAATAAAAGATATCAATAAAAATGAAGAAAGATCATAGCTAATATCTTTCTGGGAAGTCAAAATGGTCAAGCTGTACTGGGATGGGAGTTCCTGCTATTTCATAAAATCACCATTCATCATATACACTGCTAGTGGTTATAGGGGGAAAAGAAAAGCCTTAAGGGATATCCCTATATCCTTCACATAAAACAAGTCATAAAAGCTACCCAATCTTGATTTTACAAGTGCATTGAGACATGTGTCTGCTCACATGAACTGGGGTCGTATAAAGCAAAATCAAGCAGATGAGTCGGGATTAGGCCTAATCCACAGAACAACTGTATTGGTAGAGAATTAGGTATGTGGGAGAATGAGATCTCTCCAAGAGAGCAAATGGCAGTGGGGATCAATTAAGAAACTTTCTTCTCAGGGCCTGCTGTGGAGAAGGACTTCTGCTGGGTGTGACATGAAGCCACCCACAACTTCCTTCTTGACTGCCATGAACTAACAATCCAGTTGGAGGCTTGAGCCAGGGGCTCAGATGAATGTATAGAAAGCATGCCTGAGTAACTCCTGTGAACCTAAGCTAGCTCTGAGTATTCCCCATTGAACTGTCTGCTGCTACCTTTTCTGAATTTGGTGCCACAGAGAGAATGAAGGGGGAATGTCTGGAGAGGTCCTGACCTTGCCTCTAACCCCAACCCCATAGCTACCTATGCTTGTAACCCTAACTATCTACTCAAGACTTTATGGGTGCTTAGGCTTAAACCTTTCTCTCCTTTTTTTCTCCCAACCTCTCCCTGGCACTGTCCTTTGAGAGACTAAGTTCTGGTCAGACCTTTGATGAAACTATTTCAGAGTCAGAGTCAATGAACATACACTAAGTGCCTACTATTTGCCAGGCACTGTGCTAAGTGCTGGGGATACAAAGAAAGGCATTACTCAGTTTCTGTGCTCAAGGTGTTCACACTCTAAGGAAGGAGTCAAGACAGAAGAATAAGCTGAAAAAGTGGAGGGGCAAGGAAGGTTACCAGGTAGAGCACAATGAAGGCTAGGGCAGCCAGCAGGGGCAGGAAGCGAGCAGAGGAGGTCAGAGTTTCAGAGTGGATTTTATCCTGCAGAATAATGAGTTTCTGGAGATCAGGGAATCCAGGAAGGAGGTCAGCAAGGTGGGAAAGGACAGCACTTATGGCCCTGATCTCTCCTATTCACTCTGAGATATCTGCTTTTAATCCAGAAAAGGTGGAGAAGAGAATATTCCAGGTCTATTCCCAAAGGCCTCCTTTGGTCAAGCTGCCAAGATATTAAACCACAAGATACGAATATTGAATTTGCTCACTGGAAGACCAAGGTCTGTGTGGTAGGCTTTGTGGGAGTACCTGGAGATGGAGACTAGCAGTCACTCTGATTCCCACCCTCTCCCTGCTTTGATCTGGGAGTTCAAGACAGCCTCCCTCATCACAGGCTCTTTGGGAGGCTCTCTCACCACTGAAGGTACAAGGGGAGGTTACAGAAGACAGGCCACGCGACTGGGAATGGAGCGAGTTCCTGAGGAGCTAGACTCACTGACATGATTGCAGTGTTTAAGCTTTCAATTTCACATCAGTGAATTAATTTTAGTTTAACATTTTGAGGCAACAGGTGGCACCATGGATAGAGCCCGAATTTGGAATCAGGAAGAGCTGATTCACATCCTACCTTAGTACTTGCTGGCAGTGTGAACTTGGGCAAGTCATCTAGCCTCTGTCTTCCTCAGTTTCCCTATCTGAAATAAAAGCACCTGCCTGCCAAGGTTGTTGTCAGGACTAAACGCGGTCATATTTGTTAAGCCCTTTGCAAACCTTGTTATTGCTGTGGTTGCTAGTGCTGCTCCTCTTGTTGTTAAGTGAGATTGGAGCTCTCTGGGCCTGTGTTATTTGAAGTTATGATCTGGGGGGGCCCGGGGGGCATCCATAACCCCAGATAAAACCTTTGACCTGTAGCACAGGAAAATATATGAAGGATAAAATCCTGGGACTACCTGTGCACATGCTCAGTCTGTACTGAGCTTGTGTGTTGTTGCTGTCCTTTGTTTCTGAAAAGGATCACTGACATCATGGGGTGGTGCTTTGACTTGCATGTCAATTGGATTAAGGTGAGACAGAGTTGCATAAAGTCAGCCTCACTCTTCCTGAGTCTTCCTTCAAAGGCCAGTGGCAGGACAAAACATCAAGATGACTGGTGTGACCTAAGATGCAGTGAATAACCTTGGGCTCTTTGATAACTGACCAAGCTCTAAGTACTCCACAGTGTCTGCTTTACCCTTCTTCATGGCTGTTGGAACAAATTGTCCTCACTCACACATTCTGCTGGGAAAAGTCTTGACGTGCTTGGGGCAGAAACCATCCTAACTCACCAACAGGTCTGAAGCATGTCAGTGACCCTGAAACTGCTTTAGCCCATCTCTTGACATGGTTTTATTGAGGTATGGCCACTGCAGACACTAATTAGAGTTGGGTGAATGGGTAGAAATTAAAAGTCGATGAGCAGCTCTGAAAAGGGCTCCCCAAGCCCTCACAGAAGTGCTAGTCCTCCTGAACACCCCATTCACCCCTGGTGTAGATCAATCTTTAAGTGCCATCTGGTGGCTTCCACAGGTATGGAACCCTGAGGCAATTTTGCGTTGATCCCAGCCCAGGGAAGTTCTTTGCTCCTGGGACTCCAGGACTACTTCAGATGGACCAAGTGTTGCACATTGGAGTTTTGTCTCTGGGAGCTTAAGGTACCGAGAAAAAGCAAGCAGGTATCTTCCTACATCATCCCTCTTTTAACATGAGTAACTGCATCCTGAGTCCTGACCTCCATTCCACTCAAAAGGAAGACCCTCTAGACATCCCCCCTTCACTCTCTCTGTCGCACCAAATCCACAATCATGAAGAGGCCGTCAAGACTCAGTCTATTTTTCTACCAATTGTAAGGAAGAGTTGATCAGTCAAAAATTCCTGGTGGGATAAAAGACAAGGTGAATACTTACAAAATGACTGCTAAATCTCTCTTTGAAGATGAGGACTTGCTAAGACACTTTGTACCCACTATGGGCAAAGGTTTAGTCTCTGAGACATAACCACTTACTTGCTGAAGGGTTAACAATTAAAAAGGAACAACCCTTCCAGACACTACCAGACATTCCTTTATAAATGGACAGTTCTGCCCTGAACTTAGAAGTGTTTCTGTAACAGAACCCAGCACTCCCAGAGAACTGTCCATGGCTTAGATTGGCCACAAAAACTGAAGAAATGCATAATGAGCAAGAAATTGAAGCAGTGAAAATGGCGAAGGAAAGGGAGCAAGAATTTATTAAGCACCAAGTATGTGCCAGGCACTGTGCTGAGTGTGTATTTGCAACCCTGAAAAGCAGATATCATTATGATTCCATTTTACAGTTGAGAAAACTGAGTAAGGCAGAGGTTAAGTGACTTTCTCAGGGTCACACAGCTAGTAAATTTCTGAGGCTGGAGTTGAACTCAGGCCTCCTGATTATAGGCCTGGTACTCTATCCACAGCATCACCTAATAGCTGGAAGTTTTCCCTAACTGGGTAAATTTCCAGGGAGTCTTCAACCTTTGAGTTTGGGTATGGTCTGAAATATCTGAGTCTCAGAATCACGCAGCCAGAATTCTTGAGAAGCTTAGAGTTTCAATATGTTAATGCCAAGAAGAAGGAAGCGATAATCCCAGTGGATCCTGTCCTAGTCTGACAGCAGATAGAATATTGTTCTCTGTCCTGGGTATCACAGTGTAAGAAGGACATTGCTAATCTATAAAGTATCCACAGAAGGGCAGCAAGATAGTGAAGGTTTTGAGGTCAGGTCTTGTGAGGATCTCCTGAAGGAAGGGCCAAGTGTAGCTTGAGGAAAAGAAGAAGCAGGGCCCATACCAACTGACTCCAAGTGTCTGAAGGTCTACTATGGGAAAGAGAGAATGAATGCATTCTCCAAACCCTGAGAGCCAAGCCAGGGACAAAGGAGGGTGGGGAGGAATGGGGAAAGTGTAAATAAGCTGATTTAGGCTAGATGTCAAGAAAAAAAAACTTTGCATTTATTAGAATTGTCCAGCAGAGGAGTTAGGTTCCTTGAGAGGTCTTGTTTTCTTGATTCTGAGGCTAGCTGTCTATCTGCTGCAACTCTCCTCTTCCTCTACTCCTAGACAGTGATATCAATCAACACTAGCATTAAATGATGCTTTACTTACCACCCAAATCTCACCTTTCTACCAATGTATTGAGTGGTTAACTGTCTCAGGAGGCTGTCTATGGGAAGCCCAAACATCTCCACCAGATGCAACTTCATTTTCTACTCTCTCATTAGTTGAAAACATACCATGAAAACAAAATAAAAGAAAATGAGAGAAAAGTTGAGAATTCAAGGACCTAGACCAGGGGTGGGGAACCTGTGGCCTTCAGGCCGCATGAAGTCCTCTAGGTCCTCAAGTTTGGCCCTTTGACTGAATCCAAACTTCACAGAACAAATCCTCTTAATAAAAGGATTTGTTCTATAAAACTTGGAATCAGTCAAAAATACCCATCCAAAGACCTAAAAGGCCACATGTGGCTTAGAGGCTGCAGGTTCCCTACTCCTGCCCTCAACTCACCCTCTATAATGTCCTTCCAGGGTACAATCTCTGACAATGGTCCTGGATGGCAAGCACTCCCTCAGCATTTGTCTTGTTGAGTGCTGTGAATCCCAAATTCACATGGGTACACAGGAAAGCCTTAAGCAATTGGAGGGAGCTTGTGAATAAAATATACAAACAAGCAGTATCATGGAATAACATAATGAAAAAAGATCTCAGAGTCAATTTGAGAATGTATCTGAATGAGAATCTGCATCTGAACATCCTTGCCAAGTGAGCAGCCTTTTAAGGGAGATTTCCAGGGAAGAGAGTCTGCCACTTCCCAAGGCAGCACACTCCGCCTTGGGATAGCTCCAAATGCTAGAAAACGTTCCCTTCTATTGGACCGAAATCTGCCTCTCCAGGCTCCTGCCCATTGATGTCTGAATATTGAGGGGAGGTAGTATACTGGAACAAGTGTTGAGTCTACAGTTGCAGGACAGACTTGGGTAAGTATATTCTACTTCTAATCCTCATTTCTTTCTCTGTAAAATGAGAGGAGCAAACCCCCAAGATGGACAGCGGAAGACCTGAAGAATATTTGACAAATGGTTAGTGTAGAGAGGTTGTCAGAGTTCAAAGAAGGAGATGGCTATGTGTTAAAAGGAGAAGACTGCTTGGTGGAAGAGGAGGATCATTAGCTGAGCCTCAAATGATGCTAGAATTTGACTACTTGGAAAGAAATGAACATGCTCATAGGAGAGGAAAAGTTTAACCCAAAGCTTTGGCTCCAAATCATAGAACATGTTTGTCCTTGCTATCCCAAATACAAAAAATTGGGCTAGATTAGAGCCAATTTATATATGATGCTAGTGGGTGGTGTCATGCCCCAACAATAAGCTGAGTCCAGTTTGCATTCCAACCACAGATTTTAGCCTTCTTTTTATGAGGAAACAAAGAGAGTTTTAGAACAAGGAGATAGTATAATTAGCAGTGGTATTTCAGGATAATTACTCAGGGCTGTATCATGTAGGGGAGAGACTGGAGACAATGTGAAGTTTAGAATCTACTTCAGCAGGTGAAGAGAGTGATGAAGGTCTAGAATGCATCAATGAAATGTGTCAGGGCAGGGGAAGGGAGAAATGAACCCAATTCAAGGAACTTCATGTAGAAAGAACAGACCCATCTTGGATGCTGCCTGCACATGAGCAGTGAGGGAGGTGTCAAGTACAACCTTGGAATTGAGAATCTGTGACTGGGAGAATGGTACTATGGTTAAGTGAAAAAGGGAAATCAGAGAGCCACCTTTTCTCTGAATATTTGTATGTATGTAGGTACATATGCATGCATGTGTGCTTGGGGAAGAGGAAAATGATCCAAATGTGGAGGAAAAGTGGAATGAAATTAAGAGGCTCCTTTAGGAGTCCTACTTTCATGTCCAACAAGCTCTGGGGTCATGGGCAAACTCATTTTCCTTTCTAGGCAGCAATTTCCTCATCTGTAAAACAACCTACTAGTACTTAAATATTTGATATTTGTTTACTTTTAATATTTATTTCACATACTCAAAATGGTAAAATGTCTCTAATATTTGTGGGTCTATGTGCCAAATGATCTTTGAAGTTTCTTCCAACACAACCATTCTGAATCAGTAAAAGCAGAGTATTTCCACCAGAACAAGTAGCATAAACCCTGGCATGGGGAACCCTCCACCTACCAAGATCTCAAAGTCAGGAACGTCATATGATGATCCTTGTGAGCCATTGCACCTAGCATAACCAATGCAAACACAGAAAACAAAAAGACTGCTGACTCCATCTTTCTGCCAGTAAGCTTATCCAGTCAGGGCTTTAGATGGCCAGTCCCTTGTCTGTCACCATCGGTAATGGCAGGAGCCCCCTTAAACCTGGAGTCCATGCATAGTGCCTTTAAGAAGCCAGGATAACTTCCCAACCTGGTGAATCAGGAGAAGATTAGAGAAGACAGAAAGCAAGGAATTCCAGAAGACAAAGACAATGTGAGGTGAGAAGTGTGAACCAGTGGTCTTAAAGGTGTGTGGGCATTGGATACATAGATATAAAAGGTGATAACTCAATTTCTAAGAGTAGATAAGGTCTTTAAGGGAGACTACAGGATTCTATACTTCTGAGTATTGATTGAGTCACCCAGAATGAGATTCTATTTCTTAGAAAGAAATGACAAATACAAAGATCATAGCTTAGAAGGGACCTCAGAGACTCTAGTTGAAAAATCTTATTTTAACAGAGGAAGAAACTGAAGTACATGGATATTAAGTGAGGTGTCCAAAGTAGTTAGTAGTAGTTAGCATTTCTATAGCATTGAAGTTTGCACAGTCCTTTATGAATCAGCTTATTTGATCCTCACAACAACCATGTAGAGGTAAATACTTTTATTGTCCTCATTTTATAGATGAAGAAACTGAGACTAAGACAGGTTAAATGACTTGCTCAGGGTCCCACCATTAGTAAGCATCTACTCTCCATCTAGTGCTTTAGGTATTGTTTTTTGGTTTTTTGTTTATGTTTTTTTCCCCAACTCCTGGGAACATGATGTCCCTCCCAGGTGGAACTCATCATCTCTAATCTCATCCCTACGCTGCTAACTCCAGCCCCCAGACTGCTTTCTCTTCTGAGTTCAGGGCTCAGGGTGAAGTACTCCAGCTCTCCCAATGCCTTCCTTCATAGAGCATCGGGTTTTTGTTTTGTTTGTTTTGGTTTGTGCTAGGCAATAGGGTAAGTGACTTGTTGGCTTCAGCCAGTGATTTGCTCAAGTGTCTGAGGCTGGACCTGAACCCAGCTCCTCCTGATTCCAGGGCCAGTGCTCTATCCACTGCACCACCAAGCTTCCCCTTGGATTTTTTTACTCATTCTTGTTCTCGTGTTTCCCCAAGTTCATGGAACAAGATATCCCCTGGTGTCCCATCCCCTCTGTTTTCCTGTTTCCTTTTGTGCGCTGTTACCAAAATGTTGGAAACTCCTTAAGGACAAGGACTGTTTTTCTTTTCATTAATTATACTTCCAGCACTTATCATAGAGCCTGGCACATAGGCGGCACTTAAGAAATGCTGACTGGATTGGATTAGATTGGAATTCAGATCTTCCTGCTTCCAAGCCCAGCCAACTAGTGGGCCACCTAGATGCCCAGATCATACACACAGTCTGCTTGGGACTCGTGTCTTCTAAATGCAGAATCTGAAGTGTTCCAATCTAGCACAGGGCAAAACAGAAATATTGGGAGACTTCACTGACACATGATGAAGTAACAAGAGCTGGGACAACAATATAAATGATTAATATAACAAAGTCAGTGGAGAATATGAGAAAATGAACAAATCCAGGTCAATTGTAATGAATAATCTTGGATCTTAAAGAGATATGAAGAAAAAAAAAAGCTTACCACTTTTTCTTTCAAAAAGTTAGGTCCTATGAATACAGAATGCAGCATACCCTGATAGATATTTTTCCTGGGATATATAGTTTTCTTGAGTGTTCTTTATTTTAAAGAAATCCTGAGAAGGTGATGAGGCAGTTTGGGTATAAAAACAAAAATTCCCTCCTGAATATAGATCATGATCTTACTGAGATTTTTACTAAAAAATAAATAAATAAATAAAAAATACCTTCAAAGAAGGAGACAAAGAATGAAATAGAAAATGAAAAAAGAAAGGGAAGGGAGAAAGGAAGGAAGGGAGGGAGGAATGGAGGAAGGAGGAAAGGAAGAGTGGTGAAAGAAGGAGAGAGAGAGAGAGAGAGAGAGAGAGAGAGAGAGAGAGAGAGAGAGAGAGAGAGAATTACAAACCTTCATGGAAACATAGCTCATGATAACTGGAACAATGGAGCCCTGTATTGTAAATGCCAGGAAGTTTTCCAGAAGTTTTTTACTCATCCCTCTAGGAAACACTTCATGAGCTTCTGTTCTGCACCAGCCTTTGCCACCTCCAAAGGAACGTCAATATTTTTCTTATTATGCCAAGATTATGGGAAGGGAGATGAACTTGATCTCTCTTGTTGAAGAAGCAGTTTGAAATGTCCCCTGCGTGAAAGGTGAAATGTAAACGAGGCTTCCAGGCACAGGCTAGGGTTTGTTTTGTACAAGGCAAGGTTTTATACAAGGTCAACAGCATGTGTAAATTTCAGCCATTCAACAAGCTTCATTTATCATGTTTTCCTTTGGCACTAAATAGTTGTGAGCAAGCTGTTTTAAATCACCAACTTGTCTTATTTTCATAAGTAATCAGAATCCTGAAATAATTGGCCAGAATCTTAAAAAATGTATACACAAAAATGAAATTTTTATAACGGAAATAATGGGACATCATCTTCATTGCTTGTGCCAAAGACTCTGCTTAATGTAATTCCATCAGTCTCATTCTTCTTTGGTTCATCACTGTCAAAACACATCATTTTAACTTTTTAGCACTTCTTATTGTAACGATAGGCTGCCAGAGCCACGTCAAATCATTCTTCTACACTTGGGGTGAAGCTGTACCCTCTAGTACAAAGAGGAAATGGGGGGGTTCTTTTCTGCTTAGTTCTTTTCTGGTTGTGACTCATTCTTTCTGTGAAGCCTGGGGGCCAGGCCTCCTTCCAAGACCACCGCTTGTTTTTAAGAAGGAGGTAATCCCTCTTCTCCCTTCTCCTTTTCTCCCAGCTACTGAAGGCATTTCACATTCAGCCCAGAGGCCAGAGGAGCAGGAAGCAATTCTCAGGACTGCTCTGCCTAGCCTTTCCAGGTCATTTCCTGATCAGCACCTCTGCTGCAGAAGGGTCTGCATTACTGGTTTAAATAGATCCCAGGAGCAAAGGCAGCCCTCCCGCCTGCCCCACTCCAGGAATTCCTTGTCCTGAATTTCATCAGGCCTGGCATTCAACACTTCATTTGAATGGCTAACCAAAGGCAGAGGAGGCCTCCATCAAACTGAAAGGATAACCCAGCCTTAGGTACTTCCACCATGGGTACATTGTTTGGGATATAGGATGACACAGGACTCATGCAAGGTTTGAACCCTACCTCTGATATTAACTAAATGACCTTAGGTGGGCAAGTTATGTACACATTGAGGGGTTTAGATTAGCTGCTTCCTCAGGTCCCTTCTTACTCCATCCCCCCACCATAAGTGATAGGAGAAGTCCAAACTAGGTGTCAGTGCCCTCCAGTGCCCTCACTTATTGTAGGACTTGCAAGGGCAGCAATAGATACTCTATATCCAAAGACGGCTGCTCAGAAAGCCCATTGGGTACCAAAAGAGTCCAGGAGTAAAGAAAGAGGAGGTGCCTCCAGCATCCAGAATGGGGCTCCAGCCAATGTCAATGGTGGCTCAATCACTGATGCCAGGATATCCAATGGCCTAATGTGGATGGAGGATCAAATGAGATATGATATACCAAGCCCTTTGTAAACTTTGCAGCACTAGATGAATGTTTGCTGCTCTTGTCATTGATATTAGTTTTATTCACTCAGCTCTTTGAGGGCAGGGACTGCTTATTTGTACCTGTATTCCCCATGTATGGCCCAGGGCTGGCAGACACTCAACATTTCATAAATGCTTGTTGCTGCCTTGCCATTTAGAGATGGACAGTGCCTTGTGATTGTTATCTTCCACATGAGAAAATGGAGGCCCGGAGAGGGAAAGTGACTTCTCCTAGGTAACGCTGGTTAGAAGTGGAAGAAGCAGAACAGATTTTTCCAAATCCAGGGCTCTTCCTATGACAGCTTGTAACTCATCAGCCATGATCATCCCACACCACTCCTGCTGTAATTGACCCACCCGGCTTCAGTTCTGCCTTGGAGGAATCCTTAGACAAATGTATTACCCTCATTAGCAGTCAGTTGACAATAGTTTATTACTTGTTATTGACAGTGTCTCACCAAGGTATGTAAAATCACTGTATTGGCATCATTCTCCAAAGAAAAAACAGCTTGGTGATGCCACAGTGGATAAAGCACTTGGCTTAGAGTCAGGAAGATCTTGAGTTCAAACCCACTTTCAGACACTTACTAGCTGTGTGACTTTAGGCAAGTCACTTAATGTAGGCTTCCCTCATTGTCTTTAACTGTGAAATGGGGATAATAATAGCACTTTCCTCCAGGAGCAGTTATAAAGCTCAGATGAGATAATATTTGCATAACACTGGGCCTGGCATAAAATAGCTGCTCTATAAATTCTAGACTCCTCCTTCTCCTTCTCCTCCTCCTCCTCAAATTAATCAATTATCACTTGGTGTCAAAAATCCAAATATAAGACCCTAAGAGAATAGGGCACCTTTATGATGGTTCCAAGAATGGAGAAGGTCATGAGTGAAGGCCTTTGATATAAGTTGTAGATCAGTGGCAGATTTAGTTCTAATGTTGGGAATGAACTTCCTGGAATAGGGTCAGAACTGTACTGGGCTGTCTTCTGGCACATTAGGGAACTCAAAGCATACACTTTATACTTGACAAGTCCTAGGGGTGGGAGTCAGGGGATGGTGAGACAGAGAAGATGCAAGAGCAGAGCAGCAAAGGCACCAGAACTTTGGAGAAATTTCAAGATCAATCAGCCCTATGTCTTCATTTTTTTTAATATAAATTTGTTTATTTGTAGTTTTCAACATTCATTTCCACAAAATTTTGAATTCCAATTTTTCACCCTGTCTCATCCCTTCCCCCACCCCAAGATGGCATTCATTCTGAATATCCCTTCCCCTAGTCTGTCCTTTTGGCTTTCTCTCCCCCCTTCTCTTATCCTCTTCCCCTTCTATTTTCCTGTAGGGCATGACAGACTTCCGTACCCCATTTCCTGTATTTCTTATTTCCCGGTAGCATGTGAAAACATTTTTTTAAACATATGTTTTTAAAACTTTAGGTTTCAATTTTTCTCTCTTCCTCCCTCCCCACCCACCCTCATTGAAAAGGCAAGCAACTCAATATAGGTTGTACATGTGCAGTTATGCAAAACACTTCCATAGTAGACATGTTGTGAAAAACTAACTCTATTTCCCTTAATCCTATTCTGCCCTCCCATTTATTCTATTCTTTCTTTTGACCCTGTTCTTCCTCAGAAGTATTTACTTCTGATTACACACTTTTCCAATCTGCCCTCCTCTCTATCATCCCCCTGCTCTCTTGTCCCCTTCTCCCCCTATTTTCCTGTAGGGTAAGACAAATTTCCATACCCAGTTGAATGTGTATGTTATTCCCTCCTTAAGCCAAATCCTATGAGAATAAGATTCACTCATTCCCTCTTACCTTCCCCCTTTTCCCCTCCACTGTAAGAGACTTTTCTGGGTTTTCTTTTTTGTGAAATAATTTACCCCATTCTACCTCTCCCTTTCTTCTTCTCCAAGTATAATTCTCTCATCCCTTAATTTTATTCTCCAGATATGACCCCTTAATCTTCAACTCACCCTGTGCCTTCTATCTATCTATCTATCTATCTATCTATCTATCTATCTATCTAATATATTTTTTTTTTCCTTCCAACTACCCTAATACTGACAAAGGTCTCATGAGTTATAAATATCATCTTTCCATGCAGGAATGTAAACAGTTTCTTAATAAGTCTCTTATGATTTCTCTTTCCTGTTTACCTCTTCATGTTCCACTTGAGTCCTGTATTTGAAAGTCAAATTTTCTATTTAGCTCTGGTCTTTTCATCAGGAATGCTTGAAAGTCCTCTATTTCACTGAATGACCATTTTTTCCCCTGAAGGATTATACTCAGTTTTGCTGGGTAGGTGATTCTTGGTTGTAATCCTATCTCCTTTGCCCTCTGGAATATTATATTTCATGCCCTCCAGTCCCTTAATGTAGAAGCTGCTAAATCTTGTGTTATCCTGATTGTGTTTCCACAGTACTTGAATTGTTTCCTTCTGGCAGCTTGTAATATTTTCTCCTTGACCTGGGAACTCTGGAATTTGGCTATAATATTCCTAGGAGTTTTCCTTTGGGGATCTCTTTCAGGAGGAGATCTGTGGATTCTTTCAATTTCTATTTTGCCCTCTGGTTCTACTATATCAGGGCAGTTTTCCTTGATAATTTCTTGAAAGATGATGTCTAGGCTCTTTTTTTGATCATGGCTTTCAGATAGTCCAATAATTTTTAAATTCTCTCTCCTGGATCTATTTTCCAGGTCAGTTGTTTTTCCAATGAGATATTTCACATTGTTTTCTAATTTTTCATTCTTTTGGATTTGTTTTACAGTGTCTTGATTTCTCATAAAGTCACTAGCTTCCAATTGCTCTATTCTAATTTTTAAGGAAGTATTTTCTTCAGTAATCTTTTGGACTTCCTTTTCCATTTGGCCAATTTTTCTTTTTAGGGCATTTTTCTCCTCATTGGCTTTTTGGACCTCTTTTGCCATTTGGGTTAGGCTATTTTTTAAGGTGTTTTTCTTCAGTATTTTTTTGGGTCCTTTAGCAAGCTGTTGACTTGTTTTTCATGATTTTCTTGCATCACTCTCATTTCTCTTCCAGTTTTTCCTCTCTTCCCTTACTTGCTTCTCAAAATCCCTTTTGAGCTCTTCCAAGGCCTGGGACTGATTCATATTTTTCTTGGAGGCTTTGGATGTAGGAGCTTTGACTTTTGTCTTCTTCTGGTTGTATTTTGATTTTTTTTCACCAAAGTAAGATAATATAGTCTGACTCTTTTTGCACTGCTTGCTCATGATCCGGCCAATTACTTGAGTTTTAAACTCTTTGTTAAGGTAAGAGTCTGCTTCCAATGTGGAGAATGTACTGTCCCAAGCTTCAGGGGTTTGTACAGCTGTTTTAAGAGATACTTGTAGGGACCTGTAAATTTTCACTTCTTCCAAGCGCAGTATGATAAGGGGCGAGGTGTTTACTCCTTTCCTGGCCTGTGTCCATAAGTATTCCTTTCTGTCCTGTAACTGTGAGGAGGGGTTCCTCTCCACAGCCAGTATAAGCTCCACCAAGCCAGCATTCCTCCTCACCCCAGCACTGCCGCCTAGAACTGTGACCCAGATCCAAACACGGGCAAAGCAAGAGATTCCTGCCTCAGCCCTGGCAAAGAGATCCCTGCAATCCCTTTCTAATCAGCCATTGGATTCCCCTTCAGTCTGTGGGGCGGAAGCTGGGGAAGCAGACACCCAGGACCATGCTCTTGGGGAATGAAGCTGTGACCCCACCTTCCTTTCTCAGCACCAACAGAAACAGACTTTTCCCACTGACCTTCTAAGTTGTCTTTGGCATTAGTGGATTGAGGAGTCTGGAAACCTCCACAGCTGCCCATGATTCAGTCCTCTGAGTCCTGCTCCAGTTTTGCTACAGCCTGCACACCCACCCTGTGCTCCAAGCCCGGCATGATACACCTTTCTGATCAATCATCCAGGTTGTTTTGGGCTGGAAATTTGTTTCACTTTGTCTTTTTGTGGGTTCTGCTGCTTCAGAATTTGTTTAGAGTCATTTTTTATAATTATTTGGAGGGCTTTGGGGGGAGAGCTTAAGCAAGTCACTGCTTTCACTCTGGCATCTTGGCTCCGCCCCCCCATGTCTTCATTTTATAAGTGAATACACAGGAGCCCTAAGCAGGAGATGTGATGTGGCAAATGTCACATGAGCAGTGAGAAACTGAGGCAGAAAAGAGGCTAAACCCTCTGAGGAGGGCTCCTCAGTGGCTTTTTTTTTCTGGTGAAAGAAAATGAAAGGTAAAGGAAAGGGGATGCAGGGGGTACTATTGGGAATCTGCCTATTGCCTGACAAAAAACCCAGAGGCCAAATGAGTGTGGAGTGGCCAGAGTAAGAAACAGCTGGGACAGTCCTTCTAGAGGCAAAGTTTGAGATAGGGATGGGTGATGTGAACTAGGGCAGCAGAGCCCCCAGGGCAGTGTTGTGAGGGCAGAGAAAAGATCCCAGGTATGTGTTGGCACATTTCCTGAGCCATCAAGTGACTGGACTTCTTTAAGATGAAATAGCTAACCAAAGCAATCAGAGAAATGGAATATAACTGAGGCAGCAAGGCATGGAAGAAAGAATTCTGGATCTGAAGCCAGAAAAGTCCTAGGCCCTTATCCTACCTACAGAATAATTTGTTGTCAGTGTTTTTGGGAAAGTCCCTTAACCTCTCTAAGGCTGACTGAATCTAAGAATGGATTATAGGGCTGTCTCTCACAGGATTATGTGAGCACCTAAGGAGGTAAAGCTTGTAAAGTACCCTTCAAAGTATTGACAATTGTCCCGAATGTCAGGTTGTTTCTTCAACCCCCATGTACAAGTGATGAGCTGGGAGGGGCAGCCCACACACTGAATGACAAAATGAGTCTCCTAACAGGCCAGAAGGATGGGCTGAAGCTCAGAAGAGGAAACACCTTATTGTTTATTTTGATAAAATGCATCTGCGCTAAATAGAAGGTCCTACCAGTCAGGACAAAAAACAAAACTCTACAGCAAAGTTACAGTGTGAAAGAGGCATCACTAGATTACATTTTGAGGGAAAAATCTCTGAGGATATCTGTGAATCACCTAGTCAATAAGAGTCACCAGAACATCATGACAGCCCCCCAGTGGCTCCACCTCTGGTTCCCCAAATTCAAGAGAAGCTTTCACAATGACAGAGCTGGGGCCTTGCTGGGCTCTGCCCTGGCCAGACAGCTTCTGGAATCCTGGGAACAGCTGGAGCTATATTATAGGAAGGATATTGACAAACTGGAAGTTTATTGAGGGGAGACCCATTAAGATGGTCAGGACAATGTAGACCACGATATATGAGAATTGATTAAAGATACGGGAATGCTTAGCCTGGAGAAGATTTGGGGGGGTTGTTGCATGATAGAGACCCTCAAGTAATTGAAAATCTGTCAAGTGGAAGAGAGATTATACTTGCCCTGTTTGACCCCTGAGGGCAAAAGCAGGAGAGTGGATGGGGTGGGCAGTAGAAGAGAGGCAGGCTTATAGTTGATAAAAATAAAAAACTTCTAACAATACAAGCAGTCTCAAGGCAGAACGGGCTGTCTCAGGAGGTCATGGACTCCCCATTAATTGGTCGCCATGCCTCAGTCTGCCTGTTTGTGCTTCTACACCAGCCCAGCCCATATTTTATATGTAACAGTCTACCCAGCCCCAGCCTACCTGTCTCCCATCTCCCTCTTACCTAGTGCCCTGGCTTCAGTCATCAAACATTACCTTGATTTTGTTATTTCTGGCATGATGAAGAGACAATATTGTTACCACTCTCTGGACCACCTCATGAGTTTAATGACTTCCCCATACATTCCCTTCCTCAGTCATCTTGGGCCCCAGGTGTTATTGTTGGTCCTTCCAATGCAAATAAGGTCTATCTCACTGTTATGTTTTTATCTCTATCCCTTAACCAGGTACTAAACAACAATTACTTAATACTGCATCCATCCATCCATTCTAGTTTTCCACTCTGGGCAGGTCCCTCCTCTGTGTGTGTCTTTCAAACATCTGCCATGTCTTCTACTCTCAGACTAAACATTCCTAGTTCTTTGGCCTAATCTCCCTGCTCCAGCTTCATGCCCACCTAGCCATCTGCCAAGGCCATCTCACCATCTTCATGCTGACCATTGTATTGCTTCTCTCTACCTAGATAAGCAGTCAATTCATTAGACCTGAGACCACCTTTTCCACATTCAGTTCTTCCAGAATCAAGGCCCCCGTCCCTTGGGAAGTGCATTTACTCACTAAGTCTCCCATCCCTGGATGAAAGTCAAATGATTTAACATATAATGTGAAAAGTAGCCTCCCTAGCCCACTATCTACTGGCAGCCCTAGACACCAGATTATGACTCAACTTCACCTCCCACATCACCCACACCCAAACTGCTTTCCATTTCTGTAGAACAAAAACTTCTCCATATCACAGTCCTCTGTATGTGTCACGTTCTCCTATGATAACGCAAGCTTCTTGAGTACAGGAGATATTTCTTCCTTCCTTGCCTCTTTTTTTCCTCCCTTTATTCCCTCTCTGCCTCCTTCTTTCCTTACTTGCTTCCTTCCTCCCTCCTTCCCTTTTCACCTCCTTCCCTCCCTTTATTTTTTTCCATCATCAATGCTTAAACAGAGTATGGTACATATTAAGGGCTTAACAAGTGTTTCCTTTTCTTCCCCCTAATGATTGATTTGTCTTCCTGTGGCACAATCTTGTGGCCCTCCATCGTACCGGGTGCCCTCCTCTCTATCATTTCTTGACGATTTCTCTCAAGTTTTGGTGTTCAGAACTGGACGTGATACTCCTCACACTCTCTGACTACATTACTACTGCCTCCTTAATACTGAACACTGCACCTGTCTTACCATGGACTGATGTTATTTGATTTTCCATGTCTACTTTGTCATGTTGTTGACTCATATTGAATTTCCAACCTCCCAGCTTTTGTTTTCCTTCCTTACATTGTTGTCTGCTCATATCTCTCCTATCTTTTGGTTGTGAAGATAATGCTTGAACCCAAAGGTAGAGCATTACATTTATCCCTATTAATTGTATCTTACTTGCTTTGGTATGTCATGCTAATGTGCTGGAATCCTTTTGAGCTCTGATTTTTTGACCAAGTATGTGAGCTATCACTCCCCCCCAGATTTTGTGTCATCTGGATATTTGACAAATAATTCTTCCATGGATTCATCCAAGTCATTGGAAAATGGCAGCTGTATGATGACTTGGCAATCCATACCTTCATTGGCCTTAATAATCTATATGGTCCCTTCTTTTTCTAGCATTCTGCCCTTGCTCAAAGAACTTAGAATGAAGCAGTTATATTTAAGACAATTCGATCACAAAAGTATACCTAAAAACATACCTGATCAAAGCCACAGGCCAAGCACAAAATAACTTAGAATGGTGATAAATGGTGATGGCCAGACAGCAAGAATTGAGCCTGGGGCCAAGTGAGTACTGGAAGAGAGAAGTCTAAGAGACCAAAACCTCCAGGCAGTGTAGGCAATGTGAGGAGGCTCATCAATATGAAGTAAAAAGTTCACGTGCCCTGATGTTCGGCATGGGGAAGTTGAGCGAGGAGTTCTGCCAACGGGGTAGAGCATTAGCGACAGCAAGGAAACATTCCGAGAGACAGAGAGAGTCAGCATCAGGGAGGTTTCAGGGCATGCAACATGGTTAGGCACAAGCATGATCCCAATGTCTAGCACTGGGATTGTCGTTATTTTTCATTCTTTGTTTTCCAGTGACAGCGTGGGTTGATATATTGACTTGCATATGAATTGGTTTAAAGTGAGACAGAGTTATGCTAAGTGATCAACCTCACTCTCCTTTATGAGCCATCCAAAGCCAGTGGCAGGACAAAAGTCATGATATGGGTCACGGCCCAGGATGCAGTGGGCGACCTTGGTGTCTTTGATGCCTGACCAATCTCTAAGTACTCCACATGGCCTGCTTCAGCCACCTTCGTGGCCAATGGAACAAATTGCTGTCATGTGTCCATTCTGCTGAGGGAAGTCTTTACGTGCTTGGGGTAGATATCTCCTTAACTCACCAACAGGTTTGAGGCCTGTCAGTTACCCTAAACCTGGTTTAGCCTGTCTGCTAACATTGTTCATTGAGGTATGACTGCTGCATATGATACAGCTTCTTGAACCACAGGGAGAGTTTGGTGACAGATGGACACCAAAAGTGGATAAGCTGCTCCCAGGACTGGGGTACCACTGGGGGCTGAGAATGAGGTAAGAGACTATCTAATAGAACAAGATACAAGATCTGAGCAAAGCCAGAAATAATTCATTTCTCTAGAAAGCCAATCTGATCCAACAAACTGGCTTAGGCATAGGTATGCCTAGCATTCTGCTAATCTGATCATGTTTTCAATCAGGCCTAGGACATTATTCATGAAACTGAACACATATAAGGAGACATAACTTCAGGTCTGAGGTGAAAATGCTAAGAAAAACTCTACTTGCCCACATAAGAAATGGAGTTGAGACCAGAACTTCTGGGAAAAGAGACTTGTGCTTCCAGAGACTTTTCAGGGGAGCACAAACGGACAGAGGCTGGTACAGGGAACAGACAGAGGCAGAAAATTCTGGTAGCTGCGGTCTTCTGGGGGAAGCTGGCTCTTCATGATTTTCCATCATGTCTCCTTAGAGATTCTGGAGAGAGAACTACTCCCTGTATGAAATCAGCCTCTCTCTTGGATTAAGCTGAGATTTCTTTTCACTCTCAGTCAAGAATTTATACTTTCCTCTATATTATGTGGCATATTCTAAAGTGTGTAACTTCTCCAATTTCTGTTGCTGTTTGCTTGAGTAAAAGAGGCTAAGCTTTTCACTATTGTGATGATATTTTCTGTAGCGGGTATTCAGTGGGATAGGGACAAGCTGGCAATTATACCATAAGCACTGCCCTATTCCTTAAGAGCCTTAACCCCTTCTGAACCCCTAAACCCACACACACATATGCGTGTGTATCAAAGAAATAGAGATAGAATTCTAGTCAAATAACCCTCCCAGAGAATAGAGAGAAGACTGCCCAGCTTTGCAGAGAACTTGGGCCTGCCTTCTTCCCCTGCCCCAAACTCTTCCCCTAACTCTTTTCCCCATACCCTTGGCTAGCTTGCTGTCAGGGTAGTCATGACCCCTTGCTCACCTCTTTTATGCAGCACTGTACAGACAGTGAGCTACATTTATATATTTATGTAACCCAGACAAACCTACCTATCTTTCATGGGCACATGTATATCCTCTACTAGGTAGAGAATGAGGCCATTTAATTAAGACACAGCCTGTTACCTCTTGGGGCCTGTAGGTTCATACAGTGCTAAAGCACCAAGAGAGAGAACATATGGACAATACATGGTAAGGCCACAAGGGCCGGGGAAAGCCAAGATCTGAGGGATGTCTAAGGTAAAGGTCATCATGGACCATGGAGATCAGGGGAGACTTCATAACAAGGGTGTTATTCCACCTGGGCTTCAAGGATGGGCTGAATAGAGAAGGAAAGGCATGTCATGCACAGAAAATGGTGTGAACTGAGACAGAGAGGCAAGAGGATGCGGGAGTTGGGGACAAAGGAGCAGAGGGATGGAATTTGGCTGGGATCCAAAAGACCTAGAGGAAATTCATAACGGCTAAGGGATTGTGTGTGCACACAACAAGCACATTTATGCCATTAGACGCCATGATAATGGGGGCATTAGGAATGGCTTCCCCATGCCAGAAGCAGAAGGTTCATGCCCTAGATGATTCAGATGTGCTGTGTAGCCTCTCTTCCTTTCTTATGGGTAGGTATCATAGGTGGATTTAATTTGGGGGAACAGTAAAAAGGAGTCAGAATCTCCCGCATGCATAGGGAACATTTCCAGCAATGGGCTGTGAGGATCGTGGAGTACTATCTGAGTGAGCATCACATGTGTTTCTGTTGGGGCATGTAGATAAGCTGGAGGTGGAGGCATTACCCTTCTGCATCTATTCTTCCATGACATTTTCAATAATCTAAACATCTGGGTGTGGAAGGATTGCTCATTTCATCTGTGCCTGGCCTGGGCTTTGTGGATGCTGCTCAGACCAGAATTAATCTGTTGATGTTACGCAAGGGACTCTTATACTGTGATTTTTGGAATGCTATTCTTTCTTCTGACAGCTTTTTATATGAGTGGCAATAGGATGATACAAAATATTCCTCCTCTCCAGTACTAACGTGTTTGTTTTCTGCTGATAGTTAACTGCTCTACTCATTGGATCTCCTGATGAGGCTACATAAAAAGAAGAAAACATAGGAAGTGTTGTAGAAGGCACTGACTGCTTCACTGCTGGGGTCACGGAAGCCTTCGTTGCCTTCATCATCATGAGTGCCTATGAATGGGTCATTGGTGCTCCTAGAGCATTCTACCCACATTTACTTGACTCAGTCTTTTACTCTCTGAAAGGGTAGTGTCCAATCATGCTGGAATCATGAGTGAAGAACATGGAAAATCTGCTTCTTGGGACACAGGCCAGAACCGATCCTGGGCAAGGAAGTAGAGGCTGATTAGCATACACTGAATGCATGGCAGACTTGTGGATAAGACCTCAATACAGAGAAGACAGTCAGACTCCTCACTGAAAGTAGAAATTACAAAGAAAAAAGCCTCTTCATATGTCCTGAACATCATCAAAGCCTCACCGGTCTCCAAGGAGTTAGACTGTAGCCAATGACTCATTCTTTAACCACCAGATTTTAGAGATAGGAGGTTTAAATGAAGAAATCACATGGCATGTTCCTTTAAAAAGCTTTTAGGTCAATGTAATCTATGTGTGTGCATGTCTGCATGCATGTATAAGTATTTGTGCCTGAGTACATGTCTGCAGGCATCTGCATTTGGCTTTTGTGCACAGAAAACACAATGCCTTCTTTAGGGTTACTTTGCCGGTCAAGGACCCCAAGTTGTCCAAGAACTGCTTGAATGTGACTCCAGAGATTGGAGGTTTATGCCAATCCCTATCTTCACCAATCCTTACAGCTCGTCCTTGGTTCACTGCTCTGGGGTGGCATATCTTCTCAACTGGCCACTCCGGTTCCTCTCTTCTGATTGCAACTACTCTGTTCACACATTTCAAATTCCTGAGAACAATTCTATTTTGGCCTCTAGTCTAGAGGGTCCTCTCATGAGCATAGGGGTGGGGGTGAATAAAAGGTAACCAAAGTATAAACAAACCAGTATTGTGGGAGAAATAGCTCCTCTTTGAGTTCATGGGTAACTGCTGCTGAAATAAATCTATCATAATGCAGAAATTATAGTGATAAGAAAAGCCTAGGTTTTATTATTATGTTTAAGCATAAGATCTCAACAACAACAACAACAAAAATAAACCTGAAGAAAGATTAGGATTCTAATAAAGCCAATTAGAGACAAAATTATGTTAGTGACAAATAATTCTTTTACATATTGCAATATTGTGCTTTCCTCTTAGGCCATAAAAGTTAGAGAAAGGACAGATGCATAACTTATACTTCCTTCAATGTCACACAAGTTGAACAAACTTAGTTAAGCAAAGTCATATTCTCATATATCCACGAAGGAAACAAACCCCAGTTAAACAGGTTCTATAGATAAACTAATTAAGGTTACAAATTAAATGACATCTTGAGGGTTCACAATAGACTGATTCAGAGTGAAGATTTACATGTCACCAAGATAACTGAAAAAACTGGCATCAGCAAAATCCTTCCTTACACTGTTAGCTGGGAAAGTAAATAAATAACTAAAACACTTTGAGCAGTTTAAATTTCCCTTTGACTTTTTATGGAAGAATGTCAGCCTTCTCTTAATATAATTATTCCATAAATCAGGTTTTGGTCAGGTGAAGTTAATATTAAGAGAAGACAGGCTTTTAGTTAACCAAAATTTGCAGGAGGAATGGCCCTAAGCCCCATATAATAAAAATGAATAACAAGAAATAAAAAATGCTGACAACACCAGGTGTTAATAGGGAGTTTCACTATAACACAAAGAAAAGGTAACCAAGGACAATAGACTGATCACAACTATTTTCAGCACAAAGTAGCTCCCACCTCCACCCCCACCCTTCTTTTTCTGTTTACCTCTGTACGTGACTCTTTCCCTCTCACACAGTCTATTGTAGCTATTTTTTTTTCTGCTACAGCTCTTCTGGTAGCTGATACCTTAATGCATTAGTAGCTGTAAGAGGGAAGATTCCAGATGCCTTTGGAAATCATACAAGGGCCTGCAACAAAAGAAAGATGATATAAATAGGAGGCCATGACATCACAGATATGAGGTTACCTTGGAGGCCATACACTCAAAGTTCATGGCTAGTGGTGTTAAAGGATCCTGCCCCCCCCCTTGTCCCTCAGCACATAGAGCTTTCTTTACATCTAGAGACCTATAGGAAGAAAGAGCTACTGAAAGGTGGGCATTTCCCTTTTAATGTATCCACTGTTCAGGGCTCAGCAGCCAATTAATTAAATGAATCCTCACACGTGACAGGAAATAGTAGCAGACTATCTGCATCTCCTCTGAAAGGGATGACAGTGTCCCTCCATACTTTATCCCCAAAGAGATTCTACACAGGCTTCAAAGGAAGGCAGACATATTGACAACAAACTTTGCAGGTTCATTTGATGAGAGACCTCCCTGCACCCTCGGTACAAGTCTACCATCAGTTAAGCTGGAGCAGCAAGGTACATTTGCTATATTCATGCATGTGCTCCCTGATCTGCAAAGCATTTTTTTCCCCTGAATTTGTACTGAGGGTCCCTCTCCTACTTAGCATTATCTAAGCCACATGCTGAATTTATGTTTCAAATGATCAGTTTAAAGTGATGAATAAGGATCTATTTCAGGCTTGCCAGTCCTTGGCCTGGGTAGTAGGTATACTGATTATTTGTTCAATTCACATGCTCAAGAAGCCTAACTTCATTGGGGTGGGAGGTGGGAGGTGAAATGTAAGATCAACACAGTAAATCCCAATGTAAACTAGGGAGCCAAGGGGCCCCAGGAGAGCCAAGAAGCAGTCCGCATTCTTGGCCTTGGACCATCATTGGCCCAGGATGTATTCTGGACATCTTCCAGCAAAGGCCTGGCCCAGCAAAAATTCTTTCTTGTTTATTCTGTGTTGCCTGGAATGAACCCATTGACCTTTCTTTCCTCAGTGCTGCTTGTGTCCGTGATTTCTATATTAACTGACAGTGTTCCCTGGACACAAACACTCCCACTCACCACCCATTCCCAGCCTCTGGGTCCTTCCAGCAACATCTAACTAACTCATAAAGCTGTCTGGCCCCAATGTATTGTATTGGGGAAAGACAACATGAACAGAGAGGAGTAAGTCATTTTGAAATAAATAAACAGGAATTTCAAGAGGAGTGCGAGAGGTAAGGCACTAGCTCCCATTTCTACACTCAAGACTCAGAATTAGCCTGGTAGCAGCAAAGTTTCCAGGTCAGGTTTCACGCATTCTTCCTAAAGCAATTAACAAAGCTTATTATCCTCTCACTCAATGACTTGCTTTAGATTGGTTTGTTTTCCATCTCTTCTGACCCATGGCCAGACATTTCAGGAATCCTAGCTCTTGAAGTTTCAACAATCAAATGTAATAAGATTGGTTGTCTCCAGTCTGTTGATGAGATTTTTCAGGATTCTTGATAAGTCATTTTTAGCTTAGAAACACACCATGCAAGTTCTTAATGCATCTTCTGAGATTAGAAATGGGCAAGACCAGCTTCTTAATAAAATATTAGCTTCCTGAGAAAAAGGCAGGAGGGAGCAGTGCTGAGGACCTCCCAGTGTAAGGTGTTCAGATGCACCCAGCTGGCATCATCTCTTGTTGGGTGGAAGATCTCCTTGTAATTTCTCATTTCTGAAGCCTTTCTTAATAGTCATTGCTGGGACATCACCCAAATCCCCAAAGTAATTCTTATATTGCCAGAGATACTGAAATGCTGTATGAACATAACATCCAGGCAGAAGCAGAAAGCTTATTGTTGGAAATGTAAAACAGAAGACTAGTGGCATGGACCAATATATGTGAAACCAGGCATGTGTCAAACCTGGACAACTTCTCTCCATATTAAAAGTCAATGCTGCCCATTTATATGATAATGGGTGAATACTATGACAAGATGAGCTCTGTTTCTACTCTGAGGACTATGGATGTCTTCCAGCTCATGGCAGCAGCAGTTAATTGTAGATCCAGCACCATGAAGTACTCATGCTAGTGATGTACATGTGTCTGGAGGAAGCATGGCATAGTGCAAGAGTTCTGGATTTTTGAGCCAGGAGAGTTGGGTTCAAATCCTGCCTCAGGTCCTTACTTCCTAGACCTATAGGGTAAATCCCTTAACACTAAGAATCTCAGTTTCCTTGTCTCTCAATTAGGGATAACGATGCTTGTGACACTGTCCTCCAGGGATGCTGTGGTGAAAACACTTGGTGAAAGTTAAAATGCTCTATAAATATGACTTTGTATGATCTCCCACTATATTGCAATACAGTAGAGAGAGGCAAGAATTTGGAATCAGAAGTCCTAGGTTCACATCCTGGCTTTACTAACTTGTGTGACAAATGTGGGTAAATCACTTACCTTCTCCAACTCTCAGTTCTCTCACACATAAAATGGAAAATTTGAATTTGATGATTCCAAGATTCCCTGTCGTAACACACTGGCTTTCACTAGGAATCTGCCTGAGTTATAAAATTCCATCCTACTCAGTGTCACTCAAGAAGATCATGGTCCAGGTGCCTGGCTTTCCCAGGGCACCTTTACCACCATGATTGTCAACAACCAGTGTCAGAGAGTAGGAGATTGTACTGGGCACTGTGAGGAAACAAGGAGGAAAAACCTTGGTGTCCAGGCTTCAGAGGGGCTTACAATGTCACCTGGGATAAAGAACAGAAACATAAAGGTATATTTCCAAAGGAATTTGTGCCAAGTGCCCCATGAGTGCATACACCACTAAACTGCCAAGTGCTTAGAAGATGGGGGAGGGTAACTGGGAAGATTTCATAAATGAGCTGGAATTCAGTGGGACATTATAAGCACTGTCTCAAAGTAAGAGAGGAGGACCTTCAGGATTCAGCTCAATGGGAGCTGACTTTATCTGGTGCTTTAGAGTTACAAAAACAAACAAACAAAACCCTTCAACATATTTCCTTTCTTCCTCCCTATAAGTCTCCATGTGAAGCAGGTAACATAAGGATGATTGGCCTTATTCTCATTTTATAGAAAAAACAAAAACAAAACTGGGGCTGCAGGAGGCCCAGGGACTCACTTACAATGAGGCAGCCTCTAAATGGTAGAGTGAGTCCAGATGCAAACCCAAGCTGTCTGGTTTCAAGTTCAATAATTATTCCCCATTCTTCCACTTCCTTGCACTCCCTCTCTAGAGTCTCCGCTAACCCAAAGACATTATCTCTTTCATGACTTTCAGAGAATTTATAGCCACATTCAGAGTGCAATAATCAGCACAAAGCAATTTCTGCCTGGCTCCTGAATGTATCCTCTAAAGTTGAAAGACTTTCCCAGAGATCAAGAGGAATTGACCCTGGGTTGTTCTTTCTGGAGGGTCACATGAAGGAAACTAGTCCTTGAAACTAGTGACTACACTAACCCCCAAAGCCCCATTACTTGCAGGCATCAATCTGTCAAGAGGTCCCTTGAACTATACTGGCTACCTTAATTGGTCAGGGGATCTCACCAAGAGGGAGGAATTTGGCCTTCAACCACTGGGATCACAACTATGCAAGCATAGATTCACAAAAGGTTCCAGAGCTTAAAGGGATTTGGGTGTTGTTTCGAGGTTCAGTCTATAATTCCATAAGGTACCTCCATCTTTACAACACACTAAGAGAGGCCAACCTATCTCTGATGGCAGACCTCCAGTGAGGGCAGTGATGGGTTAAGGAGGAGTAGAGAGGAGGAGGTATTCCATCCCAAGGCAGTGGCTCATTCCACCTTAGAACAGATGCCTTTAATTAGAAGGAAGGTTTTCCTTAAGTGGAGCTGAAATTCAACTCATTGCATCTTCACCTCAGTGTTCTCATGTGGCAGGTAAAATAACCTTGTTTGTCTTCCACAGAACAATCTTTTGAACATTTGAATAGAGCTATCATGACTCCATAGACCCCAAGGTCTTCTTTTAATCAGACTATATATTTCTTGTTCTGAAATGACCTTATGATCTTGAGACCCCTTCTCCATCCCATTGGCCCTCTTCCGGATGCTTTCCAGCTTAGCATTGTCCTTCCTCAGCTGTGGCACCAAGTGCTAAGCATCACTACGCTCCAACTAAGACCTGACCAAGGTGAGAACAGTGACATTCTCCTCTTCCTAGTCCAGGACATGGTGCCTCACTTGCCCCATCTGTGTTTTCTCAACCCGTGACATCCTTGTCTATGTCCTTCCATCTTCCCCCAAGAAAGAAACATCCCAAACAATGAAAGCATCCTCTAGCTTCTAGCAGTATGTGGTTACAGTGTGGTATGGGGCTTGTGGCCTTGAGTCCTCAGTGAAATTTTCCAGGTCATCCCAGTGTGTGAGGATGTAGGGGAGATCAGATGTATGCCCATGTGGTACCTGAGACATCATCAGTAGCTCCACTGGACGCTCATCTTCCAAGGCCTTGAAAGGTTTCCAAGATTTTCACTGAGCCTCTGTGATTTGAAATCACATTTCAGCCCTGGAGTCTTATGGCTGAGAATATAAAAGGGAATCCCCTTCATCTGAGAGAATTACATTTTTTTTTTATTGATGAGAACATTCAAAGAATATTTTGCTTCTGGACTTTAAAATAAGATTCATTTATTTCCAGTAAGGAGTTGAGGTCATTTTCAGTGTTTCCTTATGATGGGATAGACCCCTACTGAAGAGCATAGCCATTGTCTGTTTCTTAGGGATAATCACAATCTGGGCCAGGATTGTCTCCTTCTCATATCATCATGCCATGTTTTAATCACCTTTCCTCCACATCAGTTTGTTTCCACTCTGAGGGCTCAGGGTATCAGTGTCAGGCAGAGCAATCCTTGGCAGAGAAGAGTTGGAGTCCAGCAGCTGACAAAGAGAAAGGAACCTTGCCAGGAGAAGGGCTTTATAGACAGAGATGCAGCAGCTTTCCCATGGGCAGCAGGGGATGGACTCTGCTGACTGACTGCTGGACTGTGGAGGGGGATGTAGCAGGGAGGAATTAAATTTGCAAGCAGTTTCCAAAGCAGATCTTTAACTAAAAGATAACACCAAAATTCTACCATTTCTCCCCTCCCCTGTCCCACACCAGGCGGCTAAATTAGGAGAGAGACTGATGTGGTTGCTGCAGAATAGAACTAGGCCCAGTGGGTTGAAATCCTGAAGAGTCAGATTTTTGCTCAGTATAATGGGTAGAGCTGAGAGGGGAGGGGACTCAAACACCAAAGTGCTTTCCCTAAGTTCTCCTTTGAGCTTCCCCAGCGTGGAAGCTGCCCCTGCTCTCCCATCTGCAAGGAGGAGGTTGGACTGCCTTGTATTAGGGATTCACTGTCAGCTCCACTTGAGAGGCAGTGATTAACAGCGCCCTTTTCGTCTTGGACATTCTCGAGCCCTAACTTAATTTTGCCTCCCTCCGCCTCCACCTTCTTCTGCCATCTGGAGATGCTAATAAATAGAGCAATGGCTAAAGGTCACTGAAGAGCAGCCCAGAGGGGAGATGCTGCTCCAGAATAATCAGGGCTCAATAAGGGAGAACAAAGTTGAGCCAGTCTTCCATGATGGATGGTTTTCTGGCCTGCTGACAATAAGGAGGCGCTCTACATGCTGGTCACATCAGGACGTACTCCAGGTCTAGAGCATGGTTGCATTTAAACCCCAAGGATCTCCACCAAACAGAGCAGGCATGGAAGCCATGGGAAAGCTGGGCTGGTCAGATTTTCATAAGGTGCTGCCGATATCCGGGGCCTCCCAAAGCTTGTTGTTGGTGTAACCACTTAACTTTCCCTATCAGGAATGGTCAAGTGCATTAGAAAATGGAACCAACCCTCAACACCTCGTAGGCCCGTTCTTCACTTTACAGATGAAGAAACTGAGACCCAGAGAAAAGGAAAGACACATAGATGGTTCAAAGGAAATTGGGCTTTGCAACCAGGACTCTGAAATCCTGTTTCAGGGCTTATTCTGCAGTAGCCTGAGACTCCCTTCCCCGGGCAGTCTGACTCTGGCCTCCTAGGCAGAAAGCTGTATGAAAGAGGACATTCTGTTTGTGTTTCTTCATTGTATTCAGAAAGGGGTCCTAGAAAAGGGGCTTCCCATTTTAAATTGAGAAAAAGCCCTTTGTAAAACTTTGTAAAACATGGCTCTGCCTGATAACCACCTTAAAACAGTGATGAGAGCAGCGAATTCATTCATATAGGACCTCTCACACTACGACAATTCCTTGAGCCAGGCAAGTCACCAGATTTTCTGCAAGTGGTCACTCTATCCACCGAGTACCATCTAGCTGTCTCCCAGAGCCAGGAAAACCAGAGTTCTAATCCAGCCCCAGACCTTAGCGGTGTAACCCCGGGGCAAGTCACTTAACCTCTGTTTGCCTTAATCCACTGGAAAAGGAAATGACCAACCACTGCAGTGCCTTTGCCAAGAAAAGCCCATGGACAATGTTGGTGTGCCAGGGTCCACAGGGTCAGGAAGAGCCAGACTGACCAAACAACTGAACCAGGAGACCTTGCCAATAACTGCTTCTGGCAGCCTCCGAAGACATCGATAGAGGCTTATTGTTGGGAATGAAACTTTATTAAGAGAAAACTCTCTGGAGCATTCTGGAGCAAGAATCCCACTATGTTTCTAATGACCACGAAGAGGCAGAAGGGGAATCTTCACCATCCAGGACAGAAATGTACCTTGGCAGCCCAGATTTTAGCAACAGAGAAATGAAGGAGAAAGATGATCTTTTCTAAGGTTGTTTAAAAGAAATCAATTCCAGCTGCACTTCACTGGGATCTGTGTCTACTCAGCATACCCATCTTCATCCTCCACATTAATGGGATATTTTGCTGATTCAGAGCCTCTGCTAACACTGCCAGCAAATCCCATTGCTGCTTTGACAGACTTGTCAGTTGCAGAAATGAGAAGAGGGCCCGTGAGTGGTCTTCTTCCCCTTTTTCATGTTTTTTTTTTCCCATCCAGGCCCCATTATGCCTAATGAGGAATCTTTGGGTGGCTGCATTGGCATCTATTTGTTTCAGTAGTGTACCTGCATGTCCCTGTGGATCAAAGAAACAATCTACTGGCAGAGACAACCTACAAACATGATATACACAGGGTGTACCAAGGGTGGTCTCAGAGAGGAGTGCCTATGGCTACATGATATCTTCAGGGTGGCCTTGCCACATACAAGAGCCGGGTAGACATCCCATGCTGCCCATCCAGAGACAAGGAAATTGCAAAGGAAAAGCCAAAGCCCACCCCTCACCCCCGATATTTCCAACCACAAAGGGTGAGGGAAAAGTCCATAGCACCATTTCAGGGTGCAAAGACAAGGATTCGCCAGTGATTACTTTATCTCTCTAAGACACAAGTGCTCAGATGATTGGTAATGAGTGAAGTAACTGGATTTATGTAGCTTGGAAAAGAGAAGGCTCCTCAACACTGCCTCTAAGCACTTGAAAGGCTGATATATGGAAGACAATGGAATTGTTCTTCTTGGCCCAGTGGACAAATTTAGGATTGATGAAAGGACTGATTTCTCTTCTTCCTGACAATTAGAGATTTCCTAGAGTGAAATGGGATGCTTCAGGGGATGGTGGCACCCTCCCCTTCTTCCTCCCTTCTCCCCTAGACAATATTTCAGATAGTCAGAGGATGGAGGTCTGCTTTAAGGAATGTTTTATAGGGAATTCCTGCTCAGGGATGGGATGAGTTGGATTTTGAGGCCACTGGGATTTCTCCCAACACTGCAATTTGGGGATCCTAAGAGGATCAAAGGGAGAGTTACAGATAACCAACTTTGCTTCTCCAAGCAAGCTGTGTGACCCTGGTCAAGTCACTTAACCTCTGTTTGCCTTAATCCACTGGAGAAGGAAATAGCGAACCACTGAGGTATCTTTGCCAAGAAAACCCCAAGGACATTATTGGTGTGCCAGGGTCCACAGGGTCAGGAAGAGCCAGACAGACTAAATGACTGAACCAGGAAACCCTACCCATCTGTTTGTTTCAGTAGCGTGCCTGCATGTCCCTGTGGATCAAAGAAACAATCTACTGACAGAAACAATGTACAAACATTGACAAAAGTTTCCCAAATCAGACTTTTCAAGCATGATGAAAGGGCCCCACTTCATCTTTAATTGTTTCTGACTAAGCCAAATGAACAGTTTTATGATCAGATTAACTAAGATAACTTAACTTATTATCCTGTCCAACCTGAGTTCAGCACTTTGCTCTCAACTGCTTGGCATGCATTGCATCCTCACCCAATGCTCACAACACTGAGATGTTCTTTTGGAGCTGAGAAATTCAAGTGTCTGTTTTCTTCTCCAGATCATTTTACAGATGAAGAAACTGAGGCAAACAGAGTTAAGTGACCTGCTCAAGGTCACAGAGCTAGTAAGTGTCTCAGGTCCTCCAAAATTCAGGCCCACCACTCTATTGACTGTGCCACCACCTGCCTAAGTGCCTACTATGTGTTAAAGTATGTGTTAGCCCCCCCCCAAAAAAGGAAGCAATTCTACCACTCAAGGACTGTCTTGCTTACTTGTATTTCTAACCCTAGTGATTAGCAGAGTGAGCACACAGTAAGCACTTCATAAACATTTTCTGATTGCTTTATTTATTCTATACACATATGAGAATATGCAGAATAAACTGAAGGCAGTTAAAAGCCCAGCTTTTTGGAAGGGAGGACAGCAGCAGCTGAGGTTGGTGCCAGACTCACATCAAAGTTGGTGTGTGAGCTGAGTCCTGCAGGCAGAGATGAAGGAGTGTACATCAGACATGGGGGAGGGTGGCAGCAGAAACACAAAAGGGGGAATGGAGGGCTGTGCAGGAGGGACAGAGAGGACAGCTCCTCTGAACCAGAGATTTCAGGAAGGGGAGAAATATGTAATGAGGTGACAAATAAGAAAAATACTAATGGCAATGCTGCTTGCCAATTACGCTTTACAAAGTTTGTGCAGCATAGTGAGTATTCTTTCTGCTGGCAGAGGACTTGGTTGAAATTCTGAGTCAGGCAATGACCTTGGACAAGTTCATTTTCCTCCGTGGGCCCTGAACAAGATGGCCTACTAGGGCTCTTCTAGCTCCAGAATTATAATCATAGGAGCTTGGAATTTTGTTTAACAGTCCTGTGTGGGTAAGTAGGACAAATATGAGTATTCTCTTAGGTTTGAGGAAACATGCCTATAGTAATTTTACTATAATCTCAGAACTTGTAAAGTGGCAGAGGATTCCTTATCCCCCACTCTTCCCACTATAAAAATAGAAATGGAAATCCATTATCAGAAAAGGGGGGTATGGGATCTAGTTCTACCCAACATCCTGGGACTTCCTAGCTGATGACATACTGTCTTTAAGGTTTTACCCTTTTCCTTCAAATGCTTTCTATTTTTTTAAGGCAATTGGGGTTAAGTGACTTGACCAGGGTCACACAGTTAGTAAGTGTCAAGTATTTGGTCTGAGGCTGGATTTGAACTTAGGTCCTCCTGACTTCAGGGCCAGTGCTCTGTCCACTGCAGAACCTAGCTGCCCGCCTTTGCCTTCAAATGAAACTTTAGCACTGATCTCTCACACATGCCAATCTCCAGCCCCAAGGAGCAGGGCAAGAAGACATGTGATCTTTCTAAAGTTGACTTTCATGTCAAGTTCTCATTCTATTTGCAAACAGAGAAAGGCTTGATTATCCTTCCTTCGGATATAGGAGCAGCAGCTGGTAACCTCAGGCAACAACAAAGTGACCTCTAACTCTGAACCTGGGGGTCTTCAAGTTACAGCTAAGCCCCAAGTCCACACGATGATTTCTCAAGGGGTTTCTCACAAGAATCTGTAGCTCTGATATTTGTTTTGGCCACAGGAGCAGAACCATGAAGATTCACACTCTTCCATGCCTCTTGCTAATCATTGTGTTCCACAGAGACTTGTCTGGCCCTGCTGGCATCCTCTGTTACCAATGAAAACTGCTTAGTAGAAAATGATGATTTCTTTTCTGCCTCACCCCCTCCCTTGTGTCTAATCCTTACTTCCTTCCCCACTCTGGCTTTTTGATGGGTAATTCTCAAACGAATGTTGTACCCCCTTGACACAGTGCCATGCATGTCTCATAGATCACTGATCCCAGTGAGTATCTGGAGTTTTGGCCTTGTATTACTTCTTCTCTTCCCACAATATGAGTGTGCGTACATGTGTCAGTATGTTTACATGTTAGGCTTGTGACCATGAAGTCATGAAGGTATGTATTTTGACTTCAAAGGTACCCAACAAATGGAATACTTGTTAACTTGAAATGGGAAAATTAGTAGATAACATGAATTTTTAAAAATTTGAATTAATCCTGATGAGTTTGTATTACTTAAAAATGACAACAATGACAAGTTTTCTACCATATATCATTAGCATGACCAGTAGTCTTATGACTATTCCTGACTGACTGTGCTCAAATGTGTTATGGAAACACATATACATATGCACATAGGCATACATACATACACATATGTATAAATACACACACACACACACACACACACACACACACACATATATATATATATATATATATATATATATGAGAGAGAGAGAGAGAGAGAGAGGGTGAGTGAGAGAGATTTGCCTTTTTATAAAAGAATGGTTATCTTGGTTTCTTTAACCTTTTATTTTGTGAAAACTCCCATAATTTTGATCCTTGGATTGATCTGTGACTTACCTCACTGATTGGGTTACAATACTCACTCAGTCTCTCCTCTTCCCCCTATGTGATACTCGTCCACATCTTTCCATGAGGAAGACTTGCTACTGGTCAATGAATATTCAGGGCATGGCCAACTGTACAATAATTAGCTGTCCTATTTACCTTAAAAGACAATTTGCTGATGTTGAGCAAGTTTTGAGGGCAATGTCTCTTGTACTATAGCGAATCCTCTGGTTGGCTCTTAAAGTCCTCTATAATGTTGTTCTCCATGATTACCATGTCCTCATTTCATGTGACTCCCTTTCATTGTTGTTGCTGTTCAGTTATTCGGTAATGTTCAACTCTTTGTGACCCTATAGACTATAGCACATCAGGCCCTTCTGTCCTCTATGATCTCCTGAAGTCTGTATAAGCTCTTGTTAATTATATCCATTATACTATCTATCCAACTCGTTCTCTGCCATCCTTTTCTCCTTTTGCTTTTAATCTTTCCCAGCATCAGGATTTTTTCCAATAAGTCCCATTACATGGCAAATATTTAAGCTTTAGCTGCAGTATTTGACCTTTCAATGAAGAGTTTGAATACATTTTCTACAAGTATTCACTGATTTCATTTCCTTGCAGTCCACGGGGCTCTCAAAAGTCTTCTCCATTCCACAATTCGAAAGCATTAATTCTGTGGTGCTCAGCTTTCCCTATAATCCAACTCTTACACTCATACATTGATACCGTAAAAAGCATAGCTTTGGCTATGCAGCTCTTCATTGGCAGGGTGATGTCTCTGCTTTTTAGTATGCTGTCCTGATTTGTCATAGCTTTTTTGCCAAGGAGAAGTGACTTTTAATTTCATGGCTTCAGTCACCATCTGCAGTGATCTTTGAGCCCAAGAATATAAAAAAATATGAAACTGCTTCCATTTCTTCTCACTCTATTTGCCAGAAGTGATGGGACCAGTTGCCAAGATTTTAGTGGTTTTTTTTTTTTAATATTAAGCTTCAAGCCAGCTTTTATACTTTCCTCTTTCACCCTCCTCAAGAGGCTTCTTAATTCCTTTTCATTTTCTGCCATCAGCATGGTATAATCTATGTATCTGACATTGATGACATTTTTCCCAGTGACCTTTATTTCAGCTTCTGGTTTGTCCAGCCTGGCATTTCACATAATGTACTCTGCATATATGATAAATAAACAAGGTGACAAAATACAGCCTTGTTGTACTCCTTTTCCATTCTTAAACCGATCAGTTGTTCCATGTCCAGTTCTAACTGTTGCTTCCTGTCCTTTATACAGGTTCCTCAAGAGACAAGTAAGATGATCTGGTAATCCCATTTCTTTGCGGACTTGCCACATTTTGCTGTGATCCATAAAGTCAAAGGTTTTATTGTCGTCAATGGAAAAGAAGGTTTTTTTTTTCTTTTCGAGCACATCTTTGCTTTCTCCATACTTCAGTGAATCTTGGCAATTTGGTCTTTAGTTCTGCCTCTTTGAAAACCAGCCTGCTCTTCTAGAAATTCTCAGTTCATATATTACTGAAGCATAGCTTGCAGAATCTTAAGCATAACCTTGCTGGCATGTCAAAGGAGTGCAACTGTTCAGTAATTTGAACATTCCTTGGCATTGCCCTTCTTTAGAACTGGGACCTAAACTGATCTTATCTAATCCAATGGCCACTACTGAGTTTTCCGAATTTTCTGGCTACTGAGTACAGCACTTTACCAGCATCCACCATCGGAGTTATTGTTAGCAATGCTTCCTAAGGCCCACTTGACTTCATTCCCCAGGATATCTGGCTCTAGATCAGTGACCATCCCATCATGATTATTAGCCAGTTAAGCTCTTTCTGGAATGTTCTTGTGTGTATTTCTCCACATCTTCTTAATCTCTTCTGCTTCTGTTAAGTCTACTACTTTTTTTATCATGCTCATTTTTGCATGAAAGATTCTCTTTATGTTTCTGTTTTTTCTTGAAGAGATCACCATCTTTCACATTCAATTATTTTCTCCTATTTCTTTGCAGAACTCATCTGAGGTAACCTTCTAATCTCTCCTTTCTATTCTCTGGAATTTTGCATTAACTTGGGTATATCTTTCCATTTCTCCTTTCCCTTTCCTTCTTTCCTTAGCTATCTGTTGTTGTTGTTTGTCCTTCATTCCTGAAGAGGACCACTACCTCAGGGAAGTGATGCTATGACACAAAAGTGAATTGGAGTTAAGTGAAAAGTCACCAGCCTCACTTTGTCCTCCCAAGCCATCTGGGTCCAGTGGCAGGGTGACTGGAGATGGCCCTGGATGCAGTGGGAGATCTTGGACTTTTTAAGCTAATATCTTTCCCAAGTCTCATTTTGACTGAGGTAAGGACTAGTCTGTGATTAAGCTTAGTAAGAAATGAGGCTGAGAATAGCCTCTTTCACCCCACCAAAAAAAAAAAAAGAACAATCAATAAGAGAAAGACCCTTAGGGTTTCTGCCCCAAATAGAAACTATTGCTATTTCCCTTTATTTTTTCTCTGAGTCAATCAGGGCCCAAACAATGACCAACTGGGGCTTGTCCTGGGACCTATTGTTGGCCAGTCACTGAAAGTCAGAGTGATTTGGGTTTAAGGCATGGACCTGAAGAAAAAAATCTAGCCCTTAAACCCCAAGGTATCTTTCAGTGATCAAAATTTACAGCTATCTGTAAAGGCTCAGCAGACAGCCAATTTGTTTTCTTGCTCTTCTTTTCCTTTGTAATGTTATATTGTTGTTGCTGCTGCTGCCTCCTATACAATATTGTGAACCTCTGTCCAAAGTTCTTCAGCCTCCTTCCCTTTCACACCTTCTGTTTTTGAATCAAAATTACCTACTTGAATAAGGATCTAACAACAGGAACCAGATAATCTATTTTTAGAATTGTCTAATGAGATTTTTCCATTCTGGAGAGCAATTTGAAACAATGCTCAAAAGTCTATAAAACTGTGTATACCGTTTGATCCAGCAAAATCACTACTAGGTCTGTGTCCCAAAGAGATTTTAAAAAAAAGGTGTGTGTGGGGGATGACCCATTCATACAAAAATATTTATAGCAGCTCTTTTTATGATGGCAAAGAATTGAAAATTAAGGGGATGCCCAGTAATTGGGGAATGGCTAAATAAGTTGTGACATGTGATTGTAACGGAATAATATTGTGCTATAAAAAATCATGAGTAAGATGATTTCAGAAAAACCTGGGAAGACTTACATTAACTATGCAAAGTGAAGTGAGAAGACTATTGTTCATGTAACAGCAATATTGTACAATGATCAACAGTGAATGAAATAGCTATTCTTAGCAATGCAATAATCTAAGACAATTCCAAAGGACTCAGATGAAAAATGTTATCCACCTCCAGAGAAAGAACTGAAGAGGTCTGAGTGCAAATGAAAGCATATTAAAAAAAAAAAACACCTCTTTTTTTTCTTGATTTTTTTTGTCTTTGTTTTGTTTAACAACTTGGCTAATATAGAAATATGTTTTGCATGACTGCACATGTATAACCTATTACAAATTTCTTGCGTTCTCAATGAGGGGAGAAAGAAGGAAGGGAGGGAGATAATTTGGAGCTCAAAATTTTAAAAAAATGTTAAAATTTGTTTTTACATGTAATCGGAAAAATATTTTTAAATAAGATTGTTTTCTACCACAGTGGTCCTCCTCAGACCCTACTGTCCAGATTTTAGTGTGACCCAGATTAATGATAACTATCATATGAATATGTACACCCAATGTGAAATGAAACATTCCATCTTAATAAGAGAATCCACACACCAGATTTCTAGCTTTTCAGCATGTCAGAGCTGACACAATCCTATCTACCTTGTTTGCACCTCAAATATCACACACAGTGGCTGAGGTGGATTTTCAGATGCTAAACAGTCTTCCAAGCCATTAATTTTCAAGAAACAGGCTATTTCCTGTAGGGAAAGTTATGTGCTTGATTAAACTCCCGATTCTCATCTATGTTTGAAAGGAATTTTCTTTTACATACGCATCACTTCCCACAACCATAAAACCAAAGTGCTGAGACTATGTTTTAAAAGGTCCAATGAAGTAAGAAAGAGTCAAGCCAAGTGACTTTTCAGTGGGGTTGGTTTAAGCCTCCAGCAAAAGAAATGATGTTTTGGGGGGAATCATTTTATCACCTTTAAAATAATATTTTAAATGTCAGCAACTAACATCACCACCACTCCTATCACCACCACACCACCACCACCACCACCACCATCATCATCATTACCATCATCATCATAATCATCATTATAGTTATTGCCTTCTCATTTCCATTTGTTTTCTATATGGTTTATAGTGTTTATAGGGATTTTCAATCTGTGGTCTGTAAACTTATTTCTTTTAAAATCCTTTGACAACCACTTTAAAATCATTGCTTTTCTTTGCAATCCTATTTGGATGTTATTTTGTGCATCTAAATTCATTAATCTGAGAAGTAATCCACAGGTTTCCCCAGATTGGTAAAATGTCTGGGAAATACACACACACACACACACACACACACACACACACACACACACAGACACACAGATTAACAACTCATGCAAAAGAACAATGTTTTGGGAATGTGTCTCTATCCTGCTATCCTTTTATACAGCAAAGTTGTAGTGTAGTTGTCAGCCTTGGCTGCTTTGGGGGTACCCTCCAGTTAATGTTTTGTGGATTACTGCTCAGATGGATAGAACAGCTTCTTTTTGTGTGGGAAAAGGACTAGGCCATTAGCTCATCTTCCCTGGGCTCACCATAAGCATCTTCAGCACAGCTGTAGTGGCAGATAGGAAGACAGCAAGGAAGGCAGGCAGCTCATCTTCAGAGAAGACTCATAGCCATTTCAGAGACCATTGAGATCAAGGACCTCATTTGCCATATGAAGAAGGTTAAGCGATTTGCCTGAGGTACAACAGAAAGTAAGAGTCACAGACAGGACTTATGATCCTTGATCTACTGTGATACTGTGAGTCATGTAGCCTGCAAAGAGGCAAACAGGGCTTTCCCCTATTAGAGCAAGGTGAGATCCACTATAGAGGGAAGGGTTGTTTCATGATTTCTGGGGAAAAACAGAGAGGGAAGAGTGTCTGCCTGATTAGTGGGAGGCTTCAGAAAATCCTATGCTAAATTTTCAATCAGATTCAATATTTAACATTTTGTTCCCATGAGTACTTAAAGAAGAGCTGGGGATTCTTCTGAACGGAGTAAAACAAGTCCACCACTTACGTGCCTGGATTGGTTAGTTGCTGTCCTTCATTCTCCTTTATGACCAAAATGGTGTCGTCACTGTGTTGGGGTCCAGGTACACTGCATCCAACTGTGGCTGATCAGACCAATATGAGCTCCACAGGTGAGGCACAAATCGTCTGTGTGAACATTTGGGGTCAAAATGGTGCCTAATTTGCACATCTCACATGTGTTTTGAGTTACTTCAATTCTGCTTTGCTCATAGAGTACAGTGCATTCCTTGCTGCAGCATGCCATGCTAGGTAGTCCTATGTCAGTGTCTCCCATGTCACCCAATCGATTCCAAAGTTCTTCAGATAGACCATGAGAGTGTCATTGTGTGTCTTTTTCTGGCCACCATGTGAGTGCTTGCCTTGTGTGGGTTTTCTGTGAAATTGTCTTTAAAACAAGCACATGTTTGGCATTTGAACAATGTGGCCTCTGCAGAAGAGTTTGGATGCTTGGCATTTCAGCTCGAGAAAGGACCTCAGTGTCTGGTACCTTATGCTGCCAGCTTATCTTCAGATTCTTCATAAAACATTTCAAATGGAAGTTATTCAGCTTCCTGGAATGGCACTGGTAGACTGTCCAGCTTTCACGTGCATACAACAATGAGGCCAGCATGATGGCTCTGTGGACCTTCAGGCTGGTAAAGTGTAATACCTCTTCTCTCCCACACTTTCATTCAGAGCCTCCCAAACACTGAGCTAGCTCTGGCACTGCATGTCCATGTATTCACTGAGTGAAGGAATAAAAAGGAGATATTATGAAAGACACTTCAAAAATTGTAGCCAACCTAAAGGGTGCAATATTAAGAAGCACTTAATTTATTAGCATCCAATGAAACAAGCATTTATTAAGTACCTCCAGGAAAGACAGAATTGCGTAGTTTGGAGAAGGCTGGATCAAGAAACAGTAGATGTGCAACTGGATTTCAAAGCTTCCACTTACAGATTGTGAGACTGTAGGCAAATGATATGAGCTCCCTGAGGCTGCCACTTTGGCTTTAAAAAGGAGATAAGGGGGTCAGTCCAGAACAAGAAGCAATAGTAGAAATCACCCAGTCCACCTCCCTTTTCTTGAGGGGGAACTGAAATAGAGAAAGCTGCAAAGCCTTGCCCATCTTCCAAAGGAGGAAAGTAGCTGAGCCAGATGGGAACCTAAGATGTCTGACTCCAAATCCAGTCCTCTTTCCATAATCCAATCATCCTTATACCACATTATTGTGAGAACAGTTCTTTGAAAACATTAAAACTAGAAAAGTGAGTCATTCTTATTACTGTACACAGAGTGAGGCACTAGTGGTATGAATTTGAGACCAGACTCAGTCTCTACACTCAATAAGATCACAAGTCTGGGAAAGGAATCACTAATTTTGTATACAACTGCATTCCCCAATAGTACCTTAGAGGGGTAGCCTGAATATGTGCCGAGGAGGGCTGTAAATAATGACCAGGCCTACAGCACCAAATGTCCATGCATTCCACTGACTCAATAATAGGTCTTTGAATCTGCCTGACACCTGAACTGTTATGAAAATGGGAGCATCACTCTATTTGGTGCTGAGGAGGTCAGTGCAACAGGCATTAACTAGGCTTGGTGGCCCTGGTGGGGGAACATGTAGCTGTTTTAACAATGATAACTGAAGAGCCGAGTGTTCGAGCTGGGCAAGAAACAAGGTGCTCACTCTGCCAGTTAAAGAAAGGGCTTAGGGCAATTCTGGGTCATCCAGATGGTGACATTCTAGAATTTAGGCATAGAAAGAATGAATGAATGAACAAATGAATGGATGAATGAATGAATGAATGAAAACACATTTAAATGCATCCTATGTGCTAAGTGCTAGGGAAACAACTGCAAATAAGGAAGCCTGATCTTGTCCTGATGATCTTGTATGCTAATAGGGGAGAATAACCCTTAGAATTGGAAAGGAATGGGGGTATGACAGTCTAGAATGAAAATGGAGAGGAAGTGTCTGGCAGCCCAGATTTCAGGCAAGATAAGGCAAAGGCTCACCCATCAGAGCCTCAGTCCTAGACTAAGAATCCAAGTTCTAGTGGGAGGAGGAGGAGGAGACTTTGAGAACATCTAGTCATCCTCATCATTTTTTTGTAAGAGGAAAGTGAGAAATAGAAAGGAAGCAACTTGACCAAGCAACAGATAATAGGACACTCAAAGTTGAAGGATCTCATCTGTGGACAGGGTAAAAATGGGTGCCAGCTTATCAGTACCACAGATGGGAAGGAGGCAGGTAGAAGCAGAGGTAGGCAAGCAGTGGCCCAGACAGCCAGATGTAGCAGATGCTTCCCTGAAAGGTCACGTGTCTTTTGCTCACGGGCAACTTTGGCAAGCTGCTTCACTCTCTAGCTCTCAGTTTCCTCCTCAGAAAAACCAGAGCATTGGACTAGCCAAAGTCCTCTGGTATGCCTTCCAGCCCTAAGTGGAAGGCCTCTATAAGTCTTAGAGGGCATTTGTTTACACAGTGTTTTACAATTTCTGAAATACTAGCACACACAATGACCTTACTCATGCCTCAGATAAGGTCAAAAGAGAAATGTGGTCAATATTCTTCGAGGCATTTTTAAGATGAGGAAAATGGGCCCCAGAGAAAAATTAGGACTTGTATCAATTCCCCTGGCTATTGTATGACAGAGCTCAGACTGGACCCCAGGCCTTCTAGCTCCTAATTTTCTATCCCATGCTACTTCTTGAGGTAAGAGCAAACAAAAAGATACCAGAACTTCTAGGGCTGTATCCCAAAGCAATCATAAAAAAAAATGAGAAAAGGACCTACATGTGCAAAAATATTTATAGCAGGTCTTTGTGTGGTGGCAAAGAACTGGAAATTGAGGGGGTGCCCATCAATTGGAAAATGGCTAAACAAGTTGTTGTATATGAATTTAATGGAATACTACTGTGCTGTAAGAAATGATGAGCAGGCTGATTTCAGAAAATCCTGGAAACAGTTGCATGGACTGATGCTGAGGAAGTGAGCAGAACTGGGAGAATGTTGTACACAGTAATAGCCACTCTGTGTGATGACTAACTTTGATAGACTTAGCTCTTCTCAGCAATGAAAGGATCTAAGACATCAACAAAGGTCTCATGACGAAAAATGTTATCCATATCCAGAGAAAGAATTATGGAGTTGGAATTCAGATTGAAGCAGAGTAATATGAAAATATGTTTAATAGGAATGTATACGTAGAGCCTATATCAGATTACATGCTGTCTTGGAGAAGGCAGTAGGGAAGGAAGGGAAGAAAATTTAAAACTGAAAAGCTTATGGAAATGAATGTTGAAAGCTAAAAATAAATTTAAAAAAAATCATAAATTAAGAAAAAAAAAGATACCAGAGCATCTTTCTTCATGGCTACAGGACAGGATGGCATATATCTCTGCCATTTGTTCTCCTCTACAGAAGTGGGAAATGTCCGTCGGCTCTGAGCTCTCAAAGGTCAGGGACTGTGATTTTTCATCTCTCTTCCCAAAGCCTAGCAGAGACATGGATGTGTATATAGTAGAGGCTTAATACAAAGTTTAAATAATCAATGTGCTTATTATCTATGAAATAATATTAACTTTCTCATCCCCCTTCCACAAACCAGAAACTGAGTTTCTGACCCATTGACCATGGGATAACTCTAACCTCTGAAAAGTTAGCTTCCTCTTGATCTTGTCCAGAAGCAGACCTCAATGTCACCTTTTTGCATGTCCATACCATGCTACTGTTTCTGCTCATGCCAATTCCCACTTCCTTTCATCTTCCTAAACTATTTTCTTTCCTAATTGGAATGTAAAGTCCTTGAAGGGCAAAGATTATCTCATTCACTTGTGTCTGTATCCACGCCTTGCAAATAGTAACCATTTAATAACTGCTTTGTGATTCATTCATTTATTGATGTATTCATACCATATTAAGTAACAACATACAAAGTCATTAATGTTGGACAGGTTAGGAGTTTTAATCTCAACCCTAGGATGTCATTCTGGAAGTAGGCTAGGACCAGAGACAGCCTTAGGTATAGGCTGAGGAGGCAGATGCTTTTGCCCTGAATTTTCAACAGTAACTGAAACATTCCCCTGGCTCCAAAGTATGATATCACATTAAATGGAAGGAATGTTACATGAAAGGAGTAGACAATAGACTTCAAATGCAATCTTCTCCCCCACTCTACCCTTGCTCCCATGCCAAAACATGAACTCATACCCCTTCTGAATGACTGGTATCATTGAGACTCCAGGGAGCAAGCAGCAGAATAGAGGAGAGATGGAATAAGTATTGGGCTTCGAGGGCAAAGGTGAGGAGGGACCCCAGACTCAAGGTCTAAGATGAGGACTGGAAAAGTTGGCCATGCTAGCACCAGCCCATCTTCTGGAGAATTCACTATGTCCTGGGACCTTCTTACCTTCTAGGACATATCTAGCATAAAGCCTTAAGCATGTTAACTGCTCAGTAAATGCTCTGAATTGAATTAATTCGGTTAATTGCTTTTTTAACATCTTAAGTATGAAGATTTAACCAGCTCTTAAAATTGAAAGACAGGCTGGTTAATAGATTTAATTATTTTTTTAAAACTTAATAACATTTAATCATCTGTTGTCACACATGGATTGCCATGCCTGACAGTAGGTGATTAAATATCAATAATTTTAAAACAATTAAAATCTATAAACCAAAATGGGCAGTCCATGAACTTCACTGGTATCCATACAATGTCAAGAGAACATGAGGAAGGCTTGTACCCAGCAGGTTGAGTCACCCCTTTTAGGAGGCTGTTGTGATGGCAGGGGTGAAAGTGACACAGGGTGGGCAGCCCTGGAGGGTTGTGACCTGCATCACTGAGGAGCAAAATCACATTACTACCATCACATTTACTGAAGTTGCAAAATATTATCAAATATCCATCTCTATGTCAAATGAGATAATATCTATAAAAAAAAAGAAGTACTCAGCACAGTGTCTGGCATGTTGGTAGCACTTTATAAAGGCTTATTTTCTTCCCCTTTCCCCTTTTCCATATCTTTTTGCTTTCTCCCTTTTATCCTGGTGGAGTATGTTATGCACAGCAGATTCATTTTCACTTTCTTCTCTTTAAAAGTGATCCATCGGGTCACTGACAGTGTACAGAGGCCAAAGAAGGCAGCTTCCATATTAACAGACTGCTTCCCTCAAGTTTGCACTTGTTTGCAAAATCAAGACAGATGATGTGTTCTCCTGCATAGAAAACAAATCTCATTTTCATCTCTTGCAGTGAGAACTCTTCCCCCAAAGCAGAATAAATGTAGGAACATACATTTCATTGCAATTAACTCCTTAAAAAAAAGTCCTTACCCAATTGCTAAACCATGATTTTTTAATTGCTAGAATACTCCTATTTTTCTATTATTAAAATGGGATGGGTTAAATGAGATTTTTTTTCTTTTCCCTTAAGCAGCTCTTAATTTTACTTTTAATAATTGATTTCTTTAAAGTTTTGATTAAACTTTTACCCAAGATGTGAATGTATTAAATGAAAAAGTATGTAAATGGGAGCTCAACAACATTGTTTGAAAGTAGGCAGCCCGTTTGAAGGCACAGTTTACAGTCTTGCAAAGGTCAGTTTGGGGAAAATCCCGTAAAAAAACCATTAGTCCAGGATCTACCAGGAGCTGAGCACATTCCTGTGGTGAATCATATTCTGGCCTGCTGAGCAAGATGCTTATCTTCCTAAAGAGTCAGTCTCAGGGACAATTAGTTAATACAGCCAGAATATTAAGATGTGCCTTTTGAACCTTGAAAATGTAGCCTTTAATATTTAATGTTTCCTGTACAACAGCAAAATCTATTGGTTCTGTAATGCTCTCTTTCTCTCCGACTCTGTTGCTTCTGAAAATAGCTCTGTGCTATTTTAATTTATTTAACTTATTTATTTATTTTGGATGGAACTTGCAGTTCTTTCACTGGTTAGAAAGGTTTTCTTGATGCTTGGAATGCTTTTATTTCAGGAGCTTTTGAAATGTAAAGTCTTATCTCTGGCTGTAAAAAGACCTCCCATAAGAAAAGCTATTCTTCTTTATGACTTTTTCTTAAGAGAATTGCTTAAAGGGACTTTTCTCTCCCCCCATCTTTCTTCCAACTCAAGCCAATCTAATTCCAGTTGTCCTGGGAAAGAGTGTCAGGACCAAGGTGGGAGTCCTTAGTCATGAAACCACAACCAAGCTTGGACAGCTTAGCCAGAAAAGGCTCTTTGGGCCGCCCTGTGAATGTGCCGGAGTCAGGAGAGCCCTAGGGATGTTCAGTGGGCCAGGGGGGCCTATTGGAGTTTGACTGCCAAGTCATTGATTCCTCCCAGTGTCTCCAGCTGTTTGTCCTCTCTGCATAGCAAACAGGAGATTATGTGGTTAAACTTCCTATTTCCAGCCGCCTTCTGTGATCTGCTCTTTGGGGCTGCTTGATCCCCTGGGCTGATTGTGGAGTGAAGTGAAAAACAAAATTCCCAAATACTGTTTTGTTGGCTTGGAATAAATGGAGCTACATTGTCTGTGATCTTTTCATTCCCTACCTCCTTTTGTTGGGGACCACAGAATTCCTTGACTTGGTGGGATGGAATATTTCCCTAGGGCAGCTATCCTTGGTTATCCTCTGGATGGGAAGTTCCCCAGCTCCCACTTACCCATGTGCAAATCAGGCCTTGGACAGACTAAGGCTGTTTGAAAAGGTCCAATCAGAGTCTTTAGGGACTCTATGAATCCTTCTTCAGACCCCTATTGCCAGGACTCTGGGATCTAGCCTAGCCTCAAGTTGAGGATCTTTATAATTGATACCATCATTGAGTCTAAATATATGCTACCTCACGACTCTGAATTCCTCTGGCTCCAGAGGCCTGGGCACGTTCTAGGAACCTGACACTTCCTTCTCTGAGCCATATATTCCAACCCAGGTGGAGCCTACTATGCTTAGGTTCTTGCCTATGAAGCAGATGTATTGATTTGTTTTAACAGTGTAGTGATGAAGTGGGGAAGAAGAGGCAACAGACATTTATTAAGCAGCTACTGTGTGCCAACACTGTGCTAAGTGCTTCATACAGATTATCTCCTTATCAACGGGCTCCTGATAAAGCTCCACAATAAAAAGTGACTCTCCAACTCTGAGCAGACAGGCGGGTAATAGAGGCAGCTGCCAGCCCTGCACAGGGAAGGTCAGGCTCTCCTGCATGGCTCTCAGGCCATAAACCAAGGGACGATGGGCAGCAGGAGGAGAGGGTCTTGTGTTTGTTTTCTCTTGGTGGCACCTGAGAATGGCCGTGATGGTTCTCTACTGTGCGATGGCATTTAGCTTCCCTTACAAGTACATGGAGTCTATGGGACCTAGCACAGTGCCAGTCATAGCAATAGGTTAATAAATAAGCAATAAGCTTAATAAATAATAGGGCCAGCCTGGTGGCACAGTGGACAGTGTGCTGGGGCCTGAAGTAAAGAAGACTCATCTTTCTGAGTTCAAATCTCAGACGCTCACTAGCTGTATGCCCCTAGGCAAGTCACTTTACCCTGTTTGCCTCAGTTTCCTCATCTGTAAAATGTGCTGGAGAAGGAAATACCAAACCATTCTAATATCTTTGCCAAGAAAACCCAAATGGGGTCATGAAGAATTGAACATAACTGAAATGACTGAACAATAACAAGAAGTAAATATATGTTGATAAACATCAGCTGTATATTGAGTTTTATTTACACATGTAATAATCTCTGGCAAACAGTTGGCTACCAACAAAGACCCTAAAATTGTATTTTTCCCAGATGTGAAGAGAGGCAGTTAATATGAGGTCACCCCTCAGAAGAGACTGGAGGTTTTTCCGCATACATATTGTGGAAGGGGCTTTGAGGAAGAAAGATGTGGTGATTGCCTCATGGTAGCCAAGCTCCCATGTTAGCAGGTATCTGGGAAGTCTACAGATCCCTTCTTCAAGACCTTGAGACATGACATCCAAGTGAGCACATGGAGAGGTGAGCTTCTTATCAGAGACATTTGTTCCAGTCCAAGGAGTGCTGAGACAAAACCGGAAACAAGGCCTGGGTAGCACTTTGACCTCGCTGCCTTACTCCCACTTAATTAGGGATTTCTACGTCTGTTCAGAATACATTTGTTATTCAGTTTTATTAGTGATACTCAATATCTTTGCAAATCCCTCAAGTGCCTTTCCCCTCCAGTGCAGGACTCCAGGGAGGAGCATTAAATTCTTCCCCAAGGGGTAGCTAGGTGGCACAGTGGATAGAGCACCAGCCCTGGATTCAGGAGGACCTGAGTTCAAATCTGAACCTCAGACACATAACGCTTACTAGCTGTGTGACCTTGGGCAAGTCATTTAACCCCATTGCCTAGCCAAAAAAAAAAAAAAGAGAAAAAAGAAAAAAAAATTATTCTCCAAACCTTACTTTGTAGGCAGCTAAAAGCTTATGCAACAAACCCCATGGTGCCCCTTCCCCCCTTTTATACTTTCAATTTCCTTTTCTGTATTGTCTTATCTCATTAAATTGTAAACTACTTGAAGGAAGGGCTGTCACTATTCTGATATTTTATCCCTCGTGCTTACCAATAGTACCTGGCACAAGTGTGACTATTAAAAAGTTCAAGAGACATAGTTTCTGGGTAATTTAATTGTTTTATTAATAAGACCAGTAAGTAATTAATAAAAGGATGGTCATTTGCCTGCCTCTCTTGGAGCAAAGACAATCATGGTGGTGGGCTCACAGTTTATAGCTGAGAGGGACATCATGTCACCCTTGGAGACAAAAACCTCCAGCCTTAGGCTATGTAGATAGAAGGACCTGTCTCCACTGAAGCTTGAGTAGAACTCAATGGACTTCCCCACCTTAGATTAAATTCCTTGTAAATTTAGGTGTGGTCTGACCAAGATGTAAGACAGCAAATTCAATCTCATTATCAGTAATACCCTTCAAGAAGCTGAACTTAAAATTGTGACCTTGGAAGAAAAGGAGAGCTCTGAATCTCATGAAGATATTAGTTATTAATAATCATTTCTCTGAATAGTAAGCACTTAATGAATGTTTATTGAATTGAATTTCTTATATTGAACCACACCCGTGGTTGACCCTCTCCTTCTGTTGCCTATTATCCCTGGATTTATGGCCTGAGAGCCATCCAGGAAAAACTGACCTTCCCTAGTGCCGGACTGGGAGCTGCCTCTTTTACACTGCCTGTCTGCCCAGAGTTGGAGAGACTTTTTCTATTGTGCGGCTTTATCAGGAGCCCATTGATAAGAAGATAATCTGTATAAAGCACTTAGCACAGTGCTGGTACATGGTAGCTGCTTAATAAATGTCTGTTGCCTCTTCTTCCCCACTTCATCACTATACTTGCAAGTTAAATGTAATACAAATACAGGCTGGTAAAATAAATAAATAAATCTGCCTCATAGACAAGAACATAAGCATAACAGGATGTTGCCTACAAAGTGGATTTTCATATGAACACACAAAGAATAAATCTGCCCTGTAACTCTTATGGGTGGACTTCCCCCACTGTCTGGGGAACTAATCTGACCATCTTAAATTATTCAGGATGTGGCCTCCTCAAGGAGAAAAATGCTCCAGTTAGCCAGTGTCAAACAACGTTCCTAACTTCCACATCAGCATCTGTCTCCCCAAGGAGGAATACTGACCTATAGAGTGTAGTGTCCCTCTTTCGGTTACCACCTCATCACCCCACCCCCCAAAAAAAAAGAAAGAGAAAAAGTACAAGGTTTACTAAAGAGTGAAAACCAGCATTGCCCAATGGAACCTGTACAATTCATGAGATTTACAATGTAATTCACAATTGGGGTTACCATAAACAGAAAGGAATTCAGTCTTCTACATCTGGACCCTGTGGTGAACAATCCTTTCCCTGCCTTTGCACTATTTTGACTTCTTGTCTCTTTGCTTGTTTCCCCATTTTCCATTACTCCGATTCATGGTCTCAATGTGCTTTGGAAATTAGTCCATGACTCCTATTTGAAAGCACTGGAACCAAAGAGGAGAAAGGACCCAACATGGTGGCCTCTCCCAACAAAATAAGCCATGACCCATCAAGGAGGGAGGCTGCAATTCCCAGGCCATTGAAATGATGCATGTCCCTCGTGCATGTGGTGCTGAGCTCCTTGCAGAGAGGTACATAGATTTGTTTGCCCTCTCAAGTAAAGTATTTTGGAGATAATGGGAAATATCCCTCTGGCATTCATTTAAGGGTTAGAGATTCAATGAAAGTTCTTCTCCTTCATAATCTTGCCATTTGCCTACCTTTCTCCCAATTACCTTGTTGCAAGTTTAATCCTTAGGAGCAGCTGTTTACAAAATAGCCTCAGGGGATTTCCTTACATGATTTTTCAGAATATTGTTCAGAATATCAGAATAATGATAGCTAAATATAAATGAATGTCATTATCTAAATGAAAACATCCCAGAAATTCCCAAAGCAGGCAGGAACAAGGTTGCTATTTTATGGAAAATTTTCTTTTTTTTTTTTCATAAGCAGTGCAATTAAAGTGGCTAATGACTTCTTCCTCTAGCATGTATTAAATTGGATGCGTGACCCTTTGAAATTGTAACAGAAAGATCAAAGGGCAAGATTACTGGCACTCACAATAACAACAGTAATTCACATATCTATAGCACACTAGTGTCTCTGAACCCTGTCAGGACTCAAGACAAATAACCATGACAAGGTCCCCTTTCCTCACTTTCAGCGATGGCATCTGGGAGCAGGCAGAGGCTAAACAATTTGTTGAGCTATTTTCAAATGAGGAACATTGACTTCCTTTCCAGTTATTTGTTACACACTGGTGGTCATTGGGTTGTTGGCCTTCATTCTTGAAGAGAACTAAAATGGCATCACTGTGTTGGAGTCAAGGTACAGTGTGTCTGACTGTGGCTGCTAGACCAAGATGAGATTGAAAGGCTCTACCACAGGTCAGGGACAAACAGTCCATATGAACATTTGGAATGGAGATGGCCCTAAATGGGTGCATCTCATGTTTCTCTTGAGCTATTGCAATTCTGCTTTTCTCATAGAGCACAGCACCTTCTTTGATGCAGACATGCCTTTCTGGGTGGCCCTCTGTCAGTGCCTCCCATGACTCACAATTGATTCCAAACTTCTTCAAAGAGACTATGAGAGTGCCCTTCTATGACTTCTTCTGACCTCCATGTCAGCACTTGCCTTGTGTGTGTTCTCCACAAAATAGTATTTTGGGAAAATGTACATTTGGCATTCCAACAACATGGCCAGCCCATATTAGTTGCACTCTCTGTAGCAGAGCTTAAATATTTGGCAGTTCAGCTCTAGAAAGGACCTCTATATCTGCTACCCTATCTTGCCAGGTGATCTTCAGAATCTTCCTAAGACAATTCAAATGGAAGTGATTCAGTTTCCTGCATGGAACTGGTGGATTGTCCAGGTTTCACAGGCGTCCAACACTGAGGTCAACATGATGGCTCTGTAGACCTTCACACTGGTAAAGTGTAATTAACCTCTTGTCTCCCACACTTTACTTTAGAGCCTTCCAACCACTGAGGTAGCTCTGGCAATATGTGTGTCCACTTCATCATCTATTTGTACATCCCTAGAAAGTATACTGCCAAGGTAAGTGAACTTATACACAGCATTCAAAATTTCCCCACTTGCTGTAACTTATGGTTCCACATATGGAGTGAGTGATGCTTGCTAGTGACTGTTTTCTTGGTGTTAATTGTCAGGTCAAGATTAGCACAAGTGGCAGAGAATAGATCCATACTTCACTGCATCAGCCTCAAAGGCTGCATTGAGTGTGCAATCATCTGAGAATAAAAAGTCGTGTACCAACTATCCCTCCACTTTATTCTTGGCTTGTAGTGTTCTCAAGTTAGATAATTTATTATTAGTACAGTACTGGACCTTGATGCCATTTTCACAAATATGAATTTTTTTATGTGTATGTGACTTTCCTAGATGTTTTTGAACTCCAAGGGGCATACATCATTCTTTTTTTTTAATTGTTACATACAAGTTACTGTCATCAGTAACCAGAACCCTAATCCTTCCTCTTTGAAATCCCTGTCTTTGTCTCTTTCCCAACCTAAACCATCCTCTGCTCAGTTGTCAAAATGATTTATCTGAAGGGCAGACTGAGTAGGTTACCCCATACCCTTCACACACACACACACACACACACACACACACACACATGCAAATACTCAAGATGCACCAGTTAAGTCTCTATAACTTCTAGGATAAAACATAAACCCCCCTTCATTGTTTTTAAAGTCCTTCACAATGTGGCCCCAAACTGTCTTTCTAGACTTATTATGCAACCTCCTCCTTGCTGCACTTTAACACCCAACCAAGGTAGCCCACTGTCTCTCTCATTCAAGTGCAGAATTCCATCTCATGTCCTTGAACCTTTCCGTTGGCCGTCCTACATGCCCAGAGTGATCTCTCTCCTTACCCCTGCTTCCCTCAAGATGGCTCAAGCGTCACCTTCTACACAATGATTTTCCTCAACTTTCCAGCTGCTAATCTCCTCCCTCTCTAACCACCTACTGCTTACCTACATCATATTTATTTTGTTTCTACATACTCACACGCACATACATCTACATATATATGGGAAAGAGTCAGAGACAATGAGACAGAGGAGGAGACAGGGAGAATAAGAAAGATAGATGGAGACAAAGACAGAGAAAGAAAGTACCTGACAAGGGTGACTATCACATCCTCTTTCTCTCTCTAGGCTGAATCATTCACTTCAACTTGACCTCTTGCTCATAAATCTTTGGGATTTAAACCAGAATAAGGCTGGCTATAGTCAGTTACACTCCTACAATGTATTCTCAAAGTCCAAAGGATAACATTGTTTGAAGATACACTCTCTCTCTCTCTCTCTCTCTCTCTCTTTCTCTCTCTCTCTCTCTCTCTCTCTCTTCTCTCTCTCTCTCTCTTCTCTCTTCTCTTCTTCTCCTTCTCTTCTCTTTTCTCTGTCTCTCTGTCTCTCTCTCTTTCTCTTTGTCTCTCCTCTTCTCTCTGTCTCTGTCTCTCTGTCTCTCTCTCTTCCCCTCTCTTTTTCTCCCTCCATCTCTCTCCACCTCCTGCCAATTCTAGACTGACTATTTAGGGTAAGTTTATCTTCTTTCCAAATCCTGTTGTCCATTGGTTGTTGTGTCTTTATTATAGCCATAGGGGAATTAACATATTCTAGTCCCCTAAAGGGTTTGGCATATGACAGCAGGTTACCAGCAATCCTGAGTGAGTCAAAGTAGAAATGCAAAGTATTAAATTATACCTGATTGGGAAAGGAAGTGAGTCAGTTTTGAATGTTAAGCTAGGAGGCTTCCTAATGGGCATCTAGAATGATCCAAGATGTTCAGATATACACAGAAAGTCCTCCAGCCCATTGAATGACCCCTCTGTGGAATCCCTGTACATGAATCACACAGGATAATGAATAGACAGGTTGAGGTCAGCATCTGTACCATGCTTCCCTTCATCAGGGAAATCACAGATTGATCATGCTATCAGAGCATTTAATAATCAATCCGCACATTAAAAAAAAATATTGGCAGTTCACCTGTCCAAGAGGCCTATGGGGGGGGAGGGTAATATTGCTTTCGAATGATGGAGTCAGTAACCAGAGTTAGAAAAAGAGCCTTCTTGAATGTTCCTATTGTCTGTACAGAGTCTGTCTCAGCCTCTCAGATATTACCCCTTGAGAGATAAATCCATTCTCTGTCACTATGTTTCTCAACACAGGAAGAAAATCATATTTTGGTATTGATGTGCAGATTGATGTGACCCCTAAACACTCCCACCACTTCAAAGATTCAGCACACCAATGTTGCTGGATTTCAGAGTTTGCTTTAAAAATAAAAAAGAAAAGATCCCTTCCACAGACTTAGCTGTGCAGAGGAGCTGTACTGCCTCAGGGAGCCAGAGGTCACTGGAGTCCCAACAGCATGAGGAGGAGACAGTCTATGAGAGAAGGCATGTGCAGGGCCCTGCTTGCTTGCTCACTCACTCTGGGAGTCTCCAGTATCAACCAAACAGCACAAACTTCCATGCAACTTTTGGGCCTTTTCCTTTATTTTTTCCTTATTTTTAATAAAAGTCTTTGTTTCCCCTGAGAGACCAGGAGCCTCAGAACATTGTCTCTCTACCATAGACAGAGCATGGCCACCCTCCTGTTTCACTTCAAACATGCCAGCCCACCCCCAAATCCCCACAGCACAGGCTGATGAGCTGAGGGAGTGAAGCCAAGGTATCCATTCAGTTGTTAGAACCCACCGCATCCACAGGAAATATGGGTATAGATGAGGCTCTGTCTCTGCCCTCTTCATCCTTCTAATCTAGTAGTAAAGTTGCATACAAGAATCGAGAAGCAAACATTGAGCATAGAATATTATCCATATATATCCCTGGTTTTGCATGTCATCTCCCTACCAGACTCTAAGCAAATAAGAACAATGTCTTGTTTAGACTCTGGGTCTGCCCCAGGCAGAGCCCCACTGGGGCAGGTCTGGGCTAATCCCCTCATAAACTCCTGTTAAATCAATTTGACCTAAGTTTTGGGGTTAGCACACACACTGGCAAGGTGAAGAGCCCAGGGCTCTCTAAGGGTTGAGCTCTTGGATGGCTTGAGGTCATAAGGGTCACAGGGGTCATGGGGGTCATGGTGATCATGGACAGTTGCCTGGAGAAAGCAGGTTTTTGAAAGGCTGGGTAGGAATTCAACAGGCCAAATGAAGAAATAAGGGGATTTAAAGCATAGGGAATAGACTGAAAGTGGGGTTAGAGGCCACAAAGTGGGGGAGGGAGGAGGACTGTCCCAGGCCTCCTTCAAGGTTAAACTCAAGCTCAAACTTCTCCAAGAAGCTTCATAACACTTGACACTTAATAAGTTTTTGTAAGTGTCTGTTAAGTGACAAATGAGGCAAGAATGGAAAATTAAGTGGCACCAGTCTGTGGAGAACCTTGGGTGCCAAGCAGAAAAGTTTGACTTTTACTCAGTAGACAACAAGAATCCATGGAAGACTTTTGAACAGAGGTGTGTGTTGAGTACTTGTCCATATAGGGTATCATATCTTTCAAATTACATGATTTTTGAGATCATCTACAGCATCATGAATTCATAAGATCAGAGGAGTGTGTGGGGTGGGGTGGGGGGGTTGGCATGGAGTAGCATGGTGTGATGTGGTGGGCCAAGCCCTGAACTCAGGGTCAGAACGACAGATTTGAATCCCACCTCTGACCCTTCCTAGTTCTCTACTCATGGATGAATTTCTTTCTTTCTCTGTGCATCAGTTCCTTCATCTCTGAAAAAGCCAGAATCTTACTTCTAAAGCCTTCCTCACAAGGCTCTTGTGAGAAGGCACAGAGAATGCCAGAAATGTGTTTTGTAAACCTTTAAGCACTATGAACTGGACAGCTCCCAGTACTGGCTTTAGGGCTTGTGGGACCTGAGGCCCCTGCTAGCAGTGTGATCACAGTCTCAGATTAGTAAAAGACTCCAGAGGTCACCAGTTTCAACCTGCTTTGCATCATTCATGACAACATCAACACAACAGCCTCTGCATGAAACTGCCCAGTGAGAAGGAGTCCACTAGTCCTCCAAAGGAACTCCAGTCCACATTAGGAAAGCACTCCTAACACCAAAATTAAAATGGCTTTTTGTTAAAGCATGTGTTAAACACCTGCTGCGTGTGAGGCCTTGCCTAGGCTGTGGATACAAGGACAAGAATGACAGAATCATGACTCTCAAGGAGCCTCCATTGTTTTTTTCAATTAATAAGTTCTAGTTTCCTTTTGGAAAAAGAAATAAAAAAGAAATTCTTTTTAACAAATATGCATCTTCAAGCACATCAAATTTCCCCACTGGCTATTTTCAAAACCATAGGCTTCTTCTGCATGTCTCCATTCCCTCTTGGCTGGGGTGGGCCGCCTGTAGCATTCTTGGTTTGTTCATTGCAGTGGGCAAGACTCTGGAATCTTTCTGAGATGATCTCTGCACCAGGTCCTACAAGTCTCTGACTCCTCAGAAGCTGTCCTTTTCATCCTTTCTGACAGCACAGGAGGATCCCATGAAGGTCATTTACTGGAAATGCACTAGATGCCCACATTTGACTCAAAATGCTTCCTGGCCCTCATTCTGCCTCATCCTAAGCCTCACTTTTGAGGTTGATTTCAAAGCTCCAGTGACAGAATGCCCCACTGAATCACTGTTTGATAAATTTGGGCCTGAGGACTCCCTTGTTAACTTCCCTTCCTGGCTCCGGTAGTGCTGCTCCCAGCTTTGGCTTCTTTGTAGATGGGATCAGTCCGCTGTCTACGCCTTCAGCCGAGTTACTGATAAAAAGGATAAACAATACTTACCCAAACTTAGATCTCAGGGGAGACTTCACAAGTCAAATAAACGAGCGTTTATTCATACACCTCACACATACCCCCCACACACCACACATACCACACACACCCCACACATACCCACGCAGCACACACACAAACACACACCACACACATACATACACACCACACATACCACATACCACGCACACATATTCACACCACACGCACATACACACAGTGCACACATACACACCACACACCGCACACACATCACACCACACACACATACACACACAATATGCCACACACACCACACACACATACACACACAACACAGCACACACACATCACACACACACACATACATACACACATGTAATGTTCTGTTTTGTTTTTAAGTTTTTCCTTTGTATGATTACATGTCATCTGTACTTCACAAACACAGGTCTGACCATGGTACCTTACTGCCCCGCAAATCAATAAACTCTAGTGACTCCCTATCACCTACAGAAGAAAGATAAAAACTTGGAGCTTCTAAAGCCCTTTGGAAACCAGCCTGTTCTTGTTTCTAGTCTTCTTATACCCTATTCCTCTCTGCAATCCGATGAGGCTGATGTTTTTTCTGTCTTTCTTTTCCTTTTTTTCTTCTTTCTTTCCTTCCTTCCCTCCCTTCTTCCTTCCTTCCTTCCTCACTCCCTCCCTCCCTCTCTCTCTCTCTCCTTCCTTCCTTCCTTCCTTCCTTCCTTCCTTCTCTCTCTTCTTCTTCTTTCTTTCTTTCTTTCTTTCTTTCTTTCTTTCTTTCTTTCTTTCTTTCTTTTTCTTTTTTCTTTCTTTCTTTCTTTCTTTCTTTCTTTCTTTTTTCTTTCTTTCTTTCTTTCTTTCTTTCTTTTTCTGTTTGTTACCCTGTCCTTGTTAGTTTCCTCTGCTATAAAATGATACAACAGCACCTACCTCCGAGGTTTGAGTGAGGATCAAAGGAAATAACACATTTAAAAGGCTTGGCAAACCTCAAAAGACCATTTAAATAAGAGCTATTATTATTATTATTATTATTATTATTATTATTATTATTATTATTATTATTACCACTATGGCAATGACAGTCCTGATTCTACCTGTTAGCTGGTAGTTCTTCACATCACCGCCCCCCCAAGGCAGGCATGGAACAGTCTTAGACTCTGTCACTGGGCATTGGATGAGTTAAAAGCTGCACTGTAAACTCTGATCCCCTACCCCCAGCCCATCTCCTAAGACAACTCACCAATCTCTTCACTCCTAGCTGTGTTTCTGAGTGCTGAAGTTATCATATGCAAATATACCTTTTTAATAACCAAAAAGAGAGAAGGAAAGGAGAAAAAGATTTCCCAAGGTCTCAAATGCAGAAGAACAAGCATGAAAAGTAAACAGGCATGTTTTAAAAATAGGAAAGCACACAAGAAAAAACAACAAATAAGCAAAGATGAATGAAATGAGGCTGAGGATCCCCGCCCTTATTTTGTAAGAGTTTGTTTTCCAGATACGCTTCGAGCTTTCCCTCTGCCATCTGGTCAGGAAAGGTCTTTAGGCCCCAAGGAAAATTGATGGACAGATGGTTGGAGAAAAAAGGAAGTTGTTCCTGGGGCTTTTCTCTATGGAAAGTGGAAAAGTGGTATCAGGTGGCACAGCCAAAAGTGCCAGGCCAACCAAACCATGCCTGGCATCCCCCTCTGGCATTTAAAAACTGCCCCCATGACACCAGTTCTCAGCTCTGTGTCAGCCAGGAGTCAGAATGCCATCCTGGGGTAGGAGGTGTGGCACTGCTGATATGTCGCCCAAGAGAGGAGGTAAACTAGTAATTTCAGTGGAACCAAAAGATTTTCAAATTAAGCTAGCCACTGAAAAGGTGTCAGTCTTGGCACAGAAGGCTGTTCAGCAGGGTTTGCTGACCAGAGTCTTGGGCAGACAGTAGAGGAAACCAGTAGTCTCTTAGTGAATGGCACATAGATTTTGGAGAAGGATGCCAGCCTCCTACCTGATGAAGCACAGATGGAAGCGCAGAATCTGTGGGCATTCTAACCTGACCCAAGGAGTGGCCCCAGGAGCAAAAGCAGCCTAGGTCTGTTCTTAAGATGAGATGATTCAAGGGAGTCCTGGGACCCTGACCAGGGTTGGCCTTCTCTGTCTGATCTTTATTGATTGTAGGAGCATAGGAAGGTCTTTGGATTTCTCACATAACTCTAAGACTCAAAGCTCTAGGCACAGAGTCTGCTTTCTTACTGCAGCAGGGGCTGGAGCCCTGATAATTCTAGCATTGCCTCTAACGTTCTGCACCAAGAGGCCTGGGATGTGTGCAGTCTATTGTCTTCCTCTTCCATGAGGATTCAGAGGCCACCAGCTTAAAGCTGCCCATAAAATGGCAGCAACAGGACGCACCTACCCATCTGACCTCTCCGACTCCAACTCTTGATCAATTTTAGACTCGTGGACCTCTCTGTCTCCTTCCCTCTGGATTGGCACTGGACACACTTTTTACTCTTAAAAATTATAGAGGACCTCCCCCCAAAAAGAGCTTTTCATTTATGTGTGTCCTATCTATAGATATTTACTGTGTTAGTAATTAGGATATCTTAGTGATATCCAGAAAATCATTTTTATGTTGCTCACCCCTTGAAAGCTTCTTGCACATCCCTGGGGTCCCTTGGCCACACTCGAAGAAGGGCTGCTCTAGATTAAGATCACAGATTTAGATCTTGAAGAGATGTCCAAAGTGAGGCCTTAGGGATGGAAAGTTATCTGCCAGTAAGCACATAGGTAGTTAGTGACTGATGAACCGAGATCCTCTGAACTAGAATCTAGCATCCTCACCAATGCCTCCCATTCATTCTCATGAGGAGAGAGAGAAGGGCTGGGTGGAAATCATAAGTTCCTCTTGATTCCTGAGTAACAACAGTAAGGTGTTCTAAAAAAGTTAGGTCACAATCTGCTTGTGGGTTCGTTGTGAACTTATATGAACTGGAGCCAAAAAGTGTCCTGATTCTGGCACAAACTCTCCATGACCTTAGGCTACCACTTCCTCTTTAGGTCTCAGTTTCCTTACCTGTAAAGTGTGTGGGGGGGTGCTTGATGATCTCTAATTTCCCTTCCATATCTGAAATTCTGGGTTGAAATGGGTCCAGAGTCTACCTTCCCTGTTCTCTGTCCATTGCCCAGTGACTGAGCAGCTCCCTGGGCATGACCCTCCTGCTCTGAGCAGCTGCTTCTGGGGCAATGTCCATGGTTGAAAGATGGGCTGGAAGCTCCATAATGCACACACAGCTTTGAAGTGCACTTTGGTATGTGTTGCAGAAACTTACTCTGCTTCCCATATGCTCTGGAAAATGATGTCATTGCCTCTGAGATCCCTTCCCAGATGAGTTAATATCATGGCCTGGAAGACTGATAATTAAAATGCCAGAAGCCTCAAGAGACTGCAACCCATCCCTTCACCAGCCACAGTGAGCAGGGAAGAATCTCATCAGAGGATGGAGAAGGCCCTGTGAAGAGCTGCCCTACTTCCCATCCCCAGGAAGGGCATGAGCAGGAAACCATCCCAAGTCCAAGAAAAGAAAGACAAGTACCAGGGACTCTCAAGAGTCTGCAACTCTATATAGGGGTATTTGTATTATACAAGCTTCCTTCAGCCACAACCTCGAGCTGGTCTGGAAAGGACAGAAGGGCTTCTCTGCATGTGGAATGACTTCTGTGATGGGAACAACACAGAGGGACTGGAGGAGGGACCAGTCACATAATTGTTTAAATTTGCACACTAGTGTATCCATGCAGGAAAAGCCGGTCCCTGACACATAGATGAGAGTAGGGCAGGTCCAAGGTTCAGAATGAAAATCATGTACTCCTAGTAAAGGCCAAATTCAATGGTTTACTCCTACAGTGAAGCCGAGCTCAGCGAGTGTCAGAGCTCTGCAAGTGAGATTCCCATGGCCTGCAAGGAAGAAGGATTAAGGCACTCTGACACAGCACACAGAGTCAGTGTGGTCACTCTGGGGGGTCTGCAGAGCCTCCTAGCAGCTTCTCTAAGCTATACTCCCTCCTCTTTCTGCCAGCCCCAGTCAGGTGGGCATGGTGAGCCTCAGACTCATAGACCTGGCCTTGCCCACTCAGGGGAGCCACTTTTGATGGAGGATGATGACAGTGGTGATGACGCCCACAGCAGCAGCAGCAGCAGTGCTGATGCAACATTTCAAGGTTCGTAAGTAACTTTATAGATGTGAGCTCATTTAATCCTCCCAACAAGCATGCCAGGTAAGAAGTTATTCTCTCCATTTCATGGTGGGGGAAATTGGGGCAAGCAGAGTGACTTGCCCAAGGTCCCACTCGTAGTAAGTGTCTGAGGCAGGCTTTGAACTCAAGTGTCCCAGACTTGCTCAAGTGCATTCTCTGAGACCATCAGATTCAGATATTCATTTTACTATACACTATATGAATGTAGGAGCTGGTAGGTTGTGCAGTGGATAGAGCACCAAGCCTGGAGTCAGCAAGACCTGAGTTCAAATCTGGTCTCATATACTTAAAGCTGTGTAACCCTGGACAAGTCATTTAACTGTTTGCCTCAGTTTCTTCATCTGTAAAATGAGCTGGAGAAGAAAATGTCAAACCATTCCATATGGGGTCACAAAGAGACAGGCACAGTGGCTGAACAGCAAAAACATGAACGTGGGAGGCCAAGGTATCTCGAATCACACTTGCCCCAGTGTCTGGTCATGGTGGGTGTGGAAGCCCACCCGATGGGTTAGCCTGGTGCTGGAAGGAGCCTCAGGGAGGTCTGTCAAGGCACTTCAATGTGCAGCAAAGGGGAGGGAAGAGACTCGCCTAAGGAAACAGGGTGAGGAGCTGAGGCAGGACCAAAGCCAGAGCTAAGCCCATTCCCAGCACCCTTCCTGCAGAGGCCTCCCATGAACACAGGCATCTCGTCCTCGTGGTTTTTAATGTGTGTCAGCCCCCAACCCAGGGTTCTGCAGGCCTCAGGTACTTCTGCAGTGTTTCTTCACTGAATGGTAATTTTTGAACATCAGAGTATCACTTAGGTATTAGTCTTCTTTGTTAAAACAAACAAAATTCTACCTTTTTCCTTTTCTTTTCCTGCTTTGCTTGGGGGTTGAGAGAACATAATTCTGATTTTTTTGGCTGCATTTCCCACAATTCTTTTTGTTTATTTGTTTGCTTTGTGGTGAAGCAATTGGCGTTAAGTGACTTGCCCAGGGTCACACAGCTAGTTAAATGTCAAGTGTCTGAGGTCGGATTTGAACTCAGGTTCTCCTGACTCCAAGGTTAGAGCTCTATCTGCTGTACCACCTGGCTGCCCCCTACACTTCTTAAGGCCTGTAAATGAGGCTGTAGTGCGGTCATATCAAAGACTAGAATTGATAAGTGTTTTTTTTTTTAGGCAATTGGGGTTAAGTGACTTGCTCAGGGTGACACAGGTAGTTAAATGTCAAGTGTTTGGTCTGAGGCCGGATTTGAACTCAGGTACTCCTGACTTCAGGGCCAGTGCTCTATCCACTGCATCACCTAGCTGCCTCCTCAGTCCTCCTCTAAGTGTGAGTTTTATGATCAGAGAAAGGATGTGTGAGGATGGGATATGTAAAGAGGCAGGGACAAAGGGCCCAGGTAAAAGGGCAGAGTAGGGCTGGTAGAGAGTGAGAAAATACATGTCTTCATAAAGAGTAGTGTTTCTGGTTACATAGCTCTCACCATCCCAATGAAGCCACAGTGGTGACTGGTGAACAGGTACCCAGAGGCTACCTCCTCCATCCTAGCCCAGAATACTTTGGGAAGTCTCCAAGAAGCTGACTGGCTTCTCCATCCCCAGTGCTAATTGCAAGCCTAGAGAACTAGAGGGAACAAGGCCTGAGCCCTACCATAGAGCTAGATTTAAATAGTTAGAGGGATTGAAGACCAGCCCAGTTCTACCTGTCCTGGAGATGAAAACACTCTGACACCTTTGTGGATGGCTGCTGAGAATATCTTAGTTCTGCTCTCATTACCTTGTTAGCTATATTGCTTCATGCTCCAGCAAAGTGCTTGCCATGTCTCTGCTGGATGTGGCCATTGAGTGATGTATGGCATTGGGACTCAGCCGTAGTCTGGAGAGTTACCCCCCCAAATAGCCGCACTGGTTCTGGGAGGAGCTACAGGTGGTGATTAAATGTATGTGGAAAGGTGTGACCATGTCCTTCTTAATGAGTGAGATGATTATTAAATAACCAACTGTTAATATTGGGGAGGTCCAGGAGTTTGTCCCTTCTTCATTTGGAGATGAAGTCAAACTTTAGTTCTTGGAAGGGCAGGGCACATGATGAGAAGAAATCTTGGAATTGTCACCCACCCAACTAGAGAACCTTACAAAGAATTTAATCTAAGGTGAATCAGGTCCATAGGGTTCCAGTCTGGCAGGTTTGGGAAGGGGGTAGATCTCCTGTCTAGAATGCTGGAGGCTGGGATAGTCTGGGAGTGAGAGGGATAAAAGTTAGGTCCCTCAGCCCTTCATTAGAATTGGTCTACCTCTCATTATAATATTCATTCTTCTCATTAATTGGTAACCAACCAGAATTGATTGACACCCTCAGGAAAACCCACTCTTCCAATGACATATAAAAATCAAGTGGGTTCCATGAGGGGTCTTTGGCATTTGACAGTGTCACTGACCCCTTTTATTAATTATCTGCTAGCATGATTAATAAAGTGATTAATTACCAAGAAACTATGTCTCTCAAACTTTTATGTCATATTAATCAGTCAGTGCAGGTACAAGGAAAGGCAAAAACAGGGCCCCTGCTCTCAAAGAGCTCACAGTGTAATGGAGGAGGCAACAATATGTGTCCATGAAAAGTAATCTCAGGGTAGGAGGTGAGAACTGAGACCTGCCTAAGGTAAATTTTGAACCTAGGCAATAGCTGTTTATTATCCATGCCTGTATTTTTCTTTAAATTAATTAGTTGTTGTTGATTGAATGAATTAATTCATGGGGATTATATAATAAGGAGGTTCTATTTAGCTCGGTGACAATCAGCATAGATTCAGACTCACAAACATTTCAGGTAAAGGATTCTAAGACTTGATTTTGCATCAGGTGCAAAACTTATCTTGTTTATTCAGCTATGGTGAAAAAGACCGGGACACCTAGTGTTTAGCACAGTGCCTGACACATAGGAGGCCTTAATAAATATTCATTGACTGACTGAAGTCCCCAGGTAAGACAGGAAGTCTGTATTGGATAAGCGACTTGGTTACATCATCTGGGACTTATTTAAGACAATTGAGCTAATTGAAACCAGGAGAGATTTTCAGGTTCTGGCAATGAAGAGGAAGGACTGGGGATATCAGGGGCTGAATATTAAAGCACAAGCAGTGCAGGGGCCATTCGGAAAGTGAGAAAGACCCCGGAAGGCTGAGCATGGCACAGATCTAGGAGGAGTATAGCACTACTGACCTCTTGGAACAGCACACTCAGGCTGATGAGTCTCTTGTCCCTGTGCTCTCTGCTACAGAGCGCAGTCTGGGAGAAGCCAGGCCCCTCCCAGGGCCTATCTATCCCCACAGGCAGGAAAGGGTTCTACTGATAACCTAAATTTTGCTTCAAGCACAAAGAGTCTGGGCATCAGCAGACCTTCACCACATTTAAATGTAAATCAAGGCAGAGACCTCTGTCCCTGCCTTACTACGTTACACATTTTCCTAACTGTGGACTCAGAGGGACTGGACAGGGCCTCCTACCTTCTTGTGTAGTAGAAAATCCTGGAGGCTACAGAAGGAGAGAAAATGGACCTGAGTGGCCACCATTCCACTGTCCCCTCAACTGAACTCCAATTATATTATTGTGTTCAAATTATAATTAAATGAAATTATTATAAGTGGAGTTTACAGAAATAAGCTACATTTCTTTTAAAGCGTTGGCAGACCATCACTTTATTGTTGTTTATTCAATTATAGGGAGAGGTGGATTTTTAAAATTCCAACTCCTAATACATATTTTTAAAAGTTACAGCCTGTAAATTTCCAAGTAGGAATGAACCTATCAGAATTAGCATAAAATTAAATACCTCATATCTGACAATAAGGGGCAGTTAGTGGTACAGTGGATAAAATGCTGGACCTGCAGTCAGGAAGATTCATCTTCCTGAGTTCAAATCTGGCCTCAGACACTTACAAGCTGTGTGACCCTGGGAAAGTCACTTAACCCTGTTGGCCTCAGTTTCCTCATCTGCAAAATGAGCTAGAGAAGGAAATGACAAGCCACTCTAATATCTTTGCCAAGAAAACCTCAAAAGGGGTCATGAAGAGTCAGACATGACTAAAGTGACTGAATACCAACAAATATGACAATAAAACCAAAAAAAGAAGCCAAGCTGTTTGTCCATGAAGTCTCTGCTTCCAAGAGGCAGCAAGGACACTCGCCTTCTGATCATGGGCCATTCACACCTTGCCCATCTTTCTCCTGCCTTCTCTTCTCTGACCAGCCTGGAACAGTAGGCCACACAAACCAGTGTTCTGGGATGTTGGGGCTGGTTTTGCAACAACAACTCTGTAAAGATCCCTCTTTCACAGCCAGATTTTCTCAAAATGCAAAACAAAGTGATTATCAAGGACTTTTAGAGGGAGTGACTCCAGTTTGTCAAAACAATTTTCCACAAGCTCAAATTGGATTTTGTGAAGTAGGAATTAAATAGGAACCAAAAGACAGTGAAGGACACAATTATACCTTCAAGGCCTCAGATCACTTCCTGAAGCTCTCCTTGCTAGATTCCATGGAAGTCTTCCTTTCCTTGAGGCACCAAGGTGGTGCCACAGGGCTCAGAGTACCTGGGCCTGGGAGCAGGAAGACTCGAATTCAAATCCAGACTTAGATATTTGATAGCTTTGTGATCCAAGGCAAGTCCCTCAATATCTTTTGGTCTCAGCTTCTAGATCTGTAAAGTGGTGCTAATAATAAAACCTAACTCCCAGGACCGATGGGAGAATAAAATAAGATAATATTTGTAAAGTTATTTGCAAACCTTGAAGGGTTGTGCAAATGTTAGCTATTGGTTATTTTGATTTAATCTCTCCCTTCCTCAGCATCCTTAAGTATTTTCACCTGGGTAACATGTAGTAGTTTTTCACTTTTTTTATTCAATTCCAAACGTGTTAAAAAAAATCCATATGCAAAAGCCAAGGGACAATGCTGGACCTTCTTTGCACCACCACTGCTCCTGTCCTACAAGCTGAAAACTTCAGAGTAGGGCTCCATAAAGACAGGAGGACAGGTGACCAAGTGTTGGAAGGATGAGATCACTTTTAGCCTGAAGAGCTAGAATTCAGATGATGCAAAGGAGGTGGTGCCCTCCTAGGGCCTTGAAGAGAAGAAAGGATTTCTATCTACGTGTGAGTGTGTGTGAGGGGGAGGGGAAGCTGGAGGAAACTGCAAATATCCAGGTGTGGGTGTGATGGTCACGATGGCCAGGGGCAAAGGGGGGGCCTTCTATACACTCCTAAAACGTGAGATGACCCCAGACATGTCTACCGGAGCCAGACTGTCGTTCAGTCATTTCAGCCATGTCCCACTCTTCGTGACCCCATTTGGGGTTTTCTTGGCAAAGATATTGGAGCTGTTGACCATTTCCTTCTCCAGCTCACTTGGCAGCTGAGTAACAGAGGCCAAGCTACTTGCTCAAAGCCACATAGCCAATAAGTCTGAGGTTGGATTTGAATTCAGACCTATCTGAGCAGACTGTAGAGAGCTTTGAATACGAGATTGAGGAGTTTGTGTTATACTAGGGAGGGGATGAAGGTGTTTGGGCAGGAGAGTTGTTAACCCTCAATTGCTTGTTCTAGGCATAGCCCCTCCTTAGAGAAGTGGGAAGGGCCTATGATAAGCACTCCTTAGAGACTTACCGCGTGCCAGGGGCTGCTCAAAATACTGGGAATATAAATACAGCTTAAAAAAAGAAGACAGACTTTTCCCTCAAGGTACTTACCTTCTCACTGGGTGGGAACTACACAGAAAAAAGGAATTCAAGGCAGTATTTTGGCCTGGACTCAGAGGATCTGGGTTTACACACTGCCTTTCCCACCTCTGTTATGGCATCTTGGACAATGAAGTCACTTCAGCAGCCTAGGCCTCAGATCCTCATAGTCTTTCTGTGTTCAATCCCAGTTCTTGACGAAGGGTACTATAAACTCTGGCCTGGGTGGGGGGAAGGGTAGAAGTGACAGGGAGGATGTTTTTTCTCCTTGCTACAAAGGGGAAAGGCCCATATTCCAAATCTTCAGAGATAACCTAACATGGAAGGGATTGCTTCTACCAGTGAGGGATTTCCCATCGCTGGAGGTCTTCAAACAAAAGCTGAATGATTCCCCATGCTTTTCATTGATTCATTAATTGAAGGAACCTTGTGTAGCACCAACTCCCTCATTTTTAAGAGAAACAAACTGAGGCAGGCAGATTTGGTGACTCACCCAGAGTCATACAGTAATTGTTTAAGGCAGGATTTAGTCTTGGGTGTGCCAACCCCCAACCCTCCCCCCCCATCTGCTATGCCCCTTGTGGCTTCTCTCTCTGTCCTCATAGACAAAGGACCATTTTCCTCTCTCAACATGAAAAGCACAAATATGACATAGAGCATAACACTGGGTCTTTCATTTTTCTGGTTTTGTTTGTTAATTTCCTGAGAAAAATCAAAGAACTGAAATGAAAAAATTCATTTCAACCTTTCCCTGATGAATTTGGTGACTTCCTAGTTTAGCCATTTCTGGTTAAAATTCCCATTTGAAGTTGAGGAAATGATCTTCCCTGTGGAGCTCAGCAGTATCAGTGGATGAGGTCTATGTTTACTTTGAAGTGTGAAGGATGTTTAAAGCAGTCATAAAAACTTAATGAGAAATGAGCCATTTTAATTCCTGGTATTAAGCTGGTTAATGAAGTAGACAGACTAGGTTTCTGGTCAAGGGCTCTGCTATGATGCCCACATGTTTCCCATTGCCTACAGAGATTTAGTTCATCAAGGCTGAAATAAGCTGTCCCTCAATGCCCAGGGAAGGGAAGGGAGATGGTGAATATAAAGGCAAAAAGGAAAAGTGAAGCCTTGTGCCACCTACTGCCAAATCTGTCATATCAATGGCTCTGTAAGAGACTTCTGAGAGACCCTGTGGCTGGATTTGAGGAAGAGCATCCCTTTAGAGGACTAGAGCCTGTATTGACTCCTGCAACTGCCACTTAGTGCCCTGGGAACCTTGAATGATTTCTGGGACTCTGTCAAATCAGAGACGAGGACAAGGTGGCACTCTTTTGGAATCCTATGCTCCAGATTTGCCAAGTAAGAAAGTGAGATGGAAGAAGATGTATCTTGTCCAGAGCCAGGATTCAAACCCAACTGTACTGCCTCCAAAACTTGATCTCAATGATTACCTCAAGCCTTCCCTGGACACTGTTTCCCTACATGGTAATATACCATTTGAGTTTTACATTGACTCAACTCTTTTTTTCTTCTTAAAATTTTCAGGATAGTTCTCTGTCCCTTCTAAATTGGGTGTAGACATGATACTGAACAGAAGACCCTAACCACTTTCCCTCACCCAAAAATCCCATAGTAAGAGCTGCTCCTAAATAGCATCTGTATTTCATTCTTTCCTGATGCCAAATTGAAATCTGAAGTTACATTGCCCTGAGGAAGGGGAAGAGGGGAAAAGAGGAGGGGCTGGGAGGGAAATGGAGAGAGATAGAGCAGCACCTGGCACATAGTAGGCATTTAATGGATGTTTATTTTATTTCTTTTAATTATTTTTAGTTTTCAACTATCACTTCCCTAAGCTTTTGAGTTTTAAATTTTCTCTCCTTCCCTCCCCCCTCCCTTTCCAAGATGGTATGCAATCTGATATAAGCTATGCATATACATTTCTATTAAACATGTTTTCACATTAGTGATGTTGTAAGGAAGAATTAGAACCAATAGGAGGAACCACAGAAAGAGGAAACAAAACAAAACAGAAAAAAAGAGCAAATAGTATATACTTCAATCTGCATTTAGACTCCTTAGTTCTTTCTCTGAATGTGGGTATCATTTTCCATCATGAGACTTTTGGAGAAGACTTAGATCATTCATTGCTGAGAAGAGATGAGTCTATGAAAGTTAGTCATCTCACAACATGGCTGTTACTGTGTACAACATTCTCCTGGCTCTGCTCACTTTCACTCAGCATCAGTCCACACAAGTCTTTCTGGGTTTTTCTGAAGTCTGCCTGCTCATCATTTCTTATACCAGAATAGTATTCCATTACATTCATATACCACAACTCGCTCAGCCATTCCCCAATTGATGGGCATCCTCTCAATTTCTAATTCTTTGATATCACAAAAAGAGCTGATATGAATATTTTTGTACATGTGGGACCTTTTCCCATTTGGTTGATCTCTTTGGGATACAGCCGTAGAAGTGCTATTGCTGGGTGAAAGAGTGTACACATTTTGAAAGGCCTTTGAGCACAGCTTAATGGATGCTTATTTATTGAGAGAAACAGAGGGAGAGAAAGAGGGGGAGATAGATGGGGGAGACAGAGAGAGACACAGGAAGAGAGGGGAGAGAGCCAGAGCCAGAACCAGACAGAGGGAGAGGGAAAAAGGAGAGAGAGAGAGAGAGAGAGAGAGAGAGAGAGAGAGAGAGAGAGACCATTTAAAACATTGAAGTAGGTGTCCATTTCACCTGATTTTACTAAGAATATGTAACACTCCTTTGGCTGATGTCCAATGTCTATGGCACCAAAAGAATGCCATCGAAAAGTAGGCAGCTTAAGTGAAAGACTTACATAGGATTTGGGAGGGAAAGAATTGAGACAAATAAATAGGGCCAGGAAAAATGAAGTGGAAATGGAAATGTTAAGACCATTTATTTCTAAAATAAAAATTAGCAGTGTCTTGAAATGCCACATTATCTATTTTTAAATCTTTGTGGTAAAAGCAGAAAAGGATAAGAGTCTCAGATTGGAATTATAGGGTAATGTTATTCATGAGCCAGGCTTATCACTTGTATCCAGACTGCATATATTCATATAAAACTCAATTCTTTACCATTCAAACTTCTGAAGGCAGAGGATTCATATCTTACCTCATGGACCTCCTGGAATAGGTTCATATTCCTTGTGTGGTAGAATCCTTAAGCAGTCAAAACTTTCCTGAAGTCTTTATTACTTGCCAGTGCCAATGTAACACACACACACACACACACACACACACACACACACACATATCAGAGAGAGACAGAGAGACACAGAGAGAGAGAGAGAGAGAGAGAGGATAAGGGAGGGAGGGAGAGACAGAGACAGAGAGAGAAAAAGAGAGAGAGAGAGAGAGAGAGAGAGAGAGAGAGAGAGGAGAAAAAAATGTAAAAACAAAGATAAATCAAGCCTTGTATTATGAGGTTGCTCTGTGTTCTTTTCAAAGTCAAATATCAGGCTAGATTCTCCCCACCCCCACCTCCAACTAACAAACAGATGAATGTAAAGGTTCTCATATGGAGGTCCATCCTAAAATTATTGTAACATACTGACTGAAGACATATCCAAACTCCTAAAGAAACTCAGCTCCAGGAACTGCACTCATTCATTCTTCTTCCACTTTGAACTGGCACTTTAAAATTTATTTACATTAAAAAGTTCATCTAGTGTATCCTCAGTGTAGACCCCAAGTCTGCCAGACCATCTCCTCCATGTTGCTGACTTGGAGATGATTGAGCTTGCTTCTTTTTCCTATCTATATTGACTTTTGGAGTCAAATAATGTACATAAATATGCATCTCTTCACCATAGTTTAAATGAGTCTTACAAAGAAGATGGTACTTGACTGGGAGTCAGATCCATGCCAGTGGTTTTCAAACTGTGGTCACCAGAATCCTACTACAAGTGTCCCAAGGGTCCTCCTTTTGTTATGTTACAATCACAGAGTTAAAGGGACCTCAGAGTCCATCCCATCCAAACCTTTTTTTTTTTTTACAGGTGAGGAAACTGAGGAAGAATAAATGATTTATGCACAGAAAACAAGTACCAGAGGCAGAATCCAAACCTAATAGAAAGCAAGAGTCTTTAGCCCAAGGAGCTATGGTCACACAGGACAGCAGCAAGACTGGAAGCCAGGTTCCAGATCAGTGTTCCTTCCTTTCCACTGTGAAGATGTTACTTGGGTTCCTGTATACACTTAAGTGTCCCCTCATGAGTAACTCCTGGCACAGTGACTTTCTGTCTTGCTTTTTCATTTTTCACCTTTCCCAAAGTCATTACAACAAATCCTACCACCCCTGGCCCTGCCACATCCCCTGAAAATGCGCTCACATATTGCATCTGTCCCTTCCTACTAGTTTGACCTCGTGTCAGTGCCCCAGCTTACCCACCTATAAAATTGGAGCTTGGGATGAGAGGAGAGCCAAGGAGACTTCAAGCTGAAAAAGCAATGAGGGGAGGACACTGAGGATTGAGGTAGATGGTAGAGTGAACCAGACATTGGGAAGTTTGAGGAAGTTGTCAGCGGCGTGGTGTCATGGCAGCTTCCTTTGTATGGTTCCTGCCCCAAGGCTTCATTTCCTCTTCGATCAAGCTGTTGCTAAACAAATCAATTAGGCTTCATATTAAAGAAAAAACATTTTACATAAAATAACAAGTATTCTGACATCAGGAAAGTCCTTTACCAGCCACTATTCTTAGGTTCCATGACCTCAGAGGTAATAGCCTAATATCTTACAGTCCCATAACAGCAGAAGATTGTCAGTCTAGTTCAGTCCAGTGGTGCCATTCTTATGTTTAATTCTAGAAAGGAGGTTTGATTAGTTTTTATATTTGAATATAGAGCAGAGCCAGATGGGTAAGGAATGCACACCTAGTAGCTTTTACTCTGTGATTGTGCACTCAATGCAGCCTCTGAAACTGAGATGCAACAAAGCATGGATTGATTCTCTGCTGCTTGTGCTAATTTTGGCCTGACAATTAACACTAAGAAACACAGGTGCTCCATCAGCCACCACCACACCATTCATACATGAAACCATTGGTTACAGAAAATGGAGAAGTTTGGAATGCTGTGGCTAAGTTCACTTACCTTGGTTGTGTACTTTCCAGGAATGTACACATTGATAATGAAATTGACACATGCATTGTCAGAGCTAGCTCAGCATTTGGGAGGGTCTGAAGGAATGTACGGGAGAAAAGAGGTATTAGACTGACTACCAAACTGAAGACCTACAGAGCTGTTGTGCTGACCTCAATGTTGTATGCCTGTGAAACCTGGACAGTATACCAGCTCCATGCCAGGAAACTGAATCACTTCCATTTCAATGTTCTTAGGAAGATTCTGAAGATTACCTGGCAGGATAAGACACCAGACACTGAAGTCCATTCTCAAACTAAACCACCAACAATTCAAACTCTACTTCAGAGAGTGCTATCCCAATAGGCTGGCCACATTGTTCGAATGCAAAATTTACACTTGCCAAAAAGACTGTTTCAGGTAGAACTCACAAAGGGCAAGGTTCACATGGTAGTCAGAAGAAGCAATATGAGGACACTCTCAAGGTCTCTCTTGGGAACTTTGGAATCGATTGGGTGACAGGACCTCCCAGCATGGTGTGCCCTCATCAGAGAAGGTGCTATGCTCTATGAGCAAAGCAGAATGAAAGTAGCTCAAGAGAAACTCAAGATAGCAAACTTAGAGAATCATCCCCAAATGTTCACACAGACTCTTTATGCCCGACTTGTAGTAGAGAATTCTAAGCTCCTATTGGTCTGATCAGCCACAGTCAGATACATTGAAACCTGACTCTAGCATAGCGATGTCATTTTGGTCCTCTTTGAGAATGAAGGACAGACAACCAGTTGTTGTCTGTCCTTCATTCTTGAAGTCACCAGCCTCACTTTCTCCTCACGACCCATCTGGGTCCAGTGGCAAGATATAAATAGAACGACTAGAGATGGCCCTCCTTGCAGTAGTCCTTTGTGGATCAATGACCAGGACAGCAATTGACATGAATGAACTACCATACTCAGGGTCAGAGAGGCCCTTAATGCTTTCTACCCTCCCACATATCTCCCTGTACCTCTGCTCCATCATACCCCTCCACAAACACCATTGTCCTCATCCCATCTTCTTTTGTGTCTATCTCACTCTGGATCATCAAGTCTGACACCTGCATTTATCATCAATATCTCCCTGCTGTCAGGACACATGTCCACAAAATGAGATTCAGGCTAATTTGTGGCAGTGGCTATGGACCAGTGTGGCTTTGTGGAGGCCACTGGAAAATAACACCTTACGCTGTCCATCAGGATGATCACTTTGGTTTCTCAAATCCAAAGCAATTTTTCCATTTATGGTTTCTATTTCAAGGTAGCTATGTCAGATCACCATGGCTGGTAATTAAATGAGGCCCATCTGTGCAGATGGGCAAGGGAATTGGGACAGCTTTATCAGACATCTGCGTGGCCACAGATGGTCTGGGGTTCACAGACAACACGTAGTACTTCTGTGTTACAACAGAACATTTCATAAGCAGAGTTAGAGACTAGATACTGGCTCAGATCTCAGGCCCTAGAGAGCCTTTGCTCTAAAATTTCTCTGTTCCAACACAGACAGTGACTTACAGAGCTTTTTGGCTGGGCCTTTTAAGTGACCTCCTCTCCCCCAGAGCTGTCATCTTCTAACTCTCCTCCCTGTTGTCAAGCTCAGTCATCTGAAGTTGGCATCTCCACTGACTCCTGCTCTCACTTCTCAGCTATGGGCTTCCAAGCCCAACCTCCCCCCCCACCACTGAAACTTCTCTCAAAAGGTTCCCACTGATCATTAATTTATCCCCAGTGGTTCATTAAAAACTGAAATTCAACATAAACAAAGTTAAATGTGTATCACACCTACCGATGTTGAACTAAATACATTTAATCATGTAAAAATCACAACTTTTCCACTCCTGCAGCAAAGTATCCCCTAGGATTCTTCTTTGTCTATTGACTGTTACTCACTTGTCATCATCATCATCATCATCATCATCATCATCTTCTTCTTCTTCTTCTTCTTCTTCTTTCTCTTTTTCTTCTTCTTCTTCTTCTTCTTCTTCTTCTTCTTTTGGCTAGGTAATGGCATTAAGTGACTTGCCCAGTGCCACACAGCTAGTGTTATGTGTCTGAGGTCAGATTTGAACTCAGGTCCTCCTGAATCCAGGTCCAATGCTCTATTCACTGTGCCACCTAGCTACCCCATCACTTGTCTTCTTAAAGGCCAGAATGAGTAAGTTGCACTTTCTTGTGGTACTGTTGGGTTTCCCCCTACTTGACATTAAATTCCTCAAGGTCTTTTCCAGATCTCATTTTATTCTTCATACTTGTCAATCTGATTTTATTATTGGAACACATGTCTTTAATGTGTCACCATCTATCTTCTTTCACTGTAGTAATCCAGGTTTTTTATTTTTTACTTTTTGTAACTTGCAACATTATGTATATGAAAATGATATGTATATCATTTCAAAAATAATTTATCTCTCTTCCCTTCACTCCTCCTCCTCCTCTCTCTCTCTCTCTCTCTCTCTCTCTCTCTCTCTCTCTCTCTCTCTCTCTCTCTCTCTCTCCCCCTTCCAGTTTCTATCTCTCACTCATCCCTCTATCTCCTTCTCTATGCATCTCTGTCCTTGTCTCTGTTTTGTATCTGTATCTCTTCCTCTATCCCTTTCTGTCTCTGACTTTTTACATTTTTCTCCATATATCTCCTCCTTTATCTTTGACTTTGTCCCTGTCTGATCAAGTAAGGAACTAATAGACATGACTGATAGAATTTTGTCTAGAAGAGACCTGGCAAGGGGTGAGGTGAGAGGGCTGAGTACCTGCCCAACTCACAGAATAAGCTGGGTGAGATGGCAATTCAAAGAGCTAGCGTGATATCACACTGATTGCCATTAGCCAGGTATTGAAGAATTCCAGTAGCATGAGTTCAGCATCAGCTATGTACCCATTGTGGAGCATTGTGGAGAATACAGCTTTCAGCTTCCATAGTGTTGGTTCTCACCTGGAGGCAAGGGGATGCAAAAGGAAGTACACTGATGCAGGATTTGGACAAACTAGAGTTGGTTCTCATCCTGCATCTTCTACTATCAGTGTGACCTTACATAAGTCAATTGTCCTCAATGGACCTCCATTTCTCTATCTATGAAATGAAAGCTTGGCCCCAGCCCAAAGATGGTGGAATCCAATGGAGCCATGGGCTCTGGCAAAGTCAAAGTCCAGGTTGAGGCTTTACTGATAGCTGGAGGTACTAGGGGTAGATTGGTCCATGCAGAGTCTATATCTGGGACATCCTGCAGGAGGAGAATGAGGAGGAGAGGCTGGACATGTTACAGGGCATCCTGGCAGCCTTCTGGGAAGATAACTCACTCCTTGATATCTGCAGGGTCAGACACCCAGAATTTTGTCACCAAAGAGAAAAAAGAAAATGAGGTATAAGCCATTGCCACCTTTATTGAGAAGAAGGCACAGACTGTGATGAAGCCCGTGATAGTGTTAGAGGAGGAAAAGCAATGGAAGGCCACCCTGTTGGCCCAGAGTAGGTCAATGTGGCAGATGAGGAGGATGAAGCAGATGAGAAGGATGGTTCGGTTGCTATGACAATGAACATCTCTCTTTCAAAACACCAATGTGCAAGCTGTCCTGAATGCTGAAAAATTGGAGTGAGATTCACTGCGGGATGAGTCTTACAGAAAGAAGAAACTCGACGAACTACAAGGAAGAAAGACAAGCTGGCCAAGCAGGAGTGAAGGAAGAAGGAAAAGGACAAGAAAGGGGGAGAGCAAATGCTCACTCTCGATCCTCTCTTGCTCCCCAAGGCCGGAAGGAATGCCAGAGAAGACCTGGCTCTTGCATATGGTGTGTATTTTGTAGTAATAAGTGAAGTCCTAATGGTTTTCCTAATGCATTCCTTCCCTTGTTTACACATCCAAAAGACAAATCACAAATATTTAATTACAAAATGTACCATGTGATTGGATGTAGCTAATGTCTACACTAAAGATCTCCGAACATGTGACTTCTTTTCAGCATATCCATTGCTGTGACCCTTTTACTAACCGCTTAAAAATGGTCTTCTTCTTCTTGGACACAAAACTAGCTTTATAACTTTTTAAAAACTAATTTATTTTTAGTTTTCAACATTCCTTTCCATAAGCTTTTGAGTTTTCAATTTTTTACCCCTCCTCCTTATCTCCCTCCCCAAGACAGCATGCAATCTGATATAGGCTCTACATATATGTTCCCATTAAACATATTTTCACTAGCTTTGTAACTTTTAAACCTGGAGTATGTAGGATTGAAATGCATACTACTGTCCCTGACAGAATGTAGAGTGGAAGTTTGCTTTGAGACAGCAGTTAGTTCTAAAATATGGGTATTCTTTATTTCTATCAAATAAGAAAGAAAGCTAAGTCCAGCTTTTATTTCATTTCTCAATAATATATAGGAGTAGAAGCCTAAGGCTAGAGAAGTGGAGGCAGTCGTGGATGTTTTCTGTTTGTTTGTTTTTAAAGACAGTATGACTATCACATCAGTGCAAGGCTAAGTACATACAGAACTATGAATTTATGGCTGCAGCCATGACTGTTTTTCCCAACGTGATAGTAGAAAGTTTAATAGCATTCCCAACTTAAGGCTCATGTAAATATAGTGAAAACTTCCAGTGATTCTTAGTTTAAAGAACTACGGTAGAGTAAGGTAGAGTGGATAGAAAGGTTAGCTCCCTAAAAAAAAAAGGCAGCACTAGGAATCTCTAGCAACACTGGCTATCTAAGAACGAGGTCAGCCTCTCCTGGTCTACCCTCTCATTCTCCAAGTAACATTAGGAAGAAAGATGCCATTGCCAATCATCCCAATTTGGGTTCTAGAAAGCTATTGGTTTCTGAATTATTGTTAAGTCCATTTGGATGGGTCAGATGCCAGCAGGAGCTCTCCATCTCTGTTTTCTACACTGGCTAAATTTAGTTGCAAGTAACTTCTCTTTGACCACAAAATAAACCAGAGAAGCATTTTCACTGAATGGTAGGCTGAAGGTAGAGTAGATCAGGTTTGTGTGATTAATTACATGGGAGTAACACACCTTTTCACTTGTGTACAGATGATTAAAATGATGGTTGGCTAAGAAAAGGTTTTTCTCTTCTCTCCTTCACACATTCCTGAGCATTTCAGAAATGTAAATGTTCACATTTTCTACAGTTTTTTTCCCAAATAAACTACTGATATTTAATTCACCAAAAATAAAAAAAAGGAAAGAAATGCACTCTTGGACTAGATCCTTTAAGGTGTCAGGGTGATCCTCATTTGAATTTTGCAAGCCAAGGTGAATGACCACATGGTGATTATGTTGAGGAAGGGATTCTTGCCGGACATGGATTGGAATAATATCTCCCACTCTGAGAATCTGTGGTTCTGTCCCTTTCATATCCAAGACTGGAGGAAATTATTGTCAGTAAAAATAGATCAATTTGTTTTCCCAAGTGTTCTATCTCCACAATGTTTTCTCATACATCGTATGAGAAGTAATGATTCAGTTCATTCTCCTTAAGCTACTTTCTATCAAATGGAAATTTGTGAAGACAAGTTATCTATACCAGGATCCTCAGTGATTTGGCGGTAAACAAGATCAACAGTTAAAAAGCCATTTGCTTTAGTAGTCTCAAGCCGTCACTCTGCTTACTTACCTGGGGATTTTGGATAAATCACGAAAACTTACAGAGCATCAGTTTTCCCACTTAAAAATGGAGGAAGACACTGATCCCCACTATACTTCACTCCTGAGATTGCTTGGAGGATCAAATGAGATGAACCCTAGTGAAAGTGTTCTGTGATATGTAAAGGGACAGAGCAACAGAAAGGGGGATCACCACTTCTCAGGATGCATTGGAACTTAACAGTATTTTGCAAGAATGCATTAAATTAATGTAAAAGTAAAACCCTTCGGTTTTTATGTTTTGCCACTAATGAGGTACTAAGTAAATTACTTTGGCCCTGATTTTACACCCATCAAGAAACAATGCGACTCTTCTTATGGAATTTAATTCAATTTAATTCAGGAAACACTTATTAAATATAACTCCCTTATAGTAAATCCTGATCTAGAAGGAAACATTATACACTAGGCATGACTGTCACATGTACTTGTAAATGAAGTCTTCGGCTGCTGTATCAAAGTTCATGTTGACATTCTGGTTATATATGTACACATAGAGTTGTAATGCTCTGTATTTTTTTCTGTCTTTGAGACAGGTGTCTTTCCAGGATCATAATTACAAGCTTTTCCAATCTTCTATCTTTTTAAAAAAAATTTTCACATTAGTTGTGTTTTAAAGAAGAATTAGAACCAATGGGAAGATCCACAAGAAAGAAGAAACAAGCAAGAAATAGAGCAGACAGTAAGCTTGATCTGCATTCAGATTCTGTGGTTCTTTTTTCTGGACATGGACAGCATGTTCCATCCTGGGCCTCTTGGAGAAACATCTTCTATCTTACTAAGCTGCCGTAGAGCAAGGCCAGTGTTCACCAACAGATTTTCAGCCACATTCATGAATGAAGCTCTGCCTTTGGAGTCAGAAAGATACTTTGAAATCCTGCCTGTGCTTCTGCCTTGCTTTGTAGCCATGGGCAATAACTTACCTCAGGCTCCTTATTGGACAACCTAAGACATTAAGACTTCTCTGGTCTTCCTCAGAACCTTGGAGTGAGGACCAAATAATAGGATGTCTTCAGGATGCTTTGAAAACGTGAAGTTACTCACTACATAAATGGATTTTGTGCCTGACATCTTTGTCATCTCACATTACTCACTTGGATTTAATATCTTTGTTGTCATCGTAATTCTGGACAACCATCATGCTCACCCCACAACTTCTCTCCTCACATTATCAATATCATGTTACATAGTGTGGCCTTTATTTTGTCAAATAAGATCACTCAGAAGGAATGTAAATCACTTCCTAAAGTCAGGGTCATGAGCCTATCATCCTATAGCTTACAGTTCACTTTTACATCCTGGACTAAAGCAGTGGGCTTGAGATTAGAAGATTTGCAGGTGAAACCCTTTCCTAAGATCTATGTTCTTTGGAACCATGAGGAAGTGGTGAGACTCTCCATGGCCCAAGGTACTTATCTCATAAAACTAGCTTTCCTGGACTTCCTAATTCCAGACTTCCTAGCAGTTTCTCATAAGTCCTAAGGACTCTCTTTAAGAGGTAAATTTTCAAAGCCCATTGGAATTTCTTCCCTTTGCAATGTCCTGTGGGCGACAAAATTTGAACACTAAATTTGAGGGAATGAAGATTACTCATAAGTATGGTTGTCAGTAAAATTCTAGGTGTAAAGATACCATTTCAGCTAATTACTGTCTCAGTCGTCATCCAAGGACAAAATTCAGATTTAAGCATTTCAATATGATAAGGCGTGCTTTGCCTCCCCCACAGCCATATGTGAGAATGAGTGCCTGGGAAGGCTAAGCATGCCCCCCTAGAAGTAGGTCCAATTAGGGATGCAATTTTTCTTTCTGAAGCATATTAGGTAAATAGATTCTCCAATTATCCCTGTTAGAATGGCTTTATAATGCTGGAATGGCTGCTATAAAAATTTGACAATCTTGTAACATTATCCTCTTGCTTCTCATTTCTAGCCGTTAAAAATGGAGGTGATCTCTAGCATCGTCTTGATGTATAGAGGCCTCTCAAGTTAAGTAGTCATCCCAGACCTTCAGATGATTCTCAATTTTTTCACGTCCTGGTCACAGGCATACTGGACTGCAACTCTGGCACAAGACAGCAAGCTGAGGCTAAAATAGAATCAGCAGGGTCCACATTTCTAACAATATTTCAGAAAACCTCTTCTGAGTAAGCCAAGTCTTCTTTAAAAAGTCCCTCTGCCACCAGACCTTCTTGAAGGGCACAGACGCAATTAAGCCACAATTTATTAAGCATCTACCATGTGCAAGGCCTTCTGTGACAATAAGAGAGGGCTAAGGTTTTTCCTGCTCTTACAAGAGTAGTAATGAAGACAGGGGTGGTATTAGTAATAATAGTAACTACATAGGATCAAAGATTTAGAACTGGAGAAGCCTTTAGAGACCATTGAGTCTCCAATTCTAACCCTAACCCTAATCCTCTCATTTTGCAAAAGATGGAAACTGAGTAACAGAGAGATTAAATGACTCAACAGGATCACATACCTAATAAGAGTCTGAAGTGGGATTTGAATTTGAGTTCTTTCTTACTTCAAGCACACTGTCTAGTGTACTATGCTAGCAGCCATGATTACTGACCAACAATACCACGGAAACAGCCTAGTAAAAATAATGACAGCAACTATTAACATCATCACCTCTTCCATAAGGTAGATAGATGAGGAGAGTTCCTCATGTCTCTACCTCAGACACTACTTTTATGAATTTACTAATTGTTCTTTAAAACCTGTCCATTGACATAGATTCTCAGAAATTTGGAGTGCAAGTCCAACTCATACCTGAAAGAAATTTCCATTGAAACCTACCAGCCAGTTGCTATCCAGCTTCTACTTGAAGCTTCTACTCCCTCCCCAAGGTGATCCATTCCAGTTTTGGAGAGCTCCAACTGTTAGGGAGATTGTTGTTGGCTGTGGAATAATGCCAAGCCTAGTTTACTGCTTTAAAATTTCTACCCTTTTTTCTTGGATCATAAAATCAGTGGATCGTAGGATCATAAATATAAGGCCAAAAGATGCCTTATGGGTCTTCTAATCCAATTCCTAACTTTTCAGATAAGGAAAATTGGATCGTGACATATTCAATGCCACAGAAGTACACAGTGTCAAGTATGATATCCCCATCTTATCCAAGACCAGAGAGAACATCACTTTTCCACATGATAGTCTTGAAAATACCAAACTTCTATTATCATGTTCCAGCTATGCCCCTTCCCTTCCCCCTACAGTCTTTTATCCTTTAGGCTAAGTGTTCTCTACATGAAAGGGGCTCCACGCTTTTGACTATCTTTCATCCATGCCATCTTCCTGTCATACTTCCACATCATCACTGCCACTAGTATTCTTAATGCACACTCCCAGCTCAACTTCCAGAAACCATATCCCAGAGAAGCTAAGACACAGAACTTTGGGACATCCATACTAGAGGGCCTGTTATGCTGATTGCTTAGAGCCATTAGATCTACATGGCCAAGACTCCTCAAAAAATCTTTCACTCTAGCCACTTTCCATTATACTAACATAATAATGAATGTTTATATTTAAGGAAAGGCTTATTGCTGTCACGAGATTTTTAAATCCTCTCTGGAAAATTGTGCTGACAAATATGAAGAATGGGGTCATATGACATCCAGCTGATTGCTGAAGGTAAAAGACTATCTACTGGGGCCTTGGTGCCATCAGGAGGCAGGGAAGCCTGCAAGCTTGTAACTATAGAATGTTCAAATGGACAGTCTTTAAAAAAATCAGTCTTGCAGGCCATGTTATCCTAGCCTCTTCAGAGAGGGAGAGAAGTCATCTGTAGATGCAGAAATGTGATTTTAAAAGGATGACCTCACTAATGATTCTCTGTGATCTGTGGCACTCAAGTGTGCCTGCAAATAGTGCAGGAGAACATATTCTCAAAATTGCTTGACTTCAAATGAGGCTTTAATATGGGACATCATTTCCTCTATAACATATATTACAAACTTTTTATTTTTATATTTTTTTGAGGAAAGCAGTATGAGGTATTGGATAATGAGCTGGTCTCAGAGAAAGGCAGAACTGGCTTCAAGTCCTATGTCTGACACATGCTAGCTGTGTAATTTGAGGCACTGACCTCTCTGCACCAATCTCTAAGACTGATTTAGGGAGGAAAGGTAGCAGCCTGCATTGTGAGAGGCAGCTTGCCCAAAGAAGAATTCCCTGGGCCAATGTTATCTGATTAGATCTAGTCCCTGTGCTTTCCTTAGATTTTGTTTGGTAAAACTGCCAATATTTTTTTAATAAGATCAGTAAAACTGATCAAGGTGAAGCAATGTTTAGGGAAATCATGAAGCCTATATTTCCTCCCCTTCCACCCACCCCCATTAAGAGGCAGCCAAGTCCTTTGTCACTCCCACATTCTCATACAAAAAGATCTACACACACACACACACACACACACACACACACACACACACACACTCTTGTCTCTTTTTCCACTTTTTCTTCCTATTGGAGACTGAAGGAAGAACTACTCTGAGTCTCTAGGTGCAGCAGATGGGCAGTGGGTATTCTGTCCTTCCTCTTAGCATACACGTGCCCATATGAACAATGGAAGCCACTGAAAACCTAACAATCCACAATTGGAGGGCTAAGATTACACATCAGCTGCTCATGATCTTTCACAAACTGGCAGACAACAAATTCCCATGTTACAGTATGTATCTCTGATGATATCTTTCAGAATTCAACATATTATATGTTTTAGGAACCAGATTATTATAACCAACAAAATTGTTGCTGACAATTGCCCAGATATAACGCTGGCCTATAAAAACTTAAGTACATTTTCAATAACTGTCACTATACCAAATGCTCATAATCCCCAAGCTGTGTGCAACCAAATGTGTTTGACACATAGAGCCCTTGCAGGGGAGATAAATATGTGGGGACATGAGTTGCACATCATCCTCATCCTGTCTGCTCCTGGAGTTGTGCTGAGGATGCTTTCAGAGAGACTATAGATGAGCTGACATTTTGGTGCTTTTTGCCAGCTACAGAAGGCAGGTATTTTATCTACCACTATAAAAGTGTACAGACAGTAAGAATAAAGGAATTACAGCAGAATAGTATGTTTGTCTCAGGAAAATTTGCATGACCCCATTGAAAAAGATGAGAAGAATGAGTCAATGTTGGGGGTACTTGACATGACTGGAGTATCTTAAGGTAAAGCACTTTGCAGACTCATAGATCCTGGAGTACTTTTCTTATTTCCCCATATTGCCTACTATTGTAGATAGTTCCTCCCTAGAAGGAAAGCCCAAAAATTGCTCTTTGGTCTTGGTTTAAATTTCTCCACTCACAGGCTTCAATCCAATTTTCTAATCTGATTTCACAGGAATCTTTGTGCCATACATTAAATTCTAATGAAACTGGGCTATTCGTTATTTGCTAGATTTAACCTTTCTATTATTCAATAAAAACCCGAGACTCCCTGTCACCTTGAAGATTGAACATAAAATCCTCTATTTGGCATTCAAAGACTTTTACAACCTGGACTCCTCCTACTTTTCCAGTTTTCTTGTGTCTTACTCCTACACTCCCTCCCTCATGTACCCTGCAATATGCTAACCATGGCCTCCTTAATATTCTTAGCACAAGATATTTCATCTCTAGAATCCAAGAACTTACACCGGCTCTTGCCCACATTTTCCTCATCTCTATCTCCTGGATTTCTTGGCTTCTCTCAAATCCCATCTAAAACCTCACCTTCTATGAAAAGTTTTTCTTGCTTTTCATTAATGCTACTTCTTTTCTTCTGTTTGTTATCTCCAATTTATTCTCTCTCTATCTCACTCTTCCATAATTGTTTTCACATTGGTGCCTCCTTGCACCTCTGCTTTGACTGTGAGCTCCTCGAGAGCAGGAACTCACTTTTGCCTTTTTTACATCCCCAATACTTAGCACCGTGTCTGGCACAGAGGAGATTCTTACTAAATGCTTGTTAACTGCCTGACATTACAGTCTATTTGTATTTGTGCTACCATCTCCCATGTTTAGGGTGTAATTGGGCTTGTTGAAGTCCTTGTGTTCATTCACTCTCCAAATACAAAGTGCATTGGTGGAAGAATATGACCTAATTAATAGGCAGACTATTATTTTATTTGTACTTGATTTTGCCGTCCACCTTATATTGAGTAAATAAGTATTCTTTCTTGTATTCTCTATTGATAAAATGTTATGACAATTTGTACTTTTGACTCCTATTGAGTTAATATGATCATTAATATTCCATTTGCCTTCTTGTTTAGTGTTTCACATTTAAAAAAGAATCATTGTGACTACTTTGCGTAAATGGAAAACCTACCAGTGGGGGCTCAGCAGATACAATGGTGAGCAATAGGTCTATCCTCTCAACACGAGTGTCACCCCTACAACTCTATAAGTGAATTATAGAAGCATGGTAGCCATGGCAAGCCAACCTCCTCTGCCCACTCTGGAATATTATGCTAGATCTGCCAGTATGAGTATAGGTTACGTGAGTGATTATGACCAGAAAGTGATAGAAAAAGGATATAGGTACCATGTTCGATGCCATATCCATATATTATATTTCTATTCTAGATGAGTCAACAGACACATTCATGTTACACTATGATTCTAATGACAAATTCTACCTAGACTACCACTATTTATAAATGAAAACAAATTAAAGATTGCTAAGCCTTAGTCATTTGTAGCAAATGAATATTTTATAAAATTTAAATACATTTGGCAAGGATCCTAGTGGAGCACTTGGCCTACCCTCCTTTCAATGCTAGCCCTCACAATGTAACCATCTTTCTTAGCTCTCCTGATGACATTTTCCTGATGACATATGTTACTCCTTTTCTTCAAATTTCCTTATTGGTGATATGTATCTGGAACACTGTAGGTGCTTAAGAAATAATGATTGATGCATGCATGTATCACAGCCTATACTCATTCACCGTATAGCACCCCATTGATTTTTATGAAACTCATTCTCAATTCTTTGTAGCTCATTTCATTCTATACCTCACAACTGTACACAGCCTACTTATTAAAAGGATGACTTTTTTGTTTCTGAGCAAGGGTTGGGATCATTGAAGAAGCTTCATATTATTCTGAAGGCAATCTACCCTGACCTCCTCCTCCTCTTTCATTGTGACCCAACCTTGCTTACCTTTCTGCCATGCAATCTATACTGATGTAATTGTGTTTGGCAGACCCCCTCTATGTGGCAGGCTTAGTCAGGAAGGCTGGGCAGGCAAGGAGGGGTTGCAGTTTGTAACCTTTGAGGAATGACCAAATTGGTGAGATCACATATCTATTAAAATTCTTCTTTTCATTTTGTAAATCACCTACAATGGAAGGAAAAATACTTTTGCCCCTTCCCCAAATGGTTCCTTTTATGACAAGAACAATGATTTTAAAGCAATTCTTGAATTTCTAGATTTCGTTTCCATACCCTTGGCATTATTAAGTTTCTATTTGACATTTAATCATCCAAGTCATCTCATTATATTCAGGCCAATAAAGAAATGTTGATAAGGTAGGACAGTTGGGCAGAACCACAGTCTTAGTAAAATATTAAATTTATTATGACAACCAGCTCAGTTAAAAGCAATTTAATATTTTGTTTGTACATTTTAAAATGAGAGTATAAAGTCATGGTGAGAGACAAAAGAAATGTAGAAGTCAGACTTGTCTTTTGGTGGGAAAACACATTAATTTGTGTTCTGATGGGCATCCTGAATAACTAAATCTTAATTTTTCATATGTACATTTTCAATGCAGTGTTTTTATTCTAGGCTTCTCTCTTATTTTTTTTCTCTCCAAAGTTAATAATAATACTTAATCACCATAGCCAATGACTTTTCAAGAACTTGCTGTCTTTTTTTCTCCTCCTCCTCACATGACTATTTCTTTCTAGTTTCAGTTGTCAGATAATTATACTTATCCAACCTGTAATTGGGCTTCTCCTCAAGGGGTAACCTTCTCTCTCTACATTCTCCTGGTGATCTCTTCAATTCACATGAGCTTTCATTATTATCTCTATTCAGAAAACTGCCACATCCATATATCTTGTCAAGTCATGTCAAATGAACAAGTACAAATTAAGTGCCGAATGTGGGCCAGGTACTGGAATGGTCTCTAAGGGACACAACGAATGACAAAAATAACCATGGTTTCAGGGAGCTAACAATCTACACAGGGACGCAATGTGGCAAGAGCTATGTACAAACAGAATGAAGTGCAGACAATCTCAGAGTCAGGCACCAGCCACACGATGCATCTCCTGAGCTCCAATTCTGTATCACTAGCTTCCTATTAGACATTTTGAACTGTATGTTGTATAAGGTTCTCAAACTTAACATGGACAAGATAGAAATAATCACATTTTTCTACAAATCATTCTCTGTTCTGAATTCCCTATTTCTATTGAGATTGCCACCATCCTCCCTGTCAGCCAGGTGGCCAATCTCAGTCTTCCTCAACTTAGCACTCGCATTCACCCCTTATGTCACCCAATTTTGTCATTCCTGCTTTCACAACAGCTGACATACCTTTGTGTGGCTCCCTACTCACACATACACTATTCCGCTCTACTCACACATGTACGAGTTAAGAGCATCAGCATCTAGTGTTGGGTGGAATCTGAAAAAAAAAACTGAGGAAATAATGTTTGAGCTTAGAAACATATTGATGTACTAAGCCATACATGCCAATTGCATAACAAATTGGGACAGGCATCCTCAGCTTGGCACTGGACTCTTAATATGTGGCAGGGGGAGGAGGAGAATAGATTTTTATACATTAATTTATAATAATAAGCAAGATACAAAACAGAATGTATAATTAGGTAATCTGATTTCTACTTGGAGGAAAAATTAAGGACTTTCTGAGTTGAGAGGGGAAGAGCAAACAGACAGTTTCCTAAAATCAGAAAAACAGGTATCCCAATCCTTGCAAGTGCCTGTTTTCAATCAAAGGAAGATGGAAACAATAACTGACCATTACAGGGCCAGTTTTCAGATAAGACGTATGGATTCCTTGAGATATACAATTGTGAGAAAACTCTTTGCATCAGTCTTTGGATCTGACTAGTTTTCTGGTCAGCATAACCTAGGTCCTTAGTTAAGGTTCTCTAAACAGCAGGTAGAGGTGAGCCAGCTACCTAGCCTCACAGGACTAGATTGAAACAATGCAGTAAAGTTTACTCACAATGCCCATAATTGAAAGAAATTTCCTCACAAGACAGAAATTGGACTAGACCTATAATTGAATAGTCAGTGTGGTTTACTCAGTTCCTACAATTCCCTCAACCTCTTTCCTATACTATTAAAATAACCTATTAATTGGTCTCCTTGACTCAAGCTTCTTCCCTATTCAATCCATAGTGTACCTACAAAAATTGATTGTCCTGAAACGCAGGTCTGACCAGTTGATTCCATTATTCATTGCACTCTGGCAGCACCTTGCTACCTCTAGGGCCAAATATCAATTTCTCTATCTAGCATGTAACACCATTCACAATCTGGCTTCAATTTATTATCCCAGAATTCCTGTGCTTTACTCTACTTTCCACTCTCTACAACTCAGCCAAAAGGCCCTTCCTGCTACTCTTAATAAACAACACTTATATGGTCCACGTGTGGGAAATGCTAACTCCTTTTTACATACTCTAAGCAGGTCCAATGGGCCAGGAAGGATGGAGTGTTTGAAAGAGGACTTAGCACAAAGAAGGAAGAAGCAAACTGTAGCATCCATGCCAAGGAGTGTCTGCCCTGAGTTCCTGGGTAAAGGCAACATACGTTATCTCTGACCTTCCATTTCCTCATCTTTAAAAGCATAATAATTCTCATGCTACACACTCAATAAAGTAGGTTTTCTTTAGAAAAATGGTTTAGAAATCAGAATGTTCTGTGCATATACTTTGTCATCATCCTCTCCAGTACCACAAATATTTTTAGCATAAACATGCAATACTATATGTTATATTTGCACACCTGTATATATGCATGCATATTTGTATGTATGTATGTATGTATGATTGTGTGTGTGTATGTTTGTGTGTACATTCATCCATTTTAAAGTCAAATATCTTTAATTTCTCTGTGGCTGGAGATAATCCACACTAACTACTTTCCAATATTATCAATAACTGAAGCCTATGAGTAGCAGATCTACAATGCAATTGTGCCAATGGCAGAAGAGATAAAGTGCTGGTCCTGCAGTAAGGAAGATGGGAGTTCAAATCCCATCTTAGACACTTCCTAGCTATATTACCCTATGAAAGTCACTAAACTTCTGTTTGCCTCAGTTTCCTTAGCTATAAAATGGGGGTCATAATAGCACTTCCCTCCCAGGGTTGTCAAAAGGATCAAATGAGTTAATAATTGAAAAACACTTAGCACAGTGCCTGGCACATAATAAGTGCTTTATAAATGTTAGCTGTCAAGTATTAAACTGTGAGCTCCCAGAGGGTAGAGACCATCTTTTGCTTCTTTTTGTACCCTGAGTGCTCATCAGAGTCTGCATCACACTGTAGGCACTTAACAAAATATTATTTATTAATTTAAAGGAAACAAGAAGTCAAGTATTCAAGATGAGACTATTAATTTCTTTCTTTCCTTAAAAATCTCTAGAGAATGAGACCCCCAAAGCTCCCTTGTTATCCCTATGCAATATTTGTAGTGTATACTATCATGAAATTAATCATTTTGTTAGATAGAATGACTCTATATCAGACAAGAATATTTTCAGGGTTGATACACAGTGAAATATGGAGGAGAGTAAAATCTGACTAGATTAGCACCTCCCTAAAATAACATATTCCTATGAATCTTAAAACTGTAATTTAGATTAGATCAAAGGACCTTTATCAGAAAAATATTTCTGTGTATAACATCCCTTCCAGAGCTACATCTCAACCTCTCACTTGCATTGGTACGCTGGGTCCCCCGAGGCAGCTAATTTCTACTCTCTCTCAAGGTTTTAGGAGTAGCCCTTAGAAGCTAGTTGTTTTTTTTTTTAATACTGTTGCTTACAAGCCCCCTCTGCTGTACTCTCCATTGATTATCAGCGAAACAAAATTTCTTTTTAGAAAAGGTATTTATTTTCCATTAAGAATAGTTGTTAAAGAGACATCTCTCCAAATTGAAGAGCTACAATCTCCTCTTTTACCCACAAGGTTCCAGGGGAGAATAGGCCTAAATGTAGAATGCACATGTGACCAAACAATAAATTAACAGCTGCTGGTTACATGAAATTCTTTTCTTTCTCTATGGATATCTCATGAAGTCATAGGTGTTGTTCTCTGCTGTGCTCTAAGGGCATTTGTAGAGTTTCAAAGATATCTTTCTCAGTGTGTTTAGATTTACTCTGTGGTATCCCTCTCTAAGCTCCTGAGGCAGATGCTGCCATCAGTTTAGTGGGACTCTGAGGACATTGCTACTGGATCTGGTAGACACTGATACTAACCCCAGTGGGAACTCCAGATTTTCTGACTTCGTGAAATTTACAAGGTGGCTACATCATCAATGGGAGTGTGGGGGAGAAATTTTTTCTGATCCCCCATTCCTATATCCTCATCAAAGGCAATTCCCTAATTCCCTTTCAGAAATCCTTTACATTTGGATTGGGACATCCCAAAACTGGTTTATTTCAAGAATGAATGATTATATTTTTTAAGTTTTCAACATTCATTTTTTATAAGATGTGAAGTTCCAAATCTTTTCCCCCACCCTCCCATCTCCCTTCCCATCCCAAGCAATCTGATATAGGTTATATGTGTGCAATCATGTTAACAATATTTCCACATTAGTCATGTTGTGAAAGAAGAAAAAAACAACAACATAAAGGAAAGCCATGAAAAACCTAAACCAAAAAAAGTAAAAATAGTATGGTTTGATCTGCATTCAGACTCCAGAGTGCTTTCTCTAGATATGGATGGCATTGTCCATCATGAGTCTTCTGGAATTTCCTTGGTTCATTGTATTTCTGAGAAGATCTAAGTCTATTAGAGTTGGTCATCACACAATGTTACTGTCACTGTGTACGTTGTTCTTTTGATTCTGCTCACTTGACTCAGCATCAATTAATGTAAGTCTTTTTAGTTTTGTTTTTAATGAAATCTACCTGCTCCTTATTCATTTTTCTTTTCTTTTCCTTTTTTTTTTTTGAGGGGGGGGTTTAGGCAATGGAGTTAAGTGACTTGCCCAGGGTCAAATAGCTAGTAAGTGTTATGTGTCTAAGGCCAGATTTGAACTCAGGTCCTCCTGAATCCAGGGCCACCTAGCTGCCCGCTTCTTATTTCTTTATAGAACAATAGCATTCCATTCCATTCATATACTACAACTTGGTTAGCCATTCCTTAATTCATGGGCATACCTTCAATTTCCAATTCTTTGCTACCACAAAAAGAGCTACTATAAATATTTTTCTACATGTTGATCCTTTCCCATTTTTTGTGATCTCCTTGGGATACAATGCTAGTAGTGGTATTACTGATGAAAGGGTATGCACAATTTTATAGCCCTTTGGCCATAGTTCTAAGTTGTTCTCCAGAATGGTTGGATCAGTTCACAACTCTGCCAAAAATGCATTGTTGTCCCAATATTCCCACATCTCCAACTTTTATCCTTTTCCTTTTCTGTCATATTAGCCAATCTGATATGTGTGAGGTGATACCTCAGAGTTGTGATTTAGAGCATTTTTTCACATGACTACACACGGTAGTCATTTTTCTTCATATAAAAACTGTCTCTTCATATCCTTTGACCATTTATCGATTGGGGAATGACTTATATTCTGATACACTTGATTCATTTCTCTATATATTTAAGAAATGAGTCCTTTATCAGAAACACTGCTAGTAAAAAATTGTTTCCCAGATTTTTGTTTTCCTTATAATTTTGGTTGCATTAGTTTTGTTTGTGAAAAACCGTTTTAAATTAATGTAATAAAATTATCTATTTTGCATTTCATAATGCTTTCTCTTGTTTGGTGATAAATTCTTCCCTTCTCCATAGATCTAATAGGTAAACTATTCCTTGCTCTCCTAATTTGTTGATGGTATCAACATTTATGTCTAAATTATGTACCCATTTGGACTATATCTTGCTATAGTGTGAGATGTTTGTCTAAGCCTAGTTTCTGCCATATTCTTTTCCAGTTTTTCCCAGCAGTTTTTTTCAAATAGTATCTTATCCAAGAAGCTGGAGTCTTTGCGTTTGTTGAACATTAGATTACTATAGTCATTTACTACTGTGTCTTGTGTACCTAAGCTATTCCACTGATCTACCACTCTGTTTCTTAGCCAGTACCAGACACTTTTGATGATTGTTGCTTTATAATATAGTTTAAGATTTGGTACCCTAGAACGCCCTCTTCATCTTCTTCCTTTTTTCATTAATTCCCTTGATATTTTGACCTTTTGTCCTTCGAGATGAATTTTGTTATTATTTTTTTCTAGCTCTATAAAATAGTTTTTGGTAGTTTGTTAGGTATAGTACTGAATAATTTACTTAATTATAAGTAAATTAATTTAGATATAATTCAGTAGAATTGTCATTTTTTTATTATGTTGTCTTGGCCTACCTATGAGCAATTAATATTTTTTTCCAATTGTTTAGATCTGACTTTATTTGCATAAAAAGTATTTTGAAATTGTGCTCATATAGTTGCTGGGTTTGTCTTGGCAGGTAGGCTTCAAAATATTTTATGTCATCTACAGTTATTTTAAATGACATTTTTCTATCTCTTGTTGCTGGGTTTTGTTGGTAATATATAGAAATGCTGGTGATTTATTTTGGTGTATTTTATATCCAGCAACTTTGCTAAAGTTGTTAATTATTTTAAGTGTTTTTTTAATTGATTCTCTAGGGTTCTCTAAGTATACCATCATATCATCTGCAAAAAGTAATCATTTTGTTTACTTATTGCCTATTCTAATTCCTTCAATTTATTTTTCTCTTATTGCTAAAGCTAACATTTCTAGTACAATATTGAACAATAGTGGTGATAATCTTTCCTTGTTTCACCCCTGATCTTATTGGGGAAGCTTCTAGCTTATGCCCATTACACATAATGCTTTCTGAGAGTTTTAGATAGATTCTACTTATCATTTTAATGAAAACTCCATTTATTCCTATGTTCTCTAGTGTTTTTAATAGGAGTGGGTACTGTATTTTGTCAAAAACTTTTTCTGTATCTATTGAGACAATCATGAGTTCTGTTACTTTTGTTATTAATACGATTAATTATGCTGATAATTTTCCTGATATTGAACCAACTTTGCATTTCTGGCATAAATCCCACCTGGTCGTAGTGTATTATCCTCATGATAAATTTCTGTAATCTCTTTGACAATATTTTATCTTAAAATTTTCAACAATATTCATTAGGGAAATCAGTCTTTCATTTTCTTTCTCTTCTTTGTCTCTTCCTGGTTTAGGTATCAGCACTGCATTTGTGTCATAAGAGGAATTTGTTAGGACTCCACCTGTTTTGCTGAATAGTTTATGTAATATTGGAATTAATTTTTCTTTAAATGTTTGGTAAAATTCACTTCTAAATCCATCTGTCCCTAGTGATTTTTTATTAGGGAGTTCATTGATGGTTAGTTCATTTTTTTTTTCTGCAGTGGGGTTATTTTATGTCCTCTTCTGTTAATCTAAGCAAGTTATATTTTTGCAGATATTTATCTATTTCACATAGGTTGTCAAATTTATTGGTATAAAGTTGGGCAAAAAAGCTCCTAATCATTGCTTTAATTTCCTCATCTTTGTGAGTGAATTCACTTTTTTCATTTTGTCACTGGTAATTTGGTTTTTTTTATTTCTTCTATTTTAAATCAAATTAACCAAAGGTTTATCTATTTTATTGTTTTTTTCTCATACAACTAGCTTTTAGTTTTATTTCTTAGTTCAATAGTTTTCTTACTTCCAATTTTATTAATGTCTCCTTTGATTTTCAGAATATCTAATTTGGTATTTAATTGGGGATTATTAATTTTTTTCCAAGCTTTTCTATTTGCATACCCAATTCACTGATCTCCTCTTTCTCTATTTTATTCACATAAGCGTTTAGAGATATGAAATTTTCCCTAAGAATTTATTTGGCTACATTATATAAAGTTTTCTATGTTGTCTCATTATTGTCATTCTCTTTGATGAAATTACTGATTATTTCTGTGATTTGTTTTTTGGCACTCTCATTCTTTGGGATTAGATTATGTAGTTTTCAATTAATTTTCAGTCTATTTTTCCATGGCATCATTTGTTTTCACTCAATAACCAAAAGTCTCTATGTTTCTTTTGAATAAATTAAGGATTGATTCCCACCTGTCTTACACTTAATTTCCTCTTTTGAGATGTCTGACCCATTTGTGATTATGTTGTGATATGAATGGAAATTCTCAATATTTTATATGAAAAATTAAAACCATCCTTCCTCCCAAAAAAATATCCATTGATATTAATAGTTTGTGTTGGGTGGTGGTATGTTGAGAGTGAGCTGACAAAAGAATGATGTAAAAGGAATAATTGTCAAAAAGACTTCAATTTTTTAAAATAATAAAAAGATAGAATAAGTCCAAGAACAAGCAAAACAATGTCGAGAAAAAAGATGGCATTTTAAAGGATTCCATCCTTCATTACATTCCGCTAAAATGTGGGGTGCAGACATTAATTCACCAGAAGCTAGCCATGCACACATTCTACTACACTAGGTTCCCCAGTTCAGGAACTTTATTTTTTTTTTCATAAGGAAAAAGAGCCACTGAAGAGTACTATAAATCAGTCGACATTTATTGAACTCTAATGTCCAAGTGCTCGGCAAACCTCTGAGCTGTGGGGGGAGACAAACAAGTATATGTTGTGACCTTTGTCTTTCTAGAGCTCAGGGCATGATAGAGGTGATACAGCAGACATAGTAAAAGATGGCTAGCAGTAAAAAGCAATGTACAGCCAGTGCCAGACCAATGGACTGTAGGAAAAGGGATGGGAGTATATGTGCTATGCATCCCAAGGTGGGAGAGGAGATTACTGTGGGCCTGGTAAGGCATAAAAAGAAGAGGAATTAGGATACAAAATTTGTTGCTCTTAAAATAATGCAAAAAGCAGAATGCACTGGACCATAACCAATTTCTGTCCATGCCCACAATAGATAGAAATGTTTGAGATAGGAATTGACCAGATGTATAGTCAGTGACCCAGACCCCTAGGGCTAACCCTTATGTCACAATTGGGAGAATTTGAGAAGGAAACTCAGTAAGGAAGTCAAGTGGGATGGAGAAAGAAGCCACTACCAGTACATAGATCCCCACAAGATATGTTTGGGAAAAGAAGCTCAAAGTTAAGCCATGAGGATGTTTCTGAGCATCCAGAATTCCTATACTGTGTATAGGAAATCCAGAAAGGATCAAAGACAGGGAGGAGTAGCATGGAGGCAGTGAGAACCTTCTGGAAGGTCAGGAATAATACTTTGACTCCTTTTGCTTTCTAGCAAAGATACTTGGTGGCTTTCTAGGTATTAGTTAAAGTAACTTTGGTAACAAGCTTTGCTTCATATCCATGACTTCCAATTCAGATTTTATTAAATTACAGTTAAAAAAAAGGACTAAGAAGAAAAAAATCTAACTTATATCCTAAATTTCCCTTCTTGCTTTTGAGTGTAGATGAAGGGAGGAGGCAGAATTCCTTGATTTAAAGAGATTAAATATTTGATACAGATGAGGAGGTGACCGAACCTTGGAATAGAACTATAAGGGAAAATTGGTGGACTAGTATTATACTTTTAAGAACCCAGCAAAAGAATCTAAAATACAAAGCTCTGGAATTTTTCAAATGTGATTTTATGGCATCTCCAGTCTCAGATCAAGTAAGAAGCTTGCATTTTTCCTTTCTTTGGGGCAGACATTTGTCTCACTAGATTTTAATAGAAGCCATACACACAGAAGGAAAATGGTAGTAAGTTGCTTAACAATGGAAAGCCATACCACCAAAGGGGAGTGATCTGCTAGTTAGTCAATATCCACCACACAAAGGGAGGAGATAATAAATTTTCAAGGCAAACTCAGAGGGGTCCTTTGGCATATGGAGCAATTGACAGATCAGGAGATCTTGCTTACCAGTATTGCTTGATGGTTAGAGTTATTGATTGGTGAATAAAGAAACTGTCAGAAAATATAGCTTCCTTGGAGTCATAAGATCCTTGAAGGGCAACCATTAGTTATATTTAAAGGAGACGAAGTTATTTTATCCTAAGATTTCCTTAATGTATGATCTCCTTGATATGTGTTATCATTACTGGGGGAGAAGTTGTATAGTAAGCCATCCATGCTTTATCCTTCTGTGAGCATAGTGTGTTTCTCCTCCATTACCAACCTGTTGGAAATAACCTCTGGTGTCCAGATAGACCCAGTGAGTTAGACAGACTCAGTATAAGTGAAGCAATGAAATCTTTAATGTGCTTCCTGCAGGAAGTGGGTATGGAACTCGAGATGAGAACATGCACACTACAGAATGGAGAGCAATCCTTATATCCCTATTCCCAGCCTGCAAATCCCTCTTAGCTGATTTTCATTGGTAGAAGTCAGCACAGGTCATAGACTTCCCAAAATGCCCTCCACATGTTCCTCTTGGTATGTTTCTCCCTCCTTCTTCATTCATAAAATGGCATCTTAACCTTGCCTGGAGGTGGAGAAGCTAGTATTCATGAGCCTGTTAAGCATGTGTAGGCTAAGTGAAGTTTAACCTTTGTCCTACTTCCAGCCTCTTTAATCAGACAACCAGTTTCACCTAATTTTAGCTGGTTCTTGAAGCTCCTGACCCAGAGCAACTTTTCTCTCAATTTCCTTATATGGAAATATAATAGTTTCTTACTTCTCACAAACCACAAACATGCTTCATTAGGGGGGGTCTACCTAATGCACTAATTTACTTCACGTATTTACTATATCTTCAAGTAAGACTGGAGATTTCTATGTAGCTATATTCTAGAGAGAGTTTTTTTCAGGTATGGCCAGTGGAGTATATTACAAATCTCAGATTCAGATTTTGCCTAGCTTTTGTGGATATCAATGAACGACAATTAGCCTTTATTAAACATGTAGCGTGTGCAGAGCACTTTGGTCTACAGATCCATTACGCTCTTTTTTTTTTTACTATTTAATTGATCCAATTCCTTACTATTCTTATATTCCTCCACTAATTTATTTTATGCCTCTTCATCATCCATGAAAGTCAACATTGGTGATATCCTACAGCCTAAAGATCCTTACTGAATTTCCCAGTGTCTTTTAGATAACCATTAATTCTGACACTTGTATGCTTAATACTGATACATAGGTTGCCTCCGTACACCAACATATGGAGAATACTAACAAACAGTTGCTTGGAACCACTGAAGGCTTTAGATAGTTCCTCAAATGATATCTAGCCTTCTCTTCCATTTTGGGCCTAATGGCTGGACACCTGAAGTATCTCTAGGATACATCTGTATTAATAGACCAACTCAGTGAACTCCTGACAATTCAATAGCATGCTATCATTTCAGCAAGAAATATTCTTCATCTACTTATTTTTTTTCCAGCATGGTTGGCTAGGTTCATCACTTTGGGATGAATATGGGTCCTTTTGAAGATTCTCTTTCATATTCTAGGGTTCAGTGTGATTAAAACTACATAAGTTGCCAACTAGATAAAAAAGACTTCCACATCCATAACTGCTCTGAAGGATGGTGACTGACATAGACCAATAATTTACTAGTTAACAAAAAATGATAGGTGGCATTTTCAGTCCCTCAGGCTTACATCTTCAAAGACACTGTTAGACTAATATTAAGTTGGATTATATGACCCATTCAATAATATTTCAAAGAATGAGTGTTTTCTAGGTCCAAGATAATAGAGAAGTGAAATTTTCCTTTAAAATAGAATATTCAAAATAGAAAGATGCTTCTCCTAGGCCTAGAAGTATGACCTGGGTATGACTGCATTGGCAATCTGAAAGGAACTGGTAGAAGTTTATCACTAACTGAGTAGACCTCATGTAGTGCCTCTACATATTCATTGCAATTGCAATATAATTTTAGAGCTAGAAGGAACCTAACCATAATTTAGTCTTATCCTTAAATTTGTGGATAAAGAAACTGAGGCCCAGAGAAGTTATGAGCCAAAAATAATGCACCTGTTAAAGAAGAGAGTTGGGATGCAAATTCAGGGGTCATTCTACTAACCTTGATTTTACTACATTCAAATCATGATAAACATATCCCTATATCTGCTTCCCTGTGAACACAAGTGGAATTTTCAATGTTTCACAGAGATTTATCAATTATTTTAAAATAGATTTTTAAATCTAAATATGACTAGGGGTGATTTTGTATATAAGAATTTTTGCTCAATTTCAGGTAAAATATATTTTTAATGTTTTAGGAAATTAAGTGTATTTTTATTGCACATACTTGGAAGGAAGATGACTGAATTTTAGATCAAAACTTATGTTTGAAAGATTCCAGGAGGGTTTCAACTTGATGAAAACCTTATCCATCTTGGGTTAGAACCTGTAGACTCAATTGAGAATTAATTAATTGCCTGTCTGTTAACCCTTCACAAATTCCTAATGAGTGGCTGGAGATTAGGACTGGTGAAATTGAGTGACTGATGGTCAGTGATGTGAAGCCATAGCAAACTCTGATCATTTCAGATTTTTTGTCCTCTCAGACTGTTGCTTCTTTGCCTCCTTGGGGTGCTTCTGCTTGCCTCTTCTGGATCCTGATATAAAATCTTCTGCTATGATTCAAGGAATTTAGCAACAGCATTCATCCAGTTAGAATGGGCCTCTGCCCCAAGGCTTTTGGTGGCTTAAGGTGATAAAGAAGCTCCAAGGAGCTAAAGAACATGGTGGGGCTCATTGCCTTGTCCCAGACTGCCATCTTCTTGGAGCAAGCCCCAAGCAGCTAAGCCTTTAGGATATTAACTTTTCCAGATATCACTACCCACCACAGGTATGTTGCGATGCATTCATATGAATTGTGTGTGTGTGTGTATGTGTGTGTGTGTGTGTGTGTGTGTGTGTGTGTTTTATGGAGAAGGCAAAGAATTAAGGCAAGAAAAAAGTATAATAGAACACTTGGGCCCCAAGTGAAGCCCTCTGGTGATGCTTTTTCCTCTTATTAGCCCTACAGATAGTTTTTGGGAAAATTTGTTTTGTTCATTCCTCCATAAGCTCCTTTTTTTGTAACCTTGTACTGTCCTCTAAATGTAAAGCATAGCCTGATGTCAGAGGCACCAGTACTGCAGAAAGGGCTCCAATCCTAGTGTTTCCAAAGAAGTCACCATCTAGGGGATAAGCCAACAAGCCCGGCTGCATGATGGCTGGAACAAGCCACCGAAACAAGCCTGCTGCTCTTGTGTCCTTTGGTACGACAGAGATATCACCCAAATGGAATCCACAGAGTCTAACATGGACCATCTCTTGAAACCATCCACCTGAAAATCTCATGCTTATTTCCTACTGAGTAGAAATGACTACATTAGGGTAGATGATTCTTACATTTCCTTCCAGTTCTGAACCCTATAATTAATGAACTGGGTTTGGAGTCACGAAGATGGGAGTTCAAAGCTGGTTTCAGAAATTCACTAGCTGTATGACCCTGGATAAATCATTTAACCTTTATTTGCCTCAGTTTCTTCATCTGTTAGATGGGGATGATAATAGCTCCTAGTTCCCAGGGTTGTTGTGAGGATCAAATAGGATGATAGTTGAAGGTGCTTAGTTATGGTGCCTGGCATACAGTAGGTGCCATATAAATGTTAGCTATTCTTATTGTTGTTGCTGTAATTGATGTTGGCTGAGAGGAACCATGGTATAAAAGAAAGTTTCTTCATCTTAGAGTCAGTTAAGAGGAGCAGAGATTTATAGCTGAAAGGAACTTTGAATATTGTTGAGTCCAACTCACATTACATACTTATGTATAAGGAAAACAGTACACAGAGAGGTTCAGCAACTAAGTCATAGTCATACGACCAGTAAGCACAGAAGGTAGGATTTAAATCCAAATCTCTTTGACTTCCAAGTCAATGCCTGAACTATTCCACTGCTTTACCTCTCAAATGATGGCAAGAGATTACCTCTGACATACTTTGGCTGTGAAATAGGGGGAAACCCACTTAAGCTCTCTGAACCCTGATTTCCTTGTCAGTCAAGTAGAAATTGTGACTATAGGCCTCACACATATTTTACAGAGTTGTTGAGAAGCTCAGAAAAAAAAAATCATTGACATAAAACCATGTACAACCCTTAAAGCTGGATATAATAGTTAGCTATTACAGTATTATTAATTCTCCTTTGGGTCCTCAATTTCTTCAGAAGTAGTTTGGAAAACTTCTACATTCCTCTACTAAAATCCTAAAATACTTACAGTGTTACAAATGAAAGCCTGAGAGCCTCCAGGAAGAAGGTATTACTTTCTTTGATGATGTCTGCATTCTAGACCACTTTGCATCATGGATCAAGGTTCCGTAGTGGATTTTGATGGAACACAAAAGCAGATGTTGGATATTAGTGTTTTAATCTTGCTTTTGGGGTTATAGGATTTAGAGCTGACATGAATCTGTGAGATTATCTCATACAATCCCATCATTTAAGAGATCAGAATACCAAGGCCTATTTGTGTAAGACCATATAACTACAAAATAGGGAATCATATGAAGGTATTTGACTTGAGCTCTAAAGTTCCTTTTATTATGCCAATTGTTATCTGCCTTAGCCATGATTTGGCCTCAAGCATGTCAGCAATTAGAAAAGAATTCTCTCATATTCAAACAAATTCATTTTTGCACTGGCTGCAAACACTATGTTTATAGTGGAGGAAAGGAAGGATGGTCCTTTTGGTGCAGAGTTTTCTCACTTATCACAAGTGGGTCAGTTTCTATGCTTTCTAGTGCATTCTCTTAGTTACTCCTGGTCTAGCTTCCTATCAAGATGCACTGGGCCAGATTCTATCTATTTGTCTATCTGTCTGTCTGTCTATCTATCTATCTTTCTATCTATCTATCTATCTATCTGTCTGTCTGTCTGTCTGTAAGTATATCACCTACTAGTTTGTTGGGCTAGCTAAATCTTGGAAAGGCATTTGGTTTGATACAACCCTTGCCCTTTGTTCTTTTTTTTTTAAGGCAATTAAGGTTAAGTGACTTGCCCAGGGTCACAAAGCTAGTAAGTGGCATGTGTTTGGTTTGAGGCTGGATTTGAACTCAGGTAGTCCTGACTTCAGGGCTGGTGCTGCATCCACTGCACCATTTAGCTGCTTCCAACCCTTGCCCTTTGTACAGAATTTTCTCAGTGTTATTGATTGGAGAAATTAATCTTGCCTAATTTTGTTTTCTTCTTTTTGTTTGTCCAATTTGGAAACAGGATTGCTGTGTCCTAACAGAAAGAATTAGGAAGACTGTCATGTTTTTTTCCTTCCTTCCTTCCTTCCCTCTTTGCAGTTTACAGAGTGCAGAGTATATATGTATTTTTTTTCTTTAAATGTTTGATCATTTTCACATGGGAACCTACAAGGTACTCATGCTTTTCTACTTAGCATCTCATTATGTCCTCTTCCATTTCTCCCTATCAGATTGGTTCATTTAATTTGTCTATTCCTCTTTGGTCCACTTGAGTTTGGGCATTTATTGAATTATTTAATGTCCTCAGCTCTGCTGGCATATAATCATATGTGGGTCATCATGGATGCATTTCTCTTTTAGAACTGTATACATACAAGTTGATATCCCATAAGTTTTGTCTCTTCTGCATTCATTGCAATCTTCCTTTTTCTGATTGATGGATCTTCTAATATTTATAATTAAACTCAGTACAATAGGACTCAAAATATCAGAGCTGTCCTAAAGTGGAAAGTATAGCCTTAAGAATTGATGGGTTTCCATCTTTGAGGTTTTCGGGTAGGGAATGAATGACCTCATTGTCCTTTATTTTATAGGGTGGATATGGCTGTAGCTTGCACTACATAGTTGGTGAGATTCCTTCAACTCTAAACTGTACATTGCTAGAATTCTGGCTTATCATATTTGTTGCTTTCAAAAACTCTATGTTTCATTTTTTTTCTAATCAATAATTCTTTAATTTTCTAGCTTACTAATTTATATTTTATTTTAGTAATTATTTAATTTTAAGAATGTCTTCTTTTGAGCTTGTCTTGGTACATTATTTCATTTTCTAATGTCACTAAAATTTCAACTAATTTTATTTTCTTTTTCATGATTTACATGTTTAAGTTTCTATATTTGCCTTAAATACTTCTTTTGCTCTATCCTTTAAAACGTAGTATTTCAAATTTATATCCTAACACATTATTTCCTAATTTCTGCTTAAATCCAGGTATTCTTCAAAATATTCTCTTAGCCTTCTTATAAATCTATGTTCTTAGATCATATTTTCCTAATTTATTGGCATTTTACTATTTTATGATTTATAGAGCAAATGTTTCAGCTGTGTATATTCCATGTATGTGTAGCAATATATGAATAAAGATAAATATTTTTCCCCATCTGGACATATATGTAGGCATGCACGCATATATACACATATGTGCATGTCCATGCATATACACACACATATATGTGTGTGTGTAGCAACTATTTTTTTCAAGATTCTTTACAAACATTTAACTTTTCTCATCTAACTTTTTATTTGATTTATAATTTTCCCTTAGTGAGTCATTGAAATCTCCCACCATTATTGATTTTCTATCCAATCCTATTTCTAATTCAGTCAAGTTTTCCTTTGTGAACTTTCCTTTGTTTTACTACTGGCTGCATGAGTCTCTAGTATTTATATTCTTTTGTTGACCACATTGCCTTTCAACACAACACATTTTCACCTCAGTAATAAGTACATTCTTCTTGGGCCAGGTGTGCCAACCCTCCTTTGTAGACCATTAAGATTGGCCCTTCCCTTTCTCATGGGTTTTGCGTACAGAACCCCAATCTCCCCTTCACATATGCCTATGTCCTTGTTTATCTACATCAAAAATTTCTAATCTAAAAGCCAACTAGTCATATGTAATCACTTTTTTATTATAATTATAATTTGGGGAAATTCTAGTTTTCTGCAATTCTAATTTTCTGGAATTACCTAAAGAAAAAGAAATTCAGGATTAATTATAGCACAGCACTAGGCATTAGGTGTGTTTCTTGTAGAGGATAATATTTGCCAAGTGGCACCACGGGGAATAGAGCACCTAGCCTGAAAGCAGAAAGATTGATGTTCCTGGATTCAAATCTGGCCTCATACACATACTAGCTGTGTGACCCGGGCTAAGTCACTTAACTCTGATTGCCTATGTCTTTTTTTTTCATCTGTAAAATGAGATGGAGAAGGAAATGACAAACCACTCCAGTTTCTTTGCCAAGAAAACCCCTAATGGGGTTACAGACAGCCAAGAACACTGAACAACAACACTTTTAAATTTCATTTTTGCATCAAAGTCAATGCATTTGCATTCAATGATATATTTATACAATTTGACTAAGGTTTAATAATTTTTTTAAAAAACTGTCTAGAAGTGTATATGTAACCAAAATAAGGAGGGAGATAATAAGAGAACTTGTAGGTACCATTAAAAGACATCTTTGGATGGTAAGAAAAGTGGCCCCTGTGATTGCCTAGCTACAGTAAGGAACCTTTGAAAGTTTAAGGATTATAGGAGATACTACAAGCTGGAGAATGGCCAATACCTTCCTGATATACACAAAAGGGAAGAGGTTGGAGTCAAAAGGCCAGTAAGCTTGATCTTAATCCTGGGAAAGTTCTTTAGAAATATTAGTGAAATGGTTACAGCAATGGTCACAAGGGGCAAACATGGCTTCATCAAAGACAGGATCTTTTTTGGTAAGGTCACTAAGCCAGAAGGCCTGAGAAATGCTACAGATACAATTATCTTATTTTAGCTAAGCATGTGATGAAGTATTCCCTACTATCCTTGTGAATAGATGGAGGAAGACAAGAGATCAGTTGTACAGACTTGAAACTGGTTGACAAACCAGAGCCAAAGGAAGCATTAGGGATTTCATGAAGACTGGATAGAAAGTCTCCTGTGTATTGTCCCAGGAATCAGTCTTTGCTCTTCAACATTTTTAGCAATGATTTGATCATATAATGGATACATTAATTAAATTGATGGAACACAGAGCTGGGTAGTAGAAGTAATGCAGTGGAGCGCAGAGATAGATTCCTGAATTATATTAACCAACTAGAAAATTAGGCTGACTCTAACACATTGAATTGTATTTGGATAAAGGTGAAAACCTTAACTTGGTTCAAAGAATCAGCTTCAAGGTATAGGAAACATGGCTAGACAGCACCTGATCTGAACAAAGTGTCTGGAATTAATAGAGTTCAAGGGTGATATAAGTTAACATTATGATGTACAGAGAAAAACCTGATAATGCCATCCTGCCCTAGATAAAGAGAAGCATAATTTCCAGTAATACAAAGGTGATAATCCCATAATTGCATTTTATCCCACCACACTGTGACCACCGGTAGAGTAGTGTATTTCTGGTTAATCCGTTTTAGAAAGAATATTTATCAAAAAAAAAAAGAAAAAAGAAAAAAATATTCATCATCTGGCAAGCAGCCAGAATATTAGGATTGTTTGACAGAACCTAGGCATGATATCAGGTGGGATTTCCTAATAATTAGTAGTGCCTGTAAGTAGCCTGGGCTAACTTCAAAATGTAGTGGACAGCACCTCTGTAGAAATCTTCAGACAGAACCCAGATTAACGCTGTCAGGTGTGATAGATGCAGTTAGGCTTATTTTTCTGCTAGAATTTGGACTAAATTGTCTTTGCAATCACATTCAACATTCAAACTCTATGATTCTGATTGATTCTTTACAATTCACTCAATCAATCATAAACGTTTATTAAGCACCTACTATGTTCCAGGAACTGAATGATCCATTATTAAAATAAACACTTTGTCAGAAGGGAACATAAACTACCTAATATCAGTAATACTTATCCTTTCCCAAACCTAACACATTAAAAAAAAACTTTAAAAAAAGATCGTATGTGTCATGTAATTAAATTAATACAACATAATACATATGTGTCCACACAACATACACACATACATGAACACATGCACACATGTACATATACAAATACATCCACACTTGTCTATCTCCACAAGTACTTTAGTTATTCAGGTAGGAAAGCAACATACATTTATTAAGCACTTACTATATGCCAGGCTGTAGGCTAAGCTCTGGAGATACAAATATGAAACAAAGGGAAACCAAGGAGCTTATATTTTAATGAAAGTAGATGATACTTAAAAGGAATCTAAAAAGAGGGAGAAGGAATGTGGGTGTCAGAGTATTGAAATCTGAAAGTTAGAAACACAGATTGGAGAAGATGAAGGCTGACAGGCCTAGACAAATGACCAAGAGAGTCAAGGAGGAACTCACCAGTGTTAGAAGGGAGCTGGGATGGCTGATGAATGTTGCAAGCTGGAGAGGTCCCTTATATGAACTTGCCTATTTTTTTCCCTTGCTTCCCACCCAGGTCATTCACTGGCCTCACACTGGCTGATTGGCCCCTTTAGTTGCCCCATTCCTCCATTTGAATCTAAGCTCCTCAAATGCAGGGCTTTGATTTTCTTGTTTTTGTTCCACCCAGCTTAGTATAGCTGTCTGGCATGTAGCAAATCCTCAATGCTCTTCCTTCCTTGCTTCCTTTCTTCCTCCCCTCCTCCCCCTCTCATTCTCTTTCATGTAAAGATCATGATGAATGCATTTTTTAACTCTATCCTCATTTTTGCGCTTAACCACAACTGTGTTATGTAATAGAAAACCAAGACAGTAATGGTAGTATATGTAATTTTCCTTTAGTAATTGCTGTGATCTAATGACTACTTGGTTAATCACAGTCATTAAAACCTTTAGTGTCATGAGCCATTGTGTTTCCTGAAACATTGCATTCTTACTGATTTTACAAGTTAGAATCTGTTAAATGGTTAGAATTTTACATGTTGGAAGTGCAAGGGGTACTTCCATCTATCAATTATTCAACTTTCAAAGTATTTTGGTATTTCAGATTTGGAAAGGAACTCAACTTTCGTTTTGTGGGGGAAATAATCTCTGTGTCAATGTACCACAGAAGTGGTCACCTGGCCTCTACTTATAAACTTTAATTAGTAGGAGCCACTTATCTCCTAAGACAGCCCATTCTATGGATGGACAACTCTCACTGTTAGGAAAACTTCCAGATGTCAAGCCTAAAGTTGTCTCTGCAACTTTCCCTCACTATTCCCACTCAGCCCTCAGGCTAAATGAATAAAATCAATCCTTTTAGGAAATGAATCTTCAAGATAGATTGGTTAGCTAAGTAGATGCATAGATTGAAAGGGAAAGATGATAGAGCATTTAAGTGATTACTATGAGCCATGCTTTATGCTAGCTCTCATAGTAGCCTTGAGTGTTTTCTTTGAAAGGTTAATTTTCCTTAGAATCCTCTCCTGAGCCTAGCTCTGGCCTCTAAAACTTGCTGTAGATGCAGGGAGCAGATGAATATTCACTCAAGTCTTCTAGCTTAATATTTCCTTTTCTGGCATTTTTTAGGCATCTATGATAAGGGCCACATTTACCCCTGGGTTCTACGGGGAGAATAGGTCAAAGGCGGTTCTGGAAAACACTACAGGATCTTGGGGTCATAGAAGCCAGTTCATGGACCTTGCAAGGTTCACCTGTTGGCTTCATTTAATGTCTTCCAAAGCCAATATCAGAATTTGTGAGCAAGGACAGATTAATGAATATTAATTGTGTATGTGTGTGTGTGTATACACACATGCATACATATATACATAGATGGTAGACATTTATGTGTGCAGATATAAAATTAGAAACCTTTTCTTTTTTGCAAGAAAGTTGCGCCACTATTGCATTCTCATCATTGTGCTCACAGGGATCCATCCTTATATGGAAACTTAGAAGGCTTTCAGTGGTCAGAGGGATTTATCTTAAGAGGGGAACAGGGGGGCAACTAGGTGGCAGAGTGGATAGAGCACCGGCCTTGGATTCAGGAGGAACTGAGTTCAAATCTGTCCTCAGACATATAACACTTACTAGCTGTGTGACCCTGGGCAAGACACTTAACCCCATTGCCTAACCAAAAAAAAAAAAGAGGGGAACAGGACATATATGACAACAAGAAGCTGTTAAATTAGGTCTAGAAAGTTACAAACTGACCAAAGATTATAAGAATATGATTCCCTTCATTCCTTAACTTTTTCTTTTCTTTTTTTTTGAAATATCCAACTTCTAACAATATTATTCAAAGACAACACTAGCCAAGCTTATGCTCTCACCAGATGGAAGGGAAGAACCAAGACAATAGAAGGAAAGGTGAAAGAGGTCGTTCACAGGTCAGTGAGCACTGACCGTCTTGGAAATCTGTAGGATTCAACTGGAACTTCTTTAACCTTTGGCTACCTCAGGCAGTATTCCCTAGGAGTGGCCATGAATTTTGCCTCTGCATGATGGGGTGCTGATTTTTTTGTATAAATGCTTTTGCCAGAAATGCTGTGAAATCTTATGTTTACAGAATCAAGAAATTCTACAACAGTCAGCAACTGCCAACATTCACATTACAGCAGCGTGTCATCACCTTGACAGTCAAAATAAATTCTAGCACCTTTAAAGTTGAAAATTCCTATATAACAATCATGGAAATTATCCATCTTTTGTTTTTTTTTTTTTAAAGCCATTAAGATCACACCAAGGTGTGTTGTTCTTATTTTAATTTCCTGGTTCAGTATATTTTTCTTATGATAATACAGCCAGTTCCCAATTAGTGTGTATAATGAAATTAACAGTGGGAAGCATTCTAATTTTCATTGCATATTTTCATTGAGCTGAAACTGACAACCATATTTAGATGTAATTATAACATCAGAAAATGCAAACTTAAAAATAATGCAACAGCCTCACAGGACTCATCCTTAGCATGGTCAGGGTGTAGCTGTAATAGCTCATATTTATGGAGTATCATGTTAAGGTTTGCAAAGTACTTCGGGCATGACCCCATTTGATCCTACCAATAACCCTGTGAACTAGGTGCAAATATTATCCCCACTTACAGATGAAGAAATTATAAGTGTTTAGGCAGAAGTTGAGTAGAGACTCCCACTCTCTGCACAATGATACCCCATAATGGCCTCTTATTTTTTTCCCTGAACTTTGATTATTCAGCTTCCCATTCACGCAGGGCATGATGCCCCTTCATCTTAATATGTGCCAAAACAGTATTAGTGACTCTTATCAATAATCATAAAGATAAAAAGGTGACATTATGAGACTTTCCAAGGAAGTAATTACACAAATCAAGAACCGAAAAAGTTCTTGTTAAGATGTTGGGATGGGGTACTTCTGTTATTCTTGTCCTCTTTTGGTAGATGGCTGCCATTATTTTTAACAGCAGAATGGAGGACAAAGGTTCTAAGTGAAGTCCTTTTATTTTATTTCTTAAAAATAGATTTATTATTTATTTTTTCCTCTTTTTCCTTTTTTATTTTATTAATTTATTTTGATTTATCAACAATCACTTCCATATGCTTTTGAGTTGAAAATTTTTCTCCCCTTTCCTCCCCCTACCATCCCCTAGACGGTGCACAATCTGATATAAGCTTTACATTTACATACCCATTAAACATATTTTCACATTAGTGAAGTTGTAAGTAAAAATTGAAACCAATAGGAGGAACCATCAGAAAGATGAAATAAAACTCAACAGAAGGTAAAAATAAGTGACAGCGATTCAACTTCCACAGTTCTTTCTTTGGATGTGGACAGCATTTTCCATCCCGAGTCCTCTGGAGATGTCTTACATCCTTGTAATGCTGAGAAGGGTTCAGTTTAACCATGTTAGTCATCGTATCACGTGGCTGTTATTGTGTACAAAGTCCTCTTGGTTCTGCCCACTTCACTCAGCATCAGACCATATAGGTCTTGCCAGGTTTTTCTGAAGTCAGCCTGTTCATGATTTCTTATAGCACAATAGTATTCCATTACATTCATATACCACAACTTGCTCAGCCATTCCCCAATTGATGGGCATCCTTTTAATTTCCAATTCTTTGCCACCACAAAAAGAGCTGCTATGAATATTTTTGTACATGTGGGTCCTTTTCCCATTTGTTTGATCTCTTTGGGATATAGCCCTAGAAGTGCTATTGCTGGATCAAAGGGTATGCACATTTTTGTAGCCCTTTGGGCATAGTTCCAAATTGTTCTCCAAAATGGTTGGATCATTTCACAACTCCACCAACAATGTATTAGTGTTCCAATTTTCCCACATCTTCTCCAACATTTATCATTTTCCTGTTTTGTCATGTTGGCCAATCTGATAGGTGTGATGTGGTACCTCAGAGTTGTTTTGATTTGCATTTCTCTAATCAATAAGATTTAGAGCATTTTTTCATATGACTATAGATGGCTTTAATTTCTTCATCTGAGAAATGTCTGTTCATATCCTTTGACCATTTATCAATTGGGGAATGGCTTGTGTTCTTATAAATTTGTCTTAATTCTCTATATTTTAGAAATGAGGCCTTTATCAGAGAGACTGGTTTTAAAAATTTTTCCCAATTTTCTCCCTTCTTCTAATCTTAGTTGCATTGGCTTTGTTTGTGCAAAAACTTTTCAATTTAATGTAATCAAAATTATCCATTTTGCTTTTCATAATGTTCTCTATCTCCTGTTTGGTCATGAATTCTTCTGTTCTCCATAGATCTGATAGGTAAACTATTCCTTGTTTTTCCAGTTTACTTATGGTATGAGCCTTTATATCTAAGTCATGAACCATTTTGACTTTATTTTGGTATATGGTGTGAGATTTGGGTCTATGCCTAGTTTCTGCCATACTCTTTTCCAGTTTTCCCAGCAGTTTTTTTCAAAGAGTGGGTTCTTATCCCAGAAGCTGGAGTCTGTGGGTTTATCAAATAATTACTATAGTCATTGACTACTGTGTCTTCCATATTTAACCTATTCCACTGATCCACCTCCCTATTTCTTAGCCAGTACCAAGCAGTTTTGATGATTGCTGCTTTATAATACAATTTAAGATCTGGAATTGCTAGGCCACCTTCCCCTGCATTTCTTTTCATTAGTTCCTTTGATATTCTGGACCTTTTGTTTTTCCAAATGAATCTTGTTATTATTTTTTCTAACTCTATAAAATAATTTTGGTAGTTTGATTGGATGGCACTGAATAAGTAAATTAGCTTAGGTAGGATTGTCATTTTTTTATATTAGCTCAGCCTACCCATGAGCAACTGATGTTTTTCCAATTATTTAGATCTGATTTTATTTGTGTGAAAAGTGTTTTGTAATTGTGTTCATAGAGTTCCTGGGGTTTGTTTCAGGAGGTAGACTCCTAAATATTTTATAATGTCTACAGTAAGTTTAAATGGGATTTCTCTTTCTATCTCTTGCTGTTGGGCTTTGTTGGTAATATATAGAAATGCTGATGATTTATGTGGGTTTATTTTATAGCCTGCAACTTTGCTAAAGTTGTTTATTATTTCAAGTAGTTTTTTACTTGATTCTCTAGGATTCTCTAAGTATATCATCATGTCATCTGCAAAGAGTGATAGCTTTGTTTCTTCTTTGCCTATTCTAATGCCTTCAATTTCTTTTTCTTCTCTTATTGCTAAAGCTAAGGTTTCCAGTACAATATTGAATAACAGTGGTGATAATGGACATCCTTCTTTCACCCCGATCTTATTGGAAATGCTTCTAGCCTGTCCCCACTACATATGCTATTTATTATTTTAAGGAAGACTACATTTACACCTATGCATTCTAGTGTTTTTAATAGGAATGGGTGTTGTATTTTATCAAAAGCTTTTTCTGCATCTATTGAGATGATCATGTGGTTTCTGTTGGTTTTTGTTGATATGCTCAATGATGCTGATAGTTTTCCTAATATTGAACCAACCCTGCATTCCTGGTATAAATCCTACCTGGTCATAGTGTATTATTCTTGTGATAAGTTGCTGCAATCTATTTGCTAGTATTTTGTTTAAAATTTTTGCATCTATATTCATTAGAGAAATTGGTCTATAATTTTCTTTCTCTATTTTGACTCTTCCTGGTTTAGGTATCAACACCATATTTGTATCATAAAAAGAATTTGGTAAGACTCCTTCTTCACCTATTTTCCCAAATAGTCTATATAGTATTGGAATTAATTGTTCTTTAAATGTTTGATAGAATTCACATGTAAATCCATCTGGCCCTGGAGATTTTTTCCTAGGGAGTTCATCAATGGCTTGTTCAATTTCTTTTTTGGAGATGGTGTTATTTAAGTATTTTACTTCCTCTTTGTTAATCTGGGCAATTTATATTTTTGTAAATATGTATCCATTTCACTAAGATTGTCAAATTTGTTGGCATATAGTTGGGCAAAATAATTCCTAATTATTGTTTTAATTTCCTCTTCCTTGGTGGTAGCTTCCCTTTTCATTCTTGATACTAGTAATTTGGTTTTCTTTTTTTTTTTTAATTAAATTAACCAAGGGTTTATCTATTTTAGTTTTTTTTCATAAAACCAGCTCTTAGTTTTATTTATTAGTTCAATAGTTTTCTTAATTTCAATTTTATTAATTTTTCCTTTGGTTTTCAATATTTCTAATTTGGTGTTTAGTTGAGGATTTTTAATTTGTTCTTTTTCTAGTTTTTTTAGTTGTATGCCCAATTCATTAATCTCCTCTTTTTCTATTTTATTTATGTAAGCATTTAGAGATATAAAACTTCCCCTAAGAACTGCTTTGCTGCATCCCATAGGTTTTGGTATGTTGTCTCATTATTGTCATTCTCTTGAATGAAATTATTGATTGTTTCTATGATTTGTTGTTTGACCCAATCATTTTTTAGGATTAGATTATTTAGTTTTCAATTATTTTTTAGTCTATCTTTCCATGGCCCTTTATTACATATAATTTTTATTTGTCATGATCTGAAAAGGATGCATTTAATATTTCTGCCTTTCTGCATTGGATTGTGAGGTTTTTATGCCCTAGTACATGGTCAATTTTTGTGTATGTGCCATGTACTGCGAAAAAAAGTATATTCCTTTCTATCCCCATTCAGTTTTCTCCAGAGGTCTATCATACCTAACTTTTCTAATGTTCTATTCACCTCCTTAACTTCTTTCTTGTTTATTTTGTGGTTAGACTTATCTAGTGCAGAGGGGGAGGTTCAGGCCCCACTAGTATAGTTTTGCTGTCTATTTCTTCCTGTAACTCCCTGAACTTCTCCTGTAAGAATTTGGATGCTATACCATTTGGTGCATATATGTTTAGTAATGATATTACTTCATTGTCTATGGTGCCTTTTAGCAGGATGTAGTTTCCTTCCTTATCTCTTTTGATTAGATCTATTTTTGCTTTTGCTTTGTCTGAGATCAGGATTGCTACCCCTGTTTTTACTTCAGCTGAGCATAATATATTCTGCTCCAGCCTTTTACCTTTACCCTGTATGTATCACTCTTTTTCAAATGTGTTTCTTATAAACAACATATTGTAGGATTATGGTTTTTAAGCCATTCTGTAATCTGTTTCCATTTTATAGGAGAGTTCATCCCATTCACATTCACAGTTATATTACTATCTGTGTCTTTTTCTCCATCCTTTTCCCCCATTTATGCTTTTCTTTCTCCTTTTTCCTTTCCCCCTTCACTAGTGTTTTGCTTTTGACCACCGCCTCCTTCAGTCCCTTCCCCCTTTTATTATCCCTTTCCCTTTTCTTCCCCTTTACTCTTACTGTTTCTTCCCTCCCTTCTTTCCCCCCTCCCTTTCTTTCCCCCTCCCTTTTCTTTCCCCTTTTCCCTCCTACTGCCTATAGGGCAAGTTAGATTTCTATACCTAACTGATTATGTTATGCCCTTCTTGAGCCAAATCTGATGAGAGTAAGGTTCAAACAATGCTCCCCCTCCCTTCTTTCCCTCTGCTGTAATAGGATTTTGTGTCTTTTCCTGTAATGTAATTTACCCTTGTCTGCCTCCTCCTTTCTCAGTACATTTTCTAAGATCAGATTGATCCACTTATTTGGATCCATTTAACCCACTTGATTAGATTTTTTTTATCATTACATCAAAGTCAACTAATATCCACCCTCTTTATGTATACTCCTTTAACATGGTGTAATAACAATACAGTTCTCAAGGGTTGCAAGTGTCATATTCCCTTGTAGGGGTTTAAACACCCCCCCTTATTAACAACATATTGTATCTTTCTGTCCCATTTACCTTTTTAAGTCCTTCTTGAGTCCTGTACTTGAAGATCAAATTTTTTGTTGAGCTCTGGTCTTTTTATCAGGAAAGTTTGGAAGTCTCCTATTTCATTGAATATCCACCTCCTCCCTTGAAAAATGATGCTCATTTTTGCTGGGTAATTGATCCTTGGCTGCATTCCAAGCTCCTTTGCCTTACAGAATATCATGTTCCATGCCCTGTGGTCTTTTAATGTAGAAGCTGCAAGGTCCTGTGTAATCCTGACTGTGGTTCCATGATATTTAAATTGTTTCTTTCTGGCTGCTTGCAGCACCTTCTCTTTCATCTGGTAATTTTGGAATTTTGCTATTATATTCCTTGGTGTTGTCAATTTGGGATCTCTTTCAGGTGGTGATCGTGGATTCTTTCTATGGTTATTTTCCCTTCTGGTTCTAGGACTTCTGGGCAGTTTTCCTTTATGATTTCCTGAAAGATACTGTCCAGGCTCTTTTTTTCATCATGATTTTCAGGTAGTCCAATAATTTTTAAATTGTCTCTCCTGAGTGATTTTCCAGGTCGTTGTTTTACTGATGAGGTATTTTATTTTCATCTTTTTCATTTTTTTGTTTCTGTTTGACTGATTCTTGCTCTCTCATAGAGACATTAGTTTCCATTTGTCCAATTCTAGTTTTTAACAGATTGTTTTCTTCTGTTAGTTTTTGTACTTCCTTCTTCAATTGGCCAATTGTGTTTTTTAGGGACTTGTTTTCTTCAGTGTGTTTTTTTCCAATTGGCCAATTGTGTTTTTGAAGGACTCTTCTACCTCTCTCATTTGACTATTAAAATCCTTCTTGAGCTCTTCTAAGGAGGCTTTTTGGGCTTCAGACCAGTTCATATTCCCTTTTGTTGTTGCAGATGTGGGTTTGTTGACAATGTTGTCCTCTTCAGAATTTCTGTCTTGATCTTCACTCTTCTCATAATATGAATCTATGGTATGTTTCTTTTTACTCATGCTGTTTCTTTATTCCCTGGCCTTTAAAGAGATTGAGCTCTCCTGCTGGGGAACAGAGGGTACTGACCCAAGCTTCTTGTGTTGGGAGCCTAGGTCTTGGTCACTGGCTTTGTGTGCTGGGGCCTCTTATGCTGGCAATTGGAGGCTGTAGGTTTCTGGCAGCTTACCTCGTGTTGGGCTGGAATCAGCAAGGCTGGAACTTTCAGGCAATTCTAGGTTGCCTGCTTTTCCTTTCCTTTAGCTTTCTTCAGCTCCTTTTAGATGGGTGCTGCAGGGTGTTTATCTGCCTGGGGCCTCCTGCAGTGTTGTCTCCCTCTTTCTGCTAATGCACTGGAGATTCCTTTGTTAGAGTGCAAGGCACCTGATGGTTTTCTGAGCTGGTTTCCACCGGTTCCCCCCCCTCACTGAGGCACTCTGGAGGTCCAGGTGTTGGTCTTTGCCTGTTCTACTACCTGGGCTTCAGGATTTCTTCACAATTGGAGGCTGCAGGGCTCTGACAGCTCACCTGGTGTTGGGTTGGAATCAGCAAGGCCAGGGCTTTAGGAAGCCTTTAGGTTGTTTTCTTCACTTCCTTTCAGATGGATGCCACAGGGTACTTCTGCCTGGGGCCTTTTGTAGTTCTGTCTCCCTTATTTTTGCTGAGGCAATGGGATACCCTTTTGCTGGGCCACTGCACTGCTGCTCCCCATCTTTCTTCTACTTCAGGTGTTCCAGGGTTTTGTTTTTTTCTGGGGTTATATTTTCTGGGTTTTCAGAGGTTGAGAGAGGAGAGTGAGAGTGACTACCTTTTCACTCTGCTATCTTGGCTCCCAGAAGTGAAAGTCCTATTTATTTATTTTTAACATTTGTTTTGAGTTCCAAATTCTTTCCCTCTTTCTTACCCGTTTCCTACCCACCAAAAATGTAAGTAATATGTTAATTGTACATGGGAAATGATGAAAAATATTTCTTCATCAACCATATCACAGGGGGAAAAAGCAAGAAAATAAAATGGGAAATTATACTTCAATTTGTTCTGAGAGTTCATCAGTTCTCTCTATGGAAATGGATAGCATTTTTTTTTCATCATGAATCCTTTAGAATTGTCTTGAAATGTTGTATTAAAGAGAGAAGCTAAGTCTTTCACAGTTGATCATCATTACAATATTGCTGTTTACTGGATACAGTGATCTCCTGGTCCTACTCACTTCATTTTGCATCACTTCATATAGGTCTTCCTATTCCCCTCATTATTTCTTATAACAAAACAGTACCCATCATAATGATATGCCTGTCTAACTTTCCCCAATTCTTTGACACCACCAAAAGAGTTGCAATGAATGGTTTTGTACATATGGTACCTTTTTCTTTTTTTTTCTTTTTTCGAGTTACAGAGTTAGTAGTGGTATCACTGGGTCAAAGGGCATGCACAGTTTTATAACCCATTGGGCATAGTTCCAAATTGTTCTCTAGCATGATTGGATTAGTTAACCAACTCTTCTCACAGTTTATAAGTGTACCTATTTTCCCTGGTCCCCATTTGTCATTTCTGACAGATATGAAGCAGTACCTCAGAGTTGTTTTAATTTGCGTTTCTCTCATCATTAGTGATTAAACATTTTTTTTTCATATGGTTATAGACAGTTTTTTTTTTTTTCTGATAGGGGTGGGGAGACACTGTCCCAAGCTTCAGACTTTTTCATCCTCCTATTTTCTGAGCTAGTTCTGGGGGTCTGCAAGTTTTCAGTGCTTCCAAGGTAATGTGATCTGGCAAGAGGTGTGGTTACTGCTCTCTTGTTCTGTGCTCTGCTCTTTACCGAGGAAGCATTCTTGCTCTTCTTCAGCTGCAAGTGTTAGCACTCCTCTTGGCCCTGCTATTGTGATTAGGGACTCTACTGTCCTGCAACCACAACCACAAGCCTCTCTCTGCCTTGGAACTACAACCCAGAATGTCCCTGGTCTGAGAGCTCACAAAGTTGTGCCATTACTGCTGCCTCCAAAATTACTGCTAGGTTTGTCACCTTGTGTGCCCTGAACTAGCTCCTGCCCCAACGTCACAGATCTCTCCTGATCTTCTAAGTTGTCTTAGGCTGGAAAATGGCTTGCTCCAACCTTTTGTTCACTGCTCTTCTAAAATTTGATATGAGGCATCATTTTCAACTTGCTTGGGGGAGAATGTTGGGAGAACTCAGCTGGGTTGTTACCTCTTCTCTGCCATCTTCTTAGGTCCACACCCAATGGAAGTCTTTTTTTTTTTTTTAGACAAGCTTCCAGGTTCTTTTTATCTCAATCTCCCTTAAGTGAAGTTTCTAGATTCTGGGAAAAGGAAGCTTCAACACACAGTATCAGTGAATTAAAGTGATTGGAAAACACTTTATACACAAATATGTAGAGATAGTTTGCTGTTTCATGATTGTGACTAATTTCTCAATACTGTGGGGAGGGAAGGGAAAAAGGAATAAGAATATATTAAGTGCCTAGTATGTGCTAGGAACTGTCTTAAGCACTTTATAAATATTATCTTTATTGATCCTTATGCCAACCCTGGGAGTTAGGAGTTATTATGATCCCTATTTTACAGTTGAAGAAATTGAGGTAGGTAGAAGTTAAGTGACTTGCCCAGAGTCACATAGATAGTAGATGTCTGAATCTGGATTTGAACTCGGTTCTTCTTGACTCCAGGTCCAATACTATCTTCCTGTGTCTAGCAAATGGGGTAGGTGGGACAATTTTGTTAATAAATATACTGCTTATTCATAATTTAATTATACTCCAAATTTTCATTTCTAATAAATTATAGTAAGTCATCCTCATTTTCCATCTGCTCTTTTCATGTTATCAGTAAGCTACGGGAAAGAATGAAAGAGTGAGAGATGATGTCAGTAGCAGGTGAGATGATAAGAATGGAAGAAGAGGAATCTTACAATGAAGGATCCCATTTTTTCAGTAAAGTGTGAGGGAAGGTCCTCAGTTGAGAAAGTTAGTGGGGCAAGGGGAGCAATGAGAGACATGAGGAGAGAACAAAATGTTTGGAACAGCTCTGATGATGAATGGACTAGATGATCAAATGGGAATAGTTGAAAGATTCCCTTTGTGTTCAGTTGAAATTAGAAAACCTACACTGATAGTCGACCCAATCACCTCAGTTGTGTGGCTTCCTGAATCTCAATTTAGCACAAGCAGATGAGGAAGATCAGATGACAGGAATTGCACAGGGTGAGGATATGGCAAGGTATGAGGGTGTCTAGAACAAGGGAGCAAGGGATCTGAAAGAATGTGACAGTGTGGAGTCCGACTAAGGGATTGGGTGTGAAGTCACTAAGGGACAGACAAAAATAGGAAGGAGAGTGTAGCCAGAGCTGGGGTGATAGCCTGAGAAAGATAACAGAGTAAAGGGATTGACAGTCACAATAAGAGCAAAGAATACTGTTAAGAGCAGTACGGTGGAGAGAAAAATGGAATGATACCCTGGGGCCATATTGGAGTTTGCTTGTTTTGTTATAAAAAGGTTATAATTGGTTACATCCACTATAATCACTTCTCAGGTGGAGATTGCCTTTTCTCTGCCCCACAGGGGAGAGTTAGGAGGTAATAATTATAGAGTTCTAATTGCCCTTATTGACCCCAGCATTTAAGACATTCTAGGTCAAAAATATACTAGTCAATTCATTTCTGTGAGACTTGGTTTCTTCATCTATAACCAGGCTAATAATATTGAATTAATTACATTACAGGGATATTTTTGTTTTTGTTTTGAAGAAACTTCTCATGAGCCTTAAAATGACAGAATATTGTGAGCTTCTAAGAGATTGAACCGAGGCCCTGTGGCATTAGTAGAGTGCTGCTCATGTAGATCCCCCCATGAAAGGGGTTGAGGAGATTGTTTGGGGAAAAGATGTGATATTGAGTAATGGGAGGGCCTTGGAGAAATTTTGGGACATTGGTAGACATTCTGAGCTGTGTTCCAAGCTGCTAATCATGGATTGAACAATATCTGCTTGACTGGCTGCAGCTTGAGAACCAAAAAGGAAATAGGAAGGGGTGTGTGTGTGTGTGTGTGTGTGTGTGTGTGTGTGTGTGTGTGTGTGCATGTGTCAGGGTGGGGAGGGAGGATTTGTAGGCCTTAGCCTCCTCATTTTTACTTCTTAGAAGAAATAGCTCTGGACTGAGAATTAGGAAGACATGAATTAAAATCCAGTCTCTGAACCTCTGCCTCAGTTTTTTCAACTGTAAATTGAGGAAAGTCATAACAAGTGCTTTACAGGATTGTTATGAGGATCAAATGAGATATTTGTAATATGTTTAGCACAGTTTCTGGCATTTTCAATAAATGTTCCCTTCTCTTTGTTCTCTTCCCTTTCATTCATCTTCCTTTGGCTTCTTCCTGCCAGATGGCATTCAGTGAGAGAAAATGGTATAAAGAGAGAGACCTCGGGTCCTCTCACTGACCAAGTCCAACAACACATACCGCCATAGATATAGCCCTTGGTGCTCAATCTGCCTTAATATGTTCTTTAATTTTAGGTGAGAGGGTTCTAAGCTATGACTTCATGAGTCTCAAAATGTCAGGAATCCCCAGGATCAGATGGCTCAGGGGAATTTGGAATGAACTTTGGGGTCCAGCACAGCAGTAGTTGACACAAGGCCTCTCTTGGCTGCGTTGCCCCATTTAAAGGTGATCTTACTGGCTCTAACACTAGGTAGAAACTGTGCTTAATTTGAGCTTGCTATCCCCAGAGAATGAGTTGGCATAGGCAATAGTGTGACCCCCAAGGTATTAGGAGGTAAATGCTTATACTTCTGTTCTTGCTATACCTTCTGGGATACTATGTTTTTGTAAAAAGCTATTTGGCATCAATCAGTTAAATGGAACTAGAGGTTAAAAGGGGGCTGGGGTATGCCTAGAATGGGAGCTTAAGCTGACGGCACTAGAGAATGACATAACAACCCTTCAGGGGACTCCTGGCCAGACAGGCTCCAATGTGGTTAGGCCAGGGCTTATTCACTAAAATAAAATAACAAACATCCCCCTCCTCCTCCTCCTCCTCATCATCATCATCATCATTATCTCGCCTATGGGTACCCCTGGTGTTGAGTTCCATGTGGAAGTGAATTGACCTTTACTATGGGCACTAATAAAAGTGCATTTCTTAAACTTGCACAAAAGGATGCCAACTTTCATCTTTTACTTCTGGATCCATGGCTTCTCCTTTGGGATATTTGCCAAGAACCGCCATGGGGGGATGTGGGGGACAATATGTCAGTGGGCTCCTCTTTTTGTGAAAGCATTCATTAAACATCCTCACTGAGAGTCCAAAAAGATTATTCATAAGAGCTAGCAGTGTAGGAAATGTGCTTGGGAATGTTGCTTCTGCATATCACTTATCAAGGTGATGAGTAGCTGCTAGGGTATTGATAGCTGGAGGCTGTTGACAAGGAAATGTGGGAATTGGGAGATGTAATTAGGAGCAGAGACTCAGGTGGGGAAATTAGGATCTCCAGTTAGGCTGTAAACTTTACATTACCCAGCCAATGCGTAAATAGAGGAGGGAACCATGATTCAGGCCTAGAATAAAACAAAAACAAAAGAAAACTTTTGCTCTCCCTTCTGTAAGGTGTGCCCGCACATGGGACACATGGCCTTGCTAGGCCATTAATAAAGTTTTTTTCTAGTTCACCAATGGCCTCTTGGAATTTTTGTTACTTTTATCAGTATGACAATATTGTCAGAAGCCTGAGATTCTGTGAAAAGTGGGCACACAACATGTTAATAGCCAACAACAGCTGGAAAGACCATGGTCTTATATAGGCACTGGTGAGTTATACAAATTATGGATGCCCAAGGCTACTAGACACTTTTGCCTAAGGAAAGCAAAAAGAAAGTCCCAGCAGGCCATCCTGTGATGGCACTGACACCAGCTTCTTCTTCGCTTACTTATTCCTTATAGTGGTTTGGGATGGGAACTGTGGAAAAGGTTAAAAAGTGTCTAGGCACAACCTGGACCACTATTAATTCCCACATGCCATGTCCACATAGGATAAATATAGGACAAAGTTTTGAGCCCTAGGGCTAAATGTCTCAGACAGCGTACCCCTCCCATTCACCCTTAAAAATACTCGCTTCAGATGCTCATTTACTCCCACCAGGAGGAAAGAGAATCTATACTCAAGAATATTTAGATCCATCCAAATATGTGCTTTTAGAGTATGAATGAGCATTTGGGAAAGGCCAACCATGTAACAGGAATGCTGCTGGGTGAGATTCCAAGGCAAAAGGAAAACAATTCTTTCACTCTAGGAATTTGCATTCTATAGGGGGAGATCACATGTATACCTATAAGTACATATGAAATAAATGCAAGTTAAGTTGGATGGAGGCCTGATGAGTTGGGGTGGTTAAGAGAAAAAGCCTGAGATAATATATTCGGCACTGGAGTTAAGCTCAAAGAATCCAGGGATTCAAAGAGGCATCAAAGCCTCAGTTGCCACTGGTTCACATTCTAAATATGAAATATGAAGAAGTTGTACAGGGGAATGGCGTTAGAGCTAAGTAATATTCCCCAGTTTAAGCATCATCCAGAAAATTTCTTACCTAAGAACTGAAAGTTTGTTTTTAAAAATCATTTCCAAAAGGAGTTTATTAAATCCATGAATACCTTAGCTATACATGAGGAAATGAATTTATAATCATTTCTACCACACTACAATTGACTGTGATTCACTACCTTTAACTACAACATGAGCATATAAAAGTATACTCAGAAACATAATTAAAAGAAAGCCCTGTGGATGAAAGGGCTATTCACCCAGAGATGATTAAAAAGAAAGTCAAGTTTTGTGAAACTACCATAAAAAGAAATTTTATATTAACTTGAACAGTGCACTTCAGGACAGGCACAGGTACATGGAAAGTTCCAAGTGAAATTTGGGCCTCAAACAAGAAAAACCTGATCTCAAATGTGTATGTGCCTGACAACTCTAAAGTTGAACTGAGGACATGAAGTACAATTCATCACAGCTACCGCATCTGGGGATGGCCCCCTCCTCCTGTAGGAAAGATGAACTCATTTGAAGGTATTTACGCCTTAGTCTGATGGTCCAATCCAACAATGAGCTTGTTGGAACTTTAGGGGGAGGTTATTCAAAGACAATCAGCATCATCCTCCATCTCCACCTTCTACCTATAACACACTTTATCCCCGGCCCCACCTCTGCCACACATACCATTATCCCATTTGATGCTCACAACAATCCTGTTGGGCCAATGGCAGCAGCAGCAGCAGCAGCAGCAGCAGCAGCACAACAATGACCATCACATTATTCCTACTAACTGGTACTCATGATTTTATTTGTGTAAGAGCTCCAATGAGAAACCTGCAAACAGCATTTCTGTCCCCAATTTACTCTTAGAGAGTTGCATGTGATGATGAAAAATCAAGCAACTTGGCTAGCATCATCCGGTATGGATTTTATCAAGGCTGGAAGCCAGAACCTTAGGACTTTGAAGCTAACTCTCTTTCCATTATGGTACCACATTGTCACAAGTACAATGAGTGTCATTCTGCTTTTATTGCATGGGAAAAGGAAAGCCATAGAATTTGAGCCAGTGGCCCAATTGCATATTTGGTAAGTTGGAGAACCATAAATGGAAGGGGGATCATCAAACTACATCTCTTGTGCTATTTCCAAGAGAGTGGCACCATTGGGCTTATTGAGAGTGTGAAGAGACCAGTAGTATTACAGAAAGAGTACAGGGCCAGAATCTAGGGAAATAAGACTCCATCACTAAAAATCAACAAGTTGGCTTTGCCTCTTGGGACTAATTTTCTTCCTCATTAGAAAGATTGCAATGGATTTGATGATAGCCAATGACCTTTCCAGCTCCACTGGTCTCTGCTAAGGCTTGCAGTCCACTTTGTTTTCTTTGTTGCCAAAGACACATCTGCTTTCCTCTGTTGTACCCCCAAGCCATAATAGAATTCAGGGGACACAACTTTGTCTCTGGCAATATATGAACCATCTGGTCCATTCAGCAGCTAGAGACAAAAGTCACCCGAGTCAGCCTTGTGCCATGTTAACAAAAGAACATATAATTGATTTTTTTAAAAGTCTGTTGGCAGCTTTGACGTCATATACACACACAAAGGTTTTCCTGTCTCAAAATCACCTGGCCAGAAAGACGCTGGTCCAAGTTTTCCTTAGCATGAAGAATAGTGAGGTTCCAGAAAGAGGACAACTATGTAACTGTGTGTGGCCTGCTCTTTTCTTATGGGGAGATTTTGTTTAGTAAAAGGGGCAGAAAGGGGACATCTGTGTGAGAGACAGGGAAGTGCAGCTAGAGTAGAGACAAAGATAATTCTCAGACAACCTGAGGGATAGCCACCCATCTCTGCTACATGAGTGCTGACCCATGGCTATGGTGCTTTGGTTAGCAGAAGCTAATTTCTATGTAAATGTGCTGAAAAAAAATTGCTGACTTTTTCCAGGAAATACTGAATCAAAGAACTGTTTAAAGATTATTGGACAAGCAGGGATTGACTATTTGTGTTACAGCTGACAGAAATGTGGATTTGGGGTTTCTCAACCTGCAGCAAAGTTGGTTCCCATAAGAAGGCTGATTTGGGTCAAGAGAAACATACCAACTACAATAATAAAAATATAGAAGCCAGTAAGAGAAACCGCCTAGAGAAGCCAAGATGTCATCAGGCAAAAGGCAAATAAGAACACAAAAGCTGACGAGCTTTAGAAGCCAATGGAGCAGAGCATCTGAAGAAGCAAAGCTCTTTTGAGACTTGGTGACTAGAGAGAGGCCCTGTAGCTGATGTGGGGAGTTTATCCTGGTGAAGGAAAGTTCTGATGCTGGGAGCCAATTGAAGAAATCAGCATACTCTGCTCTCTGATCTGCCACTTAAGAAATGAATGCTTTGATATCTAGCACCATCTTGATCTTGGTGGGGGGGACCCTCAGAGCATTGCATCTATTGCCCTGCTACTGTCCTTTATGGCTCATTGATTAATATTGATGACAAAAAGTTATCTTAGCAAAGAGAACACTGAAATATATCTCTAAAATTACTCACTATGATGAAGTTGGATTTATAACAGACATGCCAGAATGGCTGTCCATTGAGAAAAGAGTTTAATTAAACAAATTTTAAAAGAACATAAAAAATATGATCATTTACATTAACCCAGAAAAAGCATTTGGAAAACGAAGCATTCATTTATATTATGAATCCCCAAATCCAAAAGTTATTTAACACCGTGTCAAAAAACTGGAGCTAGTGTAATATGAAAGCTTTCTTCGTAAGCACAAGGATAAAGCAAGGATGTCTTCTTTCTTCACTGTTATTTAGCACAGTTCAAAATAGTCTCACTATAGTAGTAATATACAAGAAAGAAATTAAAGGTATACATACTATCAGAGTTGAGGAAAAAACTACTTATCTTTGCAGAAGCCATCAGGGCTTATTTAGAAAATTCTAGAAAAACAATGAAGCTAATTTATGTAAGTAAAACTTCAACAAACTTCCATAGTTGACTAAATAAGACATACTGTTACCAGTGTTTTCCAAACCCCTAAATCCAAACTACTGTGTGGGGCGGGGGGAGGGGGAGAATTCTCTCCAGGTCAATAACTATTATGAAAGTACAAAGCAACTTGATCCGCTATATTTTGCCACATTTACCAAAATAATTTCCAAATGTAGAGAAAATGTAGTTCCAACTGCATTATTTGACTTTTAAATATAAAAATTCTCATTAGAGAGAGAGAGAGAGAGAGAGAGAGAGAGAGAGAGAGAGAGAGAGAGACAGAGAGACAGAGAGACAGAGAGACAGAGAGACAGAGAGAATGAAAGGAGAAACCATTCATAACTAAGCCTGGGCCAAGCATGCATAAGCATATGAGTGATAGAGGTGACCATCAAGAATAAGATAGACAAGGTGGAGTGCAAATAATTCAAAAAGTCTCATGAGTGAATAAAACCAAAGTACTGAAATTATTTATTGATTTAAAATGTTTTTGAATTAATATACTTGATAAAAATCTCACATCCAAGACATATTTGGAATTCATATGAAGATCATGGCAGATAGCCATTCTCTAAAAGAAAAGTAATTTTAAAAAAAGAACAATTCTGAATGAGAAGCAATGCAAAGTATTAAGTAGCATAAAAAGGTCAAAATCACTAATGATAAAAGAAATATTAACTAAAAAAGTATGAGATGTCATCTCATACCAATCAAGTTGCCAAAGATAATAACAGGTAACATCAGTGTTGTAGGGGATAAGGGGAAGCAGTCACATGAATTCACTGTTAGCCCAACCACTTTTTATCTGAACATTCTGGGGAAAAGTGGAATGTAGGAGCCTGCAAGAAAAGTTATTTTACCAGTCATTGCTTTTTACTTAGATCTCACACTTCTTTACATATATCCCAAGGAAATTGATAACACAAAGATGCCCCATGTGACAATGCCCCCCGTCAAAACTCAGAGGTAGGTTATGGAAGTGAGTGTTGAAAACTAAAAATAAATAAATTCATTATTAAAAAAAAAAAACTATGGCAGGAAAAACTTGAAAATAAAGTGAGTCTACTTTGATTGCATGAACATATTACAGAATGTGAACATAATTGAAAGCTATTATACCTTAAGAAATTATGAATGTGAGAAATTTAGTGAATCATGGGAAGACTATGATATGATGCTGAATGAACCAAGTAGAACCAAAATGATAGTAGTATAATATGTAATTTCTCCATTAGAGACTTTCTCCTGTCTCCAAGATGAGGATGGACCACAGAAAATGATTACACTAATTTAAATGAAACCAACAATAAAATGCTACCAAATTGAGAGCTGTTAAAATCACAGATGTCTTTATCAAACAAAAGATAAAGAAATGTGCCTTGTGGCCCTTAGTAGAGAGCTGGGTATTGGATGGTAAGGGAGGAAGCAGAGAGGGAAAGGGTGAGACTAAAATGTGGAACATTGCAAACATTACCAGATATGGACAATCAATCAGTTAGGTTTTGCCCAACTTATTTTCTTTAAAGGAAGATTCAAGGGAGAGGTATATTGAGGAAAGATTTTGATGTTAAAATGGGATTTAAAATATAACTTTAGAGGATAGAAAAATCTATATTCACTAAATAAAATTAACCAAAATAGTGAAATTAATAGTAATAGTAAAAGCCTCTTGGATTGAGCATTTGACCCCTATGAACTTATTTTCTTACTTTGAAAAATGTTCTTCCAAGTGTTGTGGGTGGAGAGACTTCTGCCAATAATGTGGACAAATGAATCACGACAAGTATTACCAAGCATGTAATACAAAGACAGCCTCAAAAATGGCAATGGTTTTCACATCAACTCTTTGTCTCTTCTAGAGTAGATGTCTGAGAAAGTCAGTCAACAACTTGTATTAACCAATTATTATATAACAGGAACTTTACTAAGTATAGAGGATAAAAAAAATTAAACACAGCACCAGCTCTCAAGGGGCTCACAATGGGAAATGGATGAAATGAGAAGAAGAAACATGTACAAACAGGATAAATAGGAAATAATCTGAGGCAAGGCACTAGAGTTAAGGAGGATCAGAAAAAGCTGCCTGTAAAAGGTGGGATTTTAGCTGGGCTATGAAGGAAGCCCAGAAGAGCAGAGGTGAAAAGGAAAAGCATTCCATGCATGGAGGAGAGTCAGTAAAGAGGACTTTAGTGGAGATAAGAGTGTCTTTCAAAAGGAGCAGAAAGGAGGCCAGTGTCACTGGATTGTAGAATACATGATAGAAGGGGGGTGGTGTGAGATGTAAGAAAACTGGAGACATAGGAGTGAAGAAGGTTGTGAAGAACTTTGGACACATGACAGAGGATAGTATATTTGATCCTGGAGGGACACTGGGGTTTGTTTGAATGGGAGGGCAGGGTGTGTAGACCTGTACTCTAGGAAGATCACTTTAACAGTTGAAGGGAGGATGCAATGGAATTGGAAATGATATGTGGCAGATAGACCCACCAAAAGGCTATTAGAATAATTCAGCATGAGATGATGAGTGCCTACATTAGGGTGATAGCAGTTTCAGAGTACAGAAGAGTGAATATTTGAGAGATGTTATGAAGGTAAAACTGAGAAATTAGATGTGGAGGAGTATAAAAGAAAATGAGGGATTGAATATGACACCTAGATTGCAAGCCTGGGTTACTAGGAGGTAGTGCTATCCATGGCATTCATAGGGAAGTTAGGAAGGGGAAAATGCTGGGGGAAGGTGATAATTCAGTTTAGGGCATGTTGAATTGATGGGACATCTGGAAGAGATGCCCAATAGGCTGTTGGAGATGTGAGTCTGGAGTTCAACAGAGAGGTTAGGGATGGATATGTAATTTTGAACTCCTTATGGGTTTATTATTGTCTAAATATACACCCTGAAAATAGGGGGCCATGCTATAAGTGAACAGTGACTAGAATATTGAATTAAAACTGAGAGCATTTTAACTGGAGCTAAGTCATTAAAGAAGAAATCCAAACCAAAACTGCAGACTAATGAGAGAATTGCAGATTCCAGCAAATCCAACCTCTTAAAATGGCTGTCCTTTGTGACTTCCTTGTAAATGAGCAATGGGGCTTCCAGATACACAGCCTCTCCATGGCCCTTAAGTTGTTGTTTGAAATAAATGGTTCTCCTGTTCTTTCTCATGATTGATGACCTTGAAATTGTTTAACCAAAGAAAAATTTTGAAACGGACCCACTGAAATGAAAAAGTCTCTTTTTGCCATTTTAGGATAAAAATAATATAATAATGTTTATTGTCAGATGAAAATCAAATGATTTTCTTAATTCCAAGAGGAGCTATTTAAAAAATGAGGATGATGATGGAATTACTTGCAATAGCTTAAACATTTAAAATTCTCATACAAAACTAATTAAATGTTGTGTCTAATTTGAATCTTTGAGCCAAAAGGCCATTACTGTGCCCAGTTCTTTCCCAATACTTGAGTATCATTCATTTCAGAGCCTTCTGGGTGCTATAGAACAGAAGATGACTTGGTGACTCAATGTTTGCAGCTTTGTAGAAGTTCCTATTCTCTCTGGCCTGCTACATGCTTTTTTCTGGTCTTCAGTAAGAGTGACCCTGAGTAGCAACATAAAATTTTCATATGCCTAGTACCATACCTAAAGAATTATGGACCTAAGTCAAAGGGAGTATACATTGTAGTCCTTTTCATCTACCAATTTCATCCAGATGAAATCAAGTTAAAGTTGACATCAAAGATGACCTTGAGATGGTGAATAAACTGTAATATATCATGCAGACTGGGGAGAGAGGGAAGGTGAGAAATAGGTGCATAGGGAAGAAAGGACAAGGAATAGAAACTACTCCTAACTCTTTTTTCCAAATAATGGGAAGATTTATGGGCTAAGGTTATGTGGAAGAGCCTTAGTTGTTATTTTTTTTTAAATCTCCACTCATTATGAAGACAAGCAGTTACTAATAGAAAATAGTCTTATATCCTTGGCTGTTTGAATTCAACTTTGTTCCAATGTAGTAAACACTAGCCATATTAGAGAAGTATACAAGCTGAAACTTGAGCAGAGGAGAGTAGGTGTAGGGATAGTGAGGAATGAGAGGGTTCAAGAGAACATGGAAATGGTCTTGATCTCAAGCAGGAAAACTTAGGTCATCCACACTTGATCTGAACTGTAGCCTAGAATCACGACATCTTGGAGGAGGGAGATACAGGAAGAAGGGGAAAGGAAGAGTCAAGGATAATACCAAAGCTGTGACCTTGGATGACAGGAAGGATGCAGGTGCCAGCCACAAAAATAATAAAGATTAGAAAAGGGAATTGTGAGAGAAGGTAATCAGATATTGTTTTCTTTTGTTTTGAGACTGGCGAGACAGGTATATTTACAGTTGAGGGGGAGATCTTTCGGGGAAAAATTTAAATACAAGCTCCCAGAAGAGACTGGGTGGGGTTCAAATTAGACCAGTATACAACAATCAAAATTATTGGTTAGTATTTTTTTAAATTTAAAAAATAAATTAGAAAAATGTACAAGCACGTAAAGACAATGCCCAGTGTCCAATATACCCAAGACTTGAAAAGACTGGAAAGAACTTGAAAAAGAAATGATGAATTCAAGAACTACCAAAAAAATGGGAAATTAGTTGGGTGCAAAGTAAGAGGAAAACAGTCATCTTAGACCACTGATTGCTATAGGCTTCAAATGGATGTGTTATCTCCCTGTGAAAGGGTAAAAACTTTGATATATCCATGGATGCCTAATCCTACTGGTATAGTTTCTACTCCTATGCTTCAAATACCAACCCATCTATAATGTTTTAATCTTGTTCCATCTTGTAGTTGCCCTCTCATCATTACTGTAGAGGGGCTTCATTCAACATGCTGAGGCAAGCTTCTTAGGTCTCTTGACATTGTGGGAATACTGATGGATTGTTTTCAGCATCTGCTTTAATCCCTGTGTTGTTAACTTTATTACTGATTGCATATTTACAAGATGGTGCATCCTCAATGCCAGTTCCTTGGTACTATGTTCCAATCTACTCATACCCCCAGTGAATGTGGAATGATGGTACTTAAGTTCTTTGGACATTGTGGGATTCCATGACTCTCTGCTATTTCTTATCATTGGAAACTTATTCTTGTTTCAAGGGCTTTATTTCAGGATTAAGTTTAAGATCATTAAAAGCCTTGCAGAATTTCCCAAGCTTGCCCAATTTGATCAGGCACTGAGCTTATTATTAATAGCTTTGTCAGTCCCAGATATATTTACAGATGTTAGAGCACATTTGAGTGCTCTAACACTTGTAAATATGAGTCCATAAACATTTATATTGGTTTCTAGACAATAAATATTCTTTGCCCATTTTTTTTATTGTACAATTACGCTAAATTATTTTGCATAATTATGTACCTCATTTAGCAGATTCTGCAGTGTTCCCTGGCTTAATAAATTAATAATAAATTAAAAATTTAGCACAATATCACCCTGAAACGCCTGAAAAGGATATAGGTGATGGTCAAATGGGAATACTTTATCTGGAAAGGTAGGCATCCAAATATATTTCACTCACTTAGTTTCAGCCAGAACAGTAAGTGTTGTCAAAACACGGCTATTAAAACTACAGGCAATACCTACTCAGCCAGGTAGTAACCCTGCTACCTGAATGCAGATAGCAAACTTCCCTGACTTTAAACAAGCAAGGCACAACTATGAATTTTGCTCAATTGCTGAGCTCCTAACTCCCTGAGTGAGTTACATAATTGTCCAATATTATGTCATGACCCATTTGGACCCCATTCCCTAGCTAGCTCAGCAAGCCTCTATCTGGACCATGCTTGCTAGAACTTCCCTGTATGGACAGCTATTTAGCACAGATACTGTCTGCTTTGTCCCTGCTGTTGGAAGTGTGTTTCTCCATTCAATTTTTTTCTACTACATTTAATAAAGATGATAGAACAACACATTATGTGGTTCTCCTTGTCCTTTTGCAGCTATAATTCAAATCCAGCCCTTCTGAAGATGAGAAGGGCACATTTTTTTAAAGGAATGAACAAAGCACTTATTATGGTCATAAGATGTACATAAAATTGTAAGACAATCCCTGCTATCTGCAAGCTCCTATTCTAATGGGGAAGACAGCATAGAGGGAAGGTTTCAGCTGCAAGTCAGATGGAAAGGTCCCATGGTCCTCAGAGTATAGTCACAAAGCTGATGGTAGTGCCTTTTCCTTCAATGCCCTCTCTACTGTTAAAATTCGTAGCAGTTTCTGATGTTGAATCGTTTGACAGTGTCAAGGATCTTGGTGGCACGCCCTTTTCTTTCTGAGTCTTTAGTGGCTGTGGCTTTAGTGCATTCATGATCAGTTATCAAGCTCTCTCTTTACAGAGGTCACTTCTCTGGGTGATAGCTGAGGGTATATGGTTAGAAGTGTTGGTACTCCCAAAGCTCTCAGGTTCAGGGTCCTCAGCTGCCTGGGTTAACTGTCCTGGCACATGCTAGTACCTGTTTTTCTTCAAAGCACCTTCTTGCTTCAGCTAGCTTGACTTTCCTAGGCAGTTGGAGAGCATGGCTTGCCCCTTCTCCACAAGAGTTGCTTCCCAGAATGATAGCTGTGCAGGCTGGTCTGGAAGAAAGACCACAGGTCTGATGAGTCCTGCTACTCTCAGGGCTCCTGTGCTCATATGGTGATACTTGGTAAACAGTTGCTGATGGTGGTTATGAGGAAGGTAGGAATCTTTTCCACAATGAATTCTCTTCTTGTGCATATTTGTGGGGGGCTGGGCAGATAGGTAGAGTAGTTTAGAAGATGCTGCTATTCCCAAAACTCTTGACCTCAGGGTCATAGGCTCTATCAAGATCTGAGGGGAGATGGTGATCAAAGTGATGGCATTGGTTTGATTTGCCTGGAAGGTACTACCTTCTGTCTCTGTTAAGATTCCTTGCTTCACCTAGCCTGGAAGGAAGCCAGGTTTTTATTCTCTATTAAAGAATAAAAGGAGCTAATCTTCATAGCTATTTTATAGGGAAGAATGAATAACTAGTTAGATGATAGAAATTGCAAAATAAAACAATAATGTTGATTATGCTTTTTTTAAAAGCTCTAACTTGAACAAAATCAGTGCAGCCAGATTAATAATAGAAATTTACAAATAAGGAAAAGATCTCTGTATCAAGAACTTTTGATAAAAATATGACTACCCAAATCTCTGATTTAACATAGTTATAAGTAGTAAATTGTAATAAACAGTTTTCAAAGGCAGAAATATGACCAAACTTTTATAGAAAAAAAACTAAAATACTCAATATAAAAATGCAAATTAAATCAACTATGATTTCATCTTATATGAACCAAAGTAGAAAAGATGATGAAGCCTAAAATAATCAATGATGAAGGGCTGTAGGAAAATAAAAACATCAATAATGATTGGTGGCACTGTAAATTGTTCTCTACATTTGGGGAAACAATTTATCTTTTTTTTCCCCTAAAAATGCTAATGTACACATAATATCTTAATCCTCAGTATCTTGTTATTGGTTGTGATGTTATTAGCTAGATATGTGAGGCTCAATATTATAAAAAGAAAAAAAGGCCTCCACATCCAAAAAAAAATCATACTTTCATAGTAAAAAATATTACTGACACCAAATAAATTTTCCTCCATTGGACAATGACTAAACAAATTGTGGTACAGGAATGTAATGGAATATTAACACTCTATTAGAAAAGACAATAGTAATTCTGGGGTACCTGGAGGTGGGAACGTATAAGACCTGACCTTCAGAGGAGAGAGAAGACCCAGCAGAATAATGAACATAGAAAATACAGTAATGAAAGAGGAGACAGCAGACCTCAGAACATTCCATTTTAGTATAGTTATGATGGGAGGGACTTTTAACACAAACATACTATTGTCCAGAGATTCACTTGTCATTCACTGGTTTGCCCTTTCAGCCACTGAAAAGTTGGCATACACCCTAAAGTGAAGCATCTTCACTGCTGAAATGAAAGATTAACTCAAATCTACAAACATAAGTAAACAGATTTCAGTAAAGGGTGGGAGCCTGCTCAACCCCATTTGCCCAGCTCCCCATCTCTGATATCACATCCAAGGAAATGACTGTTGACTGGTTGATTGAATCAAGGTGAGTAGAGCTTGGGAGATTCCTGAGAAGAGAAGAGCAGATATATCATTCATGTGGAGGAGGTGTTTTTAGAGTAGATAACCTATCACAAGCAGACCTAAAGTTGTTAAGAAAGGCTTTCAAAATCAAATAATTTCTGCCTCCCCCCACCCCCACCACCAAAATCACACAGTCACAAATTCAATGTTATAACATAGGAATTTCATCTTAGTTCAAAAGCAGGGGGCTGTGGGTCACAAATACTGTATAATCTTTCAGTCTTTAATTATATCAGGTGTTTTTGATCAACCTCTTCTTGTTGTTATAAGATAGGGATAGCATGAGAAGATACCGTTGGAAAGGTTTTTATGGACTAGAAGACACAAAAGGTGTGGGGAAAACATCTTGGGTCTTATTAATACCTAAAAATTCAGCCAAGAAAACATAAGACTCTATAGACATATATGCCTCCCTTCCTATAATATAAAATCATCTGTACACAAATTAAGGTGATTCTGAAAAAGGACATTAGTAGCAAGCAAGCTGGCTTTGACAATTGATCCTCAGCAATGGGTTGTACACCTTTACTATTTCACATTACCAGAATTATCTACAGCTTGATATATAACAGAACTCATTGTATTTGTTGTTCATTGGTTATGAAGAAATATTTGTTTCAGTAGGATAAAACACCCTCCTACCAGGTCACTGACCATAAGGTGTCTCCCACTGAAGAATGAAGATCATTCAAGATTCTCTGAAAGAAGTATCTTTAGGAATATCCCTGGTCCACCACCTTCTGATAACAAGCATCAGATAAAATAAAAACAGAAATATGTATGCTCACCAAAGGCATGAGGAAGGAAAACTACTGCCCTTGTGAAATTAAAAGGGATTCACCTTTCTGATTGTATTGAATCCCAGAGTGCACTAGAGCCTACTGCAGGACATCAATGACAGCTCCAAATTCTTTGGCCTTTCCTTCCACATAGGGAAGACCAAGCAGGTAAAGAATGTCTATTTAGTACATTTCAATATACATTTAGATGGGTGTCTAATTCAGTTGGTCTATCAGTAAGGGAAAAGGAAATACCCACTTATTAAGCAGCTTCTCTCTACCAGGCTCAGTGCTAAGTGTTTTACAAGTATTATCTTATTTGATCCTCACAACAACCCTAGTAAGTGGGGCTAATTATTCTTTCCATTTTATAGGTGAGGAAACTGGGGCAAACAGAGGTTAAGCTTCTTTCCTAGGACATAGCTATTCAGTATTTGAAGACGGATTTGAATTCAGGTTGAAGGTTAGGACTCAAGCCACTGGCTGTATATGTCAGTACACATGCCTTAGACAGTACGGATGAAAAAGATGAAGAGAAGCTGGATTGCCTTTAGGAAACTGCAAAGCTTCTTTTCTGTCCCTAAGCTTCCCATGACAGCAGACACATTTTTTTTAATGCTAATATTCAACCAGCATTGTTTATGACAATAAGAAGTTGAATACAATTGCCTCTAAAGCATTGTTAGTGAGTATCACATAGAAGGCAATGGAGAGGTTCCTGGTAGGTGTCTGCATTGCGACTTGTAAACAATGAAGAAGTTTATGGAGACTCCGAGTAAACAATAGTGCCAGGGAATTGTGTGATATGAAAAAAAAATGATGGGCTGGTCACAGCAGGATGATGAAGGCGAAGAAGTAAATATTCAGTATGATTTGTCAGTTTGGGAACAAGGAAAGAAAGGTCTTTTTCAGGATACTGGCTGATTCCCCCAAGGCATATTTACGGGAAGACATGAAAGAAGCATGAATGGAGTGTGATCTGTATCATAGGAAGGAACTTCCGAATCTGTGAGAGCAGGGAACATTTACTTATCAATTTTGTTAAAACTGTGTGAATAAAATATTTTAATGATAAAATTTTCAATATTTGGAAAGGGCTGCCTTGGGAAGCAGTGAGTCCCCCTTCGCCAGGGATTTGGATTCAGTCAAAGGGTTGCACTTGAGGACCTAGAGGGCCACATGTGGCCTTGAAGCCACAGGTTTCTCACCCCTGTTATTCACTGGAGGTCATCAAGTGTGCCACGTGCCTGCTTACCAAATAAGCTGTAGAAAAGGAATTCTTCAGATAAAGAGTGGACTAAGTGCCTCCTTGAGGTCCCTTTGGGTACTGAGAAGCTGAGATTCATCGGCTCTGCTTCCTGCATTGTGTGGTGCTGAGGTTTGGTGAAAATATAAGTGCCAAATTAGTGTGATCAATCATGATGGCTAAGGCCTTTCCGTAATCTTGAAAGGAAATGATTTAGTAGATAAATCCAGGGCTGGAGGACCAAATGACAGATTAACAGATGACATTAAGGATGATGATGACAACAACAAACATTTGGAATGCTCAGAGCACATCTGGGGGAAAGGAGATGAGCTTCGCTGGAGGAGAAACTTAACATTTGGGAGCCAATGGCTTTTGGTGACATTTAAGGATTCCTAAAACACTTCCCCAACCTATCTTTCCAAGCTGTTTTTCCCCCCTGACACTGATACTCTTCACATCATCTGTGGTCCAGCCACCCCAGCCTGCTAGCTGTGTACCAAACTTGACATTCCATTTCCCAGCTCAGTGATTTCATGTATGCCTCTCTCCATGTTGAGAATGCACTCCCTCATCAGCTTTATCTTTCCAAATTCTTCTCTTCAATATTCATCTCAGGCACTGTTTCTTCCATGAAACCTTTCTCCATGATCCTAGTTAAAAATATTTTCCCTCTTCCTAAACCATGTCACATATATCCCTTTCAGCCTCCCTCCTACCTTACCTACCCTATGTAGCAGGGCTCTAGAGCATTTACAAAGTGCCTCAGATAGCACTTCTCCAGGTCCAGAGGCCAATGAGACTGTTCTGGAGAAAAATGATCATGTGCAATGGAATGCTTAGGGAAACCTATGGAGTATTGGTAGATACTTTGTATCTGGTTCTCTTCTGCTAATAACATGGTGAAAGGGAGGCTCTTATATCGGATTCAGAGACATAGAAAAACTTGAGTCAGCCTGAGACTACTTTCTTCCTCAGCTCTTTGAGCTCCTTTATTAATGATTCTACTCCAATGCGTATGGCATTCAGTGAGAGACTATACTGTAAGAGGAGTTACTGTGTGGTCTTCCCCTCGATGAGGATATTTGACCTGAGGAACAGTCCTTAGTCCTTGGCCTCAACATTTTTTCTGCTCTGTTCTGGGTGAAGGGAGTAGAACTCCTAACCTTGTGATTTTTGAAAGGTCCAGAGGCAGCCTCACAGTTCAGGCATTCTAGAATCTGGTTTTCTGTCAATGCAACATCAGTGCCTGAGGAGTAAGGAGTAATTTGGGATCCAGATCACAAGTGTCTGGGATGAGGACTTACCTGGTAGTCATGGTGTAATTGGATAGGAACACAGGGGGGCAAATGCCATGCAGAAAATGTTTCCCCAATGTGTGGAAGAAGATTTGGAATTTGTTTTGTTATAGTTTTGAAGTAATACTAAGTAGTTAAATGTAAGTGAAATAGTAGTCATTGGCACCTATATGTTAGTGGGGCACAGCTAGTGGGTGCTTGAGTTGATGGCAGCAGAAACGGAGGAACTCCCTCAACCCCAAAAGAAGTTAGGGTACCCACAACAATTAGGGGAAGTTCTAGCCCACCTGGCTCTGGGAGAATTAGCCGAAGCAATGCTCACAATACTTGGACGGTGTATATTTACATGTTGATTTTCTCTCTTCTTCTTTCCTTAGAAACATTAGAAATTAAGCTCCTTCAGGGCAAAGATGCTAACAATTAAATATACATATACATACATACATACATACATATACATACATGCATACACATATATAATGCATACACATATAATACATATACATACATGCACATAATTTGTAGTACCCAAAGCCTATAACAATACCAGACACAGAGTGAGCAATTGAGCCAATGCTGAACTGAACTTACATGAGAATATAATGATAGCTTAGGGATCCTCTAGGGGAAGCCTTTAAGATAAGGCTGGTGAATTTGAGTTTTAACCACTAGGCAACAGACAGTCACAGATGTCTTGGGAGTCAAGCAATGCCATAATGAATGCAGTCTTTGAATGAAATTAGTCAGCTGGTAGTTTACATCATCTTTTGCCATGAGCACTAGATTTGAGGCAAGGAAAGCAGCTCATTGTCTTTGACTATTAACTATGAACATGTGTTCATAAGTAAAAATTTGGATTTGGAATTTTAGCTGTGAACATAAGAGGAGAGAGAGATGTGAGCAAAAGAGACTTAGATGGGATAAGTGACTTAGCCATGTCCAGTCACACAACTGTTAAGTGTCTAAAGGACAATTGAGATGTATATTTCCCTGATTCTGAGTCCAGGGCTCTACCACCGACATAATGCTGAATATCTTGTTGACCATGGGGTCAAAAGGCAAGGCCAGATTTAAGTGAGGATTCTTAAGGTAAATTTCCAGATTGTTCTCCACAACCATCCCCAGTTATTGCTCCAACAGCATTGCCATAGAGAATCTGGGTTGTAGAAACCCTGTCCACACCACATTTTTACCATTTCCATTTTCTATATTAAATCTTATTGATTTAGTGTGGGATGGTAAAGGTGTTTATATTTGCACTTGTCTTAACATTTAGGAATTTGAGCATCTTTTTACATGGTGGCTGGTAATTGCCTTCCCTCCTTAAAGCGTGGCTTCTCCAACCATTTACATAGTACAGACTTTTGCAGGTATCTGGATTAATAAAGTCATCTAAACCCACAGGTCATGTAGATACCATCTGTATCTGGTGGCTTCTCCAGTGATTTTCTCTCATAAGAGAGAGCTTTTGCATTGTTTTTGGTGATATTCTAAAAGTTTTGTGATTACTCAGAGGTCTTTACTCGAAGATGTCATAACAATTTTAATATATAATCAGAGTACTATGAAAACTCTTCCAATCTTCCACTTATTTGTTGAACTTTTTATTTATGCACTTTCTCTAGGTCTCACATAATTTAAATATTCTTTAAGTGAAGCCAGTGCAATTTTGAAGGGAAAAAAAAGTAAAAGTGTGGCAATTGTATGGGTCAGTGTGTTTTTAAAAAGCTTTTTTTTTTCCTTGCAGATTTCTTATTTAGATTGTGTATGGCAGTAACAGCTGAAAATGACTATATAATAACTGCTTGTGAGAAGCTCAGACCTGTTTGGGTTGGTCGCATGACCACACATTAGTTGATAATCTTAATATTCTCAGACCATGGAGCCCTGTTTTCCTTTATTGATGTGTTTAGCTTTTCACATCACAATCACTTTCTAATACCCTCCCTCCCTAATAGTACTCTTTCCTAGTAGGACAGCAAACAGCAGAAGAAGCTCTTCTGCTAAGATGAGTGGGGTAACCCAAGCTTCCCCCACCACCACTCATGGGCCTCACAGGAACCCCAGTGACCAACATTAGGCATCCCTGTGCTCCATCTCATTGCTGCTGACCTTCATCATTGTTTTTGCTTGCTTTTTCTTTGCTTCTTCCACATGTCGGTCTCTCTAGTTGCACATTCTTCATACGGTGCTCCCCATCAGAGAAATGTGTTAAAGTGAGATAGCATTGCATTATATTCCTAAGTCACATTTTTTTCAGGAAGACTTAAGCTGAAAATAGTTTGTTTCAAGAAATTCATTTCTAATTTAGTACCTCAGAACTTAGAACACATTTTACCTTAGGAGCAATAGTATCAATAGCATTTAGATTCACAGGCTACCACACAAATACCATTCAAAATCATGAGAATAAGGACTGGACCTTCAATTTTATTTGTCTAAGGAGCTCCCAGGCAAGCACAATCCCTCTACCATGGGAGAATATTACCTTCTATTCAGTTGATAGTCTTAGGTGCCTAAGGTATTGAATGCTGCCTAAAGTCACAGAGCCAGGGACATGGCAGAAGCAGAGGACAAAGCCACAGCTCTCTGTTTTCATGGTCCACACTGTATCTACCATATTTGTTGTTGCTAAGTTTTGTTTGGCTCTTCACAACCCCATCTGGGGTTTTCTTGACAGAGATACTGGAGTCATTTGCCATTTCCTTCTTCAGTTCATTTCAGAGAAGAGAAAACTTAGGCAAACAAGGTTAAGTGACTTGTTCATGGTCACACAGCTATGTATGTGTTTGAGGACAGATTTTAACTTTGAACTAAAGAAGATGAGTCTTCTAGACTCTAGGCTCAGAACCATCCATTGTTCCATCTAGCTGCCCTATCCGCTATATATGTAGCCTTATAATTTAAATAAATATAGATATATGTGTATACATAATACACACACATACATATATTCATATACATACATATACATACATACATAAATACATACATACATACATATACACATATGGGGGCAGAGCCAAGATTGCAGAGTAAAAGCAGTGACTTGATTGAGATCTCCCCAAAACTACTCTAAATAACTATAAAAAAATGAATCTAAACAAATTCTAGGGCAGTAGAATGAACAAAAAGGCAGAATGAAACAAATTTCCAGCCCTAGACAACCTAGATGGTTGATGGAAAAGGTCTGTTATGCCAGGCTGGGAGAGGAGCATAGTTCTGCATGAGCCACACAGCTAAAGATGGCCCCCAACAAACCCAGAGCAGGTCTCAGGGGACTGAATCATTAGCAGTTGTAGTGGTTTCCAGACTTCTCAACCTACAAATACCAAAGACAACTTAAAAGGTCAATTGGAAAGATCTATTAGGCCAGGGTGAGACAGAAGCTTGGTCCAGCCCTGGCCCTAGCACAGCACTGGGGTGGCAGCAGCTGCTTCTGGAGCTCTTAGCCCACAGATGGTGGGGGGGATCAAGCAGCTGATCAGAGGGGGATTGCAGGGTTCTCTTTGATGGTGCTGAGGCAGGATTCTCTTCTTTTGCCCATGCTTGAATCTGGGTCACAGTCCTGGGTGGCAGTCCTGGGGCAAGGAGGAGCACTGGCATGGTACAGCTTGTGACAAGGGAATCCTCCTTACAGTTTCAAGGCAGAAAAGAGTGCTTGTGCTCACTCATAGACCAGAGCACATGCCAGGAAAAGACTAAACACCTCTCCTTTGATCATACCACTTTGGAAGAACTGAAAATTTACAGGTCCCTGGAAGTATCTCTGAAAAGAGCTACACAAAACACTTGAAGCTTGGGACAGTACACCTTCCACACTGGACTCATAGCCCTACATTAACTAAGAGTTAAAAAGTCTTTCAAGAAATTATCAAGGAAAGATGCCCTGTTATTCTAGAACCAGAGGGTACAATAGAAATTGAAAGAAACCACCAATAACCTCCTGAAAAAGATCCCCAAAGGAAAACTCCCAGGAATATTATAGCCAAATTCCAGAGTTTCCAGGTCAAAGAGAAAATACTGGAAGCAACCAGAATGAAGCAATTTAAGTATTGTGGAAACACAATCAGGATAACACAAGATTTAAGAGCTTCTTCATTAAGGGACTAGAAGGCTTGGAATATTATATTATAGAGGTCAAAGGAGTTAGGATTAAAACCAAGAATCACCTACCCAGCAAAATTGAGTATAATCTTTCTGGGGGGGAAACGGATATTCAATGAAATAGAAGACTTTCAAGTATTCTTGATGAAAAGACCAGAACTGAATAGAAAATTTAACTTTCAAATACAAGACTTGAGAGAAGTATGAAGAGGTAAATATGAAAGAGAAATCATAAGGGACTTATTAAGGTTGAACTGTTTATATTCCTACATGGAAAGATGATATTTATAACTCATGAGACTTTTATCAGTATTAGGGTAGTTGGAGGGAACACATATTGCACAGAGTGAGTTGAAGATGAAGGGGTGATATCTAAAAAATAAAGTTAAGAAGTGAGAGAAGATTATACTGGGAAAAGGAGAAAGGGAGAAGTACAGTGGGATAAATTATCTGACATAAAAGAGGTAAGAAAAAACTTTTACAATGGAGGGAAAAAGGGGGGAGGTGACAGGGAATACATGAATTTTATTCTCATTGGATTTGGCTTAAGGAGGTAATAACATACACAGTCAACTGAGTTTGTAAATCTATCTCACCCTACAGAAAAATAGGGGGGGAAGAGGGTAAGAGAGGGGGTGATGATAGAAGTAAGGGCAAATTGAGGGAGGGGGGTAATCAGAAGCAAACACTTTTGAAAAGGGACAGGGTCACAAGATAGAATAGAATAAACAGGGGGTGGGATATATAGTTAGTCTTTTACAACATGATTATTATGGAAGTGTTTTGTTTGACTACACATGTGTAACCTAAATGGAATTGCTTGTCTTCTTAATGAGGGTGGTTGGGGAGGGAGGAAGGGAGAGAATTTGAAACTCAAAGTTTTGAAAATGAATGTGAAAAATTATTTTTACATGCAACTGAGAAATAAGATACACAGGCAATAGAGTATAAAAATCTATCTTGCAATACAGGAAAATAGAAGGGGAAGAGGATAAGGGGGGGGTTGATAGAAGGGAAGGCAGGTTGGGTAAAGGGGTATTCAGAATGCACACCGTCTTGGGGTGGGGGGAGGGGAGAGATGGGGAGAAATTTTTGAACTCAAAATTTTGTGGAAGTGAATGCTGAAAACTAGAACTAAATTAATTAATTAATAAAAAGAAAAAAAGAAAAGAATATTAAATGTCTACTATATTAAAATAACTGTATGGGGATAGTTCAGAGAATTGATTATAGAGAGAGGCATAGGGATAGAGAAAGACGGAACAGAGAGACAGACAGAATGGCAGAGAGTGAGAGATAGAAGCAGAGAAAGCTATAGAGCATGTGAATATAGATATGTGTATGTGTGTGTGTTTGTGTGTGTGTGTGTGTGTGTGTGTATATATATATATATATATATATATATATATGAATATGTATATATGTGTGTGTACACCTATATATAAACATCTATTAAGCATCTATTATCCATCAGGCATTATGCTAAGTGCTGGAGACACAATTAAATAAACTAATAAATAATTGAAAATTAATGAAAAGAAAGACAGCCTCTTCCCTCAAAGAGCTTACAATCTAATGCGAGGACATCTCTCTCACACACACACACATACCCACACACAAACACACACACACACACACACACACACACACACACACACACACACACACACACAATGTGCCAGGAAAGGAAGGGGGACAGCAGAGGGCACCCTGTACAGAGGCATCTTTGTCTTTGTGGAGCTGAAACCAGACTGAGCAGCACATTCAAAGCAAAGTGAGTGGAGAAGACAATTCTTGGCCCCTATAAAGGATGGCAGTAACAAAGCCAGTAACCAAAACCTGAGGCATAGGGGTGGGCAAGGAAAACTACAAAGACTATATTACACTTTGGTTGAAGCTCAAGGGAACCTACAACCTGGAATGTCAGAAAGGAAAGAGGGCATTCCAGGAAGCATAGCCCATGAATGATGCATGGAGGGGTGGATGACATGGTGAGGTCAGTTAGGCTGGAAGTTGGGGAGGAAGGGAACAAGTATTTATTAAATAGCTCCTATGTGACAGGCACTGGCTAAATGATTGATAAATACTGTCTCATTTGATCTTCACAAGACTGAGAGGTAGGCTCTGTTATTATCCTTCTTTTACAGCTTGAAAATGAGGCAGCTCTCTATTTGTTTAATTAAGGGACTTGCCCAGGGTCACACAGCTAGTAAATTTCAGAGGCTGGATTTTTACTCAGGTCTTCCTGACTCGAGGCGACAAACTTTATCCAATGTACTACAACACAGACTGTGTCAATGGAAGTGATTTGAAAGAAGCCTGGGAAGGTAGGATGGAACAGTCTTCCAGAAAGGAGGTAAGAAGGAATGATTCTGGCTTGACTCAGCCCTTCCAGCTCTATTTCCACCTTAATAGGAAGAGGAAATTTGTCAAATAAAAAAAGCATGAATCAAAATTAGAGAAGTAACATTTCTGCCAGGAATTCCCACAGGACATTTGTTAAAGCCATGGTTACATTTATATCATTCTCTGTCTTCATATCCCAGTTGTTGTTCATGTCCTTCAGACTTCTCTTGGCTATACTCACAACCAAGTCAGAGTCAATTTGAAACTATGAGGAGGACTAAGCCTAAAAGGGCTTTCACTGGTTTCTCTCAACATCCTGGCCACTTACCAGTTTCTGGTTCATATCCCTAGTCTGGTCCCCATCCTATAGACGCTTCAATCCAGTTGTTAATTAAGTTACTGTATCAAAAAAAAAAAGCTAAATGAATTATATGTGGATGAGATGATCAGCTAGGTCCCCCACCAGTGATAGTCCTGGGGTCTCTCCTAAACAATTCAAGCAGACTCAATGGGGAAAAGTCGGAAGACATGCACCCTTGGGGGGAAAAGGGACTCCTCTTCAAGTCATAACTAAAATCTCACTTTCTATACTCTTCTTAATCCCCCTAAATACTTATATCTTCCCTTTGTGATCATTTCAAATTTATCCTGCAATTATCTTGTTTGTACACAGTTGCTTGTGTGTAGCATCCCCCACTATACATTATGCTCCTTGGGAGCAGGAACTACCTTTTGAGTTTCTTTGTGTCCCCATTGCTTATCACAGTGACTGGGACATAGTAGGAGTTTAATGAGTAATTATTGATTGAAAGAAAATAGGTAAACTTTAAAAAGTAGAACAATTGAGTGAATGGCTAAGAAAAAAAATCACATTCTGATGCAAATGCACCATACAGCAAGATCATTTCAACTAAAAATATAAAAATCACAAAAAGGGAAAATTTTGTTGTAACTATAACTAGAAGTCTCCAAAAAAAGACAGAATGACTATAAAGTCCCAAAGCATGGACAAAAGTCCTAATTGAAAAAAAAAATAAGTACAGGGTAAGAGACAGCATAGAATAGGTACTGAGAAAAACTCCTTGAAGCAGTGGATATCAGGACAAAAGAGAATTGTTTTTCTTTTTGGTGAGCCAATTGAGGTTAAGTGTGTCTGAGGCTGCATTTGAACCCAAGCCCTCCTGACTCCAGAGCCAGTGCTCTATCCCCTGCGCCACCTCGCTGCCCCCAGAGAATTGATTTTTTTTTAAATTTCAAAAAGTTAGGGTAAAGCATGACACATTAAAGGCAAAATCACAAAAAATATGTGTGCATGTATGTATGTGTATGTATATGCATATGCATATGTATATATGTATGTATATAAATATATACACATATGTGTGTGTGTATATATATATTGTATCTATTATTATTTTTATACTAACCTGGTTAACAGGGCCCTAATAGGTAATTGAAGAATCACTAAGACTTTCAAAAAAATAGCATACAAAATTCACTGAATACTGAATTTTAAGAAATTTTAAAATTAAAAAAAAAGATATTTCAGAATAAGTGGACAAACTATAGATTGATAGAGCCTTTCACTCACTTTCATGCACTTAGTAAGGACTTAGTTTGTGCCAGGTACTATAACAAATTCTGAGAATAAAAATATGAGCAGGAAGACAATTTGTGCCCTCAAGCAGCTTATGAATGGAGGAAGACAACACATAAAAGGAAACTGAAAAAGAGGAAGAGTAACTTAACAAGGAGACTTACTAGGAGTATGTGGAGAAGTCTGGAGATCAATAAAACATGGCTGGCCTGAACACCCACCCTGAACAGAACTTCTCCTAGGAGCCAGCCAATCAGAGGAAGGGGGTACAGAGGCCAAAGGTACATCCAATGCCTGAATTCTAATGCTTCAATGAGCTTCCAGGATTAATGCTTTGGGGTCATCATAGAGAAAATAGTGCAGCCTGGAGAGGAATTCATACAATCCACAGGTCACAACCAAAGAGAAACCCCATAAACAGCATGCTCAGAAACAGGTTTTGTTTGCCATTGTTGCTGTTGCTACTGCAGCTACTTTAAGATCATGTGCTCTCAGGTCAAAGGACAAACTGACACCTGGTAAGAGGATGTTCATATATTCTGGAACACCGGCTGTATTGTACAGAATTATGAATCAAGTGTGAAAAAGGAAAGAGAACTTTGAAATAGGATATAAAAAGGCAAAGGAAGATGACCTGCAGCAAGGGCCAGCTTATCTCATAAATGTGAGCAGAGTCTTCTGGGGATACAGATCCCACTTTAACAGAATGTGTGGCTACTAAGTTCAGATGAGAAACACAATTGCTTGTAGAGTCCTCAAAATACCAAGTCAAGAGACAAAAGAAACTTAGAAATTATGAATACATTTTCCTTAAAGTGATAGAAAATACTATTGTCCCTTCTTAATTCCATTATCTCTAAGGATCAGTGATGGAGCAAAGTGACACAAATTTGCTTGGAAGTTCAAATAACAAATACAAATGAGGACCACCTAGGGAAGGAATGGAAAGGAAGAAAAGACTTTCTCTTTCTTGTAGTTGAGCTGTCACCAGAGAAGACAATTTAGTCTTAGAGATGAGAATAAGAAAGAATAGAGATCTTGTGTGTCTTATCCTTACTGAAGCCACATGGGGAAAGTTGCAAAAATAAACAAAGAACATATTTGTTAGAAATACAATGACTTAAGCAAGGGCATACTAGGTAACTTTGAGGTGGAAAAGGGATATTTAAGAGGAGTGGTATGGACAGGGAAGTACCAACTGAGGACCAACAATGAAAAAAATTACCCTGTCTCCCCTCTGCCTACAGTGTCCTCATTCCCAACCTTGGGACTTTAAAATCTCTCTTTTCATTCACTACTTTACTGAAATGCCACCTTCTGCAGGAAGGCTTTGCTTACCATCTGCTAACCTACCCCAAAGCTAGAGCCTTTTTCTTTAAGTCTACCTTTAATGTATTGTCTGTATCTTATATGTAGCAGTTAATGTACATGTTCTTTCTCCAATTAGAATGTCATGACCAGAAAGGAAGGAAGATGTTGAGATACATTGTGTATTTTGGGGCTGGCCTAGGAGAAGTGAAGGAGGAAAAAACCAAAATAAAACAAAACTAAGTTTAGATGTCCCCATATTTTTTTCCTTCAGAAGAATGAAAGACTGAGGAATTTTTTTAATTCATAAAAGAAAAAAAACACCAATAACAACCACTATTTGGAACATGATGGACTGAGTGCCTTTTACATAATGGACACTTAATGTTTTTAATTGAAATAAATAGAATAGTGTATCAGAATGAATTAGAAAGTAAAACCCAATTTAAAAAAAATGTTTCCAATTAAAGAGAGTTTCTTTTCCTTTTTTATTTTTTTTTGTAGGAAATTTGGGTTAAGGCACTTATTTTCTTTACCTTTCATCTACCTCTCCTACCCCCCCACTCCTCCAAAAGAAAGCAAAAACTCTTGAAACAATGTAGTCAAGCCAAACACACTCCCACATTGCTCATGTCCCAAAATGCCTCTTTTCTGAATCTTGAGTCCATCACCTCTGTAGCAGGGATCGGTACCATGCTTTATTATCAATACTTGGTCATTGGGGTTGGTCATTACATTTATTAGAGCTCTTTCAAAATTGTTGTGCCAAGCAAATGATGGAAGGGATGGTTTCAAATAAACCTAAGAAGACTTATATGAATGAAATCAGAATGAAGTGAGCAGAACCAAGAGAACAATTTATACAACAACAAGAAGACAAATTACTTAAAAAGAATCTGAACCAAATAATTAGTTGTTTACAGGACACACACTTACAGCACAAAAATTGATAGAAAGTTGAAATAAGGGACCAGAATGGGACATATTAAGCCTCAGTCCCATGGAAAATAGCAGAGGTGACCATCATGACCTCCAATTTATTTTCATTTAATTAAACAAAGATTTATTATGTACCTACAATAGATCAGGGAGTCTTAAATCCATGTGCTGGAAACTAGTGATTTAAAACCAAAAACATTCCTTCCTTCCTTCCCTCTCTCCCTCCCTCCCTTCTTCCTTCCTTCCTTCCTTCCCTCTCTACCTCTTTTCCCTTCCTCCCTTCCTTGCTTCCTTCCTGGTTATGACATTCACAGCATGTGCATCAGAGAAAAAAATTCCTACTCAATAGGAACAACATATATACATTTAAATCAATAAAATTAAATACATGGTAAAACAAAGTAATTTCAAGCAGGAAGTGCTTAACATGAGGCCACAGTAAAAGCAGTCATTATTAACAGAGAAAATAGGGAAAACCCAATATTTTCAAGGACAACATATAAAATGAAATAATATAAATAATAAATATAACATTGAAAGGTAAAACCTGAGTTGGCCAAAATTGGAATGAGTTTCCTCCAGAGATAATGGGCTTCCCCTCATTGTAGGCCTTCAAGCAAATGCTGGGTAAGCACTATCAGGTATATTTAAAGGACATCCTCTTTTGCTTGAGAGCTGTGTTAGAAAAATCTTAAACAAAAATCTGCTACAATGAGTGAGTGAGTGAAGGAAAGTCTTTATCATACTTCTCATGAGAAAAGCTACTGAGTCTCAAGATCAAGCCAAATTCTCAGCAGGAGCAGCTGAACACTTTTATCCCACCTCCTCCTTAAATGTCCACCAATCATGGTTGAGTGTCATTTGTCAGGGGAGTTCCCTTTCAGAAGGTACATATCTGGCTTAAGGTGTTTCACTATGCCTTCCAATCTTTGGTTACCAGAAGAAACCACTGACCATCGATTTATTAATTATTAATAAGCCTAATTAATAAATTATTATTAATTACCCAGAAACTCTGTCTCTCAGGGTTTTATGCATCACAAGAACCACAAAAGGTCTTTTATACTGAAATGTGATCATTCTGTGGACTATAGATGACTATTAGTAATGGGCTTTGAAGCAAAAATTTGAATAAAGTCTTAGCAAAGGAACTAGAGAAACAGACTAGAAAGAAATCATCAAGATCAAATGAGATTTATACCAGGGATCCAAGACTGTTGAACACTACGAGGAAAAACACAGAGACAGAGATGTAATGAAATAAGCAATGTATGTCAAAAAAGGAACAACGAAATGACAAAATTATAAAAACCAGCACAGAGAATGGTGTTTGTAATACAGCCTGGTCATTTCACCCTCCCAATCCATGGGCAGGTGTCCACCTGCCCTGGGTATTTGTCCTGCAGCTGACTCAAAAGACACAGAAAATCAATGCATATGAAACCCCTCAAAAGCATTGGCATCAAAGAGATCGGACTGAATAATGTCAAAATTCTACTTGTAAAATGCTGGTCTATCACAATCTCAAATGCAGAAGCCTTGGGAGATTTGCCACAATGGGGAGTGGGAAAACAAGAATGAGCCTTCTCCTGATGAATGTTTGACAAGTTTCTAGAAATACCAGCTGGAAAAGTAAGAAAAGAAGAGGTGAAAAAATCCCTATTTGTAGAAGACATTACAGTTTAATTAGAAAAACCCAGAGACTATATAAAGGAACTAATTATGTTAAGTAAGTTTGAGTAAAGTAGCAAGGTACAGAATAAATACACACAGGTAATTTATTTATCAGTAAGGAAAAAATATGGAGGTTATAGAAGATAAATCCCATTCAACTATCATATCAGCATGCATAGAAAATCTGGGATTCAATCTATTAAGACACAAGACAGACTTTTAGATATAGAATCACCAAATAATATTGAAGGTAATAAAGGAAGTAAGAAAAACAGGGATATATACAAGGTTCATGGTTGAGCTAAACAAAATATTTTATGTGATTTAAGCAAAATGTATTAACAAATTCAGTGTTATACAAATTTAACTACTAGTTACTAAAAATAAATAAAATCACCATAAAAGTCATTTGGAAAATATAAAAAAGTATAAACTCTTAAGACAAACAACAGTAAAGACATAGGGAATAAGGGGATATGACATTACCATTAGATGGATAGAGAAGGCCAGTATTAAGTGCTTATGGTGTGAGGGGCACCCTGCTACATTCTGGGGATATAAATGTAAGTGAACAAAATAGTACCTGCCTTTGAGGAGTTTTTATTCTAATAGTAAAATGTAACATATAAAAAGAAGATGAAAGTGAAGAAGGGTACAGTAGCATTATGAGAAGATGGCAGGGAAGTGATGTGGAGGTCTAGGCTCCAGGAGAATGTCAAAATATCATCTATGAGAACTGAGGACCATGCAGGTAATAGGAATGTCATCGGATCTTACGTTATATTATAAATTAGTGATCCTCAAAACCAGTTGGTACTGATTTTTAAAAAAAGGAAAAGAAAAAAGATCAGTGAAATAGATTAGGTAGTAAAACCCCAAGCAATCCAATCCAGAAGGGCAGTATCCGACAAAACTAAGAATATAAACTACTGAGAAAAATTTCTTCTTCAATGAAACCTGCTGGGAAAGTAGAAAAGAGTTTAGCAGGAAAGAGATTACAGGTGTTCTTAGCGAGGAGTCTGTGAGCTTTGTTGGGAAAACCAACCCCTTCTTTCAATAGAATTGGTGTCCTATTTTTTATTTTAGCCAAGTAATAACACCATCCTGAGAAGGGGTCCATAGTTTTCACCAGACTGCCTGAAGGGTTTATCACAGACACACACACACACAGTCACACATTCACACAGAGGTTGAGAACACTTATTTACAACATTTAAATTGTATGAAACAACAAACCCTAAACTGATATGTGGCATCGTATAAAAGTCAAAGTCAATTATTGCTATTATTATTTTTTTAAAATTAGTGAATGGAAGGGAAATCTGTTTACAACTGTAGTTACAGGCAGAATTCATAACCAAACAAGGAATAAATAGAGATGATCACGAAGATAAAATAGATGAAATAGAGAAAATGAAGCCATCTTTACATGAATAATGGCAATGTGGCTCTAATTAAAGGAGGAAATATTGCATCAAGCATCGCTGATAAAAGTCTGAAATATGATGTCTGGAGGGAATTGACACAAATATCTAATAAAGAGAATTAAAAATTTAAATTTGATAAACCTTTATTAAGCTCCTGACATATAAATAAATTAATGCACAAGTGAAAGTGGAAAACACATTTACTAAGTTAAACTTACTATGTGAGTAAATAACAGTGGGGTAATATAATAGATAAGAGTGCTGGCCTTGCAGCTAAGATGACCTGAGTTCAAATCCTGACTCAAACAATTATTGGATAGGCAACTCTGATTCATTTATCTTCTGCCTGTCTCAGTTTCTTTAACTCTTCAACAGTAAAATAGGATAATAATAGCACTTCCCCCTGAATTTTGCTACAAGGATAAAATGAGATCATATTTGTAGACAACTGTATAAAGGTTAACTGTTGTTGTTATTGTCATAAAAGAGTGAGACAGTCCCTACCCTCAAGGAATCCCCATTTTCTTTGTTGTAGGGCGCCTGTGGAGAGCATGGAGTCAGCTGCAGGACAAATGGTGAATTCCAGGAATTCATGCCCAAGGCAGGTGGACACCTGCCCATGGATTGGGAGGGTGAAGTGACCAGGCTATATTACAAACAATATGCTCTGTGCTGTGTACAGAGACAAAAAAAAAATCAAGACAACTCCTGCCCTCGAAGGAAATTACATTCTATTTGGGAGTAAAACATGGTAACAAGCAAATTTAAGTTATACAGAATCTTTTAAAAATTAACACCATTAACTACCAGCAATGGATTCTTGAAGGAGGAGTCTATGAGTCATGACAGGAGCTGGGCGGTCAAAGAGCCAGAGGGAAGGAAAGTCAAGTTTTCAGGTATGGTATGGACTTTGCTAAGGCAACAAGAACTGCAATGACACATGAGAAATAACAAGTAAACAATCTGGGCTGGAATGGAGAGTATATGAGGGGAAACAATTTTTAAACCTATCTGGAAAGAATGCCTAGAGACAGATTGTGAAAGGATTTAAATGTCAAACTAAACAGTGTGCATTTTATCCTGTGGGTAATAGGGAGCTATTGGACTTACTTGAGTATAGGAGTGGTAGAAGCACAAATGGGCTTTAACACAGGAACAAAACAAAAAATTCTAAAAAGAAGAAATGTAAGCCATCAGGGGCCATGTGAAAGAATACCCAAATTATGAATAATATAGAAAATTCAAATGAAAAGAATTGTAATTTTTTTTGTCATACACTAAACTGGCAGAGAATATAACAGATGGCAGAACAAGGTTGGAGAGGATGTTTATCTGTGCACTAATATCCTCTTGATGGGTTTGTGAATGGGTCAGGCCATTCTGGGAAAATGAACTGTTCGTACTCTGTAGTCCAAGAATGCTACTATTGTACCTCGTGTCCAAAGAGGTTAATGACATAAAAGAATGACTATTTCTGTCTCTATACATTATCTTTCCATTTGCTTATACATAGATGTACATGTATTATGGCAAAACAAATCGTGACATCTCAATCATGACTTAATATGGGACCAGAAAAGTATGAGGAATTTGGTAGGGGGAAGAAGGAGAGGACATAGAATGTGATTTGGAGCCAAGAAGAAAACAGAGCAAGGTAGAGGATGATGACCACATTGTAAATGAAAAGAGCACAAAAGATGGACTCCAAGCTGAATTGCAATGGCTTTCCCAGTTGCCCAGAATTTACTCTGACCTTACTTCTGCCTCATCAAGTCTCTCTCATCCTTCAAGTGGGACTCGGACTGCTTTATGCCTGAGGCCTTTCTTAGTTCTCCCCAAGCTATTATGCATTTAACTGCTTTGGAAATATCCAAATTTACTCACTTTTTATTTCTATTGTTTGTGTGTGTGTGTGTGTGTGTATATTTATATATATATATATATATATATATATATATATATATATATATATGTACTTACTATCTCCACCTTCATCTTCAGAATATAAGCTCTTGAGGGGAGGAATTGTTTCCATGCTCAGCCCAGTGAAGACACACAGTAGGCATTTAATCAATTCCTGTTCACTGATGGATCAGTCAGTGTCCTGGAGAAGAGATAATGAAGCATAGTCATTCCTTTCAGTTAAGAGGTGAACACTAATGAGTATCAATAGTCTATGCTATCTAATCCTTGTTTTCACAATCATCAATTTTTATTTAACTGTTTTTTGTTGCTAAGCAAAGTTCAGTGTGCATGAGGGAATACCAAGATATGACTTGATTGTTTATAGAGGGCATCAATAACACTTCTAATATAAAGAAGGGTAGGCTAAATACAGTAAGTTAACAATCATTTCTTAAGCTCCTACCATGAGAAGGGATGGTCAGATCTGTAGGAGAAGAGTCAGAAGAAGGCTGTGTTATTAAGAACCTACAAAGTAGAGTATTGAGGAGGCAATTCACAGTATCCAAAGCTTCAAAGATGTCAAGAAGGATGAGGAATAAAAAAAACAAACAACTAATTAAATTTGGCAACTAAGACATTATTAATAATTATGGAAAGAGCAGTTTTAGATTGGATTATGAAGTCTCTAAACTATAGAGGCAAGAGGAGAGTGAAAGGAGGTAGAGATGAAAGGAAGTGGAACCATGATTACAAAGGGTTTCCTTAAGGAGTTTAGCTACAAAAGAAGGCTTTAGCCAGTGGAGATGGATGGATCAAGTGATTATTTTTGCTTGATTGATTTGTTTTCGAGGTTGAGTGAGACATGAGTAAATTTGTAGGCAATAGAGAAGCAACCAGCTAGACAATGAAAGATTGAAGATCAGTGACATGGTAGAGATGATAGAAGGAGCAATCTGCTGGAGAATATGGAATGGAATGGAATCATGTGTAATGAGGTTAGCTTTTTCAAGTAAAAGGGTCCTCTCTTCGTGTGAGGTGAAGAACAAGATGGTGTCAGAAGGCATCTGGGTGAAGTGAGAAAAAGATGAAGTTAGAATAGAGAGTTCATAGTGAATAGCCTTAATTTTTCTGTAAAGTGTGAGCCAAATTTTCTCAACTGAGAGTGTAGAAGGAGGGGGACCCAGGGAAAGTTTGAGGTGGGGATGACAAGTTTTTGAAGAGTCACTATACTGTTAATTAGGAAGGTATGAAAGCTTGTTCCTGCCATAATAAGGGCCCAGTTGAGGTTATGCAACTTAAATGTATAGTGGACCATTGAGCATGGTTTTGTGATTTTATCCTTTCATTCTACAGAATATGAGTAGGAATAAAATCAATGCATGGTAGGAATGAGACAGCTCTGAGGTTTGTCAAGACAAGAGTAGTAATACAATAAAGGGGGAAGGGTCTCAAGGTACAAGACTAGGGTAGCATTGAACTATTTCACTAGGGGGTCAACATGAGGTAGAGAGGAGAATGTAGATTGTGTAGGGGTGACAGGATGAGAATGAACTGAAGGGTCAAGGGATTGGAGTTCACAGTGAAGATTAAGAATAGGGTCAGGCACAAGGCAGAGGGAGAAATGGAATTACAAGAGATATTGATAGATAAGGAAATGTCAGTTCATAAAGATGAAGCTGGTGCAATTGTGGCTGATGGTAAGACCAAGCGTATGAACGTCTTTGTGTTTCATAGAGGTGGGGTGAGGAGCAGGCCATGGGAAATGCAAATTTGAAGAACTGTGAAGTTCAGGTATATTAAGGAGCGTCAACATGTATGTTGAGTTGATTAGTATGAAATCGAGTGTTGAGGAGGTTAACCCTGTGAGCCTAACCTTCAACTCATTGGGGAATGAAGGGGCCTTTCCTGCAGATCACTGGCCAACAGCTGCCAGTATTTGAATTGCTTGGTAGATTTCTATATAGTGAACCCAAAATGAAGCTATGGAAACTAAGAAGCCTATTGAAGGAGCAGACAAGATTCCAGGCAGGTTGTGTATGTGTGTGTGTGTGTGCGTGTGTGTGTGTATGTGTGTGTGTGTGTGTGTGTTGGGGAGGAGAATTGATGCATTGATGGCAAAGGCAGAGATGAGAGATGAAGTATGGTATCCCAGAAATTACTAATACATCACAATAGTAGGTTAGAAGAGTATGCAGAGGGACGTAAGGACTAAGAAGGCTGGAAAGGTAGAAATGGGCCAGGTTGTGATGTGCTTTAAAAAGCAGACAGAGGAGTTTCTGTTTGGTGGCAGAGCTAATAGATGCCCACTGGAGCTCCTAGAACAGGGTATTGATGTGGTTAGACCTGTAGTTTAGAAAAAATTTCCTTGGCTACTGAGCAGAAGATGTACCAGAGTAGAGAATAACTAAGGTGGAAAAAGCAGCTACAAAACTATTGCAGGAACCCAGGTGAAAGGTGATAAGAGGCCCATGTAGAAGTGTAGTCATGTGTTGCAAGAAGAGGGGACAAATACAAGAGATGTAGTGAGGGTCAAAGTGAATTTTTTCAGCAGATTGGTTGTATAAGATGAATTTGGAACGAAAGGTTGATGTTGACACTGAGATTAGAAGCCTAGGTTACTGTGAGAATGGTGGGGCCTTTAACAGTGATAAGGAAATCCATAGGGATAAGGGTGTGGGAATTTTGTTTTGCTCACATTGCGTTTAAGATGCTGATGGAACATATGGTCTGAGATGGATATGCATAGCACATTTAACTCCATTTCTTTTCTGTAAAATGAGACACTTGAGCTGTTCTAGTATTTCTAAGGTAACATTCAGTTCAAACCATTTATGGATATCCAGGAGCAAGTTAGAGATAAGGGACTGGAGTTTAGGGAAAATGACATATCTTTAAATCATTTGGAAATCAGCAACAGAAAAGAGAAAGGAAGCTTTGAAAGCACCGGGTTTTTTGAAAGAGAAAGAAAGAAGGTCTTTGGCAAATGTCCTTTTTAGGGTGTGGGAGGAAGAGCAAGCATCACAGGAGACCAAGAAGTGGAGAACAAAGTGGTCAGTGGAGGCCCAGAAAGTGACAAGGACAGAAGCCAAGAGAAGAGCTAACTAAATGGTTGGCCAGTGTTGCTTCTAGTCAACCCACTCCCCCCTGAAGTGGCCCATTGTACGGATGAACAGCTCTACAGGGTGGAATGTTTTCTTTACATCCATCCTAAATCTCTTGGCAGGATCTGTCCCCTGGACCCAAGTGGAACAAGGGTAATCCCCCTTCCAAGTGACAGCACTTGAAGATAGCTCTTGCTCCTGGCCCTACCCCACTTACACCCCTCCTACCCCCACCCGGGCCCCTGGCCTTCTGCTTTTCTGCAGACCAAACATTCTCTGTGAGAGTGTGGTAACAGAGAGTGACCTTGAATCCCTGAGCAATCCCTCTTCTGTTATATGATTTAATTGGCTAAGCTTTGTTCTAATCAGCAATATGTCTTTATTATAGAAGAATCAATAGTAAATTTAACTATCCTGGGAATGGTAAGTATGATAAAAGTTAAGCATCAAGATATTTTTTCAATGGGTTCCTAAGCTACTTGATTTTTCTGAGGTACCTGCTGGCAAGGAATCACAGTTGTAGGCTAATAGTATTTCAAGCTTGAAGAGACCTTGGAGGTGGTCAAGTTCAAGCCTGTCATTTTATGTAGGAGAAAACAAGACACAGAAATTGGAAGGGCTCTAAGACTGCTCTCAACTCTGAGATCTGGGATTTGGTGAATAAGAAGGCAACAGTAACTGGTTTCAAATTTTGTTTCTGTTTTGTTTTTGTATTACAAATATTTCCAGATTGTCTTTACCACTTTAGAGCTTTCTTGTAACAAATAAACCAGTTCAGCAAAGCTAACACTACAGTGACCTCATCTGAAAACGTATAAATTACACCCTTGTAGCACATACCAACCTATTTACAGTATTTTTTTTAATTAATAAAAATCTAGTTTCTCTTCCTCCCACCTTAAACTCATTACGAAAGAGAAGAGAAAAAATAAATTCATTGTAACAAGTATGTGTAGTCAAGTAACATCAATCCCTTCATTGGCTGTTTTCAAAAATATGCATGTCTCTCTCTGACTCCTAAATCCACCAACCTTCTGTGAAAACATGGACATAATTTCCCACCACTGCTCCTCTGGAATCATAGCTAGTTATTATATTGATCAATGTTTTTTTAAAGTTTTCAAAATTATTGGTCTCTTGAGTTATTATTGTATTATAATAATGATAATAGCATTTATACAGGACCCCAAGGTTGGTAAACCATTATACATATTACTCATTTGGCCCTCACAACTTTGTGATTTAAGTGTTTTATTATCCTCATTTTACAGATAAGGAAACTGAGGCAGATAGCTCTTCACTGACTTGCTGAATTTAATATAGCTCATAAGTTTCTTAGGCAGGATTTTAATTTAGGTCTCCAAGTTCAATGTTATTACCTACCATGCTGGTTCAACTCATTTCATTGTTCATCAGTTTATAAACATCTTTAAATGTCAAAATATTACATATTAACAGCATTTTGTTAGAAAAGAAACACAGTCATTTGTCTTTGTATTCTTCTCTAAGACATCAATATTGTAATGTTCTATTGTTTTCTTTTTCTTCCTTTCTTTTCTTTTTTTTCTTATATTTATTTTTCATGTGATGTTATAAATTGATCTTCTGGTCCTGCTTACTTCACTCTGCATCTGTTCCATAAGTCTTCCTATGTCCCTTTGAAATAATCTGCTCATTTCTTATAGCACAATTGCATACTATCACATTCATATATGCAAGCTTATTCACCATTCCTCAATTATAGACATCCCTTTCCAATTTTCATTCTTCTGGTTCTTTTTTTTTCACAACACAAAAAGAGCTGCTATAAATATTGACTATTCCTCAAAGACATATCTAATATACAATGTGATGAAAGTATGCTGTTGTGACTAAAGGTTACATTTCAAAATCTGGTGAACTCAATGCCAAATTGGGTAAACCACATGACTACCTCAGAAGGTGGAGAGTGAACATAGTAATTATCCAATGGTTGGGGTTTTTTAACATGTAAAAATGTTATAAAGGTTTTTTTTTATTTCATTAGATTTATTTATTTGACTTTGTCCAAAGTGAGGGTGCATGATAGAGGTTGGGGAATGGAGGCTTAAAGCAACGCAAAGACAACAGTTAGGGGCAGGGGAAAAGCAGCATTTCTAGTGTGGAAAAATCCCAGGAATGTAAGTTCCCAGACATTCTCCAAAGTTAGAACGGCTCCCCTGCCAACACTGCCCCACCCAGCCTACACCCGCCTTTTTTTTTTCTTTTTACTTCAGGGCCTAAAAAATTCAGCAGCCTCTCTCTTTTCCCATTGTCATCAACTCTTCTTTCTAACCAATATTGCTTTCCATACTGTTTCATCCCTCACATTTTCTCTGCCTTCCTACCTCAGCCTCGCCCCCGAAAGCACAGCTTTGGGTGCTTTCCCAAGGAAGTAGTGGAGTCAGATGGCCATGACCAGGGTTTGAATGATGCTTTCTCTCTTTCCCACCTTTAGGACTTGGTGCAGATCTCTGCCCTTGATTGACCTTTATGAACCTTCCATGAAACCCATGCCAGGAGAACAAGGGCAATATTTTACAAGGGAAAGAGCACTGTCTCTGGAGTCAAAAGCACTGAGTTCAAATCTCACTTCTGATATGATCTGTTTCCTTGGACCACTCTGGGAATCAGTTATTCATCTTCCAGCTATACATTTATACAGTGCAGGAAGAAAACTCCCATGCTTACAAAGAGTGACTGTCTTCCCAAGGAAACTAGGCAGAAGGTTAACCCAGTGGACAGATCACTGGGCCTGGAGACAGGAAGACCTGAGTTCAAATCTAGACTCACATACTTCCTAGCCTGGTGATGCTGGGTAAGTCACCTCATCTCTGTTTGTGTCTGTTTTCTGAACCACAAAATGGGCATAATAATAGCACCTTCCTGTCCCCAGGGTCACTGTGACAATCTCATGAGACAATATTTTTAAAGTACTTAGCATGATTCCTATCACAGAATTGTGCTTAACAAACACTTTTCCCCCCTTTATTTCAGGCCAAATACTCCAATTTTCTCATATGGCATGGTCCTCTAGGCCTTCAGTCTCCTGGTCCCTTCTTCCAAATGCTTTTCCATGTCCTTCCCCAAATGTGATGTCTAGAATTGCCCACAATGCTCCCTCTATGGTATGACCAGAGCCAGAAATATGAATTGGGTTACAGGCCTTGGCATGGTCCCAGGAAGGAGGGCAGGCCTGTGAGGGAACATGACTTCATTATTTTCCTGGACCTCAGGCAAACTTCATCTAATTAATTAGCCTGAATATAGCCAGGGAGAGTGTTTCTCTCTTTCTATGTTAGGTATCTGATCTCTTAAATGGAGACACCAATATTTTCACAGGATCGTTACAAAGATTAATTACAAAAGAGATATGAAAAGGCTTTTGAAAACCTCAAAGCTTTCTGGAACTCTACAATCTTCATGGATTTGTATAAGCACTTTGTAAAAAAAAAAAGCCTATATTCTTCCTCCCTTCCCCCAGTGTGATGCTGGAATGTGAGTTTCTTGCACATAGGCACTGCCTTCTGCCTCTCTCTGCATCTTCAGTACTTAGCACAGTGTCAGGTACATAGCAGGTGATTAGTAATTGGCTGACTGACAGATGAAGAGTTCTCAGTCTCTGTTCCTTTTTGTATTGTTGTTCACGTGAGTGATTTCATTAGTGTAGGGGTCTGCCAGTGTGGAAACACCCTTCACCGGAGAAAATAGCAACTCCTATGTAATGTGCAGTCTTGAAGAGTGACTGTGCCCAGTCATACTGCACATGCATGTTAGACACCATATTTGAACCCAATGCTTCCTGACGTAGTTGCACACTTGGGAATTTACTGTGATATGGTTGAAGGCTGAGAAGCTGGGACCCCACCAAGACCAGAGAACAGGGCAGGGTCATATGGAATGAATTCACAGACTCAAGCATTCTTTAAGTCAAGTTGGCAAAAAGTTTATTGTTATGCTTTTCAGCAGGCAAGGATTCTTAAGGAACCTGTGATCTTACAGGGGTACAGTTAAAGTTTATATAGGATAAAATAAAATCAAACATGTGTCAAATATGCTAACTAGGTGATTCAGGGTAGGATTGGGGAGTGGTTAAGGAGTGGTCAGTTCTTAAAGCTATGTGCACTTTTTGTATCTACTGCGCAGGCATTTTACCCAGAGTTCACTAGGGAAAGCCTACAAGGGGGGCCACATGGAGGTGTGGTTTTAGGCCTGCAACTTTATTAAGTTAACCAGAGGTCAGGGGTAACTGAGAGCTGTCCAGTCTGCCACCAGTCAATGTCTTGTTTGACAAGATAGATGTAGAGAGTATCCATCTTAGACCTAGAATCCAGATAATGAGGAGTCCATGATGTAGATAATGAGGTAAGACAGTAGTATAGATGGTCCAGTGGGTAACAATGTCTGTATGACCCAGTGCAAAGCCAGTTCAAACTAAGAATTCCTTCAGGTGCTGCTTGTACCTGCACCAAGGAGAGATATAAGGGTCTTGCTGAGGCCCATTCATGAGTAATTGCCAGGCACGGTGTCCTTGGACTGGAGAGAAACTGCCAGGGATGGTGTTTCTGAGGCTAGGGAGAAAGTGGGGTCCAAGTACAAGCACAAGCACCCAAACACAAGCACCAAAGCACCCCATCAACAACTCTCAATTCTTCCCACCAATTCTTAAATAGGAAAAGAGAATCCTGTGCGTCCTAATGAGACACACCAAACAGACTGAATGGTCATGAAGTCAAGAGCCCGTTTTCACACCATCTGCAAGCAGGTGTCTTGGCACCCCTATAATAGCAAATACTGTCTCCACAAGCTCATTACAGGCTTCCACTCTTAAGAAGAAGACTGGCAGCTCCCAGGGTTTTCCTTGTGATGTTTTATTTCAAGTGTTAATACTAATGGGGGAAGGTGAATGGGATATTCAAGGAGGGCTGGCACCTCTAATGTGAGGGCTTGCCAAGTCCTGTTCAGAGCTGCTCATCCTCCTCTGGTGACCTCTTGCACCCAACTCTAATGTGTGGCTCCAAGAAGCTGGATGTAGCACACCAAGTGGTCAAACCCCAGTAAAACTATCTTGGCGGACAGGCTAAACCAGGTTGAGGCTGAAGGTCAGCCCTCAAACTCATTAGTGAATTAGAGATATATCTACCACATGCATGGGAAGACTTCCTTTAGAAGAAGGGGTGGATGAGAACAATTTGTCTAGTGGCCTTAAAGGTAGCTGAAGCAGGTGCTGTGGAGTACTTAAAGTTTGGTCAGAAATCAAAGATACTGGGGCAATTAGGTGGCACAGTGGACAGGGCTCTGGCCTTGAAGTCAGGAGGACCTGAATTCAAATTCAGCCTCAGACACTTGACACTTACTAGCTGTCTGACCCTGGGCAAGTCACTTAACGTCTACTGCCTCACTAAAAAAAAAAGCAAAAAGAAAAAGGCAAAAAGAAATCAAAGACACCAAGGAACCAGAAAGACTGCATCCTGGGCCATGGCTTGAATTTTGTCTCGCCACTGGACTTGGATGACAATGGGAATGTGAGGCTGATGACTCTGCAACTCTTCCCCACTTCAATCCAGTTCACCACAGGTCACGATGTCATTGGTCCTCTTGAAACCAAAGATTGATGACAACAAGATTAATGGAAAAAAATTATGAGAATGCAGGTGACAAGAACAGAAACAGGGGATAAATCTACTATGTTAAGAGCTAAAAAGCACAATGGCAAACGACCAAAAGATAATGGGGCACTTTAAAAAAAAAAGGACTATATTACTGAAGAGAAGACTTAATCCCTATTTTTTGAGGAATTGAAAGCATCTGGCAGGCCTGACCAGGGCCATGCTATTCTAGGTCAGCATCCTGGCTGCAGTGGCCCAAGAAGTAAACCCTTTACACTCAGAGATATTCAGCCCAGTGAGGCATCCTGTCTTTCAATCCATGTAGAAATCAGTAGGCATCACTCAGGCCCCTTCCAACTAGTGCCTTTTTTCTTTTCACTGGACTGGAATCCTGCTTCCTGGAGAGCTCCCCTCTAACTGGAATATGCAATCTCTTTGGCTTCAATGTGTTCACTATCTCTTAGAGCAGATACTTAACCTGAGGTTCATTGACTCCAAGGCATCAGAGGAGAGATTCAAGGGGGTCCATGAACTTGAGGGAGTAAAATACATCTTTATTTTTGGTATCCTCTAACTAAAATGTAATATTTCTTTTAGTTATTTAAAATGGTATTGTGAGAAGGGGACCACAGGCTTTACCAGACTGTGCCAAGGGGGTCCATCACGCACACACACACAAACACACACACACACACACACACACACACACACACACACACACACACATACACACACAGGAAAAAAAAATTAAGAACTCCTGAGTTAAAATCTTTGTGTGAGAAATCTATTTAATGTGTGACCACAACAACTTTATTTTTTTTTTGGAGGGGACAGAGATTTCCAGTTTTCCATTTATACTTTCTGGGTGGTAGGGAAAGGAATATAAACTTCCACAATACAGATACCTCAGGGGGAGAGAGAGCAGAGAAGGAGGCTAGTGGGAACAGTCCAGATTTGTGTTTTAGTAGGCCATGATTGGTGATAGGATAAGGAGTAAAGCAGTTTGAAAGAGCTTAACAGTAGGCAGTTGCACGAGACAATCAAGTAGCAGTTGAAGATTAGAAAGGGAGGAAACTAAAGGAGGGCAGATGATGTAGCCTAGAAGGGCACTGAGGCCTGGGATGTTAGGGTGAGAATGAAGAAGACAGAGAGTCAACAAGTTCAGGACAGTATGGTCCAGGGGGAAGAATCTCAGAGTTTTTGACCATGGACATGCGACTCTTACAGGGAATGATGGTTGAGGGCATGGCCATCCCTCCCTAGGTGTGTCTAGGGTGGACTGAACTCGGAGGTTATGGGAATTGAGGAGGTTAATAATTCATTGGGAATCCTGGGTATTGAATACAATCTAGGCATGGATATGGAAGTTCCAAAGGTTAAGTAAGGATGGAGGATGGGTAGGGGAAAACTGTGATCCAGGGACTGAATTCTTTGTGAAAGGTGAGGGACTGAGACTTCCCTGACACTGAGAGGTTGGTGAGGGCTGATGCAAGGAGAGCAGCATGGAGTGACAGTGAGGAGCAAGTGGTGTCCATGCCTCCTTCTGGTCTAGAATCAGGTAGTTGAAGGTATGAAAGAAGGAACATCGAGCCGTGGCAAGGATGTCCAAGCAGTCAATGTCTTCTGAGATGGATCACAGTTTCTGTGGGATCCAGAAGATATAAGGCTCACAACAAGAAGATTCTCAGACTCAGGAAGTTTGTTATCTAGACAGGAGGCACTCCAGCAGGCCCAATGGGGAGGGCAGGGTTGTATCCAGATGTGGAAAGCACTGGAATGAGGTGAATGGAGATGATACAATGGGGAGTGGAGAATGCTCTCTTATCAGATCTGAAGTGGCTGAAACAAAACCTCTCACTCCTTCCAGTGATGCATGAGGGAGGCCATAAATGCTTTTCCAGAAGGAATCTGGCAACAATTGCTAAGGAATACAAAACCCTGGCCAAGAAACTGAACACTTTCAGGGCACAGTTGGTGTTTCTATCACTGCTGCCAATTGAAGACACAGCTTCATAAGAGAAAAATAAGATGAAGGAAGTCAACAGAAAGATGAGAAGAGGGTGCCCGAGAACAGGATTTTATTAACTTAAAATAGGAATGATGGGCTCTTGGCCCAGGTTGGAGCACACATAATGAATGTTAGGGAAGTATATACTTGCCTGTAATCTCACACATTTTATTAATATGTATTTAAATTGCAGAAGGAAGAGAGTGAGAAAAAAAGCTACTTATATCTATATACCAAGTCAAGTAACACAAAAAGCAGTAGCCACTACACATGAAGAAAAACAGAAATTTGAAGAAGAAAAATTATAAATAAGTCAGCAATAATACTCATGGTTGCAGGTCTCTATACAGGGATGCGTAAAGAATGGTTGTTAAACAAGGTGACCTAAAGATCCTAAGAGGAGAAAGAAAATGATCCTTCATAGTAGAACTGATTATTGGTGGTATAGCTTTGGAAGGATATGCCTTATTCAATGAGCAAAGAATAGGGTAGAAGGGAAGCATGATGTAAGTAAGAGCACATTATTGGGTGAAAATCCAGTACCTAGAGGAGCAAAGTAGGGTGAGAAGTATTTGAAGGATGATCAACAGGGACAGGAACAGAAATACTATCACTGTGGCACACTATTACAGTCTGTCTGGCAAGATGGAGCAAATTGATAAGGGGCTCAGGGCTTAGATGACATGCATGGCTCAATGGCATAACATAGCTGGTGATGGTGGGCTTCAGTTATCCAGATATCTGCTGACACTCCCCCTCTGCCAAAAACGCAATAGCCAATTTGTTATGTGTCTGCTTGGATGGCAAATTCGTCCTGCCAGTGGCGGAACAAAGAAAAGGGTGGGGGGCTCTTCTGATTCTCACCAACAAAAAAATGAATTAACTGCTGATATTAAAATGATAGAAACTTGAGAAAAAGTGACCATTGTATCTTGGAGCTATGGATAGAGAAAGAGAACGAAGTTGGTAATAATTTCATATGCATGCCACATCCTTGGAAAGTGGATTGCAAAGCTTTCAAAGAGAGAACGACTTAGTGATTCAGCACATTTCTCACCGTCTACAAGAGGCCTGACCCAGTGCCCAACACCTTGACCCCACTCCTATGTTACTGATTTCCCCTTTTACATCATCTTCATCTCTTAGGTTTATATGTATATCTATCTATTCATTTACACATCTCCCCCCAAAATACGTGCGCTCCTCGAGGGCAGGACCCATGTATTTGCCTTTCTTTTAATCTCCAAAGCTTACCTTGATGCTTGCTTAGCGATGCTGGCTCACTGACTGAGACAGGATTTCCAAGGCCCACAGTTTTACACAGAAATGTATCTCAAAAAAAAAAAAAAGAGAAAGAAAATTCTCAAGAAGAAAATTCTGAAAGTACAGAGAGGGACCTCCAATGAGGGAAGAACTCCTGCAATTATTTCATTAACCAAATGAAGGTTTTTAATTATAGAAAATGGAAACAATGGTAGTGGATGATGAAGTAAGGCATGATGGAGATAATAAAGTGCCCTAGTCCATTGAAAAGAGTGCTAGCAACATCCAAGGGATGGTGCAGGCCAGAAACAGTAAGCCATGTCATGATTAGATGGAATTGTAGAAAAATTCTGAGTTTAGAGTCAGAGGGCAGGGGTTCAAACCCTGGGTCTGCTGAGTAATACTGAAGTCCCTTGTAAGAAGAAGGAGTTAGATTTGCTGGCCTCAAAGGCCCCTGCCAAAATAACTAGATGATGATGGTCATGGTGGTGGTGGCAGTGATGGTGGTGTTCATGGTGATAATCATGGTGGTGATGGTGGTGGTATACAATGGGAGAAGCTTAGATTGTGCCTACACAGGGAGGCTTGGGAGGGACCTGAATGCAGCTTGTAGGATTTGATGATTTGGCATAGGGAAATGGAATTAGACTGACATAACGTGAAGCAGTGGGTAAAAGTTGGACTGTACAAGATTGATGCTGTCTGGACTTCTACTTCTGGGAGGCAAGATGGTGGAGTAAGAAGTAAGTTGCTCTTACCTTCCCTTATTAACCTGTGAAAGCCTAGAAAATATGGTCCCAGACAAAACCCTGGAACAGCTGAACCAGAAGAAAGTTGGAGTGTAGCAGTTCAGTAGCCCAAGTAGCTTGAAGGATTAATAGGAAAGGCCCCTCTTGCCCTGGGGGAAGGGGAGCAACACAAAAAGGGAGGCATCTCTGCCAGCTAGCAGAAAGCCCTATCTCAGCATATCAGGAGGAGATCCTGAAACCCAGGTGGTGAAGCAGGCAAGCACTAACACCTGGACCCCCAATTGCCTCAGTGAGGGCAAGGGAACTAGTGGAAACCAGCATGGAAAACCACCAGGTGCCTCAGCATTCTACAGCAACCTGCTCTCCCAGTGCCTCAGCAAAACCAAGGGAAGCAGCACTCCAAGGAGTCCCAGGTGGATAAGCATCCTGCAACATCTGTCTGAAAGGAGCTGAAGAAAGGAAAAGAAAGGAAAGGCCTAAGTGAGCAGGAAATCTCCAGGAGCCACACTATTCAAGCTGACCCCTAGATTTCCAATGTTGCTGATTCCAGCCCAACACCAGGTGAGCTGCCAGAACTCTGCAGCCTCCAACTGCCAGCATTAGAGGCCCCAGCACACAAAGCTGGTGACTTGGCCTTAGGCTCCCAACGCAAGAAGCTTGGGTCAGTGCCCTCTGCTTCACAGCAGGAGAGCTCAATGGCTTTAAAGGCCTGTAGATAAGCAAACACCATGAGCAAAAAGAAACCTATGATAGATTCTTACTATGGGAAGGTGAAGATCAAGGCAGAAATTCTGAAGAGGATGACATTGTCAACAAACCCACATCTGGAATCTCAAAAGGGAATATGAACTGGTCTGAAGCCCAAAAGGCCTTCTTAGAAGAGCTCAAGAAGGATTTTAAAAGTCAAATGAGAGAGGTAGAAGAAAAAACGGAGAAAGAAATGAGAGGCATACAAGAGAGAGCAAATAGCTTGGAAAAGGAAGGACAAAAATTAATTGTAGAAAACAAGTCCTTAAAAAATACAATTGGCAAACTGGAAAAAAGTACACTGAATAAAACAAGTCTATAAAAGTACAATTGACCAAATGGGGAAGAAGGTACAAAATCTAACAGAAGAATACAATTTGTTAAAAATTAGAACTGGGGGGCAGCTAGGTGGCACAGTGAATAGAGCTCTGGCCACAGCAAAAAGCAAAAAAAAAAAATTAGAATTGGGCAAATGGAAGCTAATGACTCTATGAGAGAGCAAGAATCAGCCACACAAAAACAAAAGAATGAAATTTTTTTAGATGAAATCTAAATTCTTTAGATGAAAATGTAAAATACCCATTTGTAAAACAATTGAATTAGAAAATCAATCCAGGAGAGACAACTTAAAAATTATAGGTCTACCTGAAAATCATGATGAAAAAAAGAGCCTGGACAGTATCTTTCAGTAAATCATAGAGGAAAACTTCCCTGAGGTCCTAGAAACACAGGGTAAAATAGCCATAGAAAGAATCTACTGATCACCTCCTGAAAGATATCCCAAACTGAAAATGCCAAGGAATATAGCAGCCAAATTCCAAAATTACCAGGTCAAACAGAAAATACTGCAAGCAGCCAGAAAGAAACAATTTAAACATCATGGAACCACAGTCAGGATTACACAGAACCTTGCAACATGCTATTCAGTAAGGCAAAGGAGTTTGGATTACAACCCAAAATCAACTACACAGTGAAAATGAGCATGATCTTTCAGGGGAGGAGATGGATATTCAAAGAAATAGGAAACTTCCAAACCTTCCTGATGAAAAAGATCAGAGCTCAACAGAAGATTTGATCTTCAAATACAAGACTCAAGATAGACATAAAAAGGTAAACAGGACAGAAAGAAACAAAATGTTATTGATAAGGGCAAACTGTTTACCTCCCTACAAGGGAAGATGACACTAGTAACCCTTGAGAAATGTATTGTTATTACACCATGTTAAAGGGATATTCATAAAGGGAGTGGGTATAAGTTGACTTTGATGTAATGATGAAAAAAGAATCTAATCAAGTGTGTTAAATGGATCCAAATAAGTCGATTAATCTGATCTAACTAAAAAAAAAATTACTGAGATAAAAGGAAAGGAGGATGCAGACAAGGGTAGATTACATTATAGGAAAAGGCACAAAAACCTACTACAGCAGAGGGAAAGAAGGGAAGGAGACGAGCATTGTTTGAACCTTACTTTCATCAGATTTGGCTCAAGAAGGGAATAACATAATGAGTTAGGTACTAAAATTGATAGACTTAATACTTCTCAGCAATACAAGGATCTAAGACATCTCCGAAGGCCTCATGATGGAAAATGTTATCCACATCCAAAGAAAGAACTTTGGAGTTTGAATGCAGATTGAAAAATACTATTTGTTATTTTTTTTTCTTTTGTTGTGTTTTGTTTCCTCTTTCTGGTGGTTCTTCCTATTGGTTCTAATTCTTACTTACAACATCACTAATATGAAAATATGTTTAATAGGAATGTATATGTATAGCCTATATCAGATTGCCCACCATCTTGGGGAGGAAGGTGGGGAGGGAGGGGGAGAAAAACTTAAAACTGAAAAGCTTATGGAAGTGATTGTTAATAACTCAAAATAAATTAAAGAAAAAAAGAAAAACTATGCAATAAAATTAAAAAAAAAGATTGATGTTGTCTGCACACAAATCTTTCCTAACAAGAACAGCTGACCATTGAAGAGGATGCTTGACTTTTTGAGGGATTCCTTCCTGTTTGGGGAATGCCCACTTTACTAGCAAGGGCTTCCTTTGAAAATTTTTTCTTGAGGCATCTAGGTGGCACAGTGGATAGAGCACTGGACCTGAAGTCAGGAGGACCTAAGTTCAAATCCAGTCTCAGACCAAATATTTGACACTTACTTGCTGTGTGACCTTGGGCAAGTCACTTAACCCCAATTGCCTAAAAGCAAAAACACAAAAACAGAAAACCTTTTCTAGTGATTGCTTTCAGTGTACAGACACACACACACACACACACACACACACACACACACACACACATAATCGCCCTCTTGTTCCCAGGCAATAAGTATTGTAGAGCTGTGTGTCTTTTCAGTCATAGAAGGAAGGATATGACCTTTGGGTCTTGAAGTCAAGAAGAGCTGGGTACAAATTTAATTTTAGCCACTTACTATCTGTGTAACCCCAAGCTAGTCACTTAATGTCAGTCTCTCTCAGTTTCCTCAGTTGTAAAGAGGGGATGATAATAATAATACTGCCTACTTCCCTGGGATGTTGTAAGGATCAAATAAAATAAAAAAATATTAGTGAAGGGCTTTGCACAGTGCCTGGCACATAGTAAATCCTAAATAAATATACATATTTTTTCCCTCTCCACCTTCCCTTTGAGGTTGCAACAAGCAAGGACGAAGTGTTTTACCCTTAGAAAAGCTCTGGAGGGATGATGAGTTCTGGCAGGAGGCTCTTGTGCACACCCCCTCTACCATTTAGAGGTTCTTGGAGTTCGCTGTCAGTTTTCCCATTGCCCCAGTGAGCATGAAGCAAACAGAGGAGACAGGAAGTAGGTGGAGGTATGTGATTGAAGCAAATGGCCATGGGTATCCTAGAAATTGTTTTTTGTTGCTGTTTTTTTTCCTCATCCAGTTGGCTTGGACACATTGAGGACCTGTCTTTAACCTTTTGTAAACAGACTTTTGACAACTAAGGTAGAAGCTCCTCTACAGATATCAGTTTATCCTCATGCCTAGGAGTTCAGATGACTAAAGTATTCCTGGTTCTGGGAAGACCTCGGCCCACCCTCTACACAGGAGTTGTGGTGGCTGGCTCCTTATCACTCAGCCATCTGCAATTTGAACAGTGTCATCCAGACGCAAGACCGCTCTTAGGTAACCAAGGAACAAGTATTTAACCAACCGTGTCTACACGTCTACATTAATTGTAGTTCAGGGTCAGGATGAAGTCGAACTCACATATCCTGTCTCTGGAGTGCTGGAAGGAAATTGGCTGGTTTTCTTTGGGATCTCTGAGGTTGGGAATATTTGCAACTAATGTATTTTATGAATATCAACATTCTCCATATTTTAAATAATTTTTTTTTGTCCTCACTGAGGTGTGTGGTCATGTGATGACTTAATCTAAAGAGATTCAGTGGGTGGTGGCTCACTGTTAGTAGGAATGGCTCTGAAACTAAACCTGGGAAGGTTCTTTGGGAAGCCCTTTGGGCACTGCTACAAATGCAGGTATGTATAACCATATATTTCTTTTTAATCAGGGACCTAGGAGTTGAGACATCACTGGGGATTTTGTCCACTGTCCTGGGCCCAGGCTGAGAATGAAGATGCCAAGGAATTGAATGATAGGAGTGTCTGTGTGGAGAAGAAATAGCAGATTTCATTTTCTTGCTGATTATCCCCTCCCATGTGTCATCAATGGTGTGTGAAGGAAAAGAGAGAGAAGGGCACAGTAAATTTTCTCGCCAGGCTGAAAGCTGAGGCAAGAGACAAAGCCTGGACTTTTCCTGTGCTCCTGTTCAATGCCTGAAGAATAGTTTCACTAAGCAACCATTTGATATCTCCAGTGATGAATATATGAAGAAAAGAGCCAAACCAATGCATGCATTTGACAGCCAGCATCTAAATAGCTTGGTTCAGGAAGATTTCCTCCAAATGCTTTTTACAACAATAAATGTGAAGAATGGCCAGACTCAGAGCCACTTTCTCTAAGTTGCCCAGGGTTGGGGGTGACAATGACTCCTTTGGAAGCATTTGGGGTTGAGTTTGGAAATGACAAGTGAGTGTGGTAGTGTCAGGGTAGTGGTGTGTATGCTCTTATCCAAAGTTGCCTGAGTCCTTGGAAAATTATCCCCTTCCTCTGGCAAACTTCCCCCAGCCAGGAAGCTGGGTGATCCCCCCAAGACCCTCTATGGTCCCCACAAGGAGCAGTGCTTGCTTTCTCTCTAAGATCAGTTCCTAACAATAGGAAGCCTAAGGTCAAAGAAAGCAATATGGCTCTTTCCTTAATTTCTCCTGACTCTGGTAGCCTAAATGCCCAGGGCCAGTAGCTGGATTCACCTCCTAAGAGAACTCAGGCAACTGCCAGTTTGTATACCTGAGGCAGATCATTCAGTCTGGGCCTCAGTTTTGTGAGATTGAGAATGGGTTGGTATACAAATATGACAGCATTGAGCTGCTTTAGGTACAGAAATTCCCTTGATTAGTGCAGATCCCAACCTACCCTTAATCTAATGGATGAGTCTGAAAGAAGGTTCTGAGGCTCAGAGAGGTCCAGTATCTTGCCCATGGTCACACAGGAATGGAATATGAACTGTCCCAAGGCTGATGGGCACAGAAAATTCAAATCATAATTCTGAAACTTGCTCACATGATTCCACATGGATTCCTAGCCAGGGAAGAAGGGCTTCTACTTCTTCTTATTCTGCTGGTGGTAAAGCTGCCATTAGACACCTGGCTCTTTGAAAATTTTAATTATGTCTGTTGCTGTGACTGCTTGGCAACTACCATTCCTATCACACAGCTGAAGCAGAATCTGGGAGGGCAGAGATCATTCTCCCCATTTCACAGACAGAAAACAACAATAAGAAACCCATACAACAATGTAGGAAGTGATGTGACTCTCCCCAGGTCATCCACCTTACTGGAAAGCATTGGATTTGGAAATGGACACCAGGTCTACCACAAGAACAGCCAGCCTTCCTATCTCACGTTCTCAGGATGCGGACCTGAATTTTTCATCACAATTCCTCTGGGATGTCAGGGAGCTGGCAAAGGCCAGCCCAGATCCTGAAACCATCCAGATGGAAGCTGAGGCTGCAGGAGTGGACTGTGGAATTGAAAACATGCTGGCTCCCAACCCTTCTCATGGTCTGAGGCCCAGGGCTTGGTGTTCCCTGTGCCAAAACTTGTTAAAAGGCCTCTCAGGGCTCTCCTCTTCTCAGATTTTCTTCACAAACCACTCAGGCCAAAAAAGGGAAAATGGATAAAATGTAGACTCCTCTGCAGGCCAGCCTTCATCGATGAATCTCATTGAGCTCAGCTTTTGCTGGCCATTGACTGCCATGAATAATGCCCAGGCCCAGGCCTGCATTTGAAGCCTTTGCAACTTGGTAGGACATCTCCGAGCTTGGGCTCCATGAAAGTAGCCTGGAAGAACCCAGAGTTACCTCCAGGCCAGGCAAAGGCACCTACTGTGTTTCATTTTTCTGAAACCCATAATTTCATGGGTATTAGCTCAGAGGCAGAGTCGTGTAGTAGACATACACAGAGCACTGAGCTCAGGTCCAACTCTGTGACCATGAGCAAGTGTCTTAACCTTCATGAGCTTCAAGGGACTCTTTAACAGCACTCATTTTCAGGTTACGGCAGAGGGGATTCATTTTCAGGCCTTGTTTGGACCAGATGGACCCTAAGGTCCCTTGTCCCTGTGAGATTCTGGGGACCTATTAAGTTACAGAGAGCTAGTGATGTGCCCTGCTAGAAGGAGTTCTGACACCAATTAAATCCTTTGCCTTTGAGATGTAAGGATTCTACAAAACACCATTCATCACACAGGACACCTGAGTCCAAGTTATAATTCTTGTTACTTATTAGTCTTGCTCGCTTGAACAAACTGGTCTAATACTAAGCGTGGACCAGTCTTGCTTGTAAGGTTTTTCTAAGGATCAATGAAAAACTATAGGTGAAGATACTTGGAGGTGGGAAGACTTCTCTAGGAATCTCAAATGTGCTCATTAACTCCTGGTGCCCACCATTCCTATGGTGTAAAGTAGGAATGAAAAGCAAGAAAGACACTTCATGGAATGGGGCTCGGATCTAGCTCTCAAGTGAGAAAGTCAGCAATAGGCCCAAACTGAATGCAATTCTATTTGTTTTTGTGTGCCCATCACTGAAGCCAACAGTCTCAAACACATACACAGCCTCTTCCTCACAACTTCTTCACCCAAGACCCATATGACCTTCCTTTTCCATGCCTCCAGAGTTCATTTGGCATGGTGTGTTAAAATTGGATCTTCCGCTGGTCCCC